>NW_027363180.1:490000-1090000 GCF_046119375.1 Phyllobates terribilis
TTACCCCCTTTTCAGTTTATTAATTTACTGTTGTGGTGTTAATACATTGTAGGTGGAGAGGTACCCTGAAATATGGGACCGTTCAGCGGATTTATATAAAGACAAACAAAAAAGACGAGACGCATGGCACTCTGTCGTGCGTGAAATTTATCCCATGTGGGAGGATGCTGATCAAGTGGTCCAAAAAAAAATTGGTAATTTTTTTTTGGGAAACATTTTTTAATAAAAAAAATTAAACATATATATTTTTGAAATGCAATACATATTTCTGTATTTTTTTAAAATTGCAGTAGAAGATCTTCAAAAAAGGTGGCGGTCGGTCACCGACCGCTTCATGAAAGCGGAGGCCGGGCGAAGCGGGTCATCACCCCTCCGTCGAAGAGTTCCATATGCAGACCAGCTGGCCTTCATTTTGACCAGCAGGAATTTGCGGCGGTAAGTTCACAATAATAATTTGTCAACAAAATTTGTTTCAAACTGTTGTATTAAAATGCCTTTTTTTACTTTATTGTACAGCTCTGAAGGCAATGTTCCAACACCAACAGTACACCATGAGACCAGCACGGAGCAGGGAGGGGAAGAAGATTCAGAGGACTTTCTCCTGTGTTCTCCGGATCCTCACGGTGCTGGTCCTTCATGTTCGCCTGCCTCTGCCTCTGCCTCTGCCTCCTCATTTGCTGCTGGCGTTGCGCCGGGGTCTGGTGCTGATGCTGCTCCTGCTTCTGAAGGTAGCTCTGCTGTTGGTGCGTCTAGGCTCACTGGGATGGGGGCTGGTTCTGCCCGTCCCGTGGCATTGAGAAAGGCTGGAACTAAAAAGCCAAAAATCCAAGAGGTTGCGAGTAGTGCCCTTGAAGCCCTCAGTACTCGCACCCTCAGTCTTATGGACAGGGTCCAGAACGAGGATCACCTTCATCATTTTTGTTTATCCCTAGCAGGCCACCTTAGATCCATGCCACGGGACAGGCAGAACGTGTTTATGGCAGCAGTCAACACTCTTGCCATGGCAATTGATGTGCCCTCGCCTATTCCTTTGGCACCAGCAATAATAAATGGTATATTGAATATTTTTAATCCCAGTGGGCCTCCACCACCAACAGCAGCTGCAACCCATCGTTATGGGCAGGTTGCAGCATATCGGCATGAAGCTTCAGAGGCCCATGGAACTTACGGCTGCCCACCAGCCCCTGGAGCGGCTTACCACCGTCCTGGCCCATCTCAGAACAGCAGTTTCTCCCAGGATATGTTCCAAGGGTATGGGTACGACCCGGAGTTCCAACAGTTGCCATAAAAGAAATTACACCCTGTCTACATTTTTGGTCCATAAAAAAATGCAGACAGCACCTGTATGTCATTAGATACATTTTGTAAAAAAAAAATGAAAAAACACCCTTTCTTTATAGTCATCTACACCAGGCTTCAGGTGTAGGTGACTGTAAGAAAAGGTGTTTAGTTTTATATACTGGAACAAACTACAGGTGCTGCCCGTTCTTTATGGACCAAAACTGTTGACAGCTTGGCCTGGCCTCTGAAGTGTTTTGTTACTACATTGTAAAGTTATGGACAATGTTTGTCCAGATGTTTGTTTCCCATTTTTTGGGCAATTTTTTTTGTTTCAAGTTGTTTCACATTTTTCGATATGTTTTCTTAAAATAAATTTATATTTATGACAAAATGTCCATGTTACTTCAGGTAAAATTTAGAGTATATATAGTATTTCTGTTTGGGTAGTGTCAGTGAAAATTTTCACCTAACAAAAAAAAAAAATGGGCCCCTGACCTGCACAAATTTCAGGGGAACAATAATTTGTTAAAGTTATTATGACACTTCATGTTTGGCTGTCTGTATTTAGCCGATTTGATTTGTAATTAAAAAAAAATAAATTATATGACTTGACGACAAAGGGATGAATTGTCACAACATCGTTCTTTGCTTGTTCTGCTCAGAGCACAGTATTTGGGAAGAGCGATCTACTAGTACCGCCGATTCCCAGGGACAGGTTTGAATATCTCAGGTTTTTGTTTTTTTTTTGGTGGGGGGGGGGGGGGTTCAAGTATCTGAAATATCTTCATGGGTGCTGCACTGGAAAGCCATCTTAGGGTATGTGCACACGATGCAAAAATGCTCAGGATTTTTTCCTGAGCGTTTCTGCATCTCTCTGGCAGGAAAAAACGCATGCGGATTGTACATGCGGTTTCCTGCCAGGGACATGCGGAAATGAAGCGGTCTTCACTTTCATTTCCGCATGCGGGTTGACAAGCGCTTCCCAAGCGATTTTAGCATCACTTGGAAAGTGCTTGTCAACTTCACACTATATAAATCCATGCAGCCGGCATGGATTTATATAGTGTGTGATGTCAAAAAATAAAAAATAAATCTATACTTACCCTCTGATGGCCCCCGGTGTCCTGCTTCATCGGTCCCGGCTGCCGGCAGTGAAGACTGTAGGGCCTTCCGACGTCAGCGTCACGTGACCCGTCACATGACTCTGACGTCAGCGAAGGTCCTTCATTCAACCGCGAAGTGCGCGGGAAGCCGGCAGGACGCAGCGCGGGCCGTCAGAAGGTGAGAATATATATATTTTTTATTTTATTCTTTTTTTTTTTAATGGTACCTGGGTCTGGATGAGAGTCCTCTCATCCACACCCGGGTACCATCCGCACATTAGACCGCACGGAATGCGCATCAACATATACAGTGATGCGGATTCCATGCGGTCTAATGCAAGTCAATGGCGGCAAAAGAGCAGCGTTTCCGCAAAATTAATGGACATGCTGCGGATTTTTGACCGCAGCGTTTACGCTGCGGAAAAATCCGCATCATGGGCACAGCACATGCGGATTTCCATTGGGGAACATTGCTGCCCTTCTACCATGCATTTTTCATGCGTTTCCGCGGCGTTTACGCAACTGCAAAAACGCCGCGGAAACGCATGAAAAACGCATCGTGTGAACTCAGCCTTATTATGCGTAGATGTATGGTCATAAAGCCACACATATCACTGAATATGGACACAAGATTGTGAGTTAAAACAAATTTATTCGTTAAGAAGGTTTTATCAGTTTTGACAATAATAACTTTTCTCGAAATTCTTCTTTTATTGGGCATCAGATCTTCTCTGCTGGTCAGGCTGCTCAACACCAGCACAGGAGTATTGCCAGTGCACGGCACCTTCAGGACTCATGAAGTAGTCAGCGAAGGTTTCTCGCACCCTGGCACCAGAGTTGGATGGCCTTCCCGGAGCCAAGTTGATCACTGGAATTAATTCAGACAGCTGTGACTCCTCATCTTGCTCAGTGCTGTACTCACGAGCATAGTTGTGGAGTACACAGCATGCCTTAATTACAGTGTCAACCGTCTCCGTATCCAACTGGATGGCAGTATGAAAGATCCTCCACTGACTACACATGATTCCGAAGGTGCATTCCACATATCTGCGTGCATGACTCAGCCGATAATTGAAAATCCTCCGCCGGGCATTCAGTGCCCTTCGTGGGTATGGGCGCAGCAGGTTGTTCATTAAGGGAAATGCCTCATCCGATACCATCACAAAGGGAACTGGATCTGTGGAGCCTGGCAAAGGTCTTGGGGCTGGGAGCCTTCCGCCATCTTGAAGAATTTGCAGACCAATCTGTGATGATCGCAACACCCGAGAGTCCCCAGTGCTACCATAAGCGCCAACGTCGATGGCAACAAATTTGTAACTTGCATCAGCCACCGCCATCAGGACCACAGAAAAATACTTCTTATAATTAAAGAAGCGTGATCCTGATCGTGGTGGCTGCTGAACTCTCACATGTTTTCCATCGACAGCACCTATGCAGTTGGGGAAATTGGCCACAGTTTGAAAGCCTGCTGCGACCTGCAGCCAAGTCTCCTCGGTTGGGGAAGGCATCACGATGGGCTGCAACTTCTGCCAGATGACGGTACATGTGCACCTCACAATTTGGGAAATGGTGGATTTACCCACCCTAAATTGGAGGTGCAGTGATGTATAGCTCTCTCCTGTGGCCAAAAACCTGAAAAGGAAAAATATAAAATTAGAAAAGACACAAAAAGAAAAGAAATACAAGACAACATTATAATCCCACAATAGTAATTAGTATAGAAAAAAAAATTAGACTAAAATAGTTTGCAGCACTGAGTCTTGTAGTTTTGGTTGGACATTTGAAAGGTGTTTTTTTTTTGTTTTTACATTTTTTTGTTAGGTAGTTCTCACATATGTAGTCACTTGTCATTGGCTGTGTTTGCCTCTATTGTTTGCTCATCAACAGGTCACACATCAATTCTATTCAGTGACCTTATCACTATCCCCTTGCTATGACCCAGCTAATCTTATGTACAGGAAAACATTATAGACACATAAGAGCCATCACCAGAGGATGACTCACCAAGGTAATCCTGAAGGGAGGGGTGGTCTGTTGGGCCCATTCATGAGTGGTGGAACTAATCATGCCAGTTTGAAAACATAAGGAGTGGATAATTGTCCACTCAAGATTTTTAATTTTCAATTTGACAATGTTGTAAGGAATACAACAAATTAAATTTTTCATGTTCCTATGTGATTATTAATAACAAAACGGACAAGTTTAGTGCTCTTTCACACGTCTGTTTCTCCAGTACGAGTGGTGGCAGAGACAACAGACGTAATGATTGTTATTTCATTCTTAATTTTACATGTGGGGCCACACTACTAACCCCCTCATCATGATCCCTTATGTTGCTGATCAAAGCGCCGGCATAGAACCATGATTAAGGCAGCGGTCAGCAAGGACTTGTTGAATAGTGATAATTGTACCGCTGACTCACAGAAGTCTGTCCATGTGATCCAGGTGCGGTGCATGTAACGCACACTGTGCTATGATATTTCCAGTACTTATGGTGCTGGAGATATCTGTACGTGTGAAACCAGCCATATAGTCAGTATTCCATCAGTATTTTTAGTTAAGAGTGTGAGTCAAAACCAGGAGTGGATGATAAATGCATAATTGGTGACGGGTTTCTATTTAATTTCTCGCATTGTTCCTCACCTGGTTTTGTATCCAACTCCACAGCAAATATACTGGGCGAATACTGAGAAAATATTTGGGGAGGTGACAGCATATGTTGATTAAGCTTTATAAAATATTAATATATACATACATGTAGACATAGATTTAAAATGTTCAACTTACCGCAAGGTGATGAGCAGCCTTTCCTCAGCAGAGATGGCCCTCCTCATGATGGTGTCTGTATAGTCGAGGTCGGGAGCAAGAAGACCCAGCAGCCTATCAAACGCAGCAATTGTGAGCCGACAAAATTTTTGAAATTTTTCTGGATATCTGTAAAATTCAAAAAAAATATTAGGTTCACACCGATTAAAATATATTATTTGACAAAAAAAAATCATATAGAAATTAGGTACACACGGATGACGAGATCCTGTTTTCCCCATATATCTTACCTCCTTAAATCCTGGTACAGCACATTGAAGTGCCCCTTCTCCGCCCGCTCCTGCACAATAGGGTGCACCCATAGCTTTTTGGGTCTTCTCCTCATCCTCCTAGACTGCTCCTATGGGAGAATAATAGGTTAGTGCACACTACATGCAATAAACGAAACCTTCTACTTAAATTTATCTTACCTGATCGCTGTAGTGATGCATGAGATTTATTGCAGTCGCCAGCAGAACAAACAAATATGGTTTACTGAGAGGCAGGGGCTGCAGTTGTTGTGGCATCTTGAATACTTCCAAAATGGTGAAAAGGGGTTGTACTAGGAAATGACATCAAATTGTCTTTTTTTTTATTTTTTTCCCCCAAAACTTTATTTGTCTTCAATAACGCTTCCAAAACGCTTCAAAATACGCATCAAAAAAACGTGTGAAAAACGCATGGAAAAACGCGCCAAAACCGCACAAAAACCGCGCCAATAATCCGCATGCGTTTTTCTGCCAGGGAGATGCAGAAATGGTCAGGAAATTTTCTGCTTCATTTCTGCATCGTGTGCACATACCCTTAAGGCTGAGTTCACACGATGCGTATTTCATGCGTTTCCGCGGCGTTTTTGCAGTTGCGTAAACGCCGCGGAAACGCATGAAAAACGCATGGTAGAAGGGAAGCAATGTTCCCCAATGGAAATCCGCATGTGCTGTGCCCATGATGCGGATTTTTCCGCAGCGTTGCTGCGGTCAAAAATCCGCAGCATGTCAATTAATTTTGCGGAAACGCGGCGATTTCGCCGCCATTGACTTGCATTAGAACGCGCCAATTCCGCAAGACAGCATTTGTACTTGCGTTATTGGCGCATTCTAATATGCGGATGGTACCCGGGTGTGGAGGAGAGGAGAGTCTCATCCACACCCAGGTACCATTAAAAAAGCTGTAAAAAAAGAATAAAATAAAAAATAAATGTATTCTTACCTTCTGTCGGCCCGCGCAGCGCTCCCGCTTGGTTCCCGGCACTTGCAGTGAGTTGTAGGACCTGCGGTGACGTCAGAGTCATGTGACGGGTCACGTGACGCTGACGTCGGCAGGTCTTTCAATTCAAAGTTGCCGGCAGCCGGGAACTTTGTAAAGCAGGACAGCGCGGGCCATCAGAGGTAAGTATATACACTCTCTCGGGTCACACTATATAAATCCATGCTGTTTGCATGGATTTATATAGTGTGACCTAGTTGTCAAGCACTTTCCAGGTGATGCTAAAATCGCCTGGAAAGCGCTTGTCAATCTGCATGCGGAAACGCATGTCAATCTGCATGTGGATCCGCATGTATTCTGCAGGAAAAACGCATGCACAATCTGCATGCGTTTTTTCTGCCAGGGAGATGCAGAAATGATGCAGAAATTTTCTGCTTCATTTCTGCATCGTGTGCACATACCCTAAGGCTAAGTGCACACGATGCGTATTTGAAGCGTAAGTTTCCGCTTCATTTCCGCATGTCATTTTTCCTGGAAAACGCATGCAGAATTTGGCATGCGTTTTTCGCGCGTAATTCGCGCGTTTTGCACATGCGGAATTGCCTTGCGTTTTCTACTGCATTGTAGATGGCAATTCCGCATGCGTAAACGCACAAAGAATTGACATGCTGCGGAATTTTCCGCACAACAAAACGCTGCGGAAAATTCCGCATCGTGGGCATTACAATTGCGGAATGCCATAGGGGACCATGGCAGAAGGCTTAACATGCGTAATTCATGCGTTTACGCTGCGGAATTTTCCGCACAAAATACGCATGAAATACGCATCGTGTGCACATAGCCTAATTTTGCGTTTCCGCAAGCGGAATTGCCTTGTGCAATGCATTAAAAACGCAAGGCAATTCCGCATGTGGAAAACGCGAGATAAACGCATGAAAAACGCGCGATGAACGCGTGTGGAATTCCGCATGCGTTTTTCCGGGAGAGGACTTGCAGAAATGAAGCAGAAATTTTCTGCTTCATTTCTGCAACGTGGGCACATAGCCTGAGGCTGAGTTCACACGATGCGTTTTTCATGCGTTTCCGCGGCGTTTTTGCAGTTGCGTAAACGCCGCGGAAACGCATGAAAAACGCATGGTAGAAGGGCAGCAATGTTCCCCAATTGAAATCCGCATGTGCAGGTTTGCCTTAGTTAAAACTGCACAATCCTTTACTGGACTGGTCTACTAATGAGATTTAGGGTATGTGCACACGATGCAGAAATGAAGCAGAAAATTTCTGCATCATTTCTGCATCTCCCTGGCAGAAAAAACGCATGCAGATTGTGCATGTGTTTTTCCTGCAGAATACATGCGGATCCACATGCAGATTCACATGCGTTTCCGCATGCAGATTGACAAGCGCTTTCCAGGCGATGTTAGCATCACCTGGAAAGTGCTTGATAACTAGGTCACACTATATAAATCCATGCAAACAGCATGGATTTATACAGTGTGAAGAGAGAGTGTATATACTTACCTCCGATGGCCCGCGCTGTCCTGCTCACTCCGTTCTCCCGGCAACTTTGAATTGAAAGACCTGCCGACGTCAGCGTCACGTGACCCGTCACATGACTCTGACGTCACCGCAGGTCCTACAACTCACTGTAAGTGCCGGGAACCAAGCGGGAGGGCTGTGCGGGCCGACAGATGGTAAGAATACATTTATTTTTTATTTTATTCTTCTTTTACAGCTTTTTTAATGGTACCTGGGTGTGGATGAGACTCTCCTCTCCTCCACACCCGGGTACCATCCGCACATTAGAACGCACCAATTACGCAAGTACAAATGCTGTCTTGCGGAATTGGCGCGTTCTAATGCAAGTCAATGGTGGCGAAATCGCCGCGTTTCCGCAAAATTAATTGACATGCTGCGGATTTTTGACCGCAGCGTTAACGCTGCGGAAAAATCCGCATCATGGGCACAGCACATGCGGATTTCAATTGGGGAACATTGCTTCCCTTCTACCATGCGTTTTTCATGCGTTTCCGCGGCGTTTACGCAACTGCAAAAACGCCGCGGAAACGCATGAAATACGCATCGTGTGAACTCAGCCTTAGGGTATGTGCACACGATGCAGAAATGAAGCAGAAAATTTCTGCATCATTTCTGCATCTCCCTGGCAGAAAAAACGCATGCAGATTGTGCATGCGTTTTTCCTGCAGAATACATGCGGATCCACATGCAGATTGACATGCGTTTCCGCATGCAGATTGACAAGCGCTTTCCAGGCGATTTTAGCATCACCTGGAAAGTGCTTGACAACTAGGTCACACTATATAAATCCATGCAACCAGCATGGATTTATATAGTGTGACCCGAGAGAGTGTATATACTTACCTCCGATGGCCCGCGCTGTCCTGCTCACTCCGTTCTCCCGGCTGCCGGCAACTTTGAATTGAAAGACCTGCCGACGTCAGCGTCACGTGACCCGTCACATGACTCTGACGTCACCGCAGGTCCTACAACTCACTGCAAGTGCCGGGAACCAAGCGGGAGCGCTGCGCGGGCCGACAGAAGGTAAGAATACATTTATTTTTTATTTTATTCTTTTTTTTTTAATGGTACCTGGGTGTGGATGAGACTCTCCTCTCCTCCACACCCGGGTACCATCCGCATATTAGAACGCGCCAATAACGCAAGTACAAATGCTGTCTTGCGGAATTGGCGCGTTCTAATGCAAGTCAATGGCGGCGAAATCGCCGCGTTTCCGCAAAATTAATTGACATGCTGCGGATTTTTGACCGCAGCGTTAACGCTGCGGAAAAATCCGCATCATGGGCACAGCACATGCGGATTTCCATTGGGGAACATTGCTTCCCTTCTACCATGCGTTTTTCATGCGTTTCCGCGGCGTTTACGCAACTGCAAAAACGCCGCGGAAACGCATGAAATACGCATCGTGTGAACTCAGCCTAAGGGTATGTGCACATGATGCAGAAATGCTCAGGATTTTTTCCTGAGCGTTTCTGCATCTCTCTGGCAGGAAAAAACGCATGCGGATTGTACATGCGGTTTCCTGCCAGGGACATGCGGAAATGAAGCGGTCTTCACTTTCATTTCCGCATGCGGGTTGACAAGCGCTTCCCAAGCGATTTTAGCATCACTTGGAAAGTGCTTGTCAACTTCACACTATATAAATCCATGCAGCCGGCATGGATTTATATAGTGTGTGATGTCAAAAAATAAAAAATAAATATATACTTTACCCTCTGATGGCCCCCGGTGTCCGGCTTCATCGGTCCCGGCTGCCGGCAGTGAAGACTGTAGGACCTTCCGACGTCAGCGTCACGTGACCCGTCACATGACTCTGACGTCAGCGAAGGTCCTTCATTCAACCGCGAAGTGCGCGGGAAGCCGGCAGGACACAGCGCGGGCCGTCAGAAGGTGAGAATATATATATTTTTTATTTTATTCTTTTTTTTTTAATGGTACCTGGGTCTGGATGAGAGTCCTCTCATCCACACCCGGGTACCATCCGCACATTAGACCGCATGAAAAGCGCATCAACATATACAGTGATGCGGATTCCATGCGGTCTAATGCAAGTCAATGGCGACAAAAGAGCAGCGTTTCCGCAAAATTAATTGACATGCTGCGGATTTTGGACCGCAGAGTTTACGCTGCGGAAAAATCCGCATCATGGGCACAGCACATGCGGATTTCCATTGGGGAACATTGCTGCCCTTCTACCATGCGTTTTTCATGCGTTTCCGCGGCGTTTACGCAACTGCAAAAACGCCGCGGAAACGCATGAAAAACGCATCGTGTGAACTCAGCCTAAGTCTTGGAGTCCTAAGTGCTATGATAAATGTTGTAATAGTCGCATTGCGGCTGTGGTAAAAGGGGAATTACCTGTACCTATTCAGGATTTTTGGAAGGTTTTTTCAGAGGAGGAGTCGCAAGTTTTACCTCCTCATAGGGACTATGATTGCACCATTGAGTTTGTTTCTGGAGCTACTCTTCCCAAGAGTCGCTTATTAAATCTGACTATCCCTGAAAGAAAGGCCTTGGAGGAATACATACAGACGAGCTTGGCTGCTGGTCACATTAGACCTTCTAAGTCGCCTGTGGCCGTTGGATTTTTCTTTGTTAAAAAAAAAGACGGTGGTTTACGTCCATGTCTGGACTTTCGTGAAATTAATAAGATAACCGTACGCAATTCCTACCCATTGCCGTTAATTCCAGACTTGTTTATACCAGTTAGTGGGGACCAAGTGGTTGTATAAAATTGATCTCCGGGGGGCATACAATTTGTTACGAATGAAGGAGGGTGATGAATGGAAAACTGCTTTTAACACTCCGGTAGGTCATTTTGTGAATCTGGTGATGCCCTTCGGTCTTACCAATGCACCCGCGTTTTTTCAGAACCTTATTAATGACATCCTGAGACCTTTGATTGGCAAGAATGTGGTTGTGTATTTGGATGACATTCTGATTTATTCACCAGATCTGGATTCCCATTGGCAGAGCGTACGTGAGGTGTTGCAGTTATTGAGTGATAATTCACTTTTTGCTAAGCTGGAGAAATGTGAGTTCGCTGTGCAGAGAATTAGTTTTTTGGGCTACATTATCTCCAGCGAGGGCTTTGAGATGGACCCGGTGAAAGTTCAGGCTGTGCAGGAATGGCCTAGGCCTATTGGTTTGAAATCGATACAGAGATTTTTGGGTTTCGCCAATTATTACAGGAAATTCATTAAGAATTTTTCTATAATTGTTAAGCCACTGACTGATCTCACCAGGAAAGGTGCGAATACGGTCCAGTGGACTACTGAGGCCATTGAAGCTTTTGTGTATCTCAAGGAGAGGTTCAGTTCTGCCCCTATCCTTATGCAGCCTGATGAGACCAAGCCTTTTTTGGTCGAGGTTGATGCTTCTTCGGTGGGGGTCGGTGCAGTTTTGTCTCAGGAGAACAAGGATGGAGTACATCCCTGTGATTTTTTTTCAAAAAAATTTTCAGAAACCGAACTTAATTACGATGTTGGTAATCGGGAATTGTTGGCTATTAAACTTGCGTTTGAACATTGGCATCATTTCTTGGAAAGTGCTAAATTTCCTGTTCACAGATCATAAGAATTTGATCTATCTGGATGCTGCCAAACGCTTGAATGCCCGTCAAGCTAGGTGGGCACTTTTTTTTTCTCGGTTTAATTTTTCTGTTACCTATATCCCTGGTACTAGGAATGTTAAAGCCGATGCTTTATCTCGCAGCTTTTCCCCCATGGTTGGTACCGAGGAGGAGGAGAGCATTTTACAGGAAGGAGTTGTGGTAGCAGCATTAGACTCTGTTTTGGAAGAAGGGATTCTGAAAGCCCAAGAGGATGCCCCATCTAACACTCCTCATGGGAGATTGTTTGTGCCTAGAACCTCTAGGAGAGATTTGTTTGTGGGGTATCATGAGTCTCGGTTGGCAGGTCATCCAGGAATTTCTGGGACTAAGAGACTTATCAGTCGCAGTTTTTGGTGGCCCGGGTGGCAGAAGGAAGTCATCAAGTGGGTGCGTCAGTGTACGGTGTGTGCTAGGTCAAAGGCTTCCCATACCCCTGCTGCAGGGTTGCTTTGACCTCTGGAGGTTCCTAGTGCGCCTTGGACGCATTTGGCAATGGATTTTATTACTGACCTTCCTGTGTCCGAGGGTTTCACTGACATCTGGGTGGTCGTGGACCGTTTTAGCAAGATGTGTCATTTGGTTCCATTCATTAAGCTACCCTGCGCTAAGACACTCGCTAAGGCGTTTGTTAAGGAAATTGTCAGGCACCATGGCGTTCTCACCAACATTGTTTCTGATAGGAGACCTCAGTTTGTGGCTCGCTTTTGGCGTGCTTTTTGTGACAGGTTGGGAGTCCATTTGTCATTTTCGTCTGGTTATCATCCTGAGTCTAATGGACAGACTGAAAGAAAGAACCAGGATGTGGAACAGTTTTTGCGTTGATTTGTGGCAGACAATCAAGAGGGGTGGTCTGAGTTTCTGCCACTCGCAGAATTTGCTCTTAACAACCATACATCCTCCTCTGCTGGGTGTTCTTTTTATGTTGTACTGGGAGACATCCGTCTTTTGGTTCGTTCTCCAAATTGCGGTCGGCGGTGCCGGAGGAGTAGAATTTTTCCGGTGACTTGGAGAGAGTTTGGACTAATGTACGTTGTAACCTTCAAGAGGCTAACAAAAAGTCCAAGAAGTATTTTAACAGGAAATGTAAAGAGGTTTTGTTTACTGTGGGTGACATGGTTTGGTTGTCCTCAAAGAATCTGCGATTGAGGATTTCCTCTAAAAAATTGGGTCCGAAGTTTGTGGGGCCTTTTAAGGTGCTTCAGGTGGTTAACCAGTCTGCTGTTAGGTTGGAGGTTCCCTCCTCCTGGAAGATTAATCCTGTGTTTCATGTTTCCTTGTTGAAAAAGGCTGATGTATCGGATAGGGAGGCCACTGTCACAGTTCCTCCGGTGGTGGAAGACGGCGAATATGAAATTTCTCGTATCCTGAATTCCAGAGAGCATAGAGGGAGATTGCAGTATCTCGTCGCTTGGAAAGGTTTCGGTCCCGAGGAATAACTCCTGGGTTAAGGCGGATGATGTCTCTGCCCCTAGACTTGTCAGAGCTTTCCACAGGAGATTTCCAGATAGGCCTGGGCCTGGAGGATCCGGAGGATCCTCATAAAAGAGGGGGTACTGTTAGAACCCTCCTGTTTGTTTTTGTTTCTATCTTGTGTTTTGCGGTCACGTGACCATCTTCCTATTTATTCCAGCTCCACCCTTCTGGCCTTGCTAGACTTCAGTGTTGTTTAGACTGTCTTTCTAGCCAGGTGCTTTTGTGCCTATCTATCTCTAGTTTGCTTGGTCCTCTGGACCTCTAGTACTTTTGTCAGTTTTTCTTTTGCTCTGCAACAACTTCTGTTAGGAGGTGTCCCATTTTTGTCCCAGTCCTTAGTTCTTTTAGGGACCCCTTCCTTTCTCTATAGGTCTCCGTTCAGACTAGCCGAGGACGAAGGCGGGTCTGTTCACAAGGAACAGGTTGCCTGCTACAACGTAGGGACTCAGCTTAGTCTTACTGTGGGGACAGCTCTCCCCTTCTTTCCCTAGTTTATGTTGCAGATCATAATAATCTTGGATCTACTCATACTTAACAGACAGAACCTTCAGTGTTTCTCACTCACACACCACCTCCTCATCTCGCATCCTATCTGTCAGTGTTCCCCAAGGTTAAGTCATAGGACCCCTGCTCTTCTCCATCTACACCTTCGGCCTGGGACAGCTCATAGAGTCCCACGGCTTTCAGTATCATCTCTATGCTAACGACACACAGATTTACCTCTCTGGACCTGATATCACCTCCTTACTAACCAGAACCCCAAAATGTCTGTTCGCTATCTCATCCTTCTTCTCTGCTAGATTTCTAAAACTTAACATGGATAAAACAGAATTCATCATCTTTCCCCCATTTCACTCAGCCTCCCCATATGACCTATCCATCAAAATCAATGGCTGTCCACTTTCCCCAGTCCCACAAGCTCGCTGCATCAGAGTAACCCTGGACTCTAACCTCTCCTTCAAGCCACATATCAAAGCCCTTTCCTCCTCCTGCCGACTCCAACTCAAAAACATGGATCCGCATATTCCTCAACCATGAATCTGCAAAAACACTAGTGCACGCCCTCATCATCTCCCGCCTCGACTACTACAACCTCCTGCTCTGTGGCCTCCCCGCTAACACTCCCGTACCCCTCCAATCTATCCTAAACTCTGCTGCCCGACTAATCCACCTGCCTTCCGCCTACTCCCCGGCCTCTCCTCTCTGTCAAATGCTTCACTGACTCCCCATTGCCCAGAGACTCCAGTTCAAAACCCTAACCGTGGCATACCAAGCCATCCACTACCTGTCTCCTCCATACATCTGTGACCTAGTCTCCCGGTACACACCTACACGCAACCTACGATCCTCACAAGATCTCCTTCTCTACTCCCCTCTTATCGTTTCTTCTCACAATTGCATACAAGATTTCTCCCGTGCATCCCCCCTACTCTAGAACTCTCTACCCCAAAACATCAGACTCTCGCCTACCGTGGAAACCTTCTAAAGGAACCTGAAAACCCACCTCTTCCGAAAAGCCTACAACCTGCAGTAATCATTGCTCCACCACACCGCTGCATGACCAGCTCTACCCTCACCTACTGTATCCTCACCCATCCCTTGAAGATTGTGAGACATCGCAGGTAGGGTTCTCTCTCCTCCAGTACCAGTTTGCCATTGCGTTTTTGTTCAAGATTTTTGCAATTGTGTTTGCTATGTATACCCCCTTTTTCACATGTAAAGCACCATGGAATAAATGGAGCTAGAATAATAAATAATAATAATAAAGTGCCACACACAGTGTCCTGGTATCTCATCCATGCTCTTTCTATTTTATCTTTCATTTGCAGAGATATTAGCAATGAAAGTATTTGGCGCCTAATGAGTTAAAAAAAATTAAGTCCAAGTAGATGTTATCAGAGTTTTCACTGGGGGTGCGAAATTCTTCTCCCTGCATGATGCTGACCAATTATAAGCAGACGACAACACTGAAAAGAAAGATGATCACATCCCCACCATAGCTTAGAGCAGATTTCTCAGTGTCTAAGATGTAAGGATACAGACCTGGTCTCCTGGGCTAACCTCCTGCATGATTAGAGCACACAACTGACTAATACCTTTCAGTTAAGGTCTCTGTGGGTGAAGGGGCAGCACAAGAGAGTTTAGTTGTGCAACATTACAAACCTTTCTAACAGCTTTCCTCCTCTTATGGCACTCTCACCTCTGCTGTTCTGCGCCTATCCCAAACTGCCTGTCCAGAAATGAGAGCACAGTGTCAGTATCACACTTAGATCCGTTGTGCTCAACTTGTACTCATTCTGCAGTGAGATTAGAGCAGACTGTCATTGCATTTCACCATAGAAGTAACCCAGAACACACTGCTCCTGTGTGAGGTGTAATAACAGCCTAATATCACTGCAGAAAGAATACAAGTTGCTTGAGCACAGAAGACATAAGTGTGATACTGGCACACTCCATAATCAGGAGAGTCAATAAAAGGGTTTGTAATGTGACACAGAGAAACTCAGCTGTGCGGCTCCTTCCTTGTCTAAGAGCTGTTACCTCTGCTTTCTAATCATGCAGAAGGTTAGACCAGGAGATCAGGACTCTCCATCATTACACATCTTAGGCTAGGTTCCCACGATGAGCTTTTGGTGAGTTTTTGATGTTGCAGAATTTCTGCACCCATTAAGATAGGTTACTTGCATTATTTCTAAAATATGCAGCGTAAAAACTCACTAAAAACTCATAGTGAGAACGTAGCTTTATACCCTAAGAAACCCGCTTTGAGCTATGGTGGGGGCGTGTTCTTCTTTTCTTTGAGTGTTGCTGCTTGCTTATGATTGGTCAGCATCATACAGGAGAAATCTGCAGCATATTTAAGGATTTCTCACAAGCCTCATTCGGGTAAGGCTGGGTGCCCACGTAGCGTTTTTCAAGCGTTTATGCTGCGGAATTTCCGCAGCATAAACGCTTGTGAAACGCTAGGTAATCCGCACCCCATGGTCCCCAAGGGGATTCCGCATGTTCTATGCACATGTTTCGGATTTTTCCCCAGCATTTATGCTGCGTACAAAAATCCGCAGCATGTCATTTAATTTTGCAGAAGCGCAGCGGAACTCCCGCCATTGACTTGCATTGAGACGCATAGAAACCGCGACTGTACATTTTTACAAGCGGCTTCTATGCGTCTCTATGTGCGGATGGTACCCAGTTCTGGAGGAGAGGAGACTCTCATCCAGACCTGGGTACCATTGTACCTGTAAAAAAAGAATAAAAAAACAAATAAAGTTTATATTCACCTGTCCGGCGGCTTCTCTCTGAATGCCGGCATCGCTTGAGGACCTGCGGTGACGTCACAGTCATGTGACCGCAGGCCCTTCACCGCTCTGTCTCGCGATATGCCGGCAGCCGGGAACCAGCCAGGAAGCAGCGCTGCAGCAACGCCGGGGCCTCGGGGGTGAGTATAGCTTTATTTGTTTTAATTTTTACGGTTCACACTGTATAAATCCATGCTGTTTGCATGGATTTATACAGTGTGACCTAGTTGTCAAGCACTTTCCAAGTGATGCTAAAATCGCCTGGAAAGCGCTTGTCAATCTGCATGCGTTTTTTCTGCCAGGGAGATGCAGAAATGCTGCAGAAATTTTCTGCTTCATTTCTGCATCGTGGGCACATAGCCTAAATGCAAAAAGGTAAATAAAATTACCAAAATTTCCACAACAAAAGTGTAGCTCTACCTACAGCGTATTCACACCCAGACTATAAGATTATGGCCGGTCTCTGGGTGGGTGTTTTTTTACACAGTAGTCAGAACCTACAACATTGTGGTGCCGTGCATTACATGAGCTATACTAAGGGAGTGCCTGTCAGCATAGAGCGAATACGTCCATATACCGACCAGCAGAAAGTGTAAGAGAAGAACTATAGAAGGATGGACCATAGTGGAGCATTCCGGACTGGAGCAACATAAGGAGCCAGAAGGCTTCCCCCCGGTATTCCATGCTATGTGCTCCTTATAAAGTGACATCTCTCCATAGACCCCTCTGTGAAGACCACCCCCTTATCCAGATGATACATTCTCACTTCCACCATATATAATGCATACTGGCCATTTTTTTTTTTTTTTTTCAGAAAATCACCAATTTTGGGTCGTCAGCTGTAGAAGAAGAAATGCTTTACACCAGTGCTGGGAACCTATGGCAGCGTGCAGAGGGGGCAGCAGAGCCCTCCTGGGGGGCACCATGGCCGCAGCACTAGCGCTACTGGATCGGGCCGGCGGGGAGAACTCTGAGCCGCCGAGTGCCGGCACCAGCTCCGCTACTGCAGCTAGATGTGCGATCTCTCTCGGACGGAAACACATCGAGCTGGAGTGTATTGCAGCGCACGAACTAGCCAGGCCCGAGCGCTGCAATACACGCTACAGGCCAATCAGAGGCCAGCAGCGGCTGGCCAATCAGAAGCCAGCATGACGTCGGCCGCTCAATCAGAGGCCAACGGCATCCGGCCAATCAGAGGCCAGCATGACCTCAGCCGGCCAATCAGCGGCTTCCGCCAATCAGAAGCCAGAATGACGTCGGCCGGCCAATCAGAGGCCAGCGACATCCGGCCAATCAGAGGCCAGCATGACCTCGGCCGGCCAATGAGAGGCCAGCGGCTTCCGGCAATCAGAGGCCAGCATGACGTCGACCGGCCATTCAGAGACCAGCATGACGTCGGCCGGTCAATCAGAGGCCAGCATGAATTCGGCCGGACAATCAGAGGAAAGCGGCTTCCTGACAATCAGAAGCGGCTGCCGGCCAATCAGAGGCCAGCATGACGACGACCGGTCAATCAGAGGCCAGCGTCTGCCGGCCAATCAGAGGCCAGCATGACGTCAGCCGGCCAATCAGAGGCCAGCGGCTTCCTTCCAATCAGAGGCCAGCATGAATTCGGCCGGCCAATCAGAGGCCTGCGGCTTCTGGCCAATCAGAGACCAGCATGACGTTGGCCGGCCAATCAGAGGCTAGCAACTTCCGGACAATCAGAAGCGGCTGCCGGCAAATCAGAGGCCAGCATGACGTCGGCTGGCCAATCAGAGGCCAGCGGCCGCTGGCCTCTGATTGGCCGGCAGCGTGTACTGCAGCGCGCACGGACCTGGCTAGTACGTGCGCGGCAATACACTTCAGCTAGATGTGCCGACTACAGGAGAGGACGCTGCGCGGGAGAAGAAGGAAGGTGAGGAGGAGGGTTTATTATGTGTTTTTTTTTTTTTTTAATATGGGATGCACAATGGCTGGAGGGGGGGGGGAGAGGGAGCATATATACCAGGATTGAGGGGAGGGCCAGCATATATACCAGGATTGAGGGGAGGGCCAGCATATATACCAGGATTGAGGGGAGGGCCAGCATATATACGAGGATTGAGGGGAGGGCCAGCATATATACCAGTATTGAGGGGAGGGCCAGCATATACACCAGGATTGAGGGGAGGGCCAGCATATATACCAGGATTGAGGGGAGGGCCAGCATATATACCAGGATTGAGGGGAGGGCAGCATATATACCAGGATTGAGGGGAGGGCCAGCATTTATACCAGGATTGAGGGGAGGGCCAGCATATATACCAGGATTGAGGGGAGGGCCAGCATATATACCAGGATTGAGGAGAGGGCCAGCATATATACCAGGATTGAAGGGAGGGCCAGCATATATACGAGGATTGAGGGGAGGGCCAGCATATATACCAGGATTGAGGGGAGGGCCAGCATATATACCAGGATTGAGGGGGGGGCAGCATATATACCAGGATTGAGGGGAGGGCCAGCATATATACGAGGATTGAGGGGAGGGCCAGCATATATACCAGTATTGAGGGGAGGGCCAGCATATACACCAGGATTGAGGGGAGGGCCAGCATATATACCAGGATTGAGGGGAGGGCAGCATATATACCAGGATTGAGGGGAGGGCCAGCATATATACCAGGATTGAGGGGAGGGCCAGCATATATACGAGGATTGAGGGGAGGGCCAGCATTTATACCAGGATTGAGGGGAGGGCCAGCATATATACCAGGATTGAGGGGAGGGCCAGCATATATACCAGGATTGAGGGGAGGGCCAGCATATATACCAGGATTGAGGAGAGGGCCAGCATATATACCAGGATTGAAGGGAGGGCCAGCATATATACCAGGATTGAGGGGAGGGCCAGCATATATACCAGGATTGAGGGGAGGGCCAGCATATATACCAGGATTGAGGGGAGGGCCAGCATATACACCAGGATTGAGGGGAGGGCCAGCATATATACCAGGATTGAGGGGAGGGCAGCATATATACCAGGATTGAGGGGAGGGCCAGCATATATACCAGGATTGAGGGGAGGGCAGCATATATACCAGGATTGAGGGGAGGGCCAGCATTTATACCAGGATTGAGGGGAGGGCCAGCATATATACCAGGATTGAGGGGAGGGCCAGCATATATACCAGGATTGAGGAGAGGGCCAGCATATATACCAGGATTGAAGAGAGGGCCAGCATATATACCAGGATTGAGGGGAGGGCAGCATTTATACCAGGATTGAGGGGAGGGCCAGCATATATACCAGGATTGAGGGGAGGGCCAGCATATATACCAGGATTGAGGAGAGGGCCAGCATATATACCAGGATTGAAGAGAGGGCCAGCATATATACCAGGATTGAAGGGAGGGCCAGCATATATACCAGGATTGAGGGGAGGGCCAGCATATATACCAGGATTGAGGGGAGGGCCAGCATATATACCAGGATTGAGGGGAGGGCCAGCATATATACCAGGATTGAGGGGAGGGCCAGCATATATACCAGGATTGAGGGGAGGGCCAGCATATATACCAGGATTGAGGGGAGGGCAGCATATATACCAGGATTGAGGGGAGGGCCAGCATATATACCAGGATTGAGGGGAGGGCCAGCATATATACCAGGATTGAGGGGAGGGCAGCATATATACCAGGATTGAGGGGAGGGCCAGCATTTATACCAGGATTGAGGGGAGGGCCAGCATATATACCAGGATTGAGGGGAGGGCCAGCATATATACCAGGATTGAGGAGAGGGCCAGCATATATACCAGGATTGAGGAGAGGGCCAGCATATATACCAGGATTGAAGGGAGGGCCAGCATATATACCAGGATTGAGGGGAGGGCCAGCATATATACCAGGATTGAAGGGAGGGCCAGCATATATACCAGGATTGAGGGGAGGGCCAGCATATATACCAGGATTGAGGGGAGGGCCAGCATATATACCAGGATTGAAGGGAGGGCCAGCATATATACCAGGATTGAGGGGAGGCCCACCATATATACCAGGATTGAGGGGAGGGCCAGCATATATACCAGGATTGAGGGGGGCAGCATATATACCAGGATTGAGGGGAGGGGCAGCATATATACCAGGATTGAGGAGAGGGCCAGCATATATACCAGGATTGAAGAGAGGGCCAGCATATATACCAGGATTGAAGGGAGGGCCAGCATATATACCAGGATTGAGGGGAGGGCCAGCATATATACCAGGATTGAAGGGAGGGCCAGCATATATACTAGGATTCAGGGGAGGGCCAGCATATATACCAGGATTGAGGGGAGGGCCGGCATATATACCAGGATTGAGGGGAGGGCCTGCATATATACCAGGATTGACGGGAGGGCCAGCATATATACCAGGATTGAGGGGAGGGCCAGCATTTATACCAGGATTGAGGGGGGGGGGGCAGCATATATACCAGGATTGAGGGGGAGCCAACATATATATCAGGATTGAGGGGAGGGCCAGCATATATACCAGGATTGAGGGGAGGGCCAGCATATATACCAGGATTGAGGGGGGGGCCAGCACATATACCAGGATTGAGGGGAGGGCCAGCATATATACCAGGATTGAGGGGAGGGCCAGCACATATACCAGGATTGAGGGGAGGGCCAGCATATATACCAGGATTGAGGGGAGGGCCAGCATATATACCAGGATGTGGGTGAGCACATTCTTTATTTCTGCAGTCTCTTACCCCTGCTACTGTCTGTGGCTGCTCTATGCTGCCCTCGCCTGCTCTTTGTATCAGTTGTTTGTATCAGTAAAACCTCAATATTTAGGATAAATTGCCGTGTTGGCACTTGGCGATAAATAAGTGGGTTTTGGATTTCAGTTTGGGCACTCGGTCTCTAAAAGATTCGCCATCACTGTTTTAAACCAATCAATGTGCAAATATCAACATTTTTGAGAAAATACAATACATTTGATCAGATGTCAAAAAATATTCCAGAAAAAAAAATTGTGATCAGAAATCATAAAGAAAAATTAACTCTTTAATACCATTTTTACCAAAAATACATTGTAAAAAAAAAGAAGTGTAATTTTCTACAGTACAATATTTATTTCTATTTTTCTCAAATGAATTTTCATTTTAGGCCCCCCAAAAATTGAAAATCAATGTAAAAAGTGTATTTTAATACAATAAAAAAAATCAGGGTAATTGTTCAGTTGTATTGCCAGTTCTACAGCACGACCCGTAGCGATTTACGATCCCACAGGCCGATGAGCTACAATCTTCCTGAGAAAGGATTCATCAATGTATCAGATCCTTTCTTGCATGTTTCTACATGGAGCAATACACATATGTTCCATGTCCCTTCCTCTAAGAAACCTTCAATGAACCCTGATAGGATCTACAGAGAATAGACAAGACGTCCTTTACAGTGTTACACACTTACTCGATACTCAGTCTAATTTCATCATTCATTTTACTTTCTGCTTATAAATGCATTCATTAAAATAATGAATATCTGCATTGAGGACAGTAGAAGACCTAGTTTGTGTTTGTTCATCAAGATGCATTATCTTGGTCTCGTCTTGGCACTGTTAACTGTTGGTAGGTAGGCAGAGTACTGGAGAGGCTGCTCCCGTCGTTCAGAGAGTTGCTCCGGTGCGGTGTTCTGTTGGTAGACTGACCGCTTTGTTGGTTTGCTATCAGGTGGTGAATCATATCGGTTATGAGATTGAGTTTATGATCCATTTGAGTTACCTACAAATATATAAAACAAAATTCAAACAAAGAAAATAGCATAGATACAGACCACACTCCATACACATTTCACACTACCCATGAGCGCTGCCTGATATTGTAGCTTATCCCTAACCAAATCAATGGGGCACTGAGTTGCAATACCAGACACACCCCATGGACAAGAGAGGCACAGTTTTGGGGAGAAATAAAGTAGATAGATCCTTTAATGCAATATTGGTTAGCCATTTAGACATTGTTGTTTTAATTGAAAACTATAGTTGGTGCGATTCTTTTCGCAGCACTGGGTCCATCAGCCACGTCAGTAATCTTTGGATGCTGGACAGGAGCCTCAAGACCTGCCTTCTACCTTCCAAGATTCCCTGCTTCTCTTCTGATTAGCTGCATCTTTATGGTTACAGCATGATGCATATGTGACATTGCATCAGGCCGGCTAATCAGTAGAACAGCTGTGGATGCCGGGATGTAGGAGGTGGTTCTCAGGGCTCCGATGCAGCCGTCACAGATTATGGATGTGGCTGATGGACTGGGTCCTGCGAATTGACTCGCACAAACTCTATTGGAAACCTTTGTCAGATTGAACTACTTAATGAACTCAGAAAGAGCTTTCTGTCCACATCCATGAAAGTAGTAGCCAACACTTAAAGGGGTTTTCTACTACTCGGACATCTCCTTCTCCATATATATATTTTTGCCCTCAGTAAAATAATAACACCTATACTCCCTTCCAGTGTTCCAGCCGTGTCGGCATTGGCTCTCCTTGGGATCACGTGACATTGTTATGTCAAGTGATCCCTGCTGCCAATCAGCGCTGGCTTCACTCTTCCTGCCTCCAGTTATAGCACATACCTGTACATCCGGAGGAAGTAAGAGCAGCAACATCTCTCACTTCCTCTGGATGTATGCAAGTTGGCCAAAGGCGGGGAGAGTAAAGTCAGCACTGATTGCCCCTAGGAATCATGAGACATAATGTCATGCTGTCACGCAAGGTGTGGGAAAGACTAAGTGCAACACAAAGGGAAAACGGAAAGGGAACCCAGACTAGGGAAAGTGGGGAGTGGAGAACTCCTAGGCTGATCTAGTGTCACCCTGTCTCCACTAATGTCCCTTTATTGGTTCTTCACCAATCGCCGCACGCATACCTCAGCCTGTCTATCCCTGGCATTAGGCTCAGGCTAGGGAACAGAAAGGATGAGCACTAGTTGATCCCCACTGAACACTAAAGACAACAAGGGGGGACAAACAAGGGAAAATCGCTTAGCTTTACTCGACTCCAGACAAATGCGCACACGTTCTCTAGCACCAGAGAGATAGAAGTACTGCTCTTGCTCAAGCCTTCACAAGGGGCAATGAATATCGCTGGCACCTCCCTCTGGCTCACAACAGGTATTTATACATCCAGGCCAGGGTGTTAATTAGCCCGTGGAAGCTAGCCCCTGGGTCCTAGAGATACATATTCTAAGAAGTTGTCTGTAAGGCCAAATGAAGAGATCTCCTGCAACCAACTGCAGGATGACTGTCTGTCACTTCTGACACACCCATGACACACGCAATCCCCAGGAGAGCCAGTGCAGACACCGCTGGAATAGTGCTGGCACTGGAGGTGAGTATAGGTGTTATTATTTTACTGGGGGACACACATATGGATTGAGAAGGAGTTGTCTGAGTAATGGAAAACCCCTTTAAGCCTCCATACACAATAGACTAAGCTAATAGTCTAAGGGGACATCCAGACTCTTCCCTGACAGATGAGGTCAGAGGAGGTAAAATTCAAACTACCTGACCCTTAATGCCTGACCCTTTTGTTATTCAGGTGATAAGCTGCTGCCAGAGCCGTTTGGCAGTGATTTTCACAGTTCTCCACTTTGAAAACACATGAACATTTAACCAAGCCAAACCTTCTCGTGTATGAGAGTTGGGAGAGGTAGTGCACGGCCGAACCAGCAATCAACTTTCAGTTATTGTGTGTGGCCACCTTAACTTGTGTGTTGAAGTCACAGATGACCACAGGTATTTAGACTCTTTGCAGTGTATGAGCAGCGCTGTAGAATTGGTGTCTGGATGCACCATTATGTATTTTACACTTTTTCAGAGAGTGAGGAATATTCTGTATGTAGTATGTGGTAATTGTCTGTATATCCTGTACTCCATGTGTGTATGTGTAAGTAGTAGCTGTGCATAATATAAATATATATGGTTTTATCTTATTTTCTTACCTTGTCCTCGACACGGTTCAATCTTGACCCAATTGTATTAGAGCCTCGATCTTTCACTTTATCTGGAAATAAATAAAAGTAAAAAAAAGTCATTTTTAAATTTACTAATAGAAATTAGCATTTTTTTGGGTCCACTGGCATTCAACCAAATTTGTGAAACTGTTTACGATTTACAGTTCAGAGAATATAACATGAGAAACGATTTACCTATTTTTCCACAAAGCGATGAAATATGGCATCCTTATTCTGGACAACCTCTTAAAAAAAGGCTTTCCCATTGTTACAAATGACGGCATATTGCTTGGATTTGCCATCATATGGTGTCAGATTATTACCATTACTATTGTTAATTTCTCTAAAACATAGCATTTATTCCATTTCATAGTGGTAGGAAGTGGAATCTATCCAGAAAGAAACAGCGAGGGCTTCCCCAATGACTGGTCCAGTCTGTAAGAAAGGAAAAAAATCACTGGTGTAATCAAAAAGTATTTTTATTGAAGAGAAATTCTACCCAAAACTTGCAAACTGCCTCTTCCAGTGCCACCTATTAGAAGTAGCAATCCTAAAAGTCAATATCAACCTTTTAACAAGCCTTTCCACATGATTTAGGATAAATGGGAAACTAGAATCTCAATTTGCAGCCATGGTGTTTCGGGGTGTTGCCCCTCAGCAGTGCAAAGCATGAGATCTGATTTAGCTGTGTGAGAGACTTCAGAAGGAAAAACTTTACCCCTTAGATCCCAGTGAGGAGAGTGAAATGCCAGAGTAAGGAGGCTTATAAACCATGCAATGGCTCCCCGGGGAGCTTACGAACCTCCTTACACTGGCATTTTTTAGACAAATCATCTTACTTTTCCTCTAAGGATTCAATTTTCTTCCTTTTTTTCTATTATTTTATCACTGTTGATGACTCCCACTGATTTGCTATAGCAATGAGATGTGCACATATATACATATATACAGTTGAAACCAGAAGTTTACATACACTATATAAAAAGACACATATGCATGTTTTTCTCAAAATCTGACATGAAATAAGAATAAACCTTTCCCGTTTTAGGTCAATTAGGATTACCATAATTTTTAATATTTGCCAAATGTTAGAATAATAAGAAAGATAATGTTTTAACCACTTCGCTCCAGAGCCTGTTTTTGCCTTCGTGACCGGGCCAATTTTTTCAATTCTGACCACTGTCACTTTATGAAGTAATTACTCTGGAACGCTTCAACGGATTCCCCTGATTCTGAGATTGTTTTTTCGTGACATATTGTACTTCATGATAGTGGTAAAATTTCTTTGATATCACTTGCGTTTATTTGTGAAAAAATCGGAAATTTGGCAAAAATTTTGAAAATTTTGCAATTTTCAAACTTTGAATTTTCATGCCCTTAAATCAGAGAGATATGTCACACAAAATAGTTAATAAATAACATTTCCCACATGTCTACTTTACATCAGCACAATTTTGGAACCAAAATTTTTTTTTTGTTAGGGAGCTATAAGGGTTAAAAGTTGACCAGCGATTTCTCATTTTTCCAACAAAATTTACAAAAACATTTTTTTAGGGACCATATCATATTTGAAGTCACTTTGAGGGGTCTTTATGACAGAAAATACCCAAAAGTGACACCATTCTAAAAACTGCACCCCTCAAGGTGATCAAAACTACATTCAAGAACTTTATTAACCCTTCAGGTGCTTCACAGGAATTTTTGGAATGTGGAAGAAAAAAATTAACATTTAACTTTTTTCACAAAAATGTTACTTTAGACCTAATTTTTTTTATTTTCACAGGGGTAACAGGAAAAAATGGACCCCAAAATTTTTTGTGCAATTTCTCTTGAGCGCGCTGATACCCCATATGTGAGGGAAAACCACTGTTTGGGCACACTGCAGGGCTCGGAAGGGAAGGAGCGCCATTAGACTTTTTGAATGTAAAATTTGTCTGAATAATTAGCAGACGCCATGTTGCGTTTGGAGAGCCCCTGATGTTCCTAAACAGTGGAAACCTCCCACAAGTGACACCATTTTGGAAACTAGACCCCTTAGGGAACATATCTAGATGTGAGGTGAGCACCTTGAACCCCAAGGTGCTTCACAGAAGTTTATAATATTGAGCTGTAAAAATAAAATTTTCACATTTTTCCCACAAAAACGTTTTATATCCCTTAATTTTGCATTATCATAAGGGTAATAGGATAAATTGCACCATAAAATTTATTGTGCAGTTTCTCCTGAACACGCCGATACCCCATATGTGGAGGCAAACCACTGTTTGGGCGCACGGCAGGGTTTGAAAGGGAAGGAGCTCCATTTGACTTTTTGAATGTAAAATTTGTTTGAATAATTAGCGGACGCCATGTTGCATTTGGGGAGCCCCTGATGTGCCTAAACAGTGGAAACCCCCCACAAGTGACACCATTTTGGATACTAGACCCCTTAGGGAACTTATCTAGATGTGTGGTGAGCACCTTGAACCCCAAGGTGCTTCACAGAAGTTTATAATATTGAGCTGTAAAAATAAAATTTTCACATTTTTCCCACAAAACCGTTTTTCATCCCTTAATTTTGCATTATCATAAGGGTAATAGGATAAATTGCACCATGAAATTTATTGTGCAGTTTCTCCTGAATACGCCGATACCCCATATGTGGAGGCAAATTACTGTTTGGGCGCATGGCAGGGTTTGAAAGGGAAGGAGCTCCATTTGACTTTTTGAATGGAAAATTTGTTTGAATAATTAGCAGACGCCATGTCGCATTTGGGGGGCCCCTAATGTGCCTAAACAGTGGAAACCCCCCACAAGTGCCACCATTTTGGAAACTAGACCCCTTAGGAAACTTATCTAGATGTGTGGTGAGCACCTTGCACCCCAAGTGCTTCACAGAAGTTTATAATATTGAGCCGTAAAAATACAATTTTCACATTTTTCCCACAAAAAATGTTTTTCATTCCCTAATTTTGCATTATCATAAGGGTAACAGGATAAATTGCACTGAGTACGCCGATACCCCATATGTGGGGGAAAAGCACTGCTTTGGTGTACGGCAGGGTTCGGAAGAGAAAGGAGCGCTATGTTGGCTGGGATAGGTGGCAGACACCATGTCACATTTGAAGAGTCGCTGACATGCCAAAACAGCAGAAACCCCCACAAGTGACCCCATTTTGTAAACTACATCTCTCAAGGAATTCATCTAGGGAAGTAGTGAGTATTTTTTAATTTTTAAATTTATACCATTGGGCAGTGAAAAAAGCATAATTATATTTTTACCACAAAAAAATGTTTTACCCTCAGATTTTACATTTTCACACAGGGCAATGGGTAAAAATGGTGCCGAAATGTGTCACACAATTTCTACTAAAAGTGGCAATACCCCATATGTGGCTGTATTGTACCGCTCAGCCATACGGCGAGATCTGGGGGGACGGAGTGCTATTTGACAATTGGAGAACAAATTATTGTAGAATAGGCATTTGAATTTGGGAGCACAACATTTTCTGAATTTCTTTTGGGGGGCAAGGGCCATTTCGCTTTTCCAGAGCCTTTCTGCTACCAGTAACTTGGAAGTCCCTTATATTTTTAACAGATGACGGACCTGAGTGGGGACTAGCTTTTTTTGAGGACTGAGTTGAAGCTTTTATTGGGAACATTTTACGTAACATTTATCCGGCGCTCTAGGCTGAGCACTTACATCGGGGTTTCCATCTAAATTTCCAAGTGATGTAATTCAGATGAAACCCCTGCGGGATCCATTCACTATAATGAGGCAGCAGAGTTACTCTGGACTCCGTCTGGCCTCTGTTTAGCGGTGTCCTTTTTTTCAGAAGTGCACAAAACTGTGGCCAACCGCACTTTTATGCACGCCTAAAACAAATGACACCGTGGGATCCCAGGCCAGACGGCATCCACAGTGGCCTATATCTGCCTCATTAGAGGGAATCTTCCGTCATGGGTTTTGTCTGAATCACGTATTTCAGAGATTTACACGGAAACTCTTGTGTAAGCGCTCAGCGCAGAGCGCAGGATAAATGTGGGCAGAGCCTTACTGCGATCTTTGGGAGACATAATAAACAAATCAGTAGCCGGTGAAGAATTGGTTTTATTTATTTTTTACTCCTTTCCTCGTGTGATATAACTGATTAGATTACTTTATTCTTCGGGTCGGTGTGATTACAGCGATACCAGAATCATATCGGGTTTTTATGATTGACAGCTGTCACAGACTAAAAGATGCTTTTTTTTGCAAAATCTAGTTTTTGCATCACCATATTTTGAGAGCTATAATTTTTCCATATTTTGGCTGACAGAGTCATGTGATGGCTTGTTTTTTGCGGGACGAGTTGACATTTTTATTGGTACCATTTTTGGGTACGTGACATTTTTTGATCGCTTTCTATTCCGTTTTTTGGGAGGTAAAATTAACAAAAACCAACAATTCAGGAATTGTTTTTTGAGGGTTTTTTTTTATGCCGTTCTGCGTGTGGTAAAAGTGATCAGGCAGCGTTATTCTTCGGGTCAGTACATTTACAGCGATGCTACACTTACTGTATTTTTTTTATTTTTTGGCGCTTTTACACAATAAAACAATTTTATGCTTTATTCTGAGCGCTATAACTTTTTTATTTTTCGGCTGATGGAGCTGTATGGCGGCTTTTTTTTTGCGGAACAAGATGACGTTTTCAGCGGTACCATTTTTATTTCTATTTTGCTTTTTGATCGCATTTTTTTCCACTTTTTGTTTGGCGATATGATGAAAAAGCATATTTTTTTGCCCCGTTTTTTATTTATTTTTTTTACGGTGTGCACAGAAGGAGTTAATTAGTGTGACACTTTTATAGCTTGGGTTGTTTCGGACGCGGTGATACCAAATATGTGTACTTTTTTTGGTTTTGTAAAAATATACGGATTTATTGGTTTAATATTTTATTTATTTTTTATTTATTTTGTGATTTTTTTTAACAGTTTAAAAACTTTTTTTAAACTTTTTTTTACATTTTTACTTAGTCCCTGTATGGGACATAAATTTTATTTTTCTGATCACTGATCTCATGTAATGTAATAGACATGTATTACATTACATGAGATCTTTGCTGACTGTTTCACACCGTGTCTCCTGCCAGGCTTCAGCTGCAGGCTGAGCCAGGCAGGACACCATATATGGCAGATCTGGAGGTGGTCATGTGACCTCCAGCTGCCATAGCTACCCCAGGTCCTGGAAGGTATCAGGGGTCGTCGGAGAGGTAAGTAAGAAGACCCCCTCTCCTCTGTCTATCTTCTATATGCCGCGATCACTATAGATCGCGGCATATAGAACATAGCAAAGGGTTAACATCACTGGGACCTGATCCAATCAGGTCCCGATGATGTCCCCTGTCAGAGCTAACGCTCTGCACCGGAATCGCAGCGCTTGCAGGACCCTGGGGGTCCTGAGCGCTGCGAGACCACCCACCGTTTTTAAACGTCGGCGCTGCACAGAGCCCAGCAAGCGCCGACGTTTATCTACAGTGGGCGGTCGGGAACCGGTTAAATAATTTGCCTGCTCCAGTGGTTTTGGGGTTACCTTGGTTAAAATTGCACAATCCTGTACTGGACTGGTCTACCAATGAAATTAAGTCTTGGAGTCCTAAGTGTTATGATAGATGTTGTAACGGTCGCATTGCTGCTGTGGAAAGAGGGGAATTACCTGTACCTATTCAGGATTTTTGGAAGGTTTTTTCAGAGGAGGAGTTGCAAGTTTTGCCTCCTCATATGGACTATGATTGTACTATTGAGTTTGTCCCTGGAGCAACTCTTCCCAAGAGTCGCTTATTTAATCTTACTATCCCTGAGAGAAAGGCCTTGGAGGAATACATACAGACAAGCTTGGCCGCCGGTCACATTAGACCTTCTAAGTCACCTGTGGTTGTTGGATTTTTTTTTGGAAAAAAAAAGGACGGCGGTTTACGTCCATGTCTGGACTTTCGCGAAATTAATAAAATTACAGTACGCAATTCCTACCCACTGCCATTAATTCCTGACTTGTTCAACCAGTTAGTGGGGGCCAAGTGGTTCTCTAAGATTGATCTCCGGGGGGCATACAATTTGTTACGTATGAAGGAAGGTGATGAGTGGAAAACTGCTTTTAACACTCCAGTGGGTCATTTTGAGAATCTGGTTATGCCCTTTGGTCTTACCAACGCACCAGCTTTTTTTCAGAACCTTATTAATGACATCCTAAGACCGTTGATCGGTAAGAATGTGGTGTTGTATTTGGATGACATTTTGATTTTTGCGCCGGATCTGGAGTCTCATTGGCAGAGCGCACGTGAGGTATTGCAGTTGTTAAGCGACAATTCACTTTTTGCTAAGCTGGAGAAATGTGAGTTCGCTGTGCAGAGAATTAGTTTTTTGGGCTACATTATCTCCAGTGAGGGCTTTGAGATGGATCCGGTGAAGGTTCAGGCGGTGCAGGAATGGCCTAGGCCTATTAGTTTGAAACCAATACAGAGATTTTTGGGTTTCGCCAATTATTGCAGAAAATTCATTAAGAATTTTTCTATAATTGTTAAGCCGCTGACCGATCTCACCAGGAAAGGTGCGAATACGGTTCAGTGGACTACTGAGGCCATTGAAGCTTTTATGTATCTCAAGGAGAGGTTCAGTTCTGCCCCCATCCTTATGCAGCCTGATGAGACCAAGCCTTTTTTGGTCGAGGTTGATGCTTCTTCGGTGGGGGTCGGTGCTGTTTTGTCTCAGGAAAACAAGGATGGAGTACATCCCTGTGCTTTTTTTTTCAAAAAAATTTTCTGAGACCGAACTTAATTACGATGTCGGTAATCGGGAATTGCTGGCGATTAAACTCGCATTTGAACATTGGCGTCATCTCTTGGAAGGTGCTAAATTTACCATTCAGGTTTTTACTGATCGTAAGAATCTGATCTATCTTGATGCTGCCAAGCGCTTGAATGCCCGTCAAGCTAGGTGGGCACTTTTTTTTTCGCGGTTTAATTTTTCTGTTACTTACATCCCGTGTACCAAGAATGTAAAAGCTGATGCTTTATCTCGCAGTTTTTCTCCCATGGTTGGTACCGAGGAGGAGGAGAGCATTTTACAGGAAGATGTTGTGATAGCAGCATTGGACTCCGTTTTGGAAGATGGGATTCTGAAAGCCCAGGAGTATGCCCCATCTAACACTCCCCATGGAAGGTTGTTTGTGCCTAGGAACTTTATGAGAGATTTGTTTGTGGAGTGTCATAAGTCTCGGTTGGCAGGTCATCCAGGAATTTCGGAGACTAAGAAATTTGTAGGTCGCAGTTTTTGGTGGCCTGGGTGGCAGAAGGAAGTCATTAAGTGGGTGCGTCAATGTACTGTGTGTGCTAGATCTAAGTCTTCACATGCTCCTGCTGCGGGGTTGCTTTGCCCTCTGGAGGTTCCTAGTGCTCCTTGGACGCATCTTGCTATGGATTTTATTACTGACCTTCCTGCCTCTGAGGGTTTCACTGTTATCTGGGTGGTCGTGGACCGTTTTAGCAAGATGTGTCACTTGGTTCCCTTCATCAAACTGCCCTTCGCCAGGACACTCGCTAAGGCTTTTGTTAAAGAAATTGTCAGGCTCCATGGCGTTCCTTCCGACATTGTTTCCGATAGGGGACCTCAGTTCGTGGCTCGTTTTTGGCGTGCCTTTTGTGACAGGTTGGGAGTCCATTTGTCATTTTCGTCTGGTTATCATCCTGAGTCTAATGGACAGACAGAAAGAAAGAACCAGGATGTTGAACAGTTTTTGCGTTGTTTTGTGGCTGACAATCAAGAGGGGTGGTCTGAGTTTCTGCCACTGGCTGAATTTGCTCTTAACAACCATACATCCTCTTCTGCTGGGTGTTCTCCTTTTTTTTGTTGCACTGGGAGACATCCGTCGTTTGGGTCATTCTCCAAATTGGTATCGGCTGTGCCGGAGGAGGAGAATTTTTCCGATGATTTGGAGAGAGTTTGGACTGATGTACGTCGTAACCTTCAAGAGGCCAACAAAAAATCAAAGAGGTACTTTGACAGGAAACGTCAAGAGGTTTTGTTTACTGTTGGTGACATGGTTTGGTTGTCCTCTAGGAATCTGCGGTTGAGGATTCCTTCTAAGAAATTGGGCCCGAAGTTTGTAGGTCCGTTTAAGGTGCTTCAGGTAGTTAACCAATCTGTTGTTAGGTTGGAGGTTCCTACCTCCTGGAAGATTAATCCGGTGTTTCATGTTTACTTATTGAAAAAAGCTGATGTTTCTGATAGGCACGCCACTGTCTCTGTTCCTCCGGTGGAGGAAGAAGGTGAATATGAAATTTCTCGCATTCTTAATTCTAGATGGCATAGAGGGAGATTGCAGTATCTCGTCGCTTGGAAGGGTTTCGGTCCCGAGGATAACTCCTGGGTAAGGGCGGATGATGTCTCTGCTCCTAGACTTGTCGGAGCGTTTCACAGGAGGTTTCCTGATAGACCTGGGCCTGGAGGATCCGGAGGATCCTCATTGAAGAGGGGGTACTGTTAGAACCCTCCTGTTAGTTTTTTCTATTTTGCTGGTCACATGACTTTTTGCCTATATAATCCAGCTCCGCCCTCCTGGCCTTGCAGGACTTCAGTGTTACATTTACTCTTAAGCTAGCCAGGTGCCTTGTACCTTACGTAGTTTGCTTGGTCTTTTGACCACTAGTACTTCTGTTTGTTTGTTTGTCTTTGCTCTGCTACAATTTCTGCTAGGAGGTGTCCAACTATATCCCAGTCCTTAGTTCTTGTAGGGACCCCTCCCTTATATCTATAGGTCAGCGTTCGGACTAGCCGAGGACTTAGGCGGGTCTGTTCACAAGGAACAGGTCCCCCGCTGCATCGTAGGGAATCAGCTTAGTCCTATGGTAGGGACAGTTTTCCTTTCTTTCCTTAGTGTTTGTAGCAGTTCATAACAGCTCCCTGCATTCCACCGGTATGGGGCCACTCAATATTCCCACCGCGTGAAGGAGGAAGACTTAACAACCATCATGATCAATCCCCTACCTCACCACAGCTGGGCCAAGACCCAAGATAGTGACCCTGCAGTCCGCATGGTGAAAGACCTGCTGACCCGAGAAGACGTCCGTCTAGATCCGGATGCCCCAGAGGAAGCCAAGCAGCTATGGAAAGAGAAGAGCAGGCTGTTCCTCTATGAAGGTAAGCTGTGCAGAAGACTCGTCAACCACCGGACGCACGAGCTGACCTGGCAAGTCGTCCCAAGGCGAGATGCAGCTATGGTCCTGGAGGCTTACCATGACAGAGCGGGGCACTTCGGCTGGAAGAAACTGGAGTTCCTGCTAAGAGGACGGTTCTTCTGGATCAGCATGAGAGGGGCTGTAGAGAAGTGGTGCAGAGACTGTGGCCTTTGTAATCTAAGGAGGAAGGACCGCACCAGCCAGAAGACACCCTTGAGGCCCATCGTCACCAAGCAGCCTCTTGAGCTGGTAGCTCTGGACCACGTCAAATTGGCTCCAAGCCGGTCAGGATACGTTTATGCCCTGACAATCATGGACCACTATTCCCGATTTCTAGTGGTGGTCCCGGTAAAAGACTTGACAGCTCAAACGGCGGCCAGAGCCTTCCAGCAAACCTTCTGCCACCCACACGGGTATCCAGAACAGGTCCTGACAGACCAAGGTCCTGCATTCGAGGCCAAAATCTTCCAAGAGTTCTGCAACCTCTATGGCTGTAAGAAGATTCGGACAACGCCTTACCACCCACAAACCAACAGGATGTGTGAGAAAATGAACAATATAGTCATTGATCTCATGAAGACGTTGCCCCTGGAGGAATGCAGCCTGTGGCCAGAAAAACTGCCGGACCTGATAGACTTATACAACCATATCCCGGTGAATGCTACAAACTGCACCCCGGCTTACCTGATGAGAGCCAGACCAGGTAAGCTGCCCATAGACCTGGAGATGGGAGTCCTAACACCCAAGGACACCTCCCCAGATGCGGACTGGGATACGGAAAGGCGACTGCAGTACAAGAAGGTACAGGAGAGTGTGGAGAAGAGCCTGGCCCAGGCGAGACAAAAGCAAGAGAGGCTCTTCAACCAACACGTCCCTGCTTGTCCCCTGGAACCTGGTGAGCAGGTTCTGAAGCGAAAGAGAAGGCTACACAAGCTGGATCACCAGTGGGAAAGGGAACCCTACACAGTACTGCAGTCTGATCACGACAACCCGAAGGTGTGCGTGGTCACTAAGGATGGAGGAGAAACCACTAGTACCGTCTCCAGAGACCACCTAAAAATGTGCCCCGAGCAACTCCGTAGTGCAGAAGAGGATCAAAGTGACCTTGAACCCGCAGAGGACAAGGAAGAAATGATCAGCACCATTCTCGGAGAATTCCCTCAGTCCTGGACTCGAATAAACGGTGCCATAGTGGTACCCGTCCTGCATTTCCTGCAACCGGCTCAGCAACAACCTACACCAGAGCAGGAAGGTGGAGACGAACAAGCAGTTCCAGAGGCAGAAGGGCCTGTACCAGCAGCCCAGGAGAGTCAACCCTCTGCTGACAGTGAGCCTGCCATGCCTGCGGTAAGCCAGAGGACCCGCAGACAGCTGCCTGCCCTGCCTGTAAGTTTAGCCAGTGACTGCACCCCGAGCGCTAGTGAGAAAAACCAGGTTAGACCACCACCAGACAGTGGGTTACGTAGGTCAACCCGAAGCACTAAGGGGCAAATGCCAGCTCGCTGGAAGATCTAAGTGGATAATGTATGTATTTAATGTGTTATGTTGTACCCTGGTTATTAATTATGTTTTTCTAGTTTTTCTAGCTCATGGACTGACAGGTTATGGACGATGAATAACCGGAACTATCATGTAGATAGTTGCAGTTGGTGCCTCTTGCGAAGACGGCCACGGAAGAAAAACCTGTCTGGCGTGGCCCCGTGTGGTCCAAAGTAGGTAGTTTTGCCTTGCAGCCACGCCCAACGTTTGGGGTTTGCTTTGGACAGGTCCCCACATCGCTCAAAGACTTCGCCTTGTTGGGTGAAATGGACACCCGGTCGCGGAAGCGCCGTTTCCTTAAGGACAAAATGCACTTGTACATATGTTATGTTGTTGTTTATAACCTATATTTGTGTTTCCTGTTAGTCCCGGAGTACTAAGTTTTACTAGGGGGGAATGTGTCACCCTGGCCTGGATGCCACAAATGTATAATAAAGCTGTGTCTGAGAGCAAGGGGGAGGTTCTCTGGTCAGGGACCATTAGCATGCAGCACCTCCTGTCCCAAGTCAGTAGGGGGAGCAGGCTGACCCTATAAAAGCTGGAACTGGGGGCAGGGTTAGAGAGTTCTGGACGACCTGTCTCTGGAGTGAGAGGTGTCCCAGAGAAGGGAGAGCCAGTTCAGCTGAAGCTGAGGAGGTCGTGTGGCAGTAGAGGAGCCACGAGCCAGGGACGGAAGGCGAGGAGAGCCTGTCCTGGCTGAGAGAGAAACTGATCTACCGGACTTGGTGTCCGAGGCTGTTAGGAATCCAAGTCCTACAGCAAATAACCAGCCCGCAGGGGACTGTATGTTCCTTGGCCTAAGAAGCCCGGAGGTTCCGCCACAGCAGAAGGGACCAGCAAAGCTGCACCAGGCCAAGAGTAGAAAGGGACCCAAGTTGCAAGCCATACGGGCGAGAAGACACGGTGAGCTCAGGAACGTGGGCTGTTACACCACAAGGAGGGAAATAGCCAGAAAGAGCGCAGAGAGCATGGTAGGCCTTCACCCTCACCCTGACCAGGGCCAGCTTCCCACTTGTTCTCAGACATCCAGGCCCCCTCCTAGCCGGGACTGTTTTTGGGTCGTCTCACCTGTTCTAATAAAGACCCTGAACTGTTTAAGAGGCCTCCGTTTCCTGGCTATTGCGGTCAGAATCATCCCCTCCATCATCCATCTATATACTGCCCTGGGGCCACACTCCTCCCGTGGGGAGTTATACTACTTAGTGCTGCACACCTACATCTGCCCCAGCGTTCTGCACTGCAGCGGCGGTTAACCCTGACCGCAATCCACGGGTGGCGTAGTCGGACATTTAAAACCCTACAAATAGACTGCCACAACATTTGGTATGACCACCCTGAGCCATGGACCGGGTTGCCACTACTACCCCCATTATTGCCCTATTGCCCGGTTCCGGGTAACCCACGGCCCAGGGGGCGAGTCATATCCATAAGATAGGGCATCAATGTATGATCGGCCGGGGTCCTGCACGCAGCACCCCTGCCGATCAGAAGTTATCGGTGCTGGCGGCGGCGGCCACCGGCCGGAAGTACTTGCCTGCGGTGTTTGGCCATCCATCTGTAGTGGCCGCCGCGGGGTACTGCACATCCGCCTCCCATTCAATTGAATGGCAGTTTGATGTGCACTAACAAGTGCCGACCACTACAACATGGCGACCAGTCACCGGAAGGTAAGCACTTCCGGCCGGCGGCCACCGCCGGCACCGATAACAGCTGATGGCGGGGGTGCTGTGTGCGGGACCCCGGGCAAACATAAATTGATGCCCTATCCTATGGATAGGGCATCAATGTGAAAGTAGTGGACAACCCCTTTAAAGCACAGTGGCCATGAGGTTTCTATAAAATCCCATCCACTTTGCTTGAACTGCAAAACACTCTGTTTTTGCCACAGCAAATAAATATTGTCAAAAACAAACCGAAAGCTCATTGTGGGAACATAACCCACAAGAGTACTATGGGGCCTGTGACTTCCTCCTCTATCATTCTTCCTCAGCGTCTGACGTCTCAGCACAGCGGGCCTGATGACATCATTACATGGCATCCACTGCCCTGAGATGTGCAGGCGCTTCAGAATGCTTGCTGCATAGACCGGAGCAGCGGGGAACAAGGAGGAGAGGTGAGTATTTTTTTTTTTTTAAATCAATGAGCACATTTTGGTAGTCATAGTAATGTATAGAGGACCATGGGGAATTCATTATACTGTATGGAGGACGATGGAGGTGCATTATACTATATGGAGGACTATGGGGAGTGTATTATACTATATGGAGGACTATGGGTAGTGCATTATACTGTATGGAGGGCTATGGGTAGTGCATTATACAATATGGAGGACTATGGAAGTGCATTATACTACATTGAGGACTATGGGGAGTGCATTACACTACGTGGAGGACTATGGGAGTGCATTATACTATGTGGAGGACTATGGGGAGTGCATTATACTATATGGCGGAATATGGGGTGCATTATACTATATAGAGGTCTATGTGGAGTGCATTATACAGTATGGAGGACTATGTGGATTGCACTATACTATATGCAGGACTATGTATGTGCGTTTTTACCTGCAGATTTTCGGCATCTAATGAAAATCTATGGGGAAAATCCACACATAAAACTCAGCATACTCACAAGAGAAATTGACATGATGTGGATTTGATACACACACCGCAGCTCAGTTTACGCTGAATAAAATTAAAGCACAGTGGCCATGAGGTTTCTATAAATTCCATCCACTTTGCTTGAATTGTAAAACACTCAGTTTTTGCCACAGAAAATAATTAGTGTCAAAAGCAAACCAAAAGCTCATTGTTGGAACATAGGCCACGCGAGTACTATGGGGCCTGTGACTTCCTACTTCGTCATTCTTCCTCAGCATCTGACGTCTCAGTACAGCGGGCCCTATGACATCATTACATGGCATCCACTGCCCTGAGATGTGCAAGCACTTCAGAATGCTTGCTGCATAGACCTGAGCAGCGGAGAACATGGAGGAGAGGTGAGTATTTTTTTTTTAAATCAATGAACACATTGTGGTGGTCATAGTACTGTATAGAGGACTATGAGGAGTGCATTATACTGTATGGACTATATAGGACCATGGGGAGTGCATTATACTATATGGAGGACTATGGGGAGTGTGTTATACTATATGGAGGACTATGGGAGTGCATTATACTATATGGCGGATTATGGGAAGTGCATTATACTACATGGAGGACTATCGGCAGTGCCATATACTGTATGGAGGACTATGGGGAGTGTATTATACTATATGGAGGACTATGAGGAGTGCATCTTACTGTATGGAGCACTATGAGGAGTGCATTTTACTATATGGAGGAGTGCATTATGCTATATGGAGGACTATGGAGAGTGCATTATGCTATATGGAGAACAATGGGGAGTGCATTATACTATATGGAGGATTATGGGAAGTGCATTATAGTATATGGAGGAATATGGGGTGCATTATACTGTATGGAGGACTGTGTGGATTGCATTATACTATATGCAGGACTATGGGGAGTGCATTACACTATATGGAAGACTATGGGGAGTGCATGATACTATATGGAGGACTATAGGGTTCAGCACACTATATAAAAGATTATGATTTTGCATTATACAATATGGAGGAATATGGGGCCCATTATAGTATATAGAGGGCTATGTGGGGGCTATTATAATATTTCGAGGGCTATGTGGGAGCCTTTATACTTTGTGGAGGGCTATGTGAGGGCCAATATACTGTATGCAAGCAATTATACAGTGTGAAGGTTTGAGTGGGGACCATCATACCATGTGGAGGGCCGTGGGGGTCATTGCACTGTTTGGTTGTACTGTTTGGAGAGCTAGTGGGGGCCATTATACAGCATGGCGAGGTGTGGGGCCATTATACTGTATGATGACCTATTATACTTTATAGAGGGCCGTGTGGGGGCCAAAGCTGGGGGATCACACTGTGTCAGGGTCACCATACTTTGCCGGGGGAGTTGAAGTCGAGTACAGTAGGGTCATCATTATGTGCATGTCCAGGGTACTGTGAAAGAATTCACATACTGTGTTTGTTGGGCACTTTTGTTGGTATCATACTTTAAACATGCAATGAAAGAGGAATCTGGGGCTTCAGTAGGAGGAAAATTACTTTCTAAAGGCTGGAAAGTTGTGAGATATGCTCTTCTGTGACCCCGTCGAATGTTATTTTTTTTGTTGGGTGGGGGGCAACTAGCACTTCTGCTATGGGATCCCATGATTTCTATGTACACCCATGTCTATGGGCCTGTTTACATGCCAGTGTATTTTCACAGTCTTGGGGCTCATTCACATGTTAGTTTCTGTGCTATCACGTATAGTGCTATTTTTGATTTTTTTCACAGGTAGCATGTGTACCTATGACAGTCTATGGGGATGCTCACATGTCCATGATTTTTCATTGAGATATGTTTTATATTGATTCAAGTGTCAGATCAAATTCATCAATGAAAGTGTCCGGGTCTGTTAAAAGATGGGCCAGAACTCGGATGAAGTTTGTCCGTTTTTGACTGACCGATGGGAAAAGTACTGATGTAATTCTGACCAACCTAAGGTAAAAATCACTGATTAAACTCGCTCCATTTTTCTCGTACATGAAAAAACCTGATGTCTGAATGAGGCCTAAGTGGTCCACACAAAATTATATACAGTATCACCAATGCAAGTCTATTAGGCCGCAAAAAATGTGGACAGCATTTGGATGTCATCTGTGTGCCAGTCATGAAATGGACTGTTGGTTATGAGAAGGGGGAGAAACATTCATCAGTTTTATTTTCAGCTGAGAAAAGCTAATGAACCCTGACCAAACTGTGATGAAACTGATCAAAAACACTCATCATACTTACACCATTTTTGTGAGTAGAAGACATATCACTGTTGTATAATTCAGCACTTTACACACTACAGGGTTAACCCAACAGATTAGCTACGTAGCATCCAGAAGGCGGGAGGAGAAGAGTTAATATAAAGCTCAGTCACAGGTTTGCCTTTAGAGTAATTAGCTTGGAGGAGTAGAGCAGCATGGAGCAGGGTGATGGCTCCACATTCCCTCTTATCCCTCAAGGAGGAGGATAGGAATTTGTCCTGATCCTCCTCTGCTGCAGCCGGCTGTGCAGGATGGGAAAGCATGAAGATGATGGGAATGTGCACTACACGGAAGGAAGATGTGTAAGGTAACTGGAACAATGAGGCCCACAGGGGAGTTATTGCCCTGTATGGAGGGGAACGTACTATAGGTAAAACTGCCACCAATGGATAATGACCGATCAGTAAAGATGAGCAAGACTTTTGAAACTTACATTTGCAGAGTTTTCCCAGGAAATTCCATTCTCTGCAAATGTCTTCCAAAGCCTCTACTTGCCCTGAAAAACATGTGTGACGCCATTCCCTTTTTTCCTTAACACACTAATCCCCTTCACTGCATTGATGTCGCCCTCTCTCTCTGTCTGTTTTCTATCATGTTTCATGGCTTTCTTTCCCTATTTCTATGGCTAGGCTGTGAGCTGTGATGTACTTTTCTCTATCCAGGTTCACCACAAAATGGCTGCTTACTTTCCTGCTTCTGCTTTTATACTTGCTATAATAGTCCTTCTTAATTGTCTGAGCTATACTATGTTAGGCCTCATTCACATGTGCAGGGTTTAAACATGTACGTGAAAAAATGGTACCGGTGTCCTCAGTTTTCGATCAGTGTTTTTCACCGATGGATAAAGAAATTACAAAGCTTCTCCTATACAATGTTAAACTTGTACAGGACACTGATGGCACACTGACCGACCCATAGACCACTATTGGACCTCCGTGTCATCCGTCCTGCCGGAAAAAAAATGGACATGGCTCTGTGTGTTCTGTATGGACACAAGGGGTGTGTAAAAAACACTGGTGTGTGAATAGCGCCATACATTGAGTACACGTTCTATCCATTAAAACTGCTACAACTCGTGCGTGCATTGCAGATGAGACCTAATATGATGGCAGCAAGGCATTCTGGGAAAGCCCGTCTTCTCTGACTGATGCAATCTTCTGCAATGTCTCAAAAGGTGACATTCATTTTAGGCACAAAAATTCAACATGAACTTGATTCCCGTTGAATGGATTCGCTCAGATCTAGTCATCAGAAAATGTTTAAATTAGTTTGTTTTCCGTGTGTTTTTTTAATGTTTTCATACTTTCTTCTCACAATCTTGCAGTTCTCACACTGGCCACCAGGGCTATTTTAGACATTTACTTCTGTCCTTTCTGGAAGAATTTTCAGCAAAGCTTTTTATCAGAGGCCGGATTACAATGACCGGTAACATACAGCTGATAACGCAGGTTCCACCAATCACAGTTGATGTCACACCTGACCTTACTCCCCTCCCCTTCACCCAAAGATCTTTGTACAAGCTCATTGGACGCTTCAATGCAAAACAGAGGCCCTGACTTCAGACCGGTGGTGTTCATGCTAATCTTGATGAGGTCGGTGTGCTAGAGTCATGCAGAGGTCAATGAATCAGGACTATCAGAGAACTAGCGAGCGCCTTGTGTGTCTCCATGTGTGCCTTGCCAATAATCTTACTCCAGTCAGTGACTGGAGTAAGATATGTCGCACAGAGAATGCCACAGCTTATAAAATTTTGCTGGTGCCCACTTTATCAGGGCTGGGTGAAAATGGAGTGTGAACGCTAAAAAGTCACAATTTCAGCCCAGCTTCGAGTTGCGCTAAAACTTTGTGACTTTTCAAAGCTTTTTACACTAGTATTCTGGCTTTGAATGAGGCCCATAGTGTCTAAGTGAGTTTATTGCTGTTAATGTAGATTTCCTGAAAGAACAGGACATATGAACATAGAATAGCCTCAGTGGTCAGTGTAAAAAATTCTAAGATTTCTAATTTTAAATATAAATTTTGATATGGGAAAATATTGCCAACTTTTTTGAATGCATTTAAAGAAAACTTTTTTTATGATGCCTCCCCTTTAATTTTGCTTATGAAAATTTGGAGCTCTGAATCTGAAAAACTGAGCACCAACTACTATGAGGATTTACTGTTAGAAATGAATGAAAGGCAGATAAATTCAGAATAACATTTAATGTTTTATATGAATTTGACCCCTTTGCATATATGGGCGTAACTGTACGTCCGCGCTGAGGTGAACGCATGTGGAGGCGGCTCAGGAGCTGAACTCCTTCCACACGTGTCTGATGCAGACTGAAATAAAGGGGTTGTCCATTACTCAGAAAACCCTTCTTAATTACGGTTTCAATCATGTGAAATAGCAGCTATGCTCTCCTCTGGTGCGGGCGCCATTCCAGTGATGTCGGCGTCTGGTCTCCTGGAGCATGCATGACATATCACGGGAACCCTGCAGCCGACGCCATTCCAGTGATGTCGGCGTCTGGTCTCCTGGAGCATGCATGACATATCACGGGAACCCTGCAGCCGACGCCATTCCAGTGATGTCTATGTCTGGTCTCCTGGAGCATGCATGACATATCACGGGAACCCTGCAGCCGACGCCATTCCAGTGATGTCTGTGTCTGGTCTCCTGGAGCATGCATGACATATCACGGGAACCCTGCAGCCAACGCCATTCCAGTGATGTCTGTGTCTGGTCTCCTGGGGCATGTGTAGCACCCCGAGGGTTCGGTTGCTACAGGGGTATTGCACCTCAACCAGAGGTGTGATATTCCACTCCCAGGTAAGGATGGAGTGTGGACCAGGGCTCAGTTAGCTGCACACGCACACACTCCCCATTTCCGGGGGAAAGCTCGATGGTGCTCCCATTTTTGCAGGCACAACTGACCATGTCCCTGGCTGGAGTGGGGAGGGGGTAGAGAACCCAGTGGTGTAGGAGCAGAAGTGGACGGTTTCTGGAGCATAGGAAGGAGCGCATTGGGTGCAGGTCACCTGAGCTCAGCACAGAGAAGCAGATATAAGGTGGGAGCCATCTCAAGTCTAGGAGAATAGTAGGAGTAGTAAGAGAGAGAGCTGACAGGGAGCAGCAGCTCAGCCTGAGCTCCGCTCCATGAGGCAGGCCTAGAGAGAAGGCCGGGGCCAGAGAGAAGAAGAGAAGAAGGAAGGAAGGAGAAGAGACAGAGGAGTGGAAGGGCTCCAGAAACAAGAAGGCAGGAGGGATCCTAAGAGTGCAGAACGGCCAGCAACCATTGCAAACCCCATTATACCGGGTGAAAGGGTCAGGCCGTGGAAAGGTACCGGATCCCTAAGTTGGTGGAGGCGAATCTACCCTCAGCCAAGAACCGGAGGTTGTGACCATTTATTGGTGCGACCCCCCCCGCTAAACCTGCTAGGGAGGCACCATATAGGATAGCGGGAAGTGAAGGCCAATGCTTACCCGACACGGTCCGCGGTAGCCGGACAGAAGTCAGGACACTGGTGGGGCACGAGAGGCCAGAGAAAGGACAGAAGGGGGTCCTGTGCCATACTCCTGAATTGCCTGGGGGTTGACCGAGCTCCTCACCTGGTGGACACAGCACGGCTCGGGCAGTCCTTGCTGACAGAAGTGACTTGGATATCAACTGTGAGTAAAACACCCTGGACTGCATCATTGGACTCTGTGTCATTTATGCTGCGCCTGCACCATCACCCCCAGCATTCACTTTCACTGCCCTGAGGCTACACTTTTCCCATGGGGAGTTATCCTATCCCTGTGCTGCACACTAATACCAGCCTCAGCGGTCTGCCTCGCAGCGGCGGTTATCTCTGACCGCAATCCACGGGTGGCGTAGTCGGACATTCACAAAACTATAAATAGACTGCCACAGCATTTGGTCTGACCACCCTGAGCCACGGGATCGGGTTGCCACTACTACCCCCATCAGCACCGTACACTAGAAGGCCTAGTTCCGGGTACCCCACGGCCCAGGGGGTGAGTCACAGTCACTGATTGGCTGCAGGGATCCTATGATTAATCAGTGACTGTGACTCACCCCCTGGGCCGTGGGGCACTTGGAACCGGGCTTCAGTGTGATGATGGGGGTAGTAGTGGCAACCTGATCCCGTGGCTCAGGGTGGTCAGACCAAATGTTGTGACAATCTATTTGTAGGGTTTTGAATGTCAGACTACGCCACCCGTGGATTGCGGTCAGGGAGGACCGCCGCTGCAAGGCAGACCGCTGAGGCTGATGTAGATATGCAGCACAGGGATAGGATAACTCCCCACGGGAAGAGTGTAGCCTCAGAGCAGGTAATAGGATGCTGGGGGTGATGGTGCAGGCCGCAATAATAAAGGTCCAGAGTCTACTTCAAACAGTCCAGGGTCTTTATTGTAGGTGGTACTTATGACCCAACAGGAGTACAGGGTAGGAATGGGCCTGGGTGTCTGAGAACATTCAGGCGAGCCCCACTGGTCAGGGTGAGTGGGTAGGCCTACCGTTCTCTCTGCCCTTGCTGACTATCTCCCCCTTTAGTGGTGTGATAGCCCACGTCCCTGAGCTGGCCGTGTACTACGCCTGTATGGCTTGCGACTCGGGCCTTAGGTACCTGTTGCTTCTCTGTGCTGTACCAGTCCCTCTGTGTGGCGGAGCCTCCAGGCTTCTCAGGCCAAGGGACCTAAAATCCCTCGCAGGTAGGTTATCTGCTGCCGGGCTTGCAACCCTGACAGCCTCGGATCCCAGTGTCCGGTTATGTAGTTCTCTCTCTCAGGGTCCCTTCTGCCTTCTTGTTTCTGGAGCCTTTCTACTCCTCTTTCTCTCCACCTTTCTTCCTTCCTTCTCCTTCTCCTCTTCTTCCTGGCCCCGGCCTCTTCTCTAGGCCTGCCTCGTGGAGCTGAGCCCAAGCTGAGCCTCAGCTCCCTGTCAGCCCTCTCTGGCTGAACTTCTTCCCTCTCTGAACTAACCGACTGAACACTCTCCTAAGATGGCCCCCACCTTTTATCTGCTTCACTGTGTCTGAGCTCAGGTGACCTGCAACCAATGAGCTCCTTCCTATGCTCCAGAAACTGTCCCCTTCTGCTCCTGCATCACCGGGTTCTCTCCCCCCTCCCCACTCCAGCCAGGGACATGGTCAGTTGTGCCTGCAATAAATGGGAGCATCTGCGAACTGTCCCCCGGAAATGAGGAGTGTGTGTATGCAGCTAACTGAGCCTTGGTCCATACTCCATCCTTACCTGGGAGTGGAATATCACACCTCTGGTTAAGGTGCAATACCCCTGTAGCGACCGAACCCTCTGGGCGCTACAACTGCATCACTCTCTCATCCTTTGAACAGAACTGACAGCCAGAGAGCAGCAGCAGATTACACTTCTTTAGGGTGTCCCTTTCGTCTGAAGGAAGTGAGAGTGAAATGGCTACTGACTGCGTGATATGAGGTCACTCGAGTCCTGGGAGACTAAGCGCAGACTTGGGTAGAACAGCAACAGCACCAAAGGTGATTATAGCTGTTTTATATGTAGGAAATATTGTGATTGAGAGCTGTTTGAGTAGTGGACAACCCTTTCTATATAGCTCACATTTTATCTCTAACAGTCGCAGTCAGAGCTTCGTTTCGGCCGCAGCTGTTAACCATTTAAATGCCGCTGGCTCCCACTGGCGCTCTGGGATGAGGCCGATGAGTTAAAATGAAAGCTAGTGGCATGCTGAAGGTCCCTGTCTCGACTATATTTGAACTGATCTGAATCAGAGCTTTGAAGGAAACTGGTATTTTCACTATATAGCATAATAATGTGGTATTGCACCGTGTCATAGAAAATATTGCAATTTCTGAAGCCACTAGTAAAGGAGCATTCCTTCACCCCTCTCACCTCCTCTTTTGCAATAGGACAAAAGAGGGCAATCTAAGCAGCCCATATGCAGAATGCCCAGTTGACAAGTAGGAAAATTAGATGTAGCTGGATAGTGAACTATGGGGGAAGGCATCGGCGAGATCTTACAATATCCCACCACTGCCACCAATTTGTCAGGGATTTGCACACACAGACTATCCTGATTACTCACTATGTAGTTACCGGCAAGCAAGCCGTGAGCGTATGGCGTACACGCCTCCGAATTTCAACGCATTGAATGTGTATATGCCCCCAAACGATCATTGCCAGCTTCACGATAACCCAATTAATAGTATTCACTGCCACCACCGATCAGTTCTAAATACAGGCCTGATCGGACTCCTGCTTTCTGGTAGCGTATGGCTTCGGGGGAGGAACGATTACAGAACAGAAGAAACAGGACTAATACATTTTATATTTAATCCAAAAGGAGGCAGGGTTTATGAAAAAATATACAAAGGATTTTACAAAGAGGGACAGTACAATACATATACAGTTACACAAAATAAAAGGTATTAATGGAAGAACTTACTAGACAGATCAGAGACTATTCAATTTACCTGGAGGAGAGGTGCTCCAATGGACTGTTATGGAGCAGGACCTGTGCTTACAAATATGTATCTCACGGCATGAGTATAGACCCATATTCAGCTGGATCTTTTATGCTGAAGGGGTGGCCCTGCCCACACACTCCCCTGTGATGACCTCACGTGGGCTCATCTCTGTCCATCATGGTTTTATGAAATCTATAATTTCTGCAATAACTTCTCACTGGTTGATCACAGAAGTTAGCAAGTGATGCCATCTTTTTTTAATGTGATTTTGCCTTGAGAAGAATATTGAAAATTTAACCCCATGTCAATCATTGTGCCCTGTTTGGCGGGATTATAGAGGTCTACAGCATACAGTTGTAACTGGACACTTCTGCAGCTAAGAAGGGAGGGGGCAGAGAGACAGCGAGTGACAAATGTGTCACAGCAGCTCTCAGCCAAGAAGCTGCCACAGCAAGACCCCCTTTGGACCCCAGCCATGCAGCATGCCCTTTGTGTCAGATACAGTATTCCCATAACTCGGTATTGAATTATAGCATGTCCTAGTTATTCATAATCTAGATTTTCGAGATCCCAAGAGAATGGGAAATGTCACGGTCATAGAAATATTGAGAATCTCTTTCTCCCCCTCCGAAATCCCACTCACTCTTCCCTCCTCCCCTATCTACCATTTGTCAAAGGAGCAAGAGCTTACACTCTTCCCAATTGCCCATATGCAAATAGCGGGATCCACCAAGTGTTCAGGCTAATCACCATATAAAATGGAGACAGGAGTGATGAATTGACACCTGGGTGAAAAGGATACAGCTCCTAGAATTCCTTTGAAGCTTAGCTCATCTCCATTTGCACATGTATTCAAGCTGCAGTCTGGTAGGCACTGAAATGAAATATGGAATATCAGAGTTTCTATAACGCTGATTGTGATAGCTAACCCTGCCACTAAAAATATGTATCCTAAGGAACAATATACATATTTTTCCTTATCTGAGAACAGTACGGGTGCGCTATGATGCAAGAAGGAAGATATGTCATGTCTAGTCTCTAAAGAAAGGTAAATTTGTAATAAGAAATGTGATATTACATGGAAACTTCTGCGATCAACCAGCGAGGAGTTATTGTGGAAGTTAGAGATCTTAATAAAACCATGAAGTGGTGCCAAGCCCACAGTGAGGTCATGACAGGGGAATGTGTGGGCAGGGCCCCTTTCAGCATAAAAGTTCCAGCTGTAGTTGAGAATATAATCATGCCGGGAATTATATATTTTATAAGCAGAGGTCCCATTGTCTGTGTAGAACTGTACCAATCTGACCTTACACGTCCTCGAGGGGGTGCGGAATGTCACGATGGTGCAAATGACAGATCCGTACCACGTGCTCCGTCTCACGTAATTGTGACGTCAGGCAGGTGGTGGGGTGTGGATTCATCAGTTCCGACAGTGGTAGGATTCTGTGGGGTCTCTCCTGCTGCCAATTTCTTTGCATTGGTGGCAAGCGGTGGGATCAAGATAATAGTGTGTGTGTGTAACGCATACTCAGACACTTAAGATCAGCTCAGCACTAGACAGTCCGAGTGCAAATACTGTAAGGTGTGTGTGGGTGCATCAGGTGGCAGTTTGGTGTCACTGACCATAGAGTGCAAGGATGGCCAGTGGCACCAGGGCCAAAACCAAGGAGATGGCCAATGCACCGTATGGTGTTGAGGAGGTGGAAGACCACGTCACTCTAAGAGAAGGGGAGTCCAACTTAGGCCCCCCCAGAGAGAGATTCACCAGTGGTCGGTCCCGCAGTGGGCTACCCACCACCTGACCCCCCTCATACAAGTTTCCCTAGCGAGTCTCCAGGTTGGAGACAGGGCCACCTATGAGACCCTCATAGCAGAACGTCAGCGGGAGCACGAGCACCAGAAAGATGTGTTCCAGCTCCAACTGCAGGCCCCAGCCAGTCGCAAGTCCCCCGAGATCCGAGTCCCGAAGCTATGGACGAATGACTTCTCCCTTCTGCACAAAGGAGGGGGCTTGGACACATTCTTGCTGGCATTTGAAAAAAACTGCCATCAGTACCATCTGCCTGAGGAACAGTGGGTCCGGTTCCTAACCCCTCAGCTTAGGGGTAAGGCCCTGGAAATCTTTGGGTACTTGCACAGTGAGACCACCCTGAGCTATGAGGACATCAAGCAGGCTCTGGTCTGGCAGTACAACTTGACTCCTGAGTCATACCGGAAGAGGCTCCAGAGTATGCAGTGGTGTCCTGCAGACTGCTGGGTCGATCACATGTGGGCCCTAATGAGAGCAGTTGATCCTCGTCCCAGAATCTGTCCACTGTTTTGTGTGTGAGTGGGGGTGGTGGGAGGTCCCTTGACAACTTTCAGACTGTTACCATAGGCCACGCCAGAGCAATGGGACTGTGAGACACCGGTGCTGAGATGACCCTTGTGCGGCCCGAACTGGTGTCACCCTAGGATTTGATACCTGATAAAACTTTCGCCGGCTCCGGGATTGGAGGCATCAAGCCGGCGCTGTCCATCGCCAAGGTGTATGTGATCAATTCTGCATGCTGTATGAAGTTGTATTCAAACGTTCAAGTAAAGTTCTTTTTTATAAAATGGAGTGGAAGTTCCCTAATGTGTGTGCGGTGGTTCCTGAGGTGGAAGAACCGAAGACAGCAGAGATCTGCGACCAAAACGTGAGTGTTACACACCACATACAGAGCACAGGAGAATTGGGACATGTGTCTTTATCAGGGAGCCAGAGTGTGGGAACACAGCAGCCCCTCACCACAACTACCACCCTGAGCCCCTAACACCTCTCTCCCCATGGGGGACGAGATCAATCAAGTCAGCTGTGATGAGGCCTCAGAATGTGGCCATACGGCAGGCTGGAGAAATGTGTCCTGTGAGGTTGTTGCAGAGGGGGCAGACAAGGGGCAAACAGCTGCAGAGGGGGAGCATGCCATGGAGGGCGGGGCAGTTCCAGGAGAGATAGGGCTCCCAGGTAAGGCCGCATGGTAGGGTTCCTCCACAACCAGGATGTTAGAGGGCCAGGGTAGTCCTTTTAGACCAGATGCTTGGTCAGAAGCAGAGGAGAAACGGGCGCTACCCGTGGTCTCAGCGGCCGTAGCCACTGTTGCTTGCAGTGGCGGCACCCGGGCCCTAGTGGCCCCTCGGGAGTCCGACGGCTTCTCCCTTTCCGACCAAGTGGCTGCCGGGTCAGACGGAGGCCAGGAGACGTGGCAGGTTTGTCTATTCTGGCCATGTCCAGTCAGGGGTTTCAGGTGGCGTTAGAGACTGACAGCCTGAAGCCTCGTGAGGAGCGGGCGGCACAGCCTCCCTCGAACTCGGTCCTCCAGTGGGTGGTCTGGGACCAAGGATGGCTATACCGGGTAGCAGTCCAGCGAGGCTCACCGGAGGCGTGGCCCAGGGATCGACAGTTAGTGGTACCCTATCCGTTCAGGGTGGAGTTTGTTGCAGATGGCACACGAAATTCCGATGGCTGGACATCTAGGGATCCATAAGACCAAGGCCAGGCTAGCCCAGCATTTCTAATGGCCAAGGTTGGGGGCCGAGGTAACTGTCTACTGCCGTTCGTGTTACACCTGTCAGAGGGTGGGGAAGGTGGGGCGGTGGCCCAAAGCCCCACTGGTAACTCTGCCCATCATCGAAGAGCCTTTCAGGAGGGTGGCTGTGGATTTGGCTGGCCCGATGGCCACTCCCAGCAGCTCAAGGAAACGCTTCATACTGATGGTAGTAGACTATGCCACCGGGTACCCGGAAGCGGTAGCCTTGTCATCCATTCGGGCAGACAAGGTGGCTATCGCCTTACTGAAGATGTTCTCCCGAGTGTGTTTTCCCCAGGAAATGCTCACCGACCGGGGAACCCAGTTCATGTCGCAGCTGATGGAGACCCTCTGTAAGCAAATACAGGTGCAAAATCTGGTGACCAGCCCATACCACCCACAGACCAATGGCCTGTGCGAACTGGCACTCTGAAGCAGATGCTTAAGATGTTGGTTGACTCCTAGGGGCACGACTGGGCGCGGTACCTCCCACACCTGCTCCTTGCCTACCGGGAGGTTCCACGGGCCTCAACGGGGTTCTCCCTTTTGAGCTCCTGTACGACTGGCGTGCGCGGGGCGCCTGGCTCTGGTGAAGGAGGTCTGGGAAGGGGACTTGGCCTCCCCTGGAGTGTCAGTCATTGAATGTCTTACGCTTCCATGACAAAATGCAGGCCTTGGCACAGCTGGTGCACGACAATGACGCGAGCCCAGGCCGACCAGAAGCGATAGTACGACCAAAATGCTTGTGAAAGGACCTACCAGCCCTCCATGTGCTCGCCAGAGGTAGCCTGACCGCCATTAGGTACCGAGATGAGATCCTCAGACCCCTTGTGAGACCTTATGCTGGTGCCCTGGGTGAAACCTAATGCAGGACAATGCCAGACCTCATGTGGCTGGAGTGTCAGCAGTTCCTGCAAGATGAAGGCATTGAAGCTATGGACTGGCCCGCTCATTCCCCAGACCGGAATCAGATTGAGCACATCTGGGACATCATGTCTGGCTCCATCCACCAACGTCACGTTGCACCACAGACTGTCCAGGAGTTGGAGGATGCTTTAGTCCAGGTCTGGGAGGAGATCCCACAGGAGACCATCCGCAACCTCATCAGTAGCATGCCCAGGCGTGCCGAGGTCATACAGGCACGTGGAGGCCACACACAATACTGAGCCTCATTTTGACTTGTTTTAAGGACATTACATCAAAGTTGGATCAGCCTGTAGTGTGTTTTTCCACTTTAATTTTGGGGGTGACTCCATATCCAGGCCTCTATTGGTTAATAAATTTGATTTCCATTGATGATTTTTGTGTGATTTTGTTGTCCGCACATTCAACTTTGTACAGAACTAAGTATTCAATGAGAATATTTCATTCATTCAGATCTAGGAGGTGTTATTTGAGTGTCTCCTTTATTTTTTTGAGCAGTGTAGTATAAATATGCTCCAAGATAATTCTGCAGTATTTCACAGTCAAATCCAATGGTAGTAAAATATAAAAAATAACCTTTATTCAATATTTTAAAAAGATTTTAAGTGTCCAAAATCCGTCACAAATTTCCTAAAATTATCCTAAACATAGGACTATTGTGTATGGTTTTAATTTATCTCACCGGCTAACCATTTATATATATTGTCTTGTTGGGAGGCCAGGGATTAGTCACAATTCCTAGGGGTATCTCTTTATTTATATGTATAACTCCCTTTTCAATTTGGCCTCTGGCTATTAGAAATCATGCCATCTCATTTCTCCTCATTGTGAGTCTGCAGTCTGATAATGGCATTAATAATATTCATTTTACCATGTCCTGTGCTATTCTCTTCAGAACGGCTTTATAGTGCTGCCGTCATATCCAGGTGCGGTGCTTGTTTCTCCTGATCTAGGAGCTTTATATTGAGGTAGCCTGGCTAATCATCTCTTGTAGGACTTTCTATAGAAATGCTCAGCCCTACGCGTTTCATCATTCTTATATGAGACTCTCATGGTCATCAGGGGCTCACAGTCTATGATCTTTTTTGGTTTGATAGTATGATAGTTTTGTAATAAACTTATCGGCAGGGTTGCCGGCAGCGTCTGGCGGCTAAACCAGCGTGACTTTATAGGAAAGTTGGTGCCCCCTCTTGTGCGCCCCCCCTTCTGTCATCCAATCGAGTGACTCGGGTGCGTTGCAGGCGTATTATGTTGCGATCATATAATCATGCAGGGACTCGTCTCATTCTTCCAATAGGATCTTTTTCTCACAGAGATGTCTTGGCTGCACTGCGATCTCACAGTATTAATATGTCTTTTATATCTAGGGAAGGAGACTGGTATATTGCATTGCATCTTATAATGTAGTCTCTACGAGTTTGTTGCGATATGAGTTGTTAATAGTGTTTGTTCGTAGTTTGTCATTTGTTTGGTTTACAGACAGATCTGCCTGTTTCATGTGCTACCTCGTCCCACCTACACTTGCATCGATGCAGAACTTCCTTTCATCGTGACAAATGCCATCTGGCTATGTCACTGCTTCCACACCAGCAAACGCTTGCGGACGTCTATTTCCTCAAAGTTCATTTCATTTGATCGTATCAATATGTCCATAATAATAGACATTGGGATGACTTTTATTCTGATTGTATCGATGTATCTGTATTAAGTCTTCAGATGAGTATTTTATAATATAAAAACAAAGGAAGAAATTCTGATGAAATTTGTCCTATTGTTATTAAACTTCAATTTGTTCAAGAGGTCATTTTTAGTGTTGAGCGAGCATGCTCGACACTGCTCAGTACTCGCCCGAGCATCTCACTACTCGGGATGTTCGGCGAGCACCGAGCATTTCCGGGTTACTCGGGCGGGAGCTCGGGTCTCCGCCCTGTATGTTTGGCGCTCTTTACAGAGCCAATGAACATGCAGGGATTGCCAGCCAGTCACTGTAATGCCGCAGCCATGTTGTTTGTGGGCATTACAGTGATTGGTTGGCCGCATAGCGTCACCTCGAGTATTTAAAACCGGGCGCCGCCATCTTGGAAACAGTCGCTCCGGATCAGACAGTGTAGAGACAGCGCTGCTGATTTAGGGAGAGATATAAACTGCGAAATAGTTAGTGTAGGGTCTGTAAAGGCTGCCAGATCAAACAAACAGTCCTTCTCAGGACTAATATCCATCCCAGATACCAGGCAGGCAGGCTGTATAGGAGACACAGTGGTTATACCAGCAAACGCTGCATTACAGTCCTGTGTGCTCCTGTTGCTGAAATTGCTGGACTTAGCTCCAGGTCTCAGGGGACAGGAAAAATCCTTTTTTTTTTTTTTTCCTCCTTCACACTGTACAAATACCCATCTTATTAACCTTTTGTCCCCCCCCCCCCCCCCCAAAAAAAAAGCGTGTCTGATTTTTCAGACACAAATATATCTGTTGAAAATAGTCAGGTGTAGGCTAGAGAAACAGAAGTGTTTTGCACTTCCACGGTTCAAACCTCTGTATTATCCACTTTGGCCCATTTGTATCTAAAAAAAAACATGGTTTGAGTGTGTCGCTCACTGTTCAGCCGCAATTATATCTATTTAAAAAAGTCTGGTATACCCCAGTAAACAATAACTGTGGTTTTGCCATCCCACGGTAAAAAATCTCTATTATTCAGGTTTTAGTAGTTTTTACGTAAAGAAAAACAGTAAGTTTCTCCCTGATTGTTCAGATTGTTTAAAAGAGTCGGGTGTAGGCCAGAGAAATAGAACTGTGGTTTTCCTCTTCCACGGATCTAATCTACTTTTTATTACCCTTTTTCCATTGATAGTGTGAGTGTAAGCTATTTTACTTCCTTTACAATGGGCAAGGCGCGTGGCAAGGGACGTGGAACTGGACGTTCTGGTGATGGTTTGTGCAGAGGACGGGGCCGTGGCCAAGGTGAAAACGTGCCACAACCAACGCCACATCTTCTCGCTCCCACTTCTTGACCGAATTATTAGGGAAGCACAGAACAACACCAGTATTGAGAACTGATCAGTGTGCACAGGTTATTAATTGGATAGCAGATAATACTTCCAGTTACATGGGCACCACCACCTCCGCTCTGTCTTCCACACAGTCAGCTCTTAGTAGCCGTGAGTCTCGACCGCATACTCCTCCTCACCCTGATGCTCCTTCCTCCCACCATGCTGAGTGTCGTCAGACAGCAATTGATCCCACACTTGGACACTCTGAAGAGCTGTTCACTGGTCCATTTCCATATTTGTGCCCCTCGCCTGATACGCTTGTGGTGGAAGAGGAGATCCCATGTAGCGATGCCCAAATATTTGAACAGCCACGGCCAGAGGAAGTCGACGCTGCCAATTTGTCACAAGAGGTGGACGATGGCGAGACACAATTGCCAGGAAGTGAGGAGGAGCATCGTGGTGCGCAAGTGGAAGAGGAGGAGGTGGTGGATGATCTAGTAACTGACCCAACGTGGCAGGAGGACATGCAGAGTGAGGCCAGCAGCACACAGGGGGAGGGAGGCAGAGTACCTCAACAGGCAGGAAGAAGCAGTGTGGTGGCCGCAGACAGAAGGCGGGCAACCGTTCCCCGTAACACCAACACGAGGGACGTTGCTAGTACAAGCGGTAGGTCTTCCAGAGTCTGGAATTTTTTTAAAGACTCTGCTGATAGCCCCAAAAAGGTCATATGTTCCACCTGCCATGCCAGCATCAGCAGGGGTGACAAAACTACCAGCCTGACCACCACCAGCATGATCAGGCACATGGCAGCAAAGCACCCGACTTTGTGGGGCGAAACCCAGGGTCCACGACCAGTGTCAGCGGGTGTCACCACTGCTTCTTCTACTGTTGTGCGTGCAATAGAACCCCCTGTTGTGTGTGCAAGGCAATCCCTTGTCCATACTGCATGTAAAGATTCCCCCTCCTCTCAGTCTTCACTTGTTATGGCAGTTTCTCAAGAAACAGCATCCACGTCCACGTCCCACCGCAGCGTTCAGTTGTCCATATCCCAGACCTTTGAACGAAAGCGGAAATTCGCAGCTAACGCCCCACAGGCCACAGTCCTAAATTCACACATTTCACGACTGCTTGCATTGGAAATGCTGCCTTTTAGGCTGGTGGAGATGGAATCCTTCCGCAATCTTATGGCGGTGGCCGTCCCTCGGTACTCGGTCCCCAGCCGACACTATTTTGCCTGGTGTGCCATCCCCGCACTACACAAGCACGTGTCCCAAAGCATCTGCCGTGCCCTCAACAACGCAGTTACTGGGAGAGTCCACCTGACAACAGACACATGAACAAGTGCTTGTGGCCAGGGACACTACATCTCTCTGACGGCACACTGGGTAAACATAGTGGAAGCCGGGACCCAGTCGGACTTTGGGACGGAACACATCCTCCCCACACCGAGGATTGCGGGCCCTATGTCAGTCATAGTTGCTCCCATAGTTTATAGCTCCTCCTCCTCCATCGCCTCCATCTCCGCCTCCATCTCCTCCTCCATCTCCATCTCCTCCTCCTGTTCAGCCTCCTCCTCCATCTCCATCTCCTCCTCCTGTTCAGCCTCCATCTCCATCTCCTCCTCCTCCTCCTCCATCTCCTCTTCCTGTTCAGCCTCCTCCTCCATCTCCATCTCCTCCTCCTGTTCAGCCTCCTCCTCCTGTTCAGCCTCCTCCTCCATCTCCTCCTCCTGTTCAGCCTCCATCTCCATCTCCTCCTCCTATTCAGCCTCCATCTCCATCTCCATCTCCTCCTCCTGTTCAGCCTCCATCTCCATCTCCTCCTCCTGTTCAGCCTCCATCTCCATCTCCATCTCCTCCTTCTGTTCAGCCTCCATCTCCATCTCAGATATCACCACATCAGTTACAAGCTGGAAGCACTGCAGTACTGCCTCCGCCAAGTGGCAACAGGCTGTGCTGAAACTCATAAGCTCAGGTGATAAACCTCACACTGCTTGTGAGTTGTGGACAGCTGTGAAAGAGCAGGCAGATCTGTGGCTGAGACTGCTGAACCTACATCCCGGCATGGTCGTGTGTGACAATTGCCGTAACCTGGTGGCGGCTCTGAGGTGAGATCACACACGTACCATGCCTGGCTCATGTGCTTAACCTCGTGGTTCAGCGGTTTCTTAAATCATACCCTGAGTTGCCAGATCTGCTCGTGAAAGTACGCCGCCTGTCAGCTCATTTTCGCAAGTCTGCTACAGCTTCCGCCGCCCTTGCTGTGTTGCAGCAGCGTTTGCAGCTTCCAGCACACCGACTGGTGTGTGATGTCCCCACACGTTGGAACTCTACCCTCCACATGTTGCAAAGGATTTGTGAGCAGAAGAGAGCAGTTGTGGTGTACCAGATACAACAAGGCCGTCGATGTTCAGGTCAGACTCCACACATAAGACCTCAGGAGTGGACCTGGATGTCTGACATATGTACCATCCTGACAAACTTTGAGGAGGCCACCAAGATGGTGAGTGGCGATGACGCCATCATTAGTGTCAGCATCCCACTTGTCTGTCTTTTGCAACGCTCTCTGCAGAGAATTAAAGAGGAGGCATTGCAGCCAGAGTATGATGAGATGGATCAAGAAGCCGTAGTGGGCGATTACACACAGCCCAGCCTCATCTCATCCCAACGTGCATTGGGGGACAGAGGGAGAGGAGGAACAGGAGCTGCTATCAAGTGCTGTAGATGGTAGTACCTGTACAAGTGTTATACCGTCGGTTCAGCGTGGGTGGCCTGAGGACAGGGGGGAGGAGGAGAGCATGGTCAGTCGTCATCTTGGTGAGGACAAGGAAATCTTGCCCATTACCAGTCTAGCACGCATGGCTGACTTTATGTTGCGCTGCCTTAACTGTGACCCTCGCGTTGTCAAAATGTTGGGTGACAGTCATTACTGGTTGGTGACACTTGTAGACCCCCGCTACAAGGAGAACTTTCACTGTCTTATTTCTGAGGTGGAGAGGTCTACAAAAATGGGCCTGTACCAGAAGGCCCTTGCTGCAGAACTGTTAAAAAAAAATTCCCATCTGAACACGCTAGCGGCAGAGGTCACAGTTCGTTGACCAACCAAAGCGTACAAGCGAGAGAGAGGCAACTCCAATCTAGTAGAGGCAGGGGAACACTGTCAACGTTCTGGGACAGTTTTCTCAGACCCTGAGGCATGGGGTACTCTCACAAGGAGTGGAAAGTTTCAAAAGATGGTGAGGGAGTACCTTGCCGACCGTACCAGCGTCCTTCGTGCCTTTTAATTATTGGGTATCCAAGCTGGACACTTGGAATGAACTCGCTCTGTACGCCTTGGAGGTCCTGGCCTGCCCTGCCGCTAGCATGTTATTGGAGCTTGTTTTTAGTGCCGCTGGGGGAATTATAACTGATGAGCACACTCTCCTGTCAACTGACAATGCTGACAAGCTAACCCTTATCAAAATGAACAAGGGCTAGATTGGGCCAGACTTCTCATCACCACCAAATGACAGCAGAGTAACATAAAGTCAAATCCACGGTGTTATTTCGGGAGGTGTATTCCCATGCACCACTTCACACCCACACATGGGTATACGCTTCCTCATTTCGGCTGTTTTATGTTCTTCTCCTTATCCTCAGCCTCCACCACCACTATACCACCAGGGTGACCGTGGTCCGTGTTGCCATTATTGAAAGTTTCTCCGTCCTTATTTTTGTCAGCTTTTGCTTGGAAGGCATAAGCAAAGACTGTGGGAGACCCACTCCCCAATAATGGGAATACTATTTTTAAGATGCTGTACTGTCTGGCTCTTGTAAGGGGCATTAAAAGCATCTTGTTATACCACTCTAACCTCCACGTCTCTTCTGAGGGGCATTAATAGCGTCTTGTTATACCACTCTGACCTCCACGTCTCTTGTAAGGGGCATTAAAACCGTCTTGTTAAGCTACTGGGACCTCCACGAGTCTTTGAACGGGCTCTGCATTTCCTCCTAATTTTTTGAAGCTTTTGCTTGGAAGGCATAAGCAAATACTATGGGAGACCCACTCCCCAATAATGGGACTTATGTTTGTAATATGCTGTACTGCATGGCTCTTGTAAGGGGCATTGCAAGTTCCTCATAATTTTTGGAAAGCCTTCCATTCACTGCTTAGGCTAACAGTGTACAGGAGACCCAGTTGGTATAAATGGAAAAAACTGTTTAGTTAAGGCCCTCTGACCTCCATGTCATTTCCAAGGGGCATTGGAGTGCCTCAAAATTTTTGGTAGGCATTGCACTCACTGTATGCCCTATAACTGTGTAGCCGAACTGCTCCTTTTTGTTACAGAAACATATCCTACAAGACATATGTGGTTGACTGGCCTGATATTGATGTGAATGGTCCCTGTTCCTCCTTCTCCTTTGCCACTACCTCATCCATCATTTTTCACCTGAAGCTTTGTTTTAATGGGAGTCATAGAACTGTGATAGTAGCAGGAAAACATCCAGAAATCCTCGGAGGAGGTAGGATATGCGCCAAAACGCTGACCACCTCAGGCCTAGCCGCTACTACATACATGCGCTTGCATTCCAAGAAAACAAAGCAGATGCTAACTTGTATCATCATCATCATGGTCCTCACCTTGGCACTCTCAACTCCCCTGATGGAGAAGCCAGGGCCCACCAGAGGAGTCTGGTTCTCTGGTGGTCTCATCCAATGCTGCCCTAAAGCAGGCCGGGCTAAGAAAAGTGTGTGGGGGGAAGTTGACAGGAGAAATGGGGGCGGCTGGGGACCGTTTATGCAAGCAAGCAGTATGGTATTGCAGCCTGGGGGTGGGTGGGTGGCAGGCTGCATACTTGCGCTTGCATTGCAAGGAATGGGAGAGGTACAATTGAACACTGCCCTGGGACAAGGACTTGAACGGGTATAGTTGCAAGTCTGCAACGACAGGTGCAGGGTGGGAGGCATCTTCGCATGTACCATGAACAGGGGTTTGGCATGCACACACTACAGCGGAATAGGCTGTCCTTCCCACTAAATGCACTGGGGAGGGCACAGGTAATGTTTTGGTATACGCGCTTAATCTTATGTATAAGGCACAGAGGGACAAATAGGGGCGGCTGGGGACTGAGTTTGAATACCTCGCTGCCGAAGCAGCCATGAGGTAGTGGCCAGCTTCGGCCTCCTCCAAACTAAAAGGCCCCATTTCAAGTGCAAGCTAGCAGTATGGCATTGCAGCCTGGGGGTGGGTGGGTGGCAGGCTGCACACTTATGCTTGCATTCCAAGAAAACAAAGCAGATGCTAACTTTCATCATCATCATGCTCCTCACCTTGGCACTCTCAACTCCCCTGATGGAGAAGCCAGGGCCTACCAGAGGAGTCTGGTTCTCTGGTGGTCTCGTCCAATGCTGCCCTAAAGCAGGCTGGGCTAAGAAAAGTGTGTGGGGGGAAGTTGACAGGAGAAATAGGGGCGGCTGGGGAACGTTTATGGACACCCGGCCGCGGGGCGGCTGGGGACCCAGTGTGGATGCCCGGCTACCTGGCGGCTGGGGACTGAGTATGGATTCCAGGCCGCCAACGCAGCCATGACGTGGTGGCCAGATTTCGCCTCCATATGCCTAAAAGGCCCAATTTCAAGTGAAAGCAAGCAAGCAGTATGGTATTGCAGCCTGGGGGTGGGTGGGTGGCAGGCTGCATACTTGCGCTTGCATTGCAAGGAATGGGGGAGGTACAATTGAACAATATCCTGGGACAAGAACTTGCACGGGGATAGTTGCAAGTCTGCATCTTCTGACGCGGCAAGGATCATTTCTGATGGGCACACTTTTAGGCAGTGACCTGGGTGTCAGAGATGCTTCCAGGGGTATTCCCCATGCTGTTCCCATGTATTTTCAGCACTGTATGCATGTGTCACACAGCACATGGTCAGATAAGGTTGTAAAATGTTAAAATGACATTTCCCGGTGAATGCATTTGTCACGGTTGAAAGCAATACAAAAGTGCAAAAACTTCTAAAAAAATGCTACTTGTTAACATAGCCCAAGGTGTGGAGGAGTATTTTTTTGGGGGGGGTTATTTATTTTACCTTATACACAAGTCTTTACCCTGGAAAGGAAGTTCCTTAACATATTTCACAGGAAAGCAGTTTCAGTTTCATTTTTGAATGTTTTATTGTGAGCCCTTAAAAGTGGCTTAATACCTCTGACCACGTTGTTGACAGCAGTGACCTGGGCATCAGAAATGCTTCCTGGGGCGATCCCCATGCTGTCCCCATGTCATTTGAGCACTGTCACTATCGTTTTGGGCACTTGTTAGGCTTTTAAAAGACGGCCGGGAGTGCCATGCCAAAAATGCTCAGGTCTCCCATAGACTAACATTGGGCTCGTTGCTCGGGTCGAGCACCCGAGTATCACGGCGAGCTCGGCCCGAGATTTGAGCACCCGAGCATTTTAGTGCTCGATCAACACTAGCGTGCACGGCTGCTGGTCCTCAAACCGGGTGGACCAATCGAAGCCCGGCGCGCCGTACACCCACTCAGGTGCCGGAGGTGGAGGCTCCGCGAGGGAACCCAGCAGAAGGTTCCTGACTTCAGTGCCTGGGAGTGGAGGTTCCGGGAGGGCAACAAGTGGAAGGTCCTCAGTCAGTGCCCTGGGGTGGAGGTTCCGGGCTGAGCAGCTGCTCCAGGGAGGGCATGGCGGGGTACGGAGAGTGTTGGTGTAGGAAGCCCAGGAGCAGGTCGGCGCTTGCAGCGTCTGGGACAGGGGATTTCTTCCCACCTGCTCCTGTGCTGCACACGGCCTCCTGGTATTCAGCGGGTTCCGCTGGGTTGCCGCTGCTGGCATCCTGTGCTGCTCTACACCGTGCTGCAAACTTCTCCAACAGCTCGCTCCTCCACTTGGTAACTGCTGCTTGCTGGGCCCGGTCCACTTGTTGGCTCAGCTCCAGAATCTCACTCTGGAGGAACTCCGCGTCCTCCGGGGATAACTTACTGGCTTCTCCCTCCAGGGTGAGGGGGGTCGCTTGCCACGGCAGCAGGCCAGAGGCGGAGGCTTGATCCTGACTTCCGTCCATGTTGTCTGCCGGGTGCGGTCTGTCTAGACCAGGGTTCCCCAACTCCAGTCCTCAAGGCCCACCAACAGGTCATGTTTTCAGGATTTCCTTAGTATTACACAGGTGATAATTGCATCACCTGCACAGGCAATAATTCCATCACCTGTGCAATACTAAGGAAATCCTGAAAACATGACCTGTTGGTGGGCCTTGAGGACTGGAGTTGGGGAACCCTGGTCTAGACTGGTTAAGACCACACCCTGTCTCCATTCCTTCTTTCCTCCTCCTCCTCCTCTTTCGGGGTCGGTCCCATGGCAATCTGCTGTCGGTCACTCCTTGTGACGGCCTCCCTGCCTTGACGGACACATCTATGCGGACAGTCACAGTTGCAAGGGGCAGGGTATGCTTTTGGTGCCATTCTGGGACCCGGCCCACGATGGGAGGTTCCATACTGTTGTCTTTGATCACGCACATAATGGCGCCCGTTCTTCTGGGGCGGGCACCACATCAGTATCATTACACAGTTCTTTAGGCACACTTCACCCACCGATAACGGGTTGGTCACTTATCTTGTTCATGACTCCAGAGCTGACGCGCCCCCTGGCAGCTGGGCCTATGGATGCCGGTATAGGGGATATCACCGTGGCTGGCCCGGTCCGTGACCCAGGGCGGTCAGTAAAAAGGGGAAGATATTGGAGGATCTGGGGAAAGTGTTTGTGACGCCACCTGTGGAAGGCAGCCAAAGGGAGCTGCCGCTGCGGAGCAGTCCTCTGGAGCTGATGTTACGGCAGCAGGGATGGTGTGGCTCTCCACAGGTAGAGCTTGCTCCTGGGCAGTGTAAGGCAGTGAAAGTTGCACTGGGCGTTGTAGTGCAGGGAGGGAAAGATGGCGCAGATAAAGAATGGACTGAGGCAGTGCGATGCAGTCATCCGAGTCTTTTCTCACAGTTCTTATGACAGTTCCATTGGTGCACTGTACAGTTGTCAGCCTCCCCACGTCGCGCTGCGTTCACCAGGCAGGGGTTCAGCACTTCCTCAGGTAGATTAGGAGCACCTGACAGAACTCCACTTTCTGTGTTCCTAGCTAGACAGTCTTCACACTGGGTCTGTCTCCCTCCTGCCCTGTGCTTCCCACTCTCAATCCCATTTGGGTGCTCTGAAGCCCCTCCTGTACGTTGGAGTTCCCGGACCTGCTTGTCCCTCACGGGGATTAGAATGAGGCTTCAGCAACTGACTATATAAGCCAGAAGCCTCCCAGCCAAGACCTGGAGTTACACGGCTGGACCAGGGGTCCGTCCCCTTCCTGCGGCTTACGATCCCTGTCTTCTGACAGATGCGGGGCATACGGGTGCCGTCCTGCACTCGCCGTACCCCCTAGGATCCCTTCCTTAGATCGGAGCCTACTCCTCTGCTCCCCTCCTGGGCCTCTAGCACTGGGCCCTGCTTGTGGAGCAGAGCTCCTAAAGAGACTCTGATCCCTGACTGTTCTCCACTGACTCCTCTACCGAACTCTCCTGCCACCCTAAAATGGCTCCCCTTTATATACCTACTACTATAGTGCTCCCTTAAACTACTTCCTCCACCCACACCCACTACTGGTTCCCCCTACCTCTGGGTTCCCCCTACTCCAGCCTGGGACAGGGCTCAGCAGTTGCGCTCATGCATGTTGCCCCTCCAGCCGGCCTGGAGCAGTGTAGTGTTGAATGCGGGTGTTGGGGTTCTGGGCAGCACTCCCTCCTCACCTGAGAGAAGGAGACTCCACACCTCTGGGTGAGGTGCACTATCTCTGTGGTGACTGAACCATCAGGGGCACCACAATTACAAGTCCCATTGTTTTCTGTTTGATTAAAGTGGGCTAATATCTGGCTAATCTAGCTGCCCTAACAAATGTTCAGTTCAAATACCCGCTCCTTGTTCTCTAGGCACAAATTGCTTAGAGGCAGGCGATTACCCTCCTCCCCACAGAACACAAATAGTGTATGGCCAGGCCACAGCTATGCCACAAGGACTTGGCTGACTCAGTTTCAGTAGAGAGGAGCGGTGTTCGACTCGAACTGTTCGCCAATCTCAACTTCGAGCTGTTTTGGGCGGTGTTCGAGCTGTTCGGCGAACACGAACAATTTGAGAAAAATTCGGCTGTTCGAGGTTATGTTCGATAACTGTTCGTGCACCAAAATCATAACTGGATTTTTTCTCAGTAATGCTGAAAATTAATGTTAATACGCAGTTTGAGTGTACAGCGGGGTGGGGGGAGGGGCAGGGGATGGATCTCTGCATAAATAATGAAGATCTCCATTTTTTTTTCTCTTTCCCGCATTTACAGTAGGGAGGTGCAATCTGTCAGCCTATCAGCAGCGCACACACGGAGCGAACTGCTTTTTTTCACACAAGCAAGGGCATGTCATTGGCAGTGTATGTCACATGTCCTTGCCCTATAAGACCCAGCCATTTTCCCCGTCACCACCATTTTCTCACTGCTGCAGCTGCGTGTTAGACTGCACTGCTGTTGCTGTGTGCGCTATACTTTGTGTTAATTTCAAGCCAATTTTCGCACAAATCTACAGATAGCTTGGGAGTAGGGAATAGTTGTGATTGCAGTCCTTTTGAGGACTAGGTTACATCAGTTCCTATCACTTTTTGCCAGGCAGGTCTGTACTAGTGCTGTGCAAGTTTTTTTCACAGCATTTGGCTAAATCTAGCAAAGCAAATCCTTTTTGGCCTCTTGCAGTGTGTGTTAGTCAGTGGAGTAGCCTATCTGTGTTGCAAGCTACATCACCTGTGTATAGAATGCAAATTTTTTTACTGCACCTAGTGAAGGAAAACCTTTTGGGCATAGCATCATTCTATTAGTCCATCTATACTTACCTACACCAGGTTGGAAATTCAAAATAATTTTTATCTGCATCTTGCTCTGAAAAAAAAATATTTTGGCTTGTAGCAGTGTGGGACTTGTTCTATTAGTCCATCTATACTAACCTCCACCAGGTTGCAAATTCAAAATAATTTTTTTCTGCATCTAACCCAGCCAATACTTTTGGGCTAATACCACAGTTTGGCCACTCAGCTCTGCTCGGTTCCCATTCATTGTTTTTGTGCAAACAACTCCAGAGTTGTCAATTAGTTAACCACCAAAATTAGTGGAAAAAGGCCTGCTGCTTGTGGAAAGGGGAATAGGCATGTTGGGAAGGGAAAGACAGGTTGTATCCATGGGGTAGGTGTTAAAGCAACAGTAACATCTGCTGAAGAAAGACAATCTTCCAGCCAAACTAAGATGTCTACTTCTTTTAGCGGACAATGTGAGAAGATCCCTTTCTTACGGCCACGCCAATCGCTACAAATTCCAGATGAGGCACAAAAACAGCATGTGCTTCAACAGATATCAAGTGCTCCTTTAAGTGGGCTCTCCTCCACCTCAACTTCAACATCACAAATACTCCAGTCCTCAGAGGTGTCACCCCAATCGCACTTGCTTCCTCACAGCTCCCAAGTCTCCAGCTGCCCGTCTTAGTATGGGGTAACACAGATGGTGGAGTCTGCAGAGCTGTTTACTCATACTATAGCCTGGGAATCAGAGGTCGGCTCCAGAGCTTCTGTGAATCCAGACGAGGAAATGATCTGCACTGATGCCCAGAATCTTTGAGTCGGATCCAGGACCAGAGGCAGAAGGTTCTGACCATAATGTAGACCCTCGTTCCCAAACTGTAACTCCTGTTGGTGGAGACAATGAGGAAGATGATGATGAGACTCATATACCTGATTGGAGCGACAACTTTAGTTTTTTGTCAGGGCAGGAAGAGGTTGGCTCTGAGGACGACGGGTGTGATAACACACAGGGTGATGATGATGAGGTTGGAGATCCCACTTACTGTCAACCCACAGTTAGCCAGTCGATGAGGTCAGCAGAGGAGGTGGAGGAGGATGCTAGTGACGACGAGGTCAGGTTGCGCCTTCCTGGACAGACGTAGTACTGGAAGCACGTCAACAACTGCATCCTCAAACACAACTCTGCCTCTGACCACAAGTCGTGGTGGCTCTTCAGGTCGCATGGGTGCTAAGCCTTGCATAGCCTGGGCATTTTTTCAGCTCGATAAGGATGACCCAACTTGTGTTATCTGTAACATTTGTCAGCAAAAGCTAAGTAGAGGCCAAAAAATACATAGTTTGAGCACTTCATGCATGAACCGGCACATGGATATGAAGCATAAATTGCAGTGGGAAGCTCACTGTGCTACAATGCGGCCTAGCCGGCCGGGCCAACCGCCGTCTGCCACATCTTGTGCATCCGCGGCCTCTTCATCCTCTGTGACTGGGGGGACAGCAGTCACACCTGTTTTGGGACGCAGACCTGCCACCTCTTTACCTGCAACAGCCAGCGTGATTGGCAGGTCATCATTTTCTTTGGAGGTGGAAACACCAGCTGGTGTTCAGCGCTGTCCGACATCGATAGCACCACCTTTGGATCAAGGCAACCTAACATGTCCGCCTGCATCTTCCTCACGGACCGGCAGTTTGCCGGGGACACCCTTCTCAACCTAGTCTAAGCACAACAGCCAGCCCTCGGTCCCTCAGATGTGGACAAGTAAAAGACCATTTCCTCCTAGCCATGAGAAAGCGAAGAGGTTGAATTTCACCATCTGCAAGCTTTTGGCTACAGAAATGCTGCCTTTCCGCCTGGTGGACACAGAGGATTTTCGAGACCTTATGTCTGTCGCAGTGACCCAGTACCAGATGCCCAGACGGCACTACTTCTCAAAGAAAGGTGTGCCTGCGCTCCTCCACCAGCATGTCGCACACAACATCACCGCTTCTTTGAGAAACTGTGTGTGACAGGGTGCATTTCACCATAGACACTTGGACGAGTAGGCATGGACAGGGGCGTTACATGTCGCTGACTGGGCTCTGGGTAACTATGGTGACAGCAGGACAAGGGGCTGCTGTCCAAGTCTTGCCGTCCCCATGAGTTGTGCGTCAATCCTCTTTATCTCGAATTTCCTCCACTGCTTCTGCCTCCTCAACCTCCTCTCGGTCCTCCACCTGCACCCAAAGCCTGTCTGGTCATTCCACAAGCTTTCTAACTGCGCAGAAGGGATCCTGCACACCTCCTTACTATGCTGGCAGCAGGGCTCAACGTCATCAGGCGGTTTTTACTTTGAAATGTCTGGGAAATGTGAGTCACACAGCTGAGGAGTTGTGGTCAGCTCTGGAGAACCAATTTCATGAATGGTTGTCTCCACTGGACCTGAAACCAGGGAAAGTCGTGTGCGACAATGCTGCAAACCTGGGTGCGGCCCTTTGCCGAGGCAATGTCACACGCGTGCCTTGTATGGCTCACATGTTGAACCTGGTTGTCGAGCAACTTTTAGCCCACTATCCCGGACTAGATGGCCTTCTGCAGAGGGCACGGTCGCTGTGTGCTCGCTTCCGCCATTCGCATCCCGCAGCTCAGCGACTTACATCTCTACAGAAGTCGTTGGGCCTGCCACTTCACCGGCTAAAATGCGATGTGCCTACCCGGTGGAATTCAACTCTGCACATGTTGCAGCGACTGTGGCAGCACCGACAAGCCCTGGTGCAATACGTTCTGACGTATAGCCTGGGCCAACGAGATCCAGAGGTGGGGCAAATCACGCTGGAGGAGTGGTCTCAGATCAGGGACCTATGCACCCTTCTGCACAGTTTTGAAATGGCGAAGAAGATGTTTAGTGCTGACGATGCCATTATCAGCATGACTATTCCGGTGATTTACATGCTGGAGCACATGTTAAACAGAATTCGGAGTCAGGAGGTGGAGGAAGTAGAGGAGGAGGAGTTGCATGAGGAAGGGCTAACATCTGCAAGGTCCAGATGGTCGGCAGCACCAAGGCGGCAGGCATGTGAGGGTGGGGGAGATGGTTTTACCAGGGCGCATGGTAGCAGCCAAACTAGTGAGGAAGGTGCAGGAGTGGAGGACGAACTGATGGAAGACTCATCAGATGAGGGAGACCTTGATCACATTTCTGTTGTGCGAGGTTGGGGGGAGAGGGCAGAGGAAGGAAGCATGATTGTTACCTCGCCACCAACACAACAGGGACTTGGTGCTCCTGGATGCGCAAGACACATGAGTGCCTTCTTGCTGCACTACCTGCAACATGACCCTCGAATTGTGAGAATTAGAAATAATCCTGACTACTGGGTTGCCACACTCTTAGATCCCCCACACTCTACGATCAACCTTTTCATTTTAATAAAGAGCAAAAAAATGGTCATTTTTGAAATTATAAGCATTAGCCGGTTATTACAAACTGTAATCAAACAGTTTTCAGCTCAAAAAACTTTATTCTAGGTGATGCTACATTTGCACATAGGACCCCTTGTTCGAAAGGAGCTTCTGAACTCTCTCGTCCATTGAATTTGTCAGGTTTTGGATGGTTTCTGCTTCAATTGTTTTGCATGAGGACAGAATACCCTCCCAGAGCTGTTGCTTAGATGTGAACTGCCTCCCGCCATCATAGACACTCCTTTTGATGATGCTCCAGAGGTTCTCAATGGGGTTGAGGTCAGGGGAACATGGGGGTCACACCATAACTTTGTCCCCTTTTATGCCCATATCAGCCAGAGATGCAGATGTTATGTGCAGCATGAGACGGTGCATTATCATGCATGAAAATGATCTTGCTGCGGAATACACGGTTCTTCTTGAACCATAGCAGGAAGTGCTGTTTGAGAAACTCCACATACATTATGGAGTTCATATTTACCCCTTCAGGGATCCTAAAGGGGCCGACAATCTCTCTCCCCATGATTCCAGCCCAAAACATTACTCCACCTCCTCCTTGTTGGTGCCGTAGCAGTGTTTGCATGGGGTGTCCATCAACCAGCCATCCTCCACTCCATCCATCTGGACCATCGAGCGTTGCACGGCACTCATCGGTGAACAAAACAGTTTTGAAGTCAGTCTTCATGTATTGTTTGGCCCACTGTAGCCCTTTCTGCTTGTGTACATTAGATAGAGGAGGTCGACAGGATAACTTACGCACAGCTGCAAACCTCTGAGGACCCTGCATCTTGTTGTTCGGGGGACGTTGGAGGCACCAGCAGCTTCAAAAACTTGTCTGCTGCTATGACAAGGCTTTTTTGCCGCTGCTCTTTTAACCTGACGTAATTGCCTGTAGGAAAGAGTCCTCAATTTTCCCTTATCAGCACGCACACATGTGTACTGTGAATCAGCTTCATACTTCTTGATTATGCGATGATCAGGATGAAGTGTCTTGGCAATGTTGATTGTAGTCATGCCTTGACCTAAACAATCCACAATTTGTTGCTTCTCAGCAGCCGACACATCCTTTTTCTTTCCCATTTTGGCAGAAAATGTAGGCTGCTTAATAATGTGGGACAGCCTTCTTAAGAAGTCTTGCCTTTCATTGGACACCCCTGCCAAACTAATTAGCACAGGTGTCTGCAATTGCTTACAGTGATATAAAGAGCCCTGACACACATCACCATCAATGAGTTTAACTGACAAACAAACAAATTCTTCCCTTATCACTCCTAAACACTTTTTGCATAATAATTTGGAACACAGTGTACATGTGCTTTTCCACAAAACACCAGTGGTTCACGTAGTGAATCTTACAGTTCTAACTTGCCAACCGTGGTCTGTATGGAGTTGTTCAATAAAGGGCCCAAAATTAAGATAACATAGACGGGAGAGGTCTCTATGAATACGAATTCCTAAGTATTTGATACCCTGTGAGGGACAGGCAAAGGGAAAGTTGGACTGGATGGAATCCTGTATGGATTTGAGGAGGGAGACATCGAGGGCCTCAGACTTCGCTGCATTGATTTTAAAATTTGACCATGTAACAAAGTGATCTATTTCAGCCATAACAGCAGGGATGGATATATGTGATTGAGTGCTATATACTAGGACATCATGAGCAAATGCAGAGCACTTGTACTCTGTGCCTGCCACCTCAATCCACCTAATATTGGGGTTATGGCGAATTGATGAGAGCAGGTGCTCCATCACTAGGATGTATAAGAGAGGGGACAGAGGACATCCCTGCCTTGTCCCATTGGTGATTATGAAAGGTGATGAAAATGTTCCATTCATCTTCAGCCTAGGTGACGTATTGCGATACCGGGCTGTGATTTTGCCTATGAAAGGGTCCCCTAGATCCCTACCCCAAGCTCTTTAAGAAAATAATATATGGCGTGCCAGGAGACTCTATGGAATGCTTTCTCAGCATCCAACGAGAGTATCTAATTACAAATTTTTAACTGTATCTAGCCCAGGAAATACTTTGGACCTAGTAGCAGTGTCTGCTAGTCAGCGGATTATCCCAACTGTTAAGCAAGCTGCACCACCTGTAGTTTGGACACTTAATTTTTTCAAAGGAAATGCCTCGGGCCCCCAGGACACTCAGTGAAGAGCATCGGGGAGGCACCCCAAGGCACAGGGCCTGGGACTGGCGGTAGGACGCCTTGCGGTGGACCGCCGAGCTCGATCTTATAAAAGCTTTTTAACTGCAGCAGCTTTAGTGGACGCTACTAGAGCTGGAATTCCCGTGGCTGCTGGCATCAGACTTGCCCTCCAATAGATCCTTGTAAATGGATTTAAAGTGTACTCATTCAAATTAGAGAGACAATTTAAATTAAAAAGCTTAGACCTGTCTCCACCGCAGGGGGGCTCGCTTGACCCACCAGCGGACAGGCACCAGTATTGGGAGAGGGTGCTAGCCGTCAGGGTCCACCGCAGCTCTGGCACAAACCCGGCGACACGGAGGTCGCACGGGCAGGAACGGACTGGCCGTGTTAGCTTCGCATTTTTTTGGCTTTAGAAGGGCATGACATGCCTATATCTGTGTCTCCCCCTCCTTTTACTCCTCCACCTCTTTTCTTTTCGCATGACTATTTGTACTTGTCACTTTTCCATGTGTTAGTTGTGTCTACTGAGCAGTTTGTCAGCTTTTTGGACACCTTTTGAAGGTGTTTTCTATGTGTTTTTGTTTGCCTGCCATTGGTTTTAACAGTGTTCGAAGGTGTTCGGCGAACATACGGGTGTTCGACGAACCGAACTCGAACACTACGGGGGTGGCTCAACACTACTTTTCAGATCCTATATGGAGAACCTAATGGTAAACCCTGGATAAATGAAGCTTGTGACCTGGTTCCTGTTCCCCACTAGGTTTCTGGCACTTCTGATAAGACAGACGAGCAGCAGTACCCCGACACTGAGAAGTTTGTTCCCTACAATCCTGCAGGTAACTTTTCCACACTTTGCTGTACCTATTGCCTGCCATTAGCCACTGGCCATTACATTTAATTTTGAGCATCAGAATCAATTCTAATACTTGCATCTGAAGCTGGATGGGGTTAGTGAATTTGTCACCAGGATTTTGCTGCCCCATCTGAGAGCAGGGTGATTTAGGGGCAGAGATCCTGATTACAGTGATGGATCGCTTGGTGCAGTTCAGAGTAAGGCTATGTTCCCATGCTGTGGAAATGAAGCAGAAATTTTCTGCTTCATTTCTGCATGTCCTCTCCCGGATAAACGCATGCGGAATTGCCTTGAGTTTTTAATTGCACTGCAAAGGCAATTCCGCTTGCGGAAACGCAAAATTAATGAGCGTGCTGCGGATTTTTCCCCGCCGGAAAAACGCTGCGGAAAAAAACGCAGCATGGGCATTGAACTTGCGTAATCACATTGGGGACCATGGGGGGCGGATAACATAGCGCTAAAAAAGCCTTTACGCTGCGGAAATTCTGCTGCATATCCTCTTGAAAAACGCTTCGTGGGCACATACTCTGTGTCTGCTGCAGATCTAATTCTCTGAATGCTGGGCTCTGTATAACCCCACCCACACCACTGATAGGCAGAAAGCTACCAATGCACAGTGTACAGAGCTATTCATCAGTTGTGGGGACAGGGTTGGACTACATGGCAGCAGCTTTACTAGTCCTCTGGTGGCAGTCTCCTGCTGGTGGAGGATCACTTATCAAAACTACATCAGTCAGCCCAGAGAGCAACATGTCGTTGGAATTGGGGATCTTTGTCCACACGTTGTGCTGTGCTCAGATCAGGTGGCAATAAACCTAGTGACATTCCCTTTGTCAGGCAAAATGTATTTTTGTCCTAGTTTTAAAAATGTTGAAAGGACAGCCAGAGATGTCTTAAATCTCCGTCCCCTGTTCACTTGGAAGGGACCTCCACAGAACTCTACTCTTGCTTCCCCCAAACAAGGAATTTTTATAACCGCCATAAACCTCAGCCCAGGGCAAGCATACTGGTTTACACTGGATTTCCCCTCCAAAGCCCTATTGTGTAACTGTACAAACTTTTAATGTCAAGTTTAATAATGCACATGACTGTCACAAACACATGGACCACATTTTTGGGATGCTCGCCTTTTTCCAGTTATGATGGTGTATCTTTCATAACTGGGAAACCACCAGAAACCTAGGAAATGGTTTCTGAGCTTCTGAACGTCATAGAAATATTATATTTGGTATCAATCTCCGTCAATATTGGTGACGGCAAACTTGCCTTTGGAAGTGCATTGAGGTGAAGGGTGTATTGCTGGAAAAGGGGAAAAAACAAAACAAAACCTCTTTAAATCTCTTAATTTGCGAGTGTGAACGAGCGGAGTGTGACCAGAGCGTAAGTGCGAACGAAAGTAAGTGTGTGACTTATTTTTCAGTGACTTGGATTCAGGAAGTTTGGAAGGCAGGACTTTGGACTGAATTGCTGTCTGTATTTCATTAATTCTTTGCTTTTCTTTTTACTTAACATTCTGTCTATTGCAATCCCCATTAGGAAATGAGCTCCATTATTGACAATGCTATCCAGTGTACATCTTGCCACATGTAGGCAATCCTGAACAGCCGGTCGTGGTTGCTTACTGCTGCGCGAGATGTGAGCACGTTGTGCGTTTGGAAGCCCAGATACTGGATCTAAATGAGCAGCTGGCAACACTGAGATCCATTGACAACATGGAAAGGAGTCTGCTGCTCACTGAGCAGCCGCTCACTGGGGTAGATGTGGGGGAGGGTGGTAGTCTGGAGCTGCAGGACAGTGAGGCCGTTAGTTGGGTGACAGTTAGAAGGGGGGTAGAGGGAAGAGTGCAAGGGAGGCTAGTCCTGATCTGGCACACCCCAATAAGTTTGCAAAGTTGGCAGATGAGGGGAGTGATGGTACAGGGGTAGCACTGCTGCAGCAAGGCATGTATCCTGAAAGCCGGAGGAGTGTCAGCTCCAGTAAAGAGGGAAATAGGAGAGTAGGGCAGGCCAGGCAGGTGCTGGTAGTGGGCGACTCAATTATTAGGGGAACAGAGAGGGCAATCTGTCACAAAGACAGGGATCATCAAACAGTGTGCTGCCTAGCTGGCGCTCAAGTCCGGCACATCGCTGATCGGGTTGACAGATTACTGGGAGGGGCTGGTGAGGACCCAGCGGTCATGGTGCACATTGGCACAAATGACAAAGTTAGAGGTAGGTGGAAGGTCCTTAAAGATGACTTCAGGGAATTAGGCTGCAAGCTGAAAGCAAGGACCTCCAAGGTGGTATTCTCTGAAATACTACCGGTACCACGTGCCACGCCAGAGAGGCAACGGGAGATTAGAGAGATAAATAAGTGGCTCAAGAACTGGTGTAGGAAGGAGGGATTTGAGTTCCTGGAGAACTGGGCCGACTTCTCAGTTGGCTACAGACTCTACGCTAGCGACCGGCTGCACCTTAATGGGGAGGGTGCAGCTGTGCTGGGGGAGAAAATGGCTAGAAGGTTGGAGGAGTGTTTAAACTAGGGATTGGGGGGGGTATTCATTTTATAGGTGGGGAAGATAGTGCAGATAGTGACCTGGGCACAAATAAATTGGGGGTGGGGTTAGAACAGCCAATAAAGTAAGAAGGAATAGAGGTACAGAGAGATACATAAAATGCATGTACACTAATGCCAGAAGCCTCACCAACAAAATGGAGGAATTAGAATTAATTTTGTTGGAAAATAATTATGACATGGTAGGAATATCTGAGACGTGGCTGGACGAGAGCCATGACTGGGCAGCTAATTTACAGGGCTATAGTCTGTTTAGAAATGACCGTACAAACAAGCGAGGGGGGGGGGGGTGTTTATATGTAAAATCATCCTTAAAACCTGTCTTGCGGGAGGATATATGTGAATCTAATGAAAATGTAGAGTCCCTGTGGGTGGAGATAAGGGGAGGGGGAAAAAATAATAAATTACTGATAGGGGTTTGTTATAAGTCTCCAAAAATAATGGAAGTAGCGGAGAATATCCTCGTAAAGCAAATAGATGAAGCAGCGACTCAAGGAGAAGTCATTATTATGGGAGACTTCAACTACCCTGAAATACGTTGGGGGACAGAAACATGTACTTCAAGCAAAGGTAATAGGTTTTGACAACTATGAGAGACAATTACCTTTCACAACTGATTCAGGACCCAACAAGAAGGGGGGCACTGCTAGACCTAATATTAACCAATAGGCCAGACCGCATATCAAATATACGAGTTGGGGGTCACTTGGGTAATAGTGATCACAAAATAATACATTTTCATGTAACCTTTAATAAGATGTGTAGTAGAAGGGTTACAAGGACACTAAACTTCAGGAAGGCTAATTTCCAACGGTTGAGAGATGATCTTAGTGCAATAAACTGGGACGATATCCTGAGACATAAAGCTGCACAAAGCAAATGGGAGACATTTATTAACCTCCTGAATAGGACCTGTGCACAATATATACCCTTTGGGAATAAACATGCTAGAAATGGGAGGAAACCACTATGGCTAAATAGAGCTGTAAGGGGCACAATAAGTGACAAAAAGAAAGCATTTAGAGAACTAAAGCATGTAGGTAGTGATGAGGCATTAAATAAATATAGAAAATTAAATAAATTATGTAAAAAGCAAATCAAGGCGGCAAAGATTGAGGCAGAGAGAATCATTGCCAGAGAAAGTAAAAATAACCCCAAAATATTCTTTAACTACATAAATAGTAAACAACTAAAAAATAATAGTGTTGGCCCCCTTAAATAGTCTGGGTGAAATGGTGGATGAGGATGAGGAAAAAGCCAATATGCTAAATGATTTTTTTTTCAACCGTATTTACACAAGAAAATCGCATGACCGAAAACATGATTAGTGATAACAAAAATTCTCCATTAAATGTCACTTGCTTAACCCAGCAGGAAGTACGGCGGCGTCTAAAAATCACTAAAGTTGACAAATCCCCAGGCCCAGGTGGGATACACCCGCGAGTACTGCAGGAATTAAGTAACGTCATAGATAGACCATTATTTTTAATCTTTAAAGATTCAATAATAACAGGGTCCACACGACTGGCGTATAGCAAATGTGGTGCCAATATTCAAAAAGGGGACAAACTGAACTTGGAAATTTATAGGCCAGTAAGCTTAACCTCTACTGTGTGTAAAATCCTGGAGGGTTTCCTAAGAGGTGCTATAATAGAGTATCTGAAGAAGAATAACCTCATGACCCAATATCAACATGGATTTACGAGGAACCGTTCCTGTCAAACTAATCTGATCAGTTTTTATGAGGAGGCAAGTTCGGGACTGGACCAAGGAAATGCAGTGGATGTTGTGTATATGGACTTTTCAAAAGCTTTTGATACGGTTCCACACAAAAGGTTGATACATAAAATGAGAACAATGGGGATAGGGGAAAATATATGTATGTGGGTTAAGAATTGGCTCAGTGATAGGAAACAAAGGGTGGTTATTAATGGAAAACACTCAGACTGGGTCTCAGTTAACAGTGGGGTACCACAGGGGTCAGAATTGGGCCCCCTTCTTTTTAACATATTTATTAATGACCTTGTAGGGGGCATACAGAGTAATATTTCAATATTTGCAGATGACACTAAACTCTGCAGGGTAATCAATACAGAGGAGGACAATTTTATATTACAGGAGGATCTATGTAAACTAGAAGCTTGGGCTGATAAATGACAAATGAGCTTTAATGGGGATAAATGTAAGGTAATGCACTTGGGCAGAGGAAATAAAATGTATAATTATATACTTAATTGTAAAACACTGTGCAAAACTGGAACTGAAAAAGACCTGGGTGTATTGGTGGACGACAAGCTCACGTTTAGTGGCCAGTGTCAGGCAGCTGCTGCAAAGGCAAATAAAATAATGGGATGCATTAAAAGAGGCATAGATGCTCATGAGGAGAACATAATTTTACCTCTATACAAGTCACTAGTGCGACCACACTTAGAATACTGTGTACAGTTCTGGTCTCCGGTGTATAAGAAAGACATGGCTGAACTAGAGCGGGTGCAGAGAAGAGCGACCAAGGTTATTAGAGGACTGGGGGGTCTGCAATACCAAGACAGGTTATTACACTTGGGGTTATTTACTGTGGAAAAAAGAAGGCTTAGAGGTGATCTTATTACTATGTACAAGTATATGAGGGGACAGTACAAAGACCTTTCTACTGATCTTTTTACTCTGAGGCCTGAGACGGGGACAAGGGGGCATCTTCTACGTCTGGAGGAAAGAAGGTTTAATCATAATCACAGACGGGGATTCTTTACTGTAAGAGCAGTGAGACTATGGAACTCTCTGCTGCATGATGTTGTAACGAGTGATTCACTTTTTAAATTTAAGAAGGGCATGGATGCCTTTCTTGAAAAGTATAATATTATAGGTTATAAATACTAGATTCCTTGATAGGGCGTTGATCCAGGGAACTAGTCTGATTGTCGTATGGAGTCGAAGGAATTTTTTTCCCCAATGTGGAGCTTAGTGTTTTCCACATGGTTTTTTTTTCCCTTCCTCTGGATCAACATGTTAGGCTATGGGTTGAACTAGATGGACTTAGTCTTCCTTCAACCTTAAAAAAAAAATAAAAAAATGATGTATTCATCTTGGATGTGGGGCTCCCCCATACCAAGATATGGAAGATGAAGGATTTTTATGTCTTGTGCAGCTGGGTGGGTTCACAAAACAGAGCCCCCGCGTGAGGTAAACAACATGGGTGTGTCCTAGTGTTTTGCCTCCTTACTAAAAACCAGAATGTCCATGTTGGCTCATTCCAACCCAGGGACGTCAGATGCAAGCACTCCTCGCTGCATGGAGGAATCACACCTAATTTCCGGGGAGCCGTCCCGCCACAGAATCTGAGACCATCACCTCGTGGCGCAGGTTTTGCTATTATTTACCCCTTTTATTTTAATAACTGTTTTATGCATATATGTAAATTGTCTTTTATAAAATCTTGTATATCTTTTGTAAACACTGCCAACTTTCGGGAGTAAATTATTATTTACCAGCTTCGTTCTTCTTGTCCTATGTCGAGCAAACACGTTCCTCACCCGCTAATTCACGTTACCTAACTGGTACCCGATCCACCTGTTAAGAGATCGGTGGTGGCAGCATATGGTGTATTTATGTGATATTGTGGTTGAGGGTGGTGGGATTGAGGTATATATACGTTCCTGGACGGAACTGGTGGTATATATACGTCCTGTCACATCACGTGCCACAATAGTCGACATAAATGAGAGCAGCTGCGCCCTGTTGCTTATCCTCAGTCAATACCGTGTTTGACCAGCAGGATAAGGGGGCGCCAGAGGGCTGCAAAGTCTGACTAAGTTTTCCTGACACCCTTTAAATGCGGTTTAGGGCCATCTCTGTTGCACTCTTACTCTCTATTAGCTGCAGTGTCCCATCTGCCTAATGCTGCCACAGATCTCATGGCTGCAGTATCCAGATCTTCAGCAACTTGCTGACATCGTGTCAGTTAATCCAATGAGTGTTTGCAGTGACAGCAATGTCTGTTAGCTGGGTTTCTGATGCTGCTCAGTTGTGGAGGAGAGCAGACAGATGTCAGTGTGGTGTTCGGAGGCTCCTGAGGCCCCTGCACATGACTTCATGAGTGCCAGAGATCCAGCATGTGATCTTGTGATCTTGTGGTCTTGGGCTCCAGTATACAGGTGGGACTTTGCAGCTATTTGGGGGGGCGGGGGAGAAGGGCACAACACTGACGTGTGCAGTGAAGGTGGTTAAAGTTCATTGACGCTAGATGACTCATTTTGGTGCATTGACCCCATAGGCAAACTAGGAATGTCAAAGAACCAATCAAGAACAACCGAACAAAATTGTCAAATTATGCATAAATAGGAAATTAAAAAACCTATAATAAATACACGGTTAAGTAAGACACCCTAGAGACAGGCACTCACACCAATGTACATACAATAGTTAAAATCGAAAAATATAGAATAGATGTATACTACCAGGAGTAGTTCTAGAACCACCCACCAGGGGTAGTTCTAGAAGCGCCCACCAGGAGCAGTATTAGAACCGCACACTAGAAGAAAGTTCTAGAACCGATCATGGCACCAGGGGTAGTTCTAGAACCGCCCTCCAAGGGTAGTTATAGAAGATCACATCGGCATCAGGGGTAGTTCTAGAACTGGACACTAGGAGTACTTCTAGAAGCGCCCACGAGGAGTACTTCTAGAAGCGCCCACGAGGGGTACTTCTAGAAGTGCCCACGAGGGGGGTAGTTGTAGAAGTGCCCACGAGGGGGGTAGTTGTAGAAGTGCCCACGAGGGGGGTAGTTGTAGAAGTGCCCACGAGGGGGGTAGTTGTAGAAGTGCTCACAGCACTGCGGGTAGTTCTAGAGCTGCACACTAGGAGTAGTTTTAGAAGAGCTCACCGGCACCAGGGGTATTTCTAGAACTGCTCACTAGAGTACTTCTAGAACCACCTACCAGGAGCATTATTAGAACTGGACACTAGTAGAAGTTCTAGAACCACTCACAGCACCAGGGGTAGTTTCAGAACCACCCACCAGGGGTAGTTCTAGAACCGTCCACCGGCACCAGGTGTAGATTTAAAAGCGCCCACCAGGAGCAGTATTAGAACCGCACACTAAAAGAAGTTCTAGAACTGCTCACGGCAACAGGGGTAGTTCTATAACCGCCCACCAGGTGTAGCTCTAGAACCGCCCACAGACACCAGGGGTAGTTCTAGAAGCGCTCTCTATGGGTAGTTCTAGAACTGCATATTAGCAGTAGTTCTAGAACTGCACATTAGAGGTAGTTCTAGAATCGCCCACCTGCACCGGGGGCAGTTCTAGAACCGCACACGAGGAGTACTTCTAGAAGCGCCCACAAGATGTAGTTCTAGTAGCGCCCACCAGGGGTAGTTCTAGTAGTGCCCACCAGGGGTAGTTCTAGTAGTGCCCACCAGGGGTAGTTCTAGTAGCGCCCACCAGGGGTAGTTCTAGTAGCGCCCACCAGGGGTAGTTCTAGTAGCGCCCACCAGGGGTAGTTCTAGTAGCGCCCACCAGGGGTAGCTCTAGTAGCGCCCACCAGGGGTAGCTCTAGTAGCGCCCACCAGGGGTAGCTCTAGTAGCGCCCACCAGGGGTAGCTCTAGTAGCGCCCACCAGGGGTAGTTCTAGAAGCGTCCGCCGGGGTTAGGTCTAGAAGCGCCCACCAGGAGCAGTATTAGAACCGCCCACCACGGGTAGTTCTAAAAGCGCCCACCAGGAGCAGTATTAGAACCGCCCACCACGGGTAGTTCTAAAAGCGCCCACCAGGAGCAGTATTAGAACCGCCCTCCAGGGGTAGTTCTAGAAGCGCCCACCTGGAGTCGTTCTAGAAGTGCACTCTGGCACCAGGGATAGTTCTAGAGGCGCCCACCGGCACCAGGGGTAGTTCTAGAACTGCATACTAGGAGTACTTCTAGAACCGCCCACCAGGGTTAGTGCTAAAAGCGCCCACCAGAAGCAGTATTAGAACCGCTCACGGCGCCAGGGGTGGTTCTAGAACTGCCCGCCAGGGGTGGTTCTAGAACTGCCCACCAGCACAATGGGTAGTATTAGAACCGCAATCTAGAAGAATTTCTAGAACCGATCATGGCACCAGGGGTAGTTCTAGAAACGCACACCGGCACCAGGGGTACTTCTAGTACTGCACACTAGGAGCACTTCTAGAACCGCCCACCAAGGGTAGGTCTAAAAGCGCCCACTAGGAGCAGTATTAGAACCGCACACTAGAAGTTCTAGAACCGCTCACGGCACTGGGGGTAGTTCTAGAACGGAACACTAAGAGTACTTCTAGAAGCGCCCACAAGATGTAGTTCTAGAAGCGCCCACCTGGAACAGTATTAGAACCGTACACTACACTGCGGGTAGTTCTATGACTGGCCACCAGGGGTAGTTCTATGACTGGCCACCAGGGGTAGTTCTATGACTGGCCACCAGGGGTAGTTCTATGACTGGCCACCAGGGGTAGTTCTATGACTGGCCACCAGGGGTAGTTCTATGACTGGCCACCAGGGGTAGTTCTTGAAGCACCCATCGGCACCAGTAGTTTCAGAACCACCCACCAGGGGTAGTACTAGAACTGCCCACCAGTACAATGGTTAGTACTAGAACTGCCCACCAGCACAATGGGTAGTACTAGAACTGCCCACCAGTGATAGTATTAGAAGCGCCCACCAGGAGCAGTATTAGAACCGCAATCTAGAAGAAGTTCTACAACCGATCATGGCACCAGGGGTAGTTCTAGTACTGCACACTAGGAGTACTTCTAGAACCGCCCACCAAGGGTAGGTCTAAAAGCGCCCACCAGGGGTAGTTCTAGAAGCGCCCATCGGCACCGGGGGTAGTTCTAAAAGTGCCCACCAGGAGCAGTATTAGAACTGCACACTAGAAGTTCTAGAACTGCTCACGGCACCAGGGGTAGTTCTATAACCGCCCACCAGATGTAGCTCTAGAACCGCCCACAGACACCAGGTGTAGTTCTAGAACTGCACACTAAGAGTACTTCTAAAAGCGCCCACCGGGCACCAGGGGTATTTCTAGAACTGCTCACTAGAGTACTTCTAGAACCACCTACCAGGAGCATTATTAGAACTGCACACTAGTAGAAGTTCTAGAACCACTCACAGCATCAGGGGTAGTTTCAGAACCACCCACCAGGGGGTAGTTCTAGAACCGTTCACCGACACCAGGTGTAGATCTAGAACCGCCCACCGGCACCAGGGGTAGTTCTAGAACTACATACTAGGAGTACTTCTAGAACCGCCCACCAGGGGAAGTTCTAAAAGCGCCCACCAGGAGCAGTATTAGAACCGCACACTAAAAGAAGTTCTAGAACTGCTCACGGCACCAGGGGTAGTTCTATAACCGCCCACCAGATGTAGCTCTAGAACCGCCCACAGACACCAGGTGTAGTTCTAGAACTGCACACTAAGAGTACTTCTAAAAGCGCCCACCAGGGGTAGTTCTAGAAGCGCCCAGCGGAGGTAGCTTCAGAACCGCTCACCGGCACTAGGTGTAGTTCTAGAAGCACCCCCTAGGGGGAAGTTCTAGAACTGCACACTAGGAGTAATTCTAGAAGAGCCCACCGGCACCAGGGATATTTCTAGAACTGCTCACTAGAGTACTTCTAGAACCACCTACCAGGAGCATTATTAGAACTGGACACTAGTAGAAGTTCTAGAACCACTCACAGCACCAGGGGTAGTTTCAGAACCACCCACCAGGGGTAGTTCCAGAAGCACCCTCCGGCACCAGGGGTAGTTCTAGAACTACATACTAGGAGTACTTCTAGAACCGCCCACCAGGGGAAGTTCTAAAAGCGCCCACCAGGAGCAGTATTAGAACCGCACACCAGAAGAAGTTCTAGAACTGCCCACCAGGACTAGTTCTAGTACCACTCACGGCACTGGGGTAGTTCTAGAACTGCATACTAGGAGTACTTCTAGAAGCACCCACCAGGTGTAGTTCTAGTAGCGCCCACCAGGGGTAGCTCTAGAACCCCCCACGGGCACCAGGGGTAGTTCTAGAACTGCATGTTAGCAGTAGTTCGAGAACTGCACACTAGAGGTAGTACTAGAACCGCCCACCTGCACCAGGGGTAGTTCTAGAACCGCACACTGAGTACTTATAGAAGCACCCACAAGATGTAGTTCTAGAAGCGCCCACCTGGAACAGTATTAGAACCACACACTACGGGTAGTTCTAGAAGCGCCCACCAGGGGTTTTTCTAGAAGCGCCCATCGGCACCAGTAGTTTCAGAACCACCCACCAGGGGTAGTTCTAGAAGTGCCCACCAGCACAATGAGTAGTACTAGAACTGCCCACCAGTGATGGTATTAGAAGCGCAATCTAGAAGAAGTTCTACAACCGATCATGGCACCAGGGGTAGTTCTAGAAGCGCACACCGGCACCAGGGGTAGTTCTAGTACTGCACACTAGGAGTACTTCTAGAACCGCCCACCAAGGGTAGGTCTAAAAGCGCTCACCAGGAGCAGTATTAGAACCGCACACTAGAAGTGCTAGAACCGCTCACGGCACCGGGGGTAGTTCTAGAAGCGCCCATCGGCACCGGGGGTAGTTCTAGAACCGTCCATCGGCACCGGGAGTAGTTCTAGAACTGCACACTAAGAGTACTTCTAGAAGCGCCCAGCGGGGGTAGTTTCAGAACCGCTCACCAGCACTAGGTGTAGTTCTAGAAGCGCCCACCGGGGGTAGTTCTAGAAGCGCCCACCGAGGTAGTTCTAGAAGCGCCCACCGGGGGTAGTATTAGAACTGCACACTAGAAGTTCTAGAACTGCTCACGGCACTGCTGGTAGTTCTAGAACTGCACACTAGGAGTACTTCTAGAAGCGCCCATCGGGGGGTAGTTCTAGAAGCTTCCATCGGCACCGGGAGTAGTTCTAGAACTGCACACTAAGAGTACTTCTAGAAGCGCCCACCGGGGGTAGTTTCAGAACCGCTCACCGGCACTAGATGTAGTTCTAGAAGCACCCACGAGGGGTAGTTCTAGAAGCACCCCCAGGGGTAGTTCTAGAGCTGCACACTAGGAGTGGTTCTAGAACCGTCCACCGGCAGCAGGTGTAGATCTAGAACTGCATACTAGGAGTACTTCTAGAACCGCCCACCAGGGGAAGTTCTAAAAGCACCCACCAGGAGCAGTATTAGAACCGCACACTAAAAGAAGTTCTAGAACTGCTCACGGCACCAGGGGTAGTTCTATAACTGCCCACCAGATGTAGCTCTAGAACTGCCCAGACACCAGGTGTAGTTCTAGAACTGCCCACCAGGAGTAGTTCTAGTACCGCTCACGGCACCGGGAGTATGTCTAGAACTGCCCACCAGGGGTAGTTCTAAAAGCGCCCACCAGGGGTAGTTCTAGAAGCGCCCACCAGAGGTAGCTTCAGAACCGCTCACCGGCACTAGGTGTAGTTCTCGAAGCGCCCACGAGGGAGTAGTTCTCGAAGCGCCCACGAGGGAGTAGTTCTCGAAGCGCCCACGAGGGAGTAGTTCTCGAAGCGCCCACGAGGGAGTAGTTCTCGAAGCGCCCACGAGGGAGTAGTTCTCGAAGCGCCCACGAGGGAGTAGTTCTCGAAGCGCCCACGAGGGAGTAGTTCTCGAAGCGCCCACGAGGGAGTAGTTCTCGAAGAGCCCACCGGCACCAGGGGTATTTATAGAACTGCTCACTAGAGTACTTCTAGAACCACCTACCAGGAGCATTATTAGAACTGCACACTAGTAGAAGTTCTAGAACCACTCACGGCACCAGGGGTAGTTTCAGAACCACCCAACGGCACCAGGGGTAGTTCTAGAACTGCATACTAGGAGTACTTCTAGAACCGCCCACCAGGGGAAGTTCTAAAAGCGCCCACCAGGGGTAGCTCTAGAACCCCCCACGGGCACCAGGGGTAGTTCTAGAACTGCATGTTAGCAGTAGTTCGAGAACTGCACACTAGAGGTAGTACTAGAACCGCCCACCTGCACCAGGGGTAGTTCTAGAACCGCACACTGAGTACATATAGAAGCACCCACAAGATGTAGTTCTAGAAGCGCCCACCTGGAACAGTATTAGAACCGCACACTACACTGCGGGTAGTTCTAGAAGCGCCCACCAGGGGTAGTTCTAGAACTGCATATTAGCAGTAGTTCTAGAACCGCCCACCTGTATCAGGGGTAGTTCTAGAACCGCACACTAAGAGTACTTCTAGAAGCGCCCAAGAGATGTAGTTCTAGAAGCGCCCACCTGGAACAGTATTAGAACCACACACTACACTGCGGGTAGTTCTAGAAGCGCCCGCCAGGGGTAGTTCTAGAAGCGCCCGCCAGGGGTAGCTTTAGAAGCGCCCACCTGGAACAGTATTAGAACCGCACACTACACTGCGGTTAGTTCTAGAAGCGCCCACCAGGGGTAGTTCTAGAAGCGCCCACCAGCACCAGAGGTAGTTCTATGACTGCCCACCAGGGGTATTTCTAGAAGAGTCCATCGGCACCAGTAGTTTCAGAACCACCCACCAGGGGTAGTTCTAGAAGTGCCCACCAGCACAATGAGTAGTACTAGAACTGCCCACCAGTGATAGTATTAGAAGCGCCCACCAGGAGCAGTATTAGAACCGCAATCTAGAAGAAGTTCTACAACCGATCATGGCACCAGGGGTAGTTCTAGAAGCGCACACCGGCACCAGGGGTAGTTCTAGTACTGCACACTAGGAGTACTTCTAGAACCGCCCCCCAAGGGTAGGTCTAAAACCGCTCACCAGGAGCAGTATTAGAACCGCTCACGGCACCAGGGGTAGTTCTAGAACGGGACACTAGGAGTACTTCTAGAAGCGCCCACCAGAGGTAGCTCTAGAAGCGCTCATCGGCACCGGGAGTAGTTCTAGAACTGCATACTAGGAGTACTTCTAGAACCGCCCACCAGGGGAAGTTCTAAAGGCGCCCACCAGGAGCAGTATTAGAACCGCACACTAAAAGAAGTTCTAGAACTACTCACGGCACCAGGGGTAGTTCTATAACCGCCCACAGACACCAGGTGTAGTTCTAGAAGCGCCCACCGGGGGTAGTTCTAGAAGCGCCCACCGGGGGTAGTTCTAGAAGCGCCCACCGGGGGTAGTTCTAGAAGCGCCCACCGGGGGTAGTTCTAGAAGCGCCCACCGGGGGTAGTTCTAGAAGCGCCCACCGGGGGTAGTTCTAGAAGCGCCCACCGGGGGTAGTTCTAGAAGCGCCCACCGGGGGTAGTTCTAGAAGCGCCCACCGGGGGGGGGGGGAGGGGTAGTTCTAGAAGCGCCCACCGGGGGGGGGGAGGGGTAGTTCTAGAAGCGCCCACCGGGGGGGGGGGAGGGGTAGTTCTAGAAGCGCCCACCGGGGGGGGGGGGGGGTAGTTCTAGAAGCGTCCACGGTGGGGGGGGGGTAGTTCTAGAAGCACCCACCGGGGGGGGGGTAGTTCTAGAAGTGCCCACCGGGGGGGTAGTTCTAGAAGCGCCCACCGGGAGCAGTATTAGAACTGCACACTAGGAGTACTTCTAGAAGCGCCCACCATGTAGACGGGCCCCGATCACCTGTCCCTGGTGGGCAGACGGGCCCCGATCACCTGTCCCTGGTGGGCAGACGGGCCCCGATCACCTGTCCCTGGTGGGCAGACGGGCCCCGATCACCTGTCCCTGGTGGGCAGACGGGCCCCGATCACCTGTCCCTGGTGGGCAGACGGGCCCCGATCACCTGTCCCTGGTGGGCAGACGGGCCCCGATCACCTGTCCCTGGTGGGCAGACGGGCCCCGATCACCTGTCCCTGGTGGGCAGACGGGCCCCGATCACCTGTCCCTGGTGGGCAGACGGGCCCCGATCACCTGTCCCTGGTGGGCAGACGGGCCCCGATCACCTGTCCCTGGTGGGCAGACGGGCCCCGATCACCTGTCCCTGGTGGGCAGACGGGCCCCGATCACCTGTCCCTGGTGGGCAGACGGGCCCCGATCACCTGTCCCTGGTGGGCAGACGGGCCCCGATCACCTGTCCCTGGTGGGCAGACGGGCCCCGATCACCTGTCCCTGGTGGGCAGACGGGCCCCGATCACCTGTCCCTGGTGGGCAGACGGGCCCCGATCACCTGTCCCTGGTGGGCAGACGGGCCCCGATCACCTGTCCCTGGTGGGCAGACGGGCCCCGATCACCTGTCCCTGGTGGGCAGACGGGCCCCGATCACCTGTCCCTGGTGGGCAGACGGGCCCCGATCACCTGTCCCTGGTGGGCAGACGGGCCCCGATCACCTGTCCCTGGTGGGCAGACGGGCCCCGATCACCTGTCCCTGGTGGGCAGACGGGCCCCGATCACCTGTCCCTGGTGGGCAGACGGGCCCCGATCACCTGTCCCTGGTGGGCAGACGGGCCCCGATCACCTGTCCCTGGTGGGCAGACGGGCCCCGATCACCTGTCCCTGGTGGGCAGACGGGCCCCGATCACCTGTCCCTGGTGGGCAGACGGGCCCCGATCACCTGTCCCTGGTGGGCAGACGGGCCCCGATCACCTGTCCCTGGTGGGCAGACGGGCCCCGATCACCTGTCCCTGGTGGGCAGACGGGCCCCGATCACCTGTCCCTGGTGGGCAGACGGGCCCCGATCACCTGTCCCTGGTGGGCAGACGGGCCCCGATCACCTGTCCCTGGTGGGCAGACGGGCCCCGATCACCTGTCCCTGGTGGGCAGACGGGCCCCGATCACCTGTCCCTGGTGGGCAGACGGGCCCCGATCACCTGTCCCTGGTGGGCAGACGGGCCCCGATCACCTGTCCCTGGTGGGCAGACGGGCCCCGATCACCTGTCCCTGGTGGGCAGACGGGCCCCGATCACCTGTCCCTGGTGGGCAGACGGGCCCCGATCACCTGTCCCTGGTGGGCAGACGGGCCCCGATCACCTGTCCCTGGTGGGCAGACGGGCCCCGATCACCTGTCCCTGGTGGGCAGACGGGCCCCGATCACCTGTCCCTGGTGGGCAGACGGGCCCCGATCACCTGTCCCTGGTGGGCAGACGGGCCCCGATCACCTGTCCCTGGTGGGCAGACGGGCCCCGATCACCTGTCCCTGGTGGGCAGACGGGCCCCGATCACCTGTCCCTGGTGGGCAGACGGGCCCCGATCACCTGTCCCTGGTGGGCAGACGGGCCCCGATCACCTGTCCCTGGTGGGCAGACGGGCCCCGATCACCTGTCCCTGGTGGGCAGACGGGCCCCGATCACCTGTCCCTGGTGGGCAGACGGGCCCCGATCACCTGTCCCTGGTGGGCAGACGGGCCCCGATCACCTGTCCCTGGTGGGCAGACGGGCCCCGATCACCTGTCCCTGGTGGGCAGACGGGCCCCGATCACCTGTCCCTGGTGGGCAGACGGGCCCCGATCACCTGTCCCTGGTGGGCAGACGGGCCCCGATCACCTGTCCCTGGTGGGCAGACGGGCCCCGATCACCTGTCCCTGGTGGGCAGACGGGCCCCGATCACCTGTCCCTGGTGGGCAGACGGGCCCCGATCACCTGTCCCTGGTGGGCAGACGGGCCCCGATCACCTGTCCCTGGTGGGCAGACGGGCCCCGATCACCTGTCCCTGGTGGGCAGACGGGCCCCGATCACCTGTCCCTGGTGGGCAGACGGGCCCCGATCACCTGTCCCTGGTGGGCAGACGGGCCCCGATCACCTGTCCCTGGTGGGCAGACGGGCCCCGATCACCTGTCCCTGGTGGGCAGACGGGCCCCGATCACCTGTCCCTGGTGGGCAGACGGGCCCCGATCACCTGTCCCTGGTGGGCAGACGGGCCCCGATCACCTGTCCCTGGTGGGCAGACGGGCCCCGATCACCTGTCCCTGGTGGGCAGACGGGCCCCGATCACCTGTCCCTGGTGGGCAGACGGGCCCCGATCACCTGTCCCTGGTGGGCAGACGGGCCCCGATCACCTGTCCCTGGTGGGCAGACGGGCCCCGATCACCTGTCCCTGGTGGGCAGACGGGCCCCGATCACCTGTCCCTGGTGGGCAGACGGGCCCCGATCACCTGTCCCTGGTGGGCAGACGGGCCCCGATCACCTGTCCCTGGTGGGCAGACGGGCCCCGATCACCTGTCCCTGGTGGGCAGACGGGCCCCGATCACCTGTCCCTGGTGGGCAGACGGGCCCCGATCACCTGTCCCTGGTGGGCAGACGGGCCCCGATCACCTGTCCCTGGTGGGCAGACGGGCCCCGATCACCTGTCCCTGGTGGGCAGACGGGCCCCGATCACCTGTCCCTGGTGGGCAGACGGGCCCCGATCACCTGTCCCTGGTGGGCAGACGGGCCCCGATCACCTGTCCCTGGTGGGCAGACGGGCCCCGATCACCTGTCCCTGGTGGGCAGACGGGCCCCGATCACCTGTCCCTGGTGGGCAGACGGGCCCCGATCACCTGTCCCTGGTGGGCAGACGGGCCCCGATCACCTGTCCCTGGTGGGCAGACGGGCCCCGATCACCTGTCCCTGGTGGGCAGACGGGCCCCGATCACCTGTCCCTGGTGGGCAGACGGGCCCCGATCACCTGTCCCTGGTGGGCAGACGGGCCCCGATCACCTGTCCCTGGTGGGCAGACGGGCCCCGATCACCTGTCCCTGGTGGGCAGACGGGCCCCGATCACCTGTCCCTGGTGGGCAGACGGGCCCCGATCACCTGTCCCTGGTGGGCAGACGGGCCCCGATCACCTGTCCCTGGTGGGCAGACGGGCCCCGATCACCTGTCCCTGGTGGGCAGACGGGCCCCGATCACCTGTCCCTGGTGGGCAGACGGGCCCCGATCACCTGTCCCTGGTGGGCAGACGGGCCCCGATCACCTGTCCCTGGTGGGCAGACGGGCCCCGATCACCTGTCCCTGGTGGGCAGACGGGCCCCGATCACCTGTCCCTGGTGGGCAGACGGGCCCCGATCACCTGTCCCTGGTGGGCAGACGGGCCCCGATCACCTGTCCCTGGTGGGCAGACGGGCCCCGATCACCTGTCCCTGGTGGGCAGACGGGCCCCGATCACCTGTCCCTGGTGGGCAGACGGGCCCCGATCACCTGTCCCTGGTGGGCAGACGGGCCCCGATCACCTGTCCCTGGTGGGCAGACGGGCCCCGATCACCTGTCCCTGGTGGGCAGACGGGCCCCGATCACCTGTCCCTGGTGGGCAGACGGGCCCCGATCACCTGTCCCTGGTGGGCAGACGGGCCCCGATCACCTGTCCCTGGTGGGCAGACGGGCCCCGATCACCTGTCCCTGGTGGGCAGACGGGCCCCGATCACCTGTCCCTGGTGGGCAGACGGGCCCCGATCACCTGTCCCTGGTGGGCAGACGGGCCCCGATCACCTGTCCCTGGTGGGCAGACGGGCCCCGATCACCTGTCCCTGGTGGGCAGACGGGCCCCGATCACCTGTCCCTGGTGGGCAGACGGGCCCCGATCACCTGTCCCTGGTGGGCAGACGGGCCCCGATCACCTGTCCCTGGTGGGCAGACGGGCCCCGATCACCTGTCCCTGGTGGGCAGACGGGCCCCGATCACCTGTCCCTGGTGGGCAGACGGGCCCCGATCACCTGTCCCTGGTGGGCAGACGGGCCCCGATCACCTGTCCCTGGTGGGCAGACGGGCCCCGATCACCTGTCCCTGGTGGGCAGACGGGCCCCGATCACCTGTCCCTGGTGGGCAGACGGGCCCCGATCACCTGTCCCTGGTGGGCAGACGGGCCCCGATCACCTGTCCCTGGTGGGCAGACGGGCCCCGATCACCTGTCCCTGGTGGGCAGACGGGCCCCGATCACCTGTCCCTGGTGGGCAGACGGGCCCCGATCACCTGTCCCTGGTGGGCAGACGGGCCCCGATCACCTGTCCCTGGTGGGCAGACGGGCCCCGATCACCTGTCCCTGGTGGGCAGACGGGCCCCGATCACCTGTCCCTGGTGGGCAGACGGGCCCCGATCACCTGTCCCTGGTGGGCAGACGGGCCCCGATCACCTGTCCCTGGTGGGCAGACGGGCCCCGATCACCTGTCCCTGGTGGGCAGACGGGCCCCGATCACCTGTCCCTGGTGGGCAGACGGGCCCCGATCACCTGTCCCTGGTGGGCAGACGGGCCCCGATCACCTGTCCCTGGTGGGCAGACGGGCCCCGATCACCTGTCCCTGGTGGGCAGACGGGCCCCGATCACCTGTCCCTGGTGGGCAGACGGGCCCCGATCACCTGTCCCTGGTGGGCAGACGGGCCCCGATCACCTGTCCCTGGTGGGCAGACGGGCCCCGATCACCTGTCCCTGGTGGGCAGACGGGCCCCGATCACCTGTCCCTGGTGGGCAGACGGGCCCCGATCACCTGTCCCTGGTGGGCAGACGGGCCCCGATCACCTGTCCCTGGTGGGCAGACGGGCCCCGATCACCTGTCCCTGGTGGGCAGACGGGCCCCGATCACCTGTCCCTGGTGGGCAGACGGGCCCCGATCACCTGTCCCTGGTGGGCAGACGGGCCCCGATCACCTGTCCCTGGTGGGCAGACGGGCCCCGATCACCTGTCCCTGGTGGGCAGACGGGCCCCGATCACCTGTCCCTGGTGGGCAGACGGGCCCCGATCACCTGTCCCTGGTGGGCAGACGGGCCCCGATCACCTGTCCCTGGTGGGCAGACGGGCCCCGATCACCTGTCCCTGGTGGGCAGACGGGCCCCGATCACCTGTCCCTGGTGGGCAGACGGGCCCCGATCACCTGTCCCTGGTGGGCAGACGGGCCCCGATCACCTGTCCCTGGTGGGCAGACGGGCCCCGATCACCTGTCCCTGGTGGGCAGACGGGCCCCGATCACCTGTCCCTGGTGGGCAGACGGGCCCCGATCACCTGTCCCTGGTGGGCAGACGGGCCCCGATCACCTGTCCCTGGTGGGCAGACGGGCCCCGATCACCTGTCCCTGGTGGGCAGACGGGCCCCGATCACCTGTCCCTGGTGGGCAGACGGGCCCCGATCACCTGTCCCTGGTGGGCAGACGGGCCCCGATCACCTGTCCCTGGTGGGCAGACGGGCCCCGATCACCTGTCCCTGGTGGGCAGACGGGCCCCGATCACCTGTCCCTGGTGGGCAGACGGGCCCCGATCACCTGTCCCTGGTGGGCAGACGGGCCCCGATCACCTGTCCCTGGTGGGCAGACGGGCCCCGATCACCTGTCCCTGGTGGGCAGACGGGCCCCGATCACCTGTCCCTGGTGGGCAGACGGGCCCCGATCACCTGTCCCTGGTGGGCAGACGGGCCCCGATCACCTGTCCCTGGTGGGCAGACGGGCCCCGATCACCTGTCCCTGGTGGGCAGACGGGCCCCGATCACCTGTCCCTGGTGGGCAGACGGGCCCCGATCACCTGTCCCTGGTGGGCAGACGGGCCCCGATCACCTGTCCCTGGTGGGCAGACGGGCCCCGATCACCTGTCCCTGGTGGGCAGACGGGCCCCGATCACCTGTCCCTGGTGGGCAGACGGGCCCCGATCACCTGTCCCTGGTGGGCAGACGGGCCCCGATCACCTGTCCCTGGTGGGCAGACGGGCCCCGATCACCTGTCCCTGGTGGGCAGACGGGCCCCGATCACCTGTCCCTGGTGGGCAGACGGGCCCCGATCACCTGTCCCTGGTGGGCAGACGGGCCCCGATCACCTGTCCCTGGTGGGCAGACGGGCCCCGATCACCTGTCCCTGGTGGGCAGACGGGCCCCGATCACCTGTCCCTGGTGGGCAGACGGGCCCCGATCACCTGTCCCTGGTGGGCAGACGGGCCCCGATCACCTGTCCCTGGTGGGCAGACGGGCCCCGATCACCTGTCCCTGGTGGGCAGACGGGCCCCGATCACCTGTCCCTGGTGGGCAGACGGGCCCCGATCACCTGTCCCTGGTGGGCAGACGGGCCCCGATCACCTGTCCCTGGTGGGCAGACGGGCCCCGATCACCTGTCCCTGGTGGGCAGACGGGCCCCGATCACCTGTCCCTGGTGGGCAGACGGGCCCCGATCACCTGTCCCTGGTGGGCAGACGGGCCCCGATCACCTGTCCCTGGTGGGCAGACGGGCCCCGATCACCTGTCCCTGGTGGGCAGACGGGCCCCGATCACCTGTCCCTGGTGGGCAGACGGGCCCCGATCACCTGTCCCTGGTGGGCAGACGGGCCCCGATCACCTGTCCCTGGTGGGCAGACGGGCCCCGATCACCTGTCCCTGGTGGGCAGACGGGCCCCGATCACCTGTCCCTGGTGGGCAGACGGGCCCCGATCACCTGTCCCTGGTGGGCAGACGGGCCCCGATCACCTGTCCCTGGTGGGCAGACGGGCCCCGATCACCTGTCCCTGGTGGGCAGACGGGCCCCGATCACCTGTCCCTGGTGGGCAGACGGGCCCCGATCACCTGTCCCTGGTGGGCAGACGGGCCCCGATCACCTGTCCCTGGTGGGCAGACGGGCCCCGATCACCTGTCCCTGGTGGGCAGACGGGCCCCGATCACCTGTCCCTGGTGGGCAGGCGGGCCCCGATCACCTGTCCCTGGTGGGCAGGCGGGCCCCGATCACCTGTCCCTGGTGGGCAGGCGGGCCCCGATCACCTGTCCCTGGTGGGCAGGCGGGCCCCGATCACCTGTCCCTGGTGGGCAGGCGGGCCCCGATCACCTGTCCCTGGTGGGCAGGCGGGCCCCGATCACCTGTCCCTGGTGGGCAGGCGGGCCCCGATCACCTGTCCCTGGTGGGCAGGCGGGCCCCGATCACCTGTCCCTGGTGGGCAGGCGGGCCCCGATCACCTGTCCCTGGTGGGCAGGCGGGCCCCGATCACCTGTCCCTGGTGGGCAGGCGGGCCCCGATCACCTGTCCCTGGTGGGCAGGCGGGCCCCGATCACCTGTCCCTGGTGGGCAGGCGGGCCCCGATCACCTGTCCCTGGTGGGCAGGCGGGCCCCGATCACCTGTCCCTGGTGGGCAGGCGGGCCCCGATCACCTGTCCCTGGTGGGCAGGCGGGCCCCGATCACCTGTCCCTGGTGGGCAGGCGGGCCCCGATCACCTGTCCCTGGTGGGCAGGCGGGCCCCGATCACCTGTCCCTGGTGGGCAGGCGGGCCCCGATCACCTGTCCCTGGTGGGCAGGCGGGCCCCGATCACCTGTCCCTGGTGGGCAGGCGGGCCCCGATCACCTGTCCCTGGTGGGCAGGCGGGCCCCGATCACCTGTCCCTGGTGGGCAGGCGGGCCCCGATCACCTGTCCCTGGTGGGCAGGCGGGCCCCGATCACCTGTCCCTGGTGGGCAGGCGGGCCCCGATCACCTGTCCCTGGTGGGCAGGCGGGCCCCGATCACCTGTCCCTGGTGGGCAGGCGGGCCCCGATCACCTGTCCCTGGTGGGCAGGCGGGCCCCGATCACCTGTCCCTGGTGGGCAGGCGGGCCCCGATCACCTGTCCCTGGTGGGCAGGCGGGCCCCGATCACCTGTCCCTGGTGGGCAGGCGGGCCCCGATCACCTGTCCCTGGTGGGCAGGCGGGCCCCGATCACCTGTCCCTGGTGGGCAGGCGGGCCCCGATCACCTGTCCCTGGTGGGCAGGCGGGCCCCGATCACCTGTCCCTGGTGGGCAGGCGGGCCCCGATCACCTGTCCCTGGTGGGCAGGCGGGCCCCGATCACCTGTCCCTGGTGGGCAGGCGGGCCCCGATCACCTGTCCCTGGTGGGCAGGCGGGCCCCGATCACCTGTCCCTGGTGGGCAGGCGGGCCCCGATCACCTGTCCCTGGTGGGCAGGCGGGCCCCGATCACCTGTCCCTGGTGGGCAGGCGGGCCCCGATCACCTGTCCCTGGTGGGCAGGCGGGCCCCGATCACCTGTCCCTGGTGGGCAGGCGGGCCCCGATCACCTGTCCCTGGTGGGCAGGCGGGCCCCGATCACCTGTCCCTGGTGGGCAGGCGGGCCCCGATCACCTGTCCCTGGTGGGCAGGCGGGCCCCGATCACCTGTCCCTGGTGGGCAGGCGGGCCCCGATCACCTGTCCCTGGTGGGCAGGCGGGCCCCGATCACCTGTCCCTGGTGGGCAGGCGGGCCCCGATCACCTGTCCCTGGTGGGCAGGCGGGCCCCGATCACCTGTCCCTGGTGGGCAGGCGGGCCCCGATCACCTGTCCCTGGTGGGCAGGCGGGCCCCGATCACCTGTCCCTGGTGGGCAGGCGGGCCCCGATCACCTGTCCCTGGTGGGCAGGCGGGCCCCGATCACCTGTCCCTGGTGGGCAGGCGGGCCCCGATCACCTGTCCCTGGTGGGCAGGCGGGCCCCGATCACCTGTCCCTGGTGGGCAGGCGGGCCCCGATCACCTGTCCCTGGTGGGCAGGCGGGCCCCGATCACCTGTCCCTGGTGGGCAGGCGGGCCCCGATCACCTGTCCCTGGTGGGCAGGCGGGCCCCGATCACCTGTCCCTGGTGGGCAGGCGGGCCCCGATCACCTGTCCCTGGTGGGCAGGCGGGCCCCGATCACCTGTCCCTGGTGGGCAGGCGGGCCCCGATCACCTGTCCCTGGTGGGCAGGCGGGCCCCGATCACCTGTCCCTGGTGGGCAGGCGGGCCCCGATCACCTGTCCCTGGTGGGCAGGCGGGCCCCGATCACCTGTCCCTGGTGGGCAGGCGGGCCCCGATCACCTGTCCCTGGTGGGCAGGCGGGCCCCGATCACCTGTCCCTGGTGGGCAGGCGGGCCCCGATCACCTGTCCCTGGTGGGCAGGCGGGCCCCGATCACCTGTCCCTGGTGGGCAGGCGGGCCCCGATCACCTGTCCCTGGTGGGCAGGCGGGCCCCGATCACCTGTCCCTGGTGGGCAGGCGGGCCCCGATCACCTGTCCCTGGTGGGCAGGCGGGCCCCGATCACCTGTCCCTGGTGGGCAGGCGGGCCCCGATCACCTGTCCCTGGTGGGCAGGCGGGCCCCGATCACCTGTCCCTGGTGGGCAGGCGGGCCCCGATCACCTGTCCCTGGTGGGCAGGCGGGCCCCGATCACCTGTCCCTGGTGGGCAGGCGGGCCCCGATCACCTGTCCCTGGTGGGCAGGCGGGCCCCGATCACCTGTCCCTGGTGGGCAGGCGGGCCCCGATCACCTGTCCCTGGTGGGCAGGCGGGCCCCGATCACCTGTCCCTGGTGGGCAGGCGGGCCCCGATCACCTGTCCCTGGTGGGCAGGCGGGCCCCGATCACCTGTCCCTGGTGGGCAGGCGGGCCCCGATCACCTGTCCCTGGTGGGCAGGCGGGCCCCGATCACCTGTCCCTGGTGGGCAGGCGGGCCCCGATCACCTGTCCCTGGTGGGCAGGCGGGCCCCGATCACCTGTCCCTGGTGGGCAGGCGGGCCCCGATCACCTGTCCCTGGTGGGCAGGCGGGCCCCGATCACCTGTCCCTGGTGGGCAGGCGGGCCCCGATCACCTGTCCCTGGTGGGCAGGCGGGCCCCGATCACCTGTCCCTGGTGGGCAGGCGGGCCCCGATCACCTGTCCCTGGTGGGCAGGCGGGCCCCGATCACCTGTCCCTGGTGGGCAGGCGGGCCCCGATCACCTGTCCCTGGTGGGCAGGCGGGCCCCGATCACCTGTCCCTGGTGGGCAGGCGGGCCCCGATCACCTGTCCCTGGTGGGCAGGCGGGCCCCGATCACCTGTCCCTGGTGGGCAGGCGGGCCCCGATCACCTGTCCCTGGTGGGCAGGCGGGCCCCGATCACCTGTCCCTGGTGGGCAGGCGGGCCCCGATCACCTGTCCCTGGTGGGCAGGCGGGCCCCGATCACCTGTCCCTGGTGGGCAGGCGGGCCCCGATCACCTGTCCCTGGTGGGCAGGCGGGCCCCGATCACCTGTCCCTGGTGGGCAGGCGGGCCCCGATCACCTGTCCCTGGTGGGCAGGCGGGCCCCGATCACCTGTCCCTGGTGGGCAGGCGGGCCCCGATCACCTGTCCCTGGTGGGCAGGCGGGCCCCGATCACCTGTCCCTGGTGGGCAGGCGGGCCCCGATCACCTGTCCCTGGTGGGCAGGCGGGCCCCGATCACCTGTCCCTGGTGGGCAGGCGGGCCCCGATCACCTGTCCCTGGTGGGCAGGCGGGCCCCGATCACCTGTCCCTGGTGGGCAGGCGGGCCCCGATCACCTGTCCCTGGTGGGCAGGCGGGCCCCGATCACCTGTCCCTGGTGGGCAGGCGGGCCCCGATCACCTGTCCCTGGTGGGCAGGCGGGCCCCGATCACCTGTCCCTGGTGGGCAGGCGGGCCCCGATCACCTGTCCCTGGTGGGCAGGCGGGCCCCGATCACCTGTCCCTGGTGGGCAGGCGGGCCCCGATCACCTGTCCCTGGTGGGCAGGCGGGCCCCGATCACCTGTCCCTGGTGGGCAGGCGGGCCCCGATCACCTGTCCCTGGTGGGCAGGCGGGCCCCGATCACCTGTCCCTGGTGGGCAGGCGGGCCCCGATCACCTGTCCCTGGTGGGCAGGCGGGCCCCGATCACCTGTCCCTGGTGGGCAGGCGGGCCCCGATCACCTGTCCCTGGTGGGCAGGCGGGCCCCGATCACCTGTCCCTGGTGGGCAGGCGGGCCCCGATCACCTGTCCCTGGTGGGCAGGCGGGCCCCGATCACCTGTCCCTGGTGGGCAGGCGGGCCCCGATCACCTGTCCCTGGTGGGCAGGCGGGCCCCGATCACCTGTCCCTGGTGGGCAGGCGGGCCCCGATCACCTGTCCCTGGTGGGCAGGCGGGCCCCGATCACCTGTCCCTGGTGGGCAGGCGGGCCCCGATCACCTGTCCCTGGTGGGCAGGCGGGCCCCGATCACCTGTCCCTGGTGGGCAGGCGGGCCCCGATCACCTGTCCCTGGTGGGCAGGCGGGCCCCGATCACCTGTCCCTGGTGGGCAGGCGGGCCCCGATCACCTGTCCCTGGTGGGCAGGCGGGCCCCGATCACCTGTCCCTGGTGGGCAGGCGGGCCCCGATCACCTGTCCCTGGTGGGCAGGCGGGCCCCGATCACCTGTCCCTGGTGGGCAGGCGGGCCCCGATCACCTGTCCCTGGTGGGCAGGCGGGCCCCGATCACCTGTCCCTGGTGGGCAGGCGGGCCCCGATCACCTGTCCCTGGTGGGCAGGCGGGCCCCGATCTGATTTCAAAGGTATAAAAATTTAAAACGCGGAAGTATCATTTAATCCAATCGCCATATAAAACGTTAAATTATTGAACCCATAATATTAGCACCATAACAAGTATTTACCCCCTTAATAACCATATAACATACCCAAATAATGATTTTAAAAAAGAATCAAAATCTTCTATGTTCCCCAAACTTTTGTCAATAAAAACATGAGCTTCACTCACACAAACTAAATCCTCATTTTGCTTTACCAATAGGAAAATATTTGGCCACAGGAAATAGTGGGAAACGAGTTATTTTCTTTGTTGCAAAATGAAACAAAATAAAATGTTTTCACCACTAAGATAAAAACAAACTATACAACTATATATTTATCATAGGTCTGAAATGTGGAGAGAAACAAAATCTGTGTTGGGATGAAATAATGAGAGAAAAGCAATTCCACTATTGTCTTTTAAGGATTTGTTTTTAGATTATAATATAATTCTCCAGGTCATTGAGATAACCGCAATACCAAACTCAAGGTGTTTTATCTCCCACGGTGGTTAAACAACTATGTAACAACACTAAAGAAATTGGTTTGGGTCACCATATTCTGAGACCTTTTACATTTTGTTTTCTGTTGATGGACCTTTGTGAGGGCGTGATTTTGCGTAGCTTTTATTGATACAATTTTGGGGTATATTAAAAGGTTTGCCCAGGTTTGGGGCGCCATCTGCAGTCAGACTTGTGGCTCCTTAAAGTGCACAGTGTGCGAGCGGACAGAATTTCTCTAGTACTGGCGCCGCAAGATTGCAATTTGCATACACGCTATCACGTGCCGACTGGATGTGTTCGGCCTCTCTCAATACAAGTGTATTGATCCGTTTTTGATACCTTTTTGGGTTGCATTAAATGTCATTGCTTTTGATTGTGTTTTTTTTGTGAAGAAGAGCATTTCATTTTATGTTTTGGGGGGTATTTTAACATAACGGTTGAAGTATAATTTAAACGTTCATATTTTTCAAAACTTTTTCAATTTTTACTTTATTTTTAAGTTAACTTAGTGGACTTATGTGATCATTTAACCCCTTATACTATATTTTGTAATTTTGTATTATTGCAGTATATGCATGTAGTTTAATTGACATTCTCTTGTGAAGCCAAGCTTTATAGGAGTACTAAGATGGCAGTGATTGAATCCTTCTTTAAGGCCCCTGACTGCCATGGTAAATCTTCGGCAATCACTTCTATGGGGCGATGGGAAGAGGTACATGAGTGAAGTAGCTACCAGGACACTTAAATGCCTCTGTTAGTGATTAGCCATGGTATTGACTGAACGGCAGCATTTAATGCTCCCTCCCTCCTGCATCTGACACAGCGGGCACGATGATGACACTTCATCGCACTCCATGCTGTGTCAGATAGTGTAGCTGCTGAGGTGAGTATATGCGCTGCAGAGACTGAAGCAGTGGGGGAACAAGGAGCGGTGAGTATTGTATTTTTCTTAAAAAAAATCAGTGAGTACGTGGTGCCCATAATACTGGAAAACTGTGGGCTGCGTTTTACCCTATGGGGGGTGGGGTTGTGTTTTACCCTATGGGCGGGGGTTTGCGTTTCACCCTATGGGGGGGTTGTATTTCACCCTATGGAGGGGGGGGTTGAGTTTTACCCTATGGGCGGGTGCATATTACTGTGTGGAGGACCATGGGGAGTGTATTATTCTGTGAGGAGGACCATGGGGAAGTGAATTATGCTCTGTGGAGCACTATAGTGAGTATTTTATTGTATGGAGGATTATGGTGGCGTGTTATACTATGGGGGGCCATTATAATATTTGAAGGGTTGTGTGGGGCCATTATACAGTATGCAAGCAATTATACAGTGTTAAGGTTTGTGTGGGGTCCATCATGCTTGGATTGAAGTGAATATCCAGCTCCAGTAAAAAAACAAATGGATTGCTGTGACACCATTTAGCTGTAGTTGGGGGTTTGGAAGGTGTAGAAAATGTGCAACACCGAACGCGTTTCAAACACTCTGCATGTTCTTAGACTCATATTTTGTGCACCTTCCAAACCCCCAACTACACCTAAATGGTGTGTCACAACAATGCCATTGTTTCAATCGTTCTTATAAAGACTTTTTTTGTACTGGATTTGGATGCACCTTGCTTCTACATCTGGCAGAGACTGGATCCTGTGCTTCGTTATATGGAACCCACTGGGAATCCTTCAAGGGTGAGCTGAATATTACTCTGACCTATGTGGTGTCCACCATACTGTTTGGAGGGCTAGTGCAGACTATTATACAGTGTGGGGCCATTATACTGTATGTAGGCCCATTACTCTACATGGAGGGCTGTGTGGGGGTCACAGTTGGGGGATTGCTGTGTTGTGGTCACCTTACTTTGCCTTGGGAGTTGAGGGGGGGCATAGTTTGATGACCCTACTGTACATGTGGAGGCTAAGGTAGAGGAATTCACCATGGGGGGTATCATACTGTGTTTGGGGGGCACTTTTGTTGGCATCATACGTTATGGTGGCAATGAGAGGGGAATCTAGGACTTCAGCAGGGGGAAAATTACTATGTAAAGGCTGGAAAGTTGTGACACTGACAAATATAATTTTTTTAAAAATATCTTTTGAAGGGGGAGACCTCAACTCAAACTTCTGCTATGGGCCCGATGATTTCTATGTACGCCCCTGCCCCACAGCATCAATATACGCGCACAGCACTGCTACAGCAATACACAGAATTAACAAAATGAAGGTGAGTGACCCCCTAACCTATTAGCCCCCTGTGCAGCTGCACTGGTAGCACCAATGATATCCACTTAGTCTAGTAAAATCTGTCATCCCTCATCAAAGCTGAGCAACAAACTCTCCTAGTTACCCATAGCAATCAGAGATTAAAAGGGTATTCCCATCTCCAAGATCCTATCCCAATATGTAGTAGGTGTAATAATAATATTAGAAAAACCTCAATTAGAAATGTAGAATAGTTTTTCTGCTTCGCTGTCTCTTCCCTCATGTGCAGGCATTGCAGGACCTTAGGTATCCATGGTTACGACCACTAGCAACTAGATAACTGGTGGTTGTAAGCATGGATATCTAATATTATTATTATTACACCTACTACATATTGGTAGAGGATTTTGGAGATGGGAATACCCCTTTAATAAAAGCTGAGCTCTGACTGGTTGCTATGGGTAACGAGAATAGTTGTAATGCTGCTACATAATCTACATAATTTCTCACCTTTCTCATCAGTCAGGTGGATGTGACGGGGTCCTGGGTCTCCTCCTCCGCTTCCATCCGCTCAGTCTCGTCATGGCTCAGTGAAGGCTAAGAAGCGGGTTATTCTGTTCTTCTTGGCTTCTCCTGTCCCTATTCTCCAATCGATTCTTCTTGCCTTCCTTGTGGTTTGTGAGCTCCCGTGTGTCTCCTCTCACCTGCGCTCCTGTGTATATAGGCGCCTGCCATTGTGATGTCATCGCTATGTCATAGATTCCACATTCCGGCACCTGCCATTGTGATGTCATCGCTATGTCATAGATTCCACATTCCGGCACCTGCCATTGTGATGTCATCGCTGTCATGGATTCCACATTCCGGCACCTGCCATTGTGATGTCATCGCTATGTCGCCATGCTTCCACATGCTGGTATGTGCCTCTGTGATATCACAGCTTTGGCCAATATGGCTGTAGTCCTGGGGCAGCATAAGTCACATGACTGGTACAAGTCGTATGGTTCAGGACATTGCAGTCCAATTGAAGAAATCATTGCTTGATTACAATCCGGTTTTCCACACCATTTACCTCACACACATTATTTACACCAGTGCATTATTAATGGCCGTACAGAACTAGGCCTCAAAAAGGCTGGGTTTATTGAGGTCCTGACAAGACCAGGTAATGAAGGGTTTATTACAGGGTTTGATATGGAGGTTGGATGTGGAACTAGGAATGTGATAGGCTGGTGGTGGAGTTCTAGTGAGATTTATATAATAGGAGGGCAGCCATCTTTGGCGTGACATTCAGCGCTGGCTTCACTTTCCTCTCCTACAGACATCATTGACATCTGGAGGAAGTGGGAGAGCAGCTGCAGCGGTCAATTCCTCCAAAGTACGAGAGAGTGAAGACACCTCTGATTGGCCGCAGGGATCGCGGACCCCGGGAGAGCCAGTGCTGACACTGCTGGAATGGCACAGAGTAGAATAGTTATTATTTTACTCAGGGGAAACAGTGATTGAGAAGTTGTCTGAATAGTGGAAAAGCCTTTTAAGTTTGGGGGTGGCGCGTTCTCATGAAGCCTCAGCACCTCCTGATGGTGTTTAGGTTTTCTACAATAGGGGGCTAGTTAATGTTGTGACTTCGTTGCCACCTGCTGGTCATTCGGTGCAATGCAGCGTTTACTTTTTTATTATTATTATTTTTCATTATTGCAGACTTCATCAGAGGTCGTTAATCCAGAAGATACTTTGCATCAGGTCCTCAAAATGCCCAGAGTCAGTTAGGATGGACCATTAGTGGGTTGTGGTGATGACCTCCGGTGAGACATGCCAGTTACACGCTTTCACACCTCACGTACGGTAACCTGGGTACATCTTTTAGGCCACCGGGTGTTGCAGTTGGGACCACAGTGTGAGGGGCCTGTAGCAGCATGGTCTGTTAGGGTTGATGATGCAGAAGGATGTGTTGGGACTTGGCCAGTGGCAGCAGAGACTGTTACCAAAAATAGGCTTGTCCGTCTGCAACAAAGTCTGACTTGGGAGCGTGTGTGTATGCTTTCAAGGACCATTAGGGCCTCATTTAAAAAATGGAAGTTAAAAATATTTGGAAAAGGAAAACTGCAGCTATATCTACTTTACTGCCTCTTGAGTGTTTCATCACTGAAATGTGGGAGCAGGGAAAAAGCATAGGGAGGTGGAGGGTGAGCAATGTAGGAGGGACTTTTGGAAATTGGCTACAGGCATTTATTATTCTCGGCAGGGTGCTAGGTGAGGAGAATCCTGAGCACTGTTCAGATCTGTTCTGTAGTGATAAGCTAACGTGCTCCGATAAGGCGTTATCCGAGTATTCTCGGGTGCTAAGAGTATCTTCGGCGTGCTTGAAAAATATGTTTGCGTCACCGCGGCTGCATGTCTCACGGCTGTTAGACCGCCGCAATACATGCAGGGCTTGCCAGTTTGTGTGGAGCCGCGGCGGTGTGAACATATTATTAGAGCACGCAAAAGATAATCTGTTAGCACCCGAGCATGCTCAGATGACACCTTATCCAAGCACGTCTGCGCAACACTACTGTTCTGTTATCTTGATGCCAATTGGGAGGATTATAGTGTGTATAATAATGATACTGGCCACTGGATGCCATACCATAACGATACTGGCCACTGGATGCCATACCATAATGATACTGGCCACTGGATGCCATACCATAATGATACTGGCCGCTGGATGCCATACCATAATGATACTGGCCGCTGGATGCCATACCATAACGATACTGGCCGCTGGATGCCATACCATAACGATACTGGCCGCTGGATGCCATACCATAACGATACTGGCCGCTGGATGCCATACCATAACGATACCGGCCACTGGATGCCATACCATAATGATACTGGCCACTGGATGCCGTACCATAATGATACTGGCTACTGGATGCCATACCATAATGATACTGGCCGCTGGATGCCATACCATAATGATACCGGCCACTGGATGAGCTTGAGAGCAGAAGTCGGTGCAGACTTCTGGACAAACCAGGTCTTCATAGGTAATTGAATAAAATGGAGGTTAATTTAGAATAAACTTACAATTAAAAAAGGTATAGATAAGGCTAAGATATAAAAACACTTCTACAGAAACCTCTATGAATGAGCAGTGGGTCGGCCTTCTTGCAAAAGGATGAAATATTTAAATGTAAATTTCTCTCCTGCATGGAGTTTCCACGCACGCCCAGACAATATAATGAAATGACATGGAAATCTGTATTCCAAGCAAAACATCCATATTCACAGGTGATTAGAATGAGAGAAAAATGTATTTTGAATAATAGTTACAGTTCAGAGATGGAGATGAGACATAAATTGTGTATACAGGACCCCTATGAATGAGAGAGGGACCTACTCTGTTACAGAAGAGTGCAGTATCTAAACCAAAGTTCTGGCTCACAGTAACAAAGTTTCCATGCATGTTCAGATTAAACATTACAATTCTTAGTTCTCAAGGATAAGTCTGTTGCAGGAGACCTCCAGACGCCTGGTTTCTGTGAGTACATTTTATCTATAGAATAACATGGTACAGAACTTTCTAACAATATCTGCAGGCTCAGCCTTGATTTCCTTTACAGAAACAAAACATGATTTAATAAAGCTAGACTATATCAGACGTATCACAAGTAATAGAACATATTGGAATATTATGGATTATAATTACTGTATTGATTATTTTCTTTATTAGAAATATTTAAAGTAAAATATAATTAGTTCTTAAGCATAAATCTGACAAGGAGGCTTCCAGGCGGTTTGTTTCTGGAAGAATATCTGATCTATAGTGCAATGTCTTACAGAACCTTCTGACCATATCTGCAAGCTTAGCACAGAGGCAGATCTGTTTTCCGGCACCCGGAGCAGGAATTCAGTTTGGCGCCCCCCACACACACCGCTCATGCAGTTTGAATAGTAGTCATGTGACCGCTCATATACGATTTGCTTTTTGACAGTCACGTGACTAGCTACTCTTCCTAATTCTCTCAATTTCAGTCAAAAACTACAGCTCCTATTTCATAAAGAGAAGCAGGATTAAAGGCTAGTTGTCACATAACCGTAAGTATGAAAATCACATACGAGTGGTCATGTGGTGTCTGCTGGACCCAGCTAGCAGAGCTGAATCCTGACATTGAGTATATTACACGCTCTTAGGATTGGGCATGCTACAGTACTTAATTGTATAATTAAAAGGGTTGTCCAGGTTTGTGATTAAAGTCGGAAGAACTCTAGGTGACTGCAGACTTCTGAATACTCGCAGCGCATGCACTGCACACTTTCACCTTTCCTCCAGTACAGGAGAATCCTGAAAGGTCATGTGCGTGCAAGTATGAGATTTTCATACTTCTGGCCACATTCCAACTAAACGTGACCAGCCTCACTCAAGTAATTTGTATAGAATGAGGCCACGCATGTCTAGTCGGCATGTGATCATGTGTATGCAATTCGCATAATTGTGGTTTCAAGACTTCCTGCTCTCACCACTAGCACCAGAGAATCCTGACCGCATGCAGTGCACATGCGCACGATGAGAATTCAGAGGTATGCTGTCAGTGATTGCAGACTTTCATCACAAACTTGATCTAACCCTTTAATTTTCCTAAAACAAATAAAAACAGTAACTCTTCTCAGACAGCACAACACTTTATTAACATGGCCATGTATCATGTAATCTTACAAGTTATGGACTGTTCCATGTGTACAGGATCAGAACCAATAGCTGCACAAAAATACATCAATAGAACTACCAGCAGTATGCAGAAATACAGCATCACAACCCTCATCAGTACAGTACAACATCATCCGTACATGTACTGTCTCCTCTTTGGTATGCCCTCACACTGTCTCTTCATGTTAACCCTTTCTCCACATTACCCAGTCTCTATTATGTGCCCGCACAAACTTTTCTCCCCCTACTCTGTCTCCTGACACATTACCCCCCTGTTCCTTATATTTCCACACACACATTCCCCCTTGCTCCTCACCCCCGCTCACTATGCTGGGGGTAAGGAAAGGGCAGCAGTGTTTACCTGGCCAGATCTTCAAAGCCAAATGCACTACCAGGATGCAGCAGACCCACATAAAGATAGCAGATGTGTGACGCTGGAAGCCCTACCCTGGGGGATGGGGGACTCGGAGCCGGGTCCTATGTTGTCGATGGGGTGCAGCCATGGCCCAGACCCGCTCCGTGCCCAGGGCCGGATACTGTGCACTACCCTAGTGTGAACAGCACCCTATACAAGCCTATCTTTGTGCAATTCTAATACTAGGCAGTCACCCCCTCCATGAAATTGTAGGTTGTGAGTGATTGTTTCATCAGTATTTTGCACCTGTGTATCCGCCATCTTAAAATGGGGGACCCAAAGAAAAATGACGTGGGTTCCCCCTATTTTAATAGCTAGCAAAGGCTAGGCAGACAGCTGGGGGCTGATATTAATAGCCCAGGAAGGGTGCCATGAATATTGGCCGCCTCACAGGCTAGAAACACCAGCCGTCAGCCGCCCGAGAAATGACACATCCATAGGATACGCCAATTCTGGCACTTAGCCTCGCTCTCCCACTGCCCTGTAGCGGTGGCACTGGAGTAATAGGGCTGGGGTTGATGTCAGCTTATAATGCCAGCTGACATCAAGCCCAGGTTAGTAATGAGGAGGTGTCTATAAGACGCGCCCATTACTAACCCCATAGTGAAAGTGAATAAAACACCAACACCCAGAATAAAATCTTTTAATTGAAATAAACACACAATACTTTAATATCCTAAATTAAACCATACTTACCATCACGCCCATTCCAGCTGAAGCCAATGTCTCCTGCAATAGAAGTAAAATAATTAACAAACCTCATCTTTACCTTTCCATGGTTCCCACGACGGCTCCAGCTCTGCTACATTGAGATGGCAGGCTGGATCGTAGCAGAACGCTGCCATCCAGCCTGCCATGCCGCAAACACTGAGAAGCCTATCCAGAGTAATATGGAAACTACTAAACCAATATTGACCCCTCACTGTTTTATATAGTATAAATATGCTCCAAGATAATTCTGCAGTATTTCACAGTCAAATCCAATGGGAGTAAAATATAAAAAATAACCTTTATTCAATATTTTAAAAAGGATTTTTTTTTAAGTGTCCAAAATCCGTGACAAATTTCCTAAAATTATCCTAAACATAGGACTATTGTGTGTGGTTTTAATTTATCTCACCGGCTAACCATTTATATATATTGTCTTGTTGGGGGGCCAGGGATTAGTCACAATTCCTAGGGGTATCTCTTTATTTATATTTATAACTCCCTTTTCAATTTAGCCTCTGGCTATTAGAAATCATGCCATCTCATTTCTCCTCATTGTGAGTCTGCAGTCTGATAATGGCATTAATAATATTCATTTTACCATGTCCTGTGCTATTCTCTTCAGAACGGCTTTATAGTGCTGCCGTCATATACCGGTGCGGTGCTTGTTTCTCCTGATCTAGGAGCTTTATATTGAGGTAGCCTGGCTAATCATCTCTTGTAGGACTTTCTATAGAAATGCTCAGCCCTACGCGTTTCATCATTCTTATGAGACTCTCATGGTCATCAGGGGCTCACAGTCTATGATCTTTTTTGGTTTGATAGTACGATAGTTTTGTAATAAACTTATCGGCAGGGTTGCCGGCAGCGTCTGGCAGCTAAACCAGCGTGACTTTATAGGAGAGTTGGTGCCCCCTCTTGTGCGCCCCCCCTTCTGTCATCCAATCGAGTGACTCGGGTGCGTTGCAGGCGTATCATGTTGCGATCATATAATCATGCAGGGACTCGTCTCATTCTTCCAGTAGGATCTTTTTCTCACAGAGATGTCTTGGCTGCACTGCGATCTCACAGTATTAATATGTCTTTTATATCTAGGGAAGGAGACTGGTATATTGCATTGCATCTTATAATGTCGTCTCTACGAGTTTGTTGCGATATGAGTTGTTAATAGTGTTAGTTCGTAGTTTGTCATTTGTTTGGTTTACAGACAGATCTGCCTGTTTCATGTGCTACCTCGTCCCACCTACACTTACATCGATGCAGAACTTCCTTTCATCGTGACAAATGCCATCTGGCTATGTCACTGCTTCCGCACCAGCAAACGCTTGCGGACGTCTATTTCCTCAAAGTTCATTTCATTTGATCGTATCAATATGTCCATAATAATAGACATTGGGATGACTTTTATTCTGATTGTATCAGTGTGTCTGATTGTATCGATGTATCTGTATTATTAAGTCTTCAGATGAGTATTTTATAATCTAAAAACAAAGGAAGAAATTCTGATGAAATTTGTCCAATTGTTATCAAAGTTCAATTTGTTCAAGAGGTCATTTTGTGATTTTAAAGTATAATAACTTTAATAGTTTTGGTCCTATAAGGCGCTGCTTTGATAGTTATGTGGACCAATATCCATTATGAAGAACATGGACTGGATTCTACATATTATATTTTAGAGAGTTTTTAGGTCTAGCGAGGTTCAAGAGGTTTCATAGGGGGTGAAAATGTTATTATGTGTCAATGAAACATGAGAAGGACAATGTTTCATTTGTGTAGTGTGGGTTATAGGATTTCATTCTATGGATCCATCTACTTTCTTTCTGAAGCAGCAGTTGGTCCCAATTACCTCCTCTCGGGGGGCGTACTACTTCGATGGCTTGAAAGTATAAAGAAAACGGGTCCAAGGTGTGTTTCTCATGCATGTGTCTCGAGAGAGTTGTGTCCTCCCTACGTCTGACATAACCGATATGGTGCAATATCCGTCTCCGGAACTCTTTTGGTTTTGCCAATGTAGTTCATCGGACATTGGCAAGTTGCCATATAGATTACTCCTTGCGTCTTGCAGTTTGTGAATTCGCGATTTTGGTCTTCTAGTTTGGTTGTGGCACTGATACATTTCTTGCTTTTACAGATGTATTTGCAGGCTTTGCAGTCACCACATCTATAAGTCCCCGTGGTGTCACTGCTCAGCCACGTTGTTTTGCCCGTGTTGTCCTCCACAAAGTGGCTGCGCACAAGGTGATCTCTAAGGTTCCTGCCTCTCCTGTATGTGACCCTGGGGCACTCAGGGACCACATCTTGCAGATCTTTATCTGATCTCAAAATTGCCCAAAGATCATAGAGTATGTTCATCACCCCCTGATTTCGGTCGTCGTAGGTTCCTATTAGATGGATCTCATTATCTTGTTGTTCTCGTGCTTTAGGGGTCAATAGAGAATTTCTGTCTCTTGTAAGGGCGTTGGCCTAGCACTTTTTTAGGATATCCCTTTTGTAGGAAGCGTTTTTGTAATTCCCTCGATTTTATCATGTACTCATTCACCGTTGAGCAATTTCTCCTTAGGCGTATATATTGGCTTTTCGGTATTCCTCTACGTAGGAGAGCCGGATGGTAGCTCTGCCAGGATAGTAACCCACTTGTGGCTGTCAGTTTTCAGTGTTGTGGTAACCGGCCTTGGTTGGTATTTATTATTGTAATGTCAAGGAAGTTTAAATTGTGTCTTTGAATCTCACTGGTAAAATACAAGCCTAACTGGTTCTGCTCTCACTGTTCTACTTCAATACATCTACATTGGGCTGTGGAGATCTATGAATGATTACTTGAGTCAGGTAACCTAATGACTAGTAGATTCACAGCCATCTGGATAAAAAATCCTGTTATGTGACGTTGTGCTGCCACCTAGTGGCTTCCCATTCTTTTACATAACCGTCTACACCAGAGGTCTCAAACATGCGGCCCGCGGGCCACATGTGCACAAAGGAAGCAGAGGGAACGGAGGACAGGTGAAAGGAATCTTTTTTTTTTTTTTTTACTTTTTTGTGTGTGTGAAGAACAGCGCAGAGGACAATTCTACTAGATGGGGACCTGGATGGGGCATATTACTGCAAGATGGGGACCACCAGGATGGGGCATATTACTACAAGATGGGGACCACCAGGATGGGGCATATTACTACAAGATGGGGACCACAAGTATGGGGCATATTACTACAAGATGGGGACCACCAGGATGGGGCATATTACTGCAAGATGGAGACCACCAGGATGGGGTACGTTACTTCAAGATGGGGACTACCAGGATGGGGCATATTACTAGATGTTTGCCAGAATTACTATATATGGTGCTAATTCTGAAACAATATTACTCTGTGGCCAAAAGAGGGAAACAAAATTGTAAAAATAAAAATAAAGCATGAAAAAATATTTTGCCACTAAAAATGCTGCTTTATATATAAACTAAATATATAAAGTAAAGTAAACACAAAAAGTGCACATTTATTATCGCCACATCCGTAACGACCCAAGCTATAAAAAAATAAAATAAACACAGCAAAAATGTTCAGACGGTGTATACAAAAAAATGGCATCACTAAAAATGTCACTTTGACCTGCAATGAATGCGGCCCCCCAAATTCTAATTGTTTCCATATGCGGCCCATATACCCAGCCGAGTTTGAGACCCCTGCTCTACACTGTCCGTGTGGAATGTCCATTGGACGCACACATTTTTGGATGTCGTTATATTTACAATGTGATTGGACATTTTTGCTAATATTTATAAGCTGTATGTAGAAACAGGAGGTCAGTTTTCCTTGTATGAGTCATAAGTCCCTGCAAAAGTCCCTGGCAGGGGGATGAGAGCGGCTGGGTCAGGAGGGGACCCAGCTAATTCTACATAGAGCAGAGAAAAGAGAATAATTAGCCCAGTAGAAAGGTATAATGAGCAGCTGTAAGTGCAGTGCTGTATAATCTGATTACAATATAGTAAGAGGATAAGCTCTGATGGGAGAGGGTCTTTAAGCCGGTCATGTATTGGGTAATGAGTTGGGGTGTCAGTCTCCATCAGTGCTGGCTGAACACTGACTATCCTGCTCAGATTACTACACATGGCGCTGCGCCTCCTCCCTGTAGTATGGGCTCCGCAGGACGCTGCCGAGGCTCCAGATTCTACCTGCACAGCAACAAGGTCCCAACACTTCTACCTCTATAACTTGCCTAATGCAGACGCAAACCTGCAGCCTTTCCACTGAGATCTTGTCGGCCTTCTACACTGCCATGGCTTTGTCTGCACAATGTAGCTTAAAGGGATTGTCCGCTTCTTAAGCATCCTAAAGTCTACAATATAAGGTCGGTATTCCTCTAACCCTCTGCCTTATTTGGCTGCCATTGAAGGCAGTCAGCGAAATGGGTTCAATTTTCTATAGAAGTGGCAGAATTTAACCCCTTCCTGACCATGTTATTTCCCGGCTCTGCATTTTTCTTATTCTTCTAAGAGCAGTAGCTTTATTTTTCTGTCCATACAGCCATATGAGGGTGGTTTTTGTTTTTATGCCGTTCACTGATCAGGTTAATTATTTTTATATTTTGATTGGATAACGCCCATATGTTTTATTTTAAAATGGGTCATAGAGGTGCAGGAGTGATTTGAATGTTCAGATTAAACTTTTTCCTTTTTGTCCCCTTAGGCTGTGTGCCCACGATTCCTTTTTAAGCGTTTCCGCAGCAGCAAAAACGCTGCAGAAACGCTTAAAAAACGCATGGTAGAAGGCCTGCCATGTTCCCCAATGATGATCCGCATGTGCTGTGCACATGCTGTGGAAATTTCCGCTGCGGATTATCATTGCGGAAAAAAAACAGCACTACCAATTATTTTGCGGAAGTGCTGCGTTTTCGCCACCATTATATAGTAACATAGTTTTTAAGGTTGAAGGAAGACTAAGTCCATCTAGTTCAACCCATAGCCTAACATCTTGATCCAGAGGAAGGCAAAAAAAAACCATGTGGCAAACACCAAGCTCCACATTGGGGAAAAAAATTCCTTCCCGACTCCATACGACAATCAGACAAGTTCCCTGGATCAACGCCCTATCAAGGAATCTAGTATTTATAACCTGCAATATTATACTTTTCAAGAAAGGCATCCATGCCCTTCCTAAATTTTAACAGTGAATCACTCGTTACAACATCATGCGGCAGAGAGTTCCATAGTCTCACTGCTCTTACAGTAAAGAATCCCCGTCTGTGATTATGATTAAACCTTCTTTCTTCCAGACGTAGAAGATGCCCCCTTGTCCCTGTCTCAGGCCTCAGAGTAAAAAGATCAGTAGAAAGGTCTTTGTACTGTCCCCTCATATACTTGTACATAGTAATAAGATCACCTCTAAGCCTTCTTTTTTCCACAGTAAATAACCCCAAGTGTAATAACCTGTCTTGGTATTGCAGACCCCCCAGTCCTCTAATAACCTTGGTCGCTCTTCTCTGCACCCGCTCTAGTTCAGCTATGTCTTTCTTATATACCGGAGACCAGAACTGTACACAGTATTCTAAGTGTGGTCGCACTAGTGACTTGTATAGAGGTAAAATTATGTTCTCCTCATGAGCATCTATGCCTCTTTTAATGCATCCCATTATTTTATTTGCCTTTGCAGCAGCTGCCTGACACTGGCCACTAAACGTGAGCTTGTCGTCCACCAATACACCCAGGTCTTTTTCAGTTCCAGTTTTGCACAGTGTTTTACAATTAAGCATATAATTATACATTTTATTTCCTCTGCCCAAGTGCATTACCTTACATTTATCCCCATTAAAGCTCATTTGCCATTTATCAGCCCAAGCTTCTAGTTTACATAGATCCTCCTGTAATATAAAATTGTCCTCCTCTGTATTGATTACCCTGCAGAGTTTAGTGTCATCTGCAAATATTGAAATATTACTCTATATGCCCCCTACAAGGTCATTAATAAATGTTAAAAAGAAGGGGGCCCAATACTGACCCCTGTGGTACCCCACTGTTAACTGAGACCCAGTCTGAGTGTTTTCCATTAATAACCACCCTTTGTTTCCTATCACTGAGCCAATTCTTAACCCACATACATATATTTTCCCCTATCCCCAATGTTCTCATTTTATGTATCAACCTTTTGTGTGGAACCGTATCAAAAGCTTTTGAAAAGTCCATATACACAACATTCACTGCATTTCCTTGGTCCAGTCCAGAACTTGCCTCCTCATAAAAACTGATCAGATTAGTTTGACAGGAACGGTCCCTCATAAACCCATGTTGATATTGGGTCATGAGGTTATTCTTCTTCAGATACTCTATCATAGCATATCTTAGGAAACCCTCCAGGATTTTACCCACAGTAGAGGTTAAGCTTACTGGCCTATAATTTCCAAGTTCAGTTTTTGTCCCCTTTTTGAATATTGGCACCACATTTGCTATACGCCATTGACTTGCATTAGAACGCATGGACTACGCATCACTGTATTTGTAGATGCGCAATCCACGTGTTCCAATGTGCGGATGGTACCCAGGTCTAGAGGAGAGGAGACTCTCCTCCAGACCCAGGTACCATAGAAACTGTGAAAAAAAGAATAAAATAAAAAATAAATATGATACTTACCTTCTGGCGGCCCCCGTTGCGCTCCTCCTCTCATGCCGGCAAATCGCGATGGACTGAAGGACCTGCGCTGACGTCATATTCTTGTGACTGGTCACGCGACGCTGACGTCGGCAGGTCCTTCAGTGCACTGTACCGCGATCTGCCGGCAGTCAGCACCGAGTGAAGCAAGACTCCGGGGGCCATCGCAAGGTAAGTATAGATTTATTTATTTTTTTTTTGACATTCTCTCGGGTCACACTCCGTTTGCATGGATTTATATAGTGTGACCAAGTTGACAAGCACTTTCCAAGTGATGCTAAAATCGCTTGAAAAGCGCTTGTCAACCCGCATGCAGAAATGCATGTGAAGAACGCTTCACATCCGCATATCCCTGGCAGGAAAAACGCATGTACAATCCGCATGTACAATCCGCATGCGTTTTGTCTGCCAGGAGAGATGCAGAAAGGCTCAGGAAAAATCCGGAGCATTTCTGCATCGTGGGCACATAGCCTTAGGGGACGTGAACATGCAATCATCTGGTTTCTTGTGTTATGTACAGCAATACTGCAGTATATAGCCAGCATTCACAGATCTGTCATGACAGGCATGGGTCTTTTCAGCAGACTCCTTCCTGGCAGTGATGGCATCCCACGATCGTGTTACAGGGGCACAGTTGGGCACATGGCATGACTCCCTTCTCAGTTCGCTGTTAATGCTGCTGTCCATCTCTAACAGGTGGAGCTCTGCTCTACATGTGGCTATTAAAGGCAGATGATGGCTAAATATCACAGCCATCATCTTCCAGGCAAGAAGTCAGAGCTGGCATATGATGTAACTGCAAATCATGTTGGTAAGGGGTTAAAGTGCCACTTCAGTGGGGTTTTGACACGTGAAATACTTTTAGTACAAAAATGACGTAGTCCTTTTGGGCATGGGGGTTGGGTGCTGGGATTACTAGTACACCTGACATCCAGGTGGGCATAATTCTGTTCCTTGTGTATTGGAAGACTTTTGCCTCTGCAGCTTTGGTGTTGGCAATCTTTCACTTTCATGCCCATTGATGCTCCACATGGTTGGCTCAGGAACCGTCCTCACATGATCTATATTTCCCTAAAGTAAAGTCACTTGTCAAAAGCCACCAGGACAAAGTGCGCGGTTCTGTATCATGTGGGAAAACATCAAGAAAAGCTCTAGGAAATGGCAACAAGCAAGTAATGACCCAGAAGAACGGGCAGCCTCTGAAAGGAGACCGGAAAGTGCCAAAGCCTGCGCCAATTGTTATACAGGTATAATGTATTACCGCAGCTCGGATCATACACCGCTCTTGTGTTCTCCCCTGTACTGATGTACAGACTTGTATCTACATAAAATTTGTTGTGCAATTTCCCCTGGGCACGCAGATACCCCATATGTGGGGAAAAAACACTGTTTGGGCTCACGGCAGGGCTCGAAAGGGAAGGAGCGCCATTTGACTTTTTGATTGTAAAATTTGCTTGAATAATTAGCGGACGCCATGTTGTGTTTGGAGAGCCCCTGATGTGCCCAAACATTGGAGCTCCCCCACAAAGTGACCCCATTTTGGAAACTAGACCCCCCCAAGGCACCTATCTAGATGCATAGTGAGCAGTTGGAACCCCCAGGTGCTTCACAAATTGATTTGTAAAAATGGAAAAGTGGAAAAAAAATACTTTTCCATTTTTACAAATCAATTTGTGAAGCACCTAAGGGTTCCAAGTGCTCACTATGCATCTAGATAGGTGCCTTGGGGGGTCTAGTTTCCAAAATGGGGTCACTTGTGGGGGAGCTCCAATGTTTGGGCACACAGGGACTCTCCAAATGCAACATGGTGTCCGCTAACAATTTGAGCCGACAATTTGTTAGTGGACACCATGTTGCATTTGGAGGTACGACACAGAATTTGATAACATTAGGTCATCATATTGAATAAGTTGTCATTAGTCTTGAGCGCAAGTGCTCGCTACTTGAGTTTGCATCGGGTACTCAGGTATGCACCATGTACTGCGTGTGCTCGAGTGAAATGCTCGAGTTCCCGCCCGGATGTTTCACGGTTATTAGACACCCAAAAAAAAACATGCAGGGATCGCTCGTGCATGGCAGGCAATCCCCGCAAAGTTTTTTGGGCCGTGAAGCATATGGGGCGGAGACTCGAGCATGTCACTCAAATACCCACGATACTCAATGCATACCAGAACACCCGATGCAAACTCAAGTAGCGAGCACTTGCGCTCAACACTAGTCGCCATATCGTCATCTTTTTTTCTTACTTTTGAAAAAAATCCCAACCCCATCACAACCCTAACCCTAACCGTAGCACAACCCTAACCCTAGCACAACTCGAGAGTTTATTTTTTATGCCGTTCTTCATGCGGTATAAGTGATTAGATGACCTTATTCTTCAGGTCGGTGTGATTACAGAGATACCAGAATCATATGGGGTTTTTATGACTGACAGCTGTCACACACTAAGACGCATTTTTAGTAAAATCTAGTTTTTGCATCGCCATATTTTGAGAGCTATAATTTTTCCAGATTTTGGCAGACAGTCATTTGACGGCTTTTTTTTTGCGGGATGAGTTGACGTTGTTATTGGTGCCATTTTCAGGCACGTGACATTTTTTGATCGCTTTCTATTCCGATTTTTGGGAGGCAGAATAAACGAAAACCAACAATTCATGAATTGTTTTTTTTTTTTTTTTTTTTTATTCTGTTCCGCGTGTGGTAAAATTGATAAGGCAGCTTTATTCTTCGGGTCAGTACGTTTACAGCGGTACCACATTTATATCGTATTTCTATGTTTTGCACTTTTACATAATAAAAGCAATTTTATATAAAAAAATATTTTTTAGCATAGCTTTATTCTGAGAGCTATAACTTTTTTATTTTTTGGCTGATGGAGCTGCATGGCAGCTTGTTTTTTGCGGGACGAGATGACTTTTTCAGCGGTACCATTTTTATTTATATTTGTCTTTTTGATCGCGTGTTATTCCATTTTTTGTTTGGCGGTATGGTGATAAAGCATTGTTTTTTGCTTCGTTTTTTATTTTTATTTTTTAACGTGTTCACTGAAGGGGTTAACTAGTGGGACAGTTTTATAGGTCAGGTTGTTCCGGACGTGGCGATACCAAATATGTGTACTTCTATTGTTGTGTTTTTTTTTTTTTATATAATGATATTCATTGATGGGTACATTATATTTTTATTTTTGGTGGATTATTTTTTTTTATTTTTTTTTTTATATATATTTTTACAATTATCATTTTTTTTTTTTTCACTTTCTGATAGTTTTTATACTTCATTACTTTGTCCCACTATGGGACTTTCACTTTTTTTTCTCTGATCGCCTGCATGGCACAGGAATGCAGCACCATCCCTGTGTCATGCAGGCTGTCAGCGCTGGACAGGGAGAAGATTTTTGGAGATGCACTGCGCATGTCCAAAAAAACTTCCTGCTGTCTGGTGACCCGGATGTTGTCATGGCAACATCCTGGAAGCCACGGCAGACAGCGCTGGAAGCCGGAAGAGGAGGTGAGTATCTGCGATCACCTCCCCTTGCCACCGCAATGCTGCGATCGACTTCGATCGCAGCATCGCGGGGGTTAATGTGCTGGGAGCGGTGCGTGACCGCTCCCTGCACATAGTACCGGGTGTCAGCTGTGACAATCAGTTGACACCCGGCGGCGATCACGCCCGCACAGCCTGTGTGCGCGCGCGATCGCTATGACGTACTAATACGGGTCTGGCTCTTAAGTCCCAGGGCACAGACGCGTATTAGTACGTCAAATGTTAAGGGGTTAACAATGCACATGACTGTCACAAACACATGGACCACATTTTTGGGATGCTCACCTTTTTCCAGTTATGATGTTGTATCTTTCATAACTGGGAAACCACCAGAAACCTAGGAAATGGGTTCTGAGCTTCTGAACATCATAGAAATATCAAATTTGATATCAATCTCCGTGAATATTGGTGACGGCAAACATTATGTATCCATCTTGGATGTGGGCCCCCCCATACCAAGATATGGAAGATGAAGGATTTTTATGTCTTGTGCAGCTGGGTGGGTTCACAAAACCGAGCCCCTGTGTGAGGTAAACAACATGGGTGTGTCCTAGTGTTTTGCCTCCTTACTAAAAACCAGAACGTCCATGTTGGCTCATTCCAACCCAGGGACGTCAGATGCAAGCACTCCTAGCTGCGTGGAGGAATCACACCTAATTTCCGGGGAGCCGTCCCCCCCCCCCACAGAATCTGAGACCATCACCTCGTGGCGCAGGTTTTGCTATTATTTACCCCTTTTATTTTAATAACTGTTTTGTGCATATATGTAAATTGTCTTTTATAATATCTTGTATATATTTTGCAAACACTGCCAACTTTCAGGAGTAAATTATTATTTACTAGCTTCGTTCTTCTTGTCCTATGTTGAGCAAACCCGGTCCTCACCCGCTAATTCACGTTACCGAACGGGTACCCGATCCACCTGTTAAGAGATCGGTGGTGGCAGCATACGGTGTATTTATGTGATATTGTGGTTGAGGGTGGTGGGATTGAGGTATATATACGTTCCTGGACGGAACTGGTGGTATATATACATCCTGTCACATCACGTGCCGCAATAGTCGACATAAATGAGAGCAGCTGCGCCCTGTTGCTTATCCTCGGTCAATACCGTGTTTCACCAGCAGGATAAGGGGGCGCCAGAGTGCTGCAAGGTCTGACCAAGTTTTCCTGACAATTGGTGGCAAGCGGTAGGATCATAGGACATTAGTGATCTGGTTTGAGCAATCATTCCTCTCACTAAAAACTTGCACGGTTCTTACCTGGACCCTGCACAAAAGTTTTGAAGATTGAACTCAGTGTTTATTAGATCTGAGACAATACTGTATGTGCAGCAGTCACCCCTACCCTTCTTCGTTTTTTCTTTCTATTTGATCACCAAAATACAAGGTCATTGTTGGGGAGTTCTGGTACAGCCAGCAGAAAATGGACACTCTTATTGGAATATGTATAACCAAAGGCATGGACCCCCTCGGCAAAAACAAAGAACAAATGGCTGCTGCGCTGGCGCAACTGGAGGCAGAGCAAGCCCTTCTCCAGACCTCAGCAGGGCCAGGGGTCAGCCAAGATATGGACAGTACTGCTGCAGGGGTCCCACCTGTAGACGCATGCCGCGTCAGCGACCAGGGTAGCCTGGACCCTTATCTGCAGATGGCTCTACAGCAACTTCCTGCAGAGGATCATGAAGGACGGCTGAAAGTAATTCAGCAGCACCAGGAGGCTGACGAGCGGAGGCCCAAGCCCAGTGAGAGGCAGAGAGAGCCGAGCGGCAGGCCCAAGCTCAGAAGGCCCATGAACTGCAGATGGCCCAGCTCAGGATCTCACCATCCACCTCACGGCTGTTTAAACCCCGTCCAGAGCATTTTCCTGTGATGTTAAAGGACAGCGACCTCGACACCTTTCTGAGGGGTTTTGAAAAGACTTGCAGACAGTACCAGCTGCCTGTGGACCAGTGGGCCCGGTACTTAACTGCAGGGCTGCGAGGCAAAGCTCTGGATGTGTTTGTGGCTCTTCCTCAGGGCCTAGATGGGAACTATGATGCCATTAAGCAGGCCCTAATCCAGAGGTTCCAACTGACTCCTGAGGTGTACTGTAAAAAGTTCCGGAACCTCCAACGTGGACCGCACGACAGTTACAGCGATGTGGTGCATGGGCTCAGAACCAACTTCAAGCAGTGGATCCAAGGACTGTCAGCGACCACCTTTGAGCAGTTAAAGGACCTGATGGTGAAAGACCAGTTCCTGCATCTGTGTCCGACTGAGGTAATGGATCGGGAGCCACCAGATGCCAATAAAGCAGCGCAGATCGCAGACACCTACAAGGCCAACTGGAGGTGCGGAAGCCGGGCGTTGCCAGCTGGAAAGGGGGTAAGCCATCAACCGCCATCCCTGCCCCAGCATCCGACCTTCTGGAGGCCTTGTCCCCGTTACCAACGCCCGGCCTGCATCTGATGCCCGCAAGTGTTATTTCTGCAACCAGACTTGTCATCTCAGTGCCACTTGCCCAGAGAAGCAGAGGAAGAACCCCCCATCCAAGGTCCCAGGGCCTAATGCATCAATTCTTTTGGTGGGTGGGCCGGTTGGGAGGGCCTGTGAAAACTTGCAGTCTGTCACTGTGGTGGATACTGTCACTGTAGGCCTCAAGGACACTGGGGCCGAACGAACCCTCATCCGACCCGAAATGGAGTCCGCTGAAGAGCTTATTCCAGGAAAGACCCTGACTCTCACCGGGATTGGTGGTGTCCGATGCCCCTTGCCCAGGTTTTTATGGATTAGGGTGCGGGGAGTGGGGTGAAGGAAGTGGGAGTATCTGAAAACCTGCCTGCAAATGTTTTGTTGGGATCTGATTTGGGGAGGATATTTGCTTATTATATCCCTGACACCCCTGCCCGATCTGATACAGTTGTTAAGGTTAATGCTGATAATGTGAATGTCAAAGCTTTACCTGATGATGATGTATTTGAAGGTACAGGAGAACTCAGCCATGTCACGCTGCAGGGTGATATTGCTGAAGATCCCCTAGCAGGAGCAAGTGTCAGTGCTATGGGTAATGGAGAGACGCACGGGGACCATGAAGCAGGTGGTGCTGTGCCAGCGACCAGTGTCACAATAGACGGTGATCTGGCTGATGGTAGCTGCCCCATAAGTAGCACTGCGCCTGAGGTAATGGGGGAGGATGGGGAAGTGGCACGCATAGCCGCGCAGGCTGATGGGACGGTGTTATTCCCCGGGGAGACGGCCCATATAGCCGCTGTTACCCGCAGTCAGAGTGCCCAGAACGCAAGTAACGCCCTGCCTTCTGGACCCTCCTCGGACAGAGGAATAACGGAATCAGTTAGGGACCCAGAGCCGGTCCCAGTGAGGACGTGGCCTTAACCTCACTTCTGGCTTCCTCCAGCCAGGAGTTTCAAGCAGCTCTGCACTCAGATGCTAGCCTAGAGGCGTTAAGGAGCCTTGCTGAGAAACCCACCTCCGAGTCGGATAAGGAGAGGGTATTGTGGGACCATAGGAGGTTGTACTGGGAGACAGTTCCCTGTACACCCCAACAGGAGTGGCTGAGGAGAAGACAGCTGGTCGTCCCCTACCAATTCAGGGGTGAGTTGTTGCAGATCGCCCCTGAGATTCCACTTGCTGGACACTTGGCGGTCAGCAAAACCAAGGCCCGGCTGTCTCACTACTTTTATTGGCCCAAAATGAGGACAGATGTGGTGAACTACTGTCACTCCTTTACCACGTGTCAAAGAGTGGGAAAGTCAGGGCCGGCTCCCAATGCCCCTCCTGATATCTTTGCCAGTGATAGAGGAGCCTTTCCAGAGGATTGTTGTGGACATTGTGGAACCACTGGCCATACCCAGCAGCTCTGGAAAACGTTTCAGCCTTACTGTGATAGACTATGCTACCCAGTATCCGGAGGCAGTAGCCCTGTCCTCAATTAGGGCGGATAAGGTGTCGGACGCCCTCTTGGCCATCTTTTCGCGAGTAGGCTTCCCCAGTGAGATGCTTACCGACCAGGGGACCCAGTTCATGTGTTGCTTAATGGAGGCCCTATGTAAGAAAATGCAGGTGCAGCATCTGGTATCGAGCACGTATCAGCCCCAAACCAATGGTTTGTATGAGCGATTCAACGGTACCCTCAAACGGTTCTAGGAAGTTTCGCCCCCAGGTACATTTCGCCCCCGCACATTTCGCCCCCAGGATGTTTCGCCCCCGAACATTTCGCCCCCGGATGTTTCGCCCCCAGATGTTTTGGCCCCAAATTAGGCAGGGAATTTCGGCCTTGTGTTTTAGCCCTATGACCTCTTTCACAGTAGGCACTTTCCCAAGTGCTAAGCACTGGAAAATTGCTAAGAAGATTGCCAATTTTGAATATATAAGTCAATGGCTGGAAAAGCGAGGTGTTTCGGCCAGCTCTTTTTATTTTATTACAGGAGCTATTTTTGAGCACTTAGCGTTCATCAATAGCCTGTATCTTATGGGTCATTACCGAGAGCGCTCACAAAAGTGCTCTTAAAAATGCTAGTAAAGCACGTGCTTTGGAGTTCTAAAACAGTGGCAGCATAAGGGTGCTTTCACACTTCCACTACATATGTACTACAGGCCTCCCGTTCGCTTCTGTAATGCCGCCGTTCCGCTAACCTGCAGCGGAATGAAAAGAAGAAAATGCTTTTCTTTTTGTTCTGACACTGATAGCGGAATGCGGTATTACGAAAGCGAACGGGCGGCTGCAGATCGCGGAACCCATCCGTTCACATCTATGGACAATGCAAGCAGAATGCCAGCATTCTGCCAGCATTGCCCCGGGGTCAGCTGGATGTCAGATCCAGAGCGGATCGACCTCTGGCGGCCCCAAACACAAGTGTGAAACCACTCTAAAATTACAGTGTGCAAGAGGCCTAAAATCAAAACAATTTTCAACTTTTACCTGACCCAGCACGGGCCTGCTTTGTTGCAAGTTTTGTTGCAGATGTAACAAGTAGCAGGTCAGGTGTCCTGCAAGTTACATTAGACTAGCTTTTATTCCATTTGTACATCAGAATATAGCAGTGTCTGAAATCTCCACAAAGAGAGAAGTGTACTGCCACAAAAAATCAGTCCGCTTCCACAGCAATTCACTTTCTACAACTATGAATTCAGTTCTGTCCAAACGTGGAAGGAGGAAGTTGGTCCATGAGAATCACATTTACTTATTTTCCAAACGAACCGCTGATGATGTCCATTCCATCTGGGTATGTGAAAAACGGTCGACTTGCATGGGACGTGTTTGGACCAATGAAGAATCTGGCAAAGTTGTGAAAGTAGTCAATCTTCACAGTCACGCAGCACCAGCTGCAAGACCTGAAGCAATCCGACTTGTTAATGTGGCAGTCACCAGGGCAAGGACAACACGGGAGACACCACAACAGATTCTCACAGACGTCGTTTCAGGAGCCCATTCTAATGTTGTAGCACTTCTCCCAAGGAAAGCATCACTGAAGAGAACCATACGATTAGCAAGGCAGCTTGGCAATATTCCAAGGTTCCCTCAAACCCTTGATCAACTTGTTATCCCCCAGGAGTTTCAGGAGATCAGTATTGATGGTGTCCAGCAGCAGTACCTTCTGCATGACTCTGGTAAGCTACTTAACTATTTAACATTGTATTAAAACAATTCCATTATGCATAATTTTTTTTTTTAAACAAAAATATATCATTTTCCACTGGGACAATATATGTTGTCAAAAAGTATTGGTTGGCCCCTTTACACTAGATTTTGCTTCAGTTATGAAATCAGAAAATCTGGAGCAAAATGTGAGTTTTTAATGTGAGATATGAACAGAGGCTTCTGATTAGGATATTTTTTTTTTGTGAATTCATCCCAAAATTATCTGTCTGATGCTTGTTACACTTTTTCTGTTATTTCCTCTACTAATACTTTCATTTTAAATTAGGAAATGGACACAGCCGTATGTTGATATTTGGAACAAGAGACAATCTCCATCTACTGGCACAAACTAAAGAGTGGTTTGCTGATGGCATGTTTTTCACTACACCAGCCTTGTTTAAGCAGCTTTACACAATCCATGTAGTCCATAGCGGCCTTGTTGTTCCGCTAGTGTGCACCTTGCTGACAGACCAGAGCTGTTCTACATACCAGAGGTTGCTGCAAGAGCTGAAGAACTTGCAGCCTGGACGGCAGCCAGACAACCTGATGTTGGATTTTAAACTAGCTGCAATACAGGCATTTGAAAGTGAATTCCCCAACCTTGAGAAGACTGGTTGCTTTTTCCACCTATCACAGTCGGTTTGGCGTAAAGTTCAAAATGAAGGACTCAAGATGCAATACCAAGGTGACCATGAATTTGCCCGTTGGATACGCATGATACCTGCCCTGGCCTTTATACCACCACAGAATGTTGTGCAATCATTTGAAGAATTGGTGGAAGATCCTGACTTTCCACGAGAAGCAATACCTATCGCCAACTATTTTGAAGACAGCTATATCGGTCGAATGAATCGCAGAGGACGTCAAGCACCTTTGTTTCCAGTTCAACTCTGGAATGTGTATGAACGAACATTGAATGATCAACAGCGAACAAATAATGATGTCGAAGGATGGCACCGTAGCTTTCCAGAAACATGTGGTACTCTTTTCCAAAATATATACCGGTTCATTAACTGTCTGAAACATCAGCAAGAGCTCCATAGTTTTGAAATTATTCAGATAATAGCAGGAAATCCCATCGCTGCAAGAAACAAAAAGTATGCTGCAATTTCAGCAAGGGTTAAACGTATCGAGCAAGATTTCAATAATAGAAGCGTGATGGATTATCTGAGAGGCATTGCCTACAGCTTTGAATTTTAGTTCATGGTCACATATTGTATGTTTTGAGAGCAGTGTTTTTAGCTGTAAAATCATTCAAGCATTATAACCTGTAATTTGTCTTTTCTCTTTTTCTCTAATCCTTCCCCTCTATACCTTTTTATGTTTCTTGTTACAACAGTTTTGATATATACAGTTAAAGCAGAACTCTCCAAAAAACATAAGTTCTGTTATAGTACCTGTGCCCATGATATTCATTTCCAAAGGAGACCTTCCAGCAGCTTCACTTCTGTGTGAAAAGTCTCCTCCAAGTTAAAGCTCCATGTGCTGCAGGATTTCAGTGGTGGCTAAGGAGGTTGTTTCTCCTTAGTAGCAGAACTTGTGGATGGATTCTAGAGGCTGTGGCTGCACAGGAGCATGCAACTACCGTAACAATAGATTCCCTATGATGTATAAAGGGCTGCTGGTTTACAGCCTTCTGCAGAGCCCCCCCCTATGTGTTCCGTCCTGTAACGGCTTTACACAGGCGGGGGGGAGCCCTCCTCTTGTCCAGGACAGAGCACATGAGCGGAGGGTGAAGGGGAGCTTTGCAGAGGGCTGTGAACAAGCAGCCCTGAATGTATCACAGGGAGCCAGGATCCGTTCTGCTACCAAGGGGGCTCGACCTCCTTAGTAACCAATGAAATCCTACTATTTTCCTGTCTGTTTGTAAAATGACTTATCTAGAAAACAATGTTTTAGAATAAAAAAAAATCATTTGATCAAAATTCTATATCTTAGACTCATATGGTGTATTATTAGTGATAAGCGAACCTGCCAAAGTTCAGTTCAGGCAGGTCTTTCCCGTATGCGAAAGATCCAGGAGCAAATTGCTAGAGACAAAACATCCTGGGGGCGAAACATCCTGGGGGCGAAACATCCTGGGGGCGAAACATCCTGGGGGCGAAACATCCTGGGGGCGAAACATCCTGGGGGCGAAACATCCTGGGGGCGAAATGTACCCGGGGGCGAATTGCTGGGGGCGAAACATCCAATTCCCGGCCCCCACATAGTCCTCCATACAGAATTATGGGCACCACAAACTCCTCTATAAAATGTAATGGGCCCTACATAGTCCTCTATACAGAATAATGGCCCCACATAAACCTCCATACAGTATAATGGGCCCCATAGATTGTTCCATACTGAAATGGCCCCATAGATTGCTCCATATTGTATAATAGCCCCTAGATTGCTCCATACTGTAATGGCCCCATAGATTGCTCCATACATTAATTGCCTCATAGATTGTTCCATGCTGCATAATGGCCTCATAGATTGCTCCATGCTGCATAATGGCCCCATACATTGCTCCCTACTGTATAATGGCCCCCTAGATTGCTCCATACTATAATGGCCCCACATGATGCTGCATACTGTATAATGGCCCCATAGAATCATAGAATGGTAGAGTTGGAAGGGACCTCCTGGGTCATCTGGTCCAACCCCCTGCTCAAAGCAGGATTCACTAGATCATCTCAGACAGATGTCTGTCCAGCCTCTGTTTGAAGACGTCCATTGAAGGGGAACTCACCACCTCTCGTGGCAGCCTGTTCCACTCATTAATCACCCTAACTGTCAAAAAGTTTTTTCTAATATCTAATCTGTGTCTCCTCCCATTTAGTTTCATCCCATTGCTTCTAGTCTTTCCTTGTGCAAATGAGAATAAAGATGATCCTTCTACAATGTGACAGCCCTTGACATATTTGTAGACAGCTATTAAGTCTCCTCTCAGTCTTCTTTTTTGCAAGCTAAACATTCCCAAATCCTGCAACCGTTCCTCATAGGACATGGTTTGCAGACCAGTCACCATTCTGGTCGCTCTTCTCTGAACTTGCTCCAGTTTGTCTATGTCTTTTTTAAAATGTGGTGCCCAAAACTGTACACAGTATTCCAGATGAGGTCTGACCGAAGAGGAGTAAAGACCGATAATGACTTCATGTGATCTAGACTGTATGCTTCTGTTAATACATCCCAGAATTGTATTTGCCTTTTTTGCTGCTGCATCATACTGTTGACTCATGTTCAGTCTATGATCTATTAGTATACCGAAGTCTTTTTCACATGTATAACTCCATACTGTATAATGGCCCAATATAGTGCTGCATACTGTATAATGGCCCCATATAGTGCTGCATACTGTATAATGGCCCCATATATTGCTCCATACTGTATAATGGCCCCATAGATTGCTCCATGCTGCATAATGACCCCATAGATTGCTCCATGCTGCATAATGACCCCATAGATTGCTCCATGCTGCATAATGACCCCATAGATTGCTCCATGCTGCATAATGACCCCATAGATTGCTCCATGCTGCATAATGACCCCATAGATTGCTCCATGCTGCATAATGACCCCATAGATTGCTCCATGCTGCATAATGACCCCATAGATTGCTCCATGCTGCATAATGGCCCCATAGATTGCTCCATGCTGCATAATGGCCCCATAGATTGCTCCATACTGCATAATGGCCCCATAGATTGCTCCATGCTGTATAATGGCCCCATAGATTGCTCCATATTGTATAATAGCCCCTAGATTGCTCCATACTGTAATGGCCCTATAACTTGCTCCATGCTGTAATGGCCCCCTAGATTGCTCCATAAGTATAATGGCCCCCTAGATTGCTCCATAAGTATAATGGCCCCCTAGATTGCTCCATGCTGCATAATGGCCCAATAGATTGCTCCATGCTGTATAATGGCCCCATAGATTGCTCCATGCTGTATAATGGCCCCATAGATTGCTCCATATTGTATAATAGCCCCTAGATTGCTCCATACTGTAATGGCCTCATATGATGCTGCATAATGTATAATGGCCCCATATAGTGCTCCATACTGAATAATGGCCTCATATATTGCTCCATACTGTATAATGGCCCCATATATTGCTCCATACTGTATAGTGGCTCCATACATTGCTCCATGCTGTAATGGTCCCATAGATTGCTCCATAAGTATAATGGCCGCATAGATTGCTCCATGCTGTAATGGCCCCATAGATTGCTCCATCCTGTAATGGCCCCATAGATGGTTCCATACTGTATAATGGCCCTATAGATTACCCCATACTGTATAATGGCCCTATAGATTGCTCCATGCTGTAATGGCCCTATACATTGCTCCATGCTGTGATGGCCCCATAGATTGCTCCATGCTGTGATGGCCCCATAGATTGCTCCATGCTGTAATGGCCCCATAGATTGCTCCATGCTGTAATGGCCCCATAGATTGCTCCATGCTGTAATGGCCCCATAGATTGCTCCATGCTGTAATGGCCCCATAGATTGCTCCATGCTGTAATGGCCCCATAGATTGCTCCATGCTGTAATGGCCCCATAGATTGCTCCATGCTGTAATGGCCCCATAGATTGCTCCATACTGTAATGGCCCTATAGATTGCTCCATGCTGTGATGGCCCCATAGATTGCTCCATGCTGTGATGGCCCCATAGATTGCTCCATGCTGTGATGGCCCCATAGATTGCTCCATGCTGTAATGGCACCATAGATTGCTCCCTACTGTACAATGCCCCCCTAGATTGCTCCATAATATAATGGCCCCATATATTGCTCCATGCTGCATAATGACCCCATAGATTGCTCCATACTGTAATGGCCCCATAGTTTGCTCCATGCTGCATAATGGCCCCAAATGATACTGCTGCAAACTGTATAATGGCCCCATATATAACTCCATACTGTATAATGCCCCCACATGCTGCTGCATAATGTATAATGGCCCCATATAGTGCTCCATACTGTATAATGGCCTCATATATTGCTCCATACTGTATAATGGCTCCATACATTGCTCCATGCTGTAATGGCCCTATAGATTGCTCAATGCTGTAATGGCCCTATAGATTGCTCCATGCTGTAATGGCCCTATAGATTGCTCCATAAGTATAATGGCCCCATAGATTGCTCCATCCTGTAATGGCCCCATAGATTGCTCCATCCTGTAATGGCCCCATAGATTGTTCCATACTGTAATGGCCCCATAGATTACCCCATACTGTGTAATGACCCCATAGATTGCTCCCTCTTGTATAATGGCCCCATAGACTGCTCCATGCTGTAATGGCCCCATAGACTGCTCCATACTGTATAATGGCACCATAGATTGCTCCATGCTGTATAATGGCCCCATAGATTGCTCCATGCTGTATAATGGCCCCATAGATTGCCCCATGCTGTATAATGGTCCCATAGATTTCTCCCTACTGTATAATGGCCCCATAGATTGCTCCATGCTGTATAATGGCCCCATATATTGCTCCATGCTGTAATGGCCCCATAGATTGCTCCATAAGTATAATGGCCCCATAGATTGCTCCATGCTGTAATGGCCCTATAGATTGCTCCATAAGTATAATGGCCCCATAGATTGCTCCATGCCGTAATGGCTCCATAGATTGCTCCATGCTGTAATGGCCCCATAGATTGCTCCATAAGTATAATGGCCCCATAGATTGCTCTATGCTGTAATGGCCCTATAGATTGCTCCATAAGTATAATGGCACCATAGATTGCCCCATGCTGTATAATGGCCCCATAGATTGCCCCATGCTGTATAATGGCCCCATAGATTGCTCCCTACTGTATAATGGCCCCCAATAGACTGCTCCATACTGTGTAATGGCCCCATATATTGCTCCATGCTGTAATGGCCCCATAGATTGCTTCATGCTGCATAATGGCCCCAAAGATTGCTCCATACTGTATAATGGCCCCATAGATTGCTCCATGCTGTAATGGCCCTATAGATTGCTCCATAAGTATAATGCCCCCATAGATTGCTCCATGCTGTAATTGCCCCATAGATTGCTCCATGCTGTAATTGCCCCATAGATTGCTCCATAAGTATAATGGCCCCATAGATTGCTCCATAAGTATAATGGCCCCATAGATTGCTCCATAAGTATAATGGCCCCATAGATTGCTCCATAAGTATAATGGCCCCATAGATTGCTCCATGCTGTAATGGCCCCATAGATTGCTCCATGCTGTAATGGCCCCATAGATTGCTCCATAAGTATAATGGCCCTATAGATTGCTCCATAAGTATAATGGCCCCATAGATTGCTCCATAAGTATAATGGCCCCATAGATTGCTCCATGCTGTATAATGGCCCCATAGATTGCTCCATGCTGTAATGGCCCTATAGATTGCTCCATGCTGTAATGGCCCTATAGATTGCTCCATAAGGATAATGGCCCCATAGATTGCCCCATGCTGTATAATGGCCCCATAGATTGATCCCTACTGTATAATGGCCCCATAGATTGCTCCATGCTGTATAATGGCCCCATAGATTGCTCCCTGCTGTAATGGCCCTATAGATTGCTCCATAAGTATAATGGCCCCATAGATTGCTCCATGCTGTATAATGGCCCCATAGATTGCTCCATGCTGTATAATGGCCCCATAGATTGCTCCATGCTGTATAATGGCCCCATAGATTGCACCATGCTGTATAATGGCCCCATAGATTGCACCATGCTGTATAATGGCCCCATAGATTGCACCATGCTGTAATGGCCCCATAGATTGCTCCATGCTGTATAATGGCCCCATAGATTACCCCATGCTGTATAATGGCCCCATAGATTGCTCCCTACTGTATAATTGCCCCATAGATTGCTCCATGCTGTATAATGGCCCCATAGATTGCGCCATGCTGTAATGGCCCCATAGATTGCTCCATAAGTATAATGGCCCTATAGATTGCTCCATGAGTCTAATGGCCCCATAGATTGCTCCATAAGTATAATGGCCCTATAGATTGCTCCATAAGTATAATGGCCCTATAGATTGCTCCATAAGTATAATGGCCCCATAGATTGCTCCATGCTGTAATGGCCCTAAAGATTGCTCCATGCTGTATAATGGCCCTAAAGATTGCTCCATGCTGTATAATGGCCCCATAGATTGCTCCATACTGTATAATGGCTCCATAGATTGTTCCATGCTGTATAATGGCCCCATAGATTGCTGCATGCTGTAATGGCCCTATAGATTGCTCCATAAGTATAATGGCCCCATAGATTGCTCCCTACTGTATAATGGCCCCATAGATTGCTCCATGCTGTATAATGGCCCCATAGATTGCTCCCTACTGTATAATGGCCCTATAGATTGCTCCATGCTGTATAATGGCCCTATAGATTGCTCCATGAGTCTAATGGCCCTATAGATTGCTCCATGAGTCTAATGGCCCTATAGATTGCTCCATACTGTATAATGGCCCCATAGATTGCTCCATGCGGTAATGGCCCCATAGATTGCTCCATAAGTATAATGGCCCCATAGATTGCTCCATGCTGTAATGGCCCTATAGATTGCTCCATAAGTATAATGGCCCCATAGATTGCGCCATGCTGTAATAGCCCCATAGATTGCTCCATAAGTATAATAGCCCCATAGATTGCTCCATGCGGTAATGGCCTCATAGATTGCGCCATGCTGTAATGGCCCCATAGATTGCTCCATGCTGTATAATGGCCCCATAGATTGCTCCATGCTGTATAATGGCCCCATAGATTGCTCCATGCTGTATAATGGCCCCATAGATTGCTCCATAAGTATAATGGCCCCATAGATTGCTCCATGCTGTAATGGCCCTATACATTGCTCCATGCTGCAATGGCCCTATAGATGGCTCCATGCTGTATAATGGCCCCATAGATTGCTCCATGCTGTAATGGCCCCATAGATTGCTCCATGCTGTATAATGGCCCCATAGATTGCTCCATGCTGTATAATGGCCCCATAGATTGCTCCATGCTGTATAATGGCCCCATAGATTGCTCCACGCTGTAATGGTCCCATAGATTGCTCCATAAGTATAATGGCCCCATAGATTGCTCCATAAGTATAATGGGCCCATAGATTGCTCCATGCTGTATAATGGCCCCATAGATTGCTCCATGCTGTATAATGGCCCCATAGATTGCTCCATGCTGTAATGGTCCCATAGATTGCTCCATAAGTATAATGGCCCCATAGATTGCTCCATGCTGTAATGGCCCTATACATTGCTCCATGCTGTAATGGCCCCATAGATTGCTCCATACTGTATAATGGCCCCATAGATTGCTCCATACTGTATAATGGCCCCATAGATTGCTCCATAAGCATAATGGCCCTATAGATTGCTCCATGCTGTATAATGGCCCCATAGATTGCTCCATGCTGTATAATGGCCCCATAGATTGCTCCATGCTGTATAATGGCCCCATAGATTGCTTCATGCTGTAATGGCCCTTTAGATTGCTCCATAAGTGTAATGGCCCCATAGATTGCCCCATGCTGTATAATGGCCCCATAGATTGCTCCATGCTGTATAATGGCCCCATAGATTGCTCCATGCTGTATAATGGCCCCATAGATTGCTCCACGCTGTAATGGTCCCATAGACTGCTCCATAAGTATAATGGCCCCATAGATTGCTCCATGCTGCATAATGGCCCCATAGATTGCTCCATGCTGCATAATGGCCCCATAGATCGCTCCAAACTGCATAATGGCTCCATAGATTGCTCCATACTGTATAATGGCCCCATAGATTTCTCCATAAGTATAATGGCCCTATAGATTGCTCCATAAGTATAATGGCCCCATAGATTGCTCCATGCTGTAATGGCCCCATAGATTGCTCCATGCTGTAATGGCCCTATAGATTGCCCCATGCTGTATAATGGCCCCCTAGATTGCTCCCTGCTGTATAATGGCCCCATAGATTGTTCCATGCTGTATAATGGCCCCATAGATTGCTGTATAATGGCCCCATAGATGGCTCCATAAGTATAATGGCCCCATAGATTGCTCCATGCTGTATAATGGCCCCATAGATTGCTCCGTAAGTATAATGGCTCCACAGATTGCTCCATGCTGTATAATGGCCCATAGATTGCTCCATAAGTATAATGGCTCCACAGATTGCTCCATGCCGTATAATGGCCCCATAGATTGCTGCATGCTGTAATGGCCCCATAGATTGCTCCATGCTGTATAATGGCCCCATAGATTGCTCCATGCTGTATAATGGCCCCATAGATTGCTCCACGCTGTAATGGTCCCATAGATTGCTCCATAAGTATAATGGCCCCATAGATTGCTCCATGCTGTAATGGCCCTATAGATTGCTCCATGCTGCATAATGGCTCCATAGATTGCTCCATACTGCATAATGGCTCCATAGATTGCTCCATACTGTATAATGGCCCTATAGATTTCTCCATAAGTATAATGGCCCTATAGATTGCTCCATAAGTATAATGGCCGCATAGATTGCTCCATGCTGTAATGGCCCCATAGATTACTCCATGCTGTAATGGCCCTATAGATTGCTGTATACTGGCCCCATAGATGGCTCCATAAGTATAATGGCCCCATAGATTGCTCCATGCTGTAATGGCCCTATAGATTGCTCCATGCTCCATAATGGCCCCATAGATTGCTCCATAAGTATAATGGCTCCACAGATTGCTCCATAAGTATAATGGCCCTATAGATTGCTCCATAAGTATAATGGCCGCATAGATTGCTCCATGCTGTATAATGGCCCCATAGATTGAGCCATGCTGTAATGGCCCCATAGATTGCTCCATAAGTATAATGGCCCCATAGATTGCTCCATGCTGTATAATGGCCCCATAGATTGCTCCATGCTGTATAATGGCCCCATAGATTGCTCCATGCTGTATAATGGCCCCATAGATTGCTCCATGCTGTAATGGTCCCATAGATTGCTCCATAAGTATAATGGCCCCATAGATTGCTTCATGCTGTAATGGCCCTATACATTGCTCCATACTGTATAATGGCCCCATAGATTGCTCCATACTGTATAATGGCCCCATAGATTGCTCCATACTGTATAATGGCCCCATAGATTGCTCCATAAGTATAATGGCCCTATAGATTGCTCCATAAGTATAATGGCCCCATAGATTGCTCCATGCTGTATAATGGCCCCATAGATTGCTTCATGCTGTAATGGCCCTTTAGATTGCTCCATAAGTGTAATGGCCCCATAGATTGCTCCATGCTGTATAATGGCCCCATAGATTGCTCCATGCTGTATAATGGCCCCATAGATTGCTCCATGCTGTATAATGGCCCCATAGATTGCTCCACGCTGTAATGGTCCCATAGATTGCTCCATAAGTATAATGGCCCCATAGATTGCTCCATAAGTATAATGGCCCCATAGATTGCTCCATAAGTATAATGGCCCCATAGATTGCTCCATAAGTATAATGGCCCCATAGATTGCTCCATGCTGTAATGGCCCTATAGATTGCTCCATGTTGCATAATGGCTCCATAGATTGCTCCATACTGCATAATGGCTCCATAGATTGCTCCATACTGTATAATGGCCCCATAGATTTCTCCATAAGTATAATGGCCCTATAGATTGCTCCATAAGTATAATGGCCGCATAGATTGCTCCATGCTGTAATGGCCTCATAGATTGCTCCATGCTGTAATGGCCCTATAGATTGCTCCATGCTGAATAATGGCCCCATAGATTGCTCCATGCTGAATAATGGCCCCATAGATTGCCCCATGTTGAATAATGGCCCCATAGATTGCCCCATGCTGTATAATGGCCCCATAGATTGCCCCATGCTGTATAATGGCCCCATAGATTGCTCCATGCTGAATAATGGCCCCATAGATTGCCCCATGTTGAATAATGGCCCCATAGATTGCCCCATGCTGTATAATGGCCCCATAGATTGTTCCATGCTGTATAATGGCCCCATAGATTGTTCCATGCTGTATAATGGCCCCATAGATGGCTCCATAAGTATAATGGCCCCATAGATTGCTCCATGCTGTAATGGCCCTATAGATTGCTCCATGCTCCATAATGGCCCCATAGATTGCTCCATAAGTATAATGGCTCCACAGATTGCTCCATAAGTATAATGGCCCCATAGATTGCTTCATACTGTATGATGGCCCCATAGATTGCTCCATACTGTATAATGGCCCCATAGAATGCTCCATAAGTATAATGGCCGCATAGATTGCTCCATGCTGTAATGGTCTCATAGATTGCTCCATGCTGTAATGGCCCCATAGATTGCTCCATGATGTAATGGCCCTATAGATTGCTCCATAAGTATAATGGCCCCATAGATTGCTCCATGCTGTATAATGGCCCCATAGATTGCCCCATGCTGTATAATGGCCCCATAGATTGACCCCTGCTGTATAATGACCCCATAGATTGTTCCATGCAGTATAATGGCCCCATAGATTGCTCCATGCTGTAATGGCCCTATAAATTGCTCCATGCTGCATAATGGCCCTATAGATTGCTCCATACTGTATAATTGCCCCATAGATTGCTCCATAAGTATAATGACCCTATAGATTGCTCCATAAGTATAATGGCCCCATAGATTGATCCAGAAGTATAATGGCCCTATAGATTGCTCCATAAGTACAATGGCCCCATAGATTGCTCCATGCTGTATAATGGCCCCATAGATTGCTCCATGCTGTAATGGCCCTATAGATTGCTCCATAAGTATAATGGCCCCATAGATTGCTCCATGCTGTAATGGCCCTATAGATTGCTCCATAAGTATAATGGCCCCATAGATTGCTCCATGCTGTATAATGTCCCCATAGATTGCTCCATACTGTATAATGGCCCCATAGATTGCTCCATAAGTATAATGGCCCCATAGATTGCTCCATAAGTATAATGGCCCCATAGATTGCTCCATGCTGTAATGGCCCTATACATTGCTCCATGCTGTAATGGCCCTATAGATTGCTCCATGCTGTATAATGGCCCCATAGATTGCCCCATACTGTATAATGGCCCCATAGATTGCTCCATGCTGTATAATGGCCCCATAGATTGCTCCACGCTGTAATGGCCCCATAGATTGCTCCATGCTGTAATGGCCCCATAGATTGCTCCATGCTGTAATGGCCCTATAGATTGCTCCATGCTGCATAATGGCCCCATAGATTGCTCCATGCTGCATAATGGCCCCATAGATTGCTCCATACTGCATAATGGCTCCATAGATTGCTCCATAATTATAATGGCCCTATAGATTGCTCCATAAGTATAATGGCCGCATAGATTGCTCCATGCTGTAATGGCCTCATAGATTGCTCCATGCTGTAATGGCCCTATAGATTGCTCCATAAGTATAATGGCCCCATAGATTGCTCCATGCTGAATAATGGCCCCATAGATTGCCCCATGCTGTATAATGGCCCCCTAGATTGCTCCCTGCTGTATAATGGCCCCATAGATTGTTCCATGCTGTATAATGGCCCCATAGATTGCTCCATAAGTATAATGGCCCCATAGATTTCTCCATGCTGTAATGGCCCTATAGATTGCTCCATACTCCATAATGGCCCCATAGATTGCTCCATAAGTATAATGGCTCCACAGATTGCTCCATACTGTATAATGGCCCCATAGATTTCTGCATTCTGTAATGGCCCTATAGATTGCTCCATAAGTATAATGGCCCCATAGATTGCTCGCTACTGTATAATGGCCCCGTAGATTGCTCCATGCTGTAATGGCCCTATAGATTGCTCCATAAGTATAATGGCCCCATAGATTGCTCCCTACTGTATAATGGCCCCATAGATTGCTCCATGCTGTAATGGCCCCATAGATTTCTCCATAAGTATAATGGCCCTATAGATTGCTCCCTACTGTATAATGGCCCCATAGATTGCTCCCTACTGTATAATGGCCCCATAGATTGCTCCCTACTGTGTAATGGCCCCATAGATTGCTCCATGCTGTAATGGCCCTATAGATTGCTCCATTAGTCTAATGGCCCCATAGATTGCTCCATGCTGTATAATGGCCCCATAGATTGCTCCATAAGTATAATGGCCCCATAGATTGCTCCATGCTGCATAATGGCCCCATAGATTGCTCCATACTGCATAATGGCTTCATACTGTATAATGGCCCCATAGATTGCTCTATAAGTATAATGGCCCTATAGATTGCTCCATAAGTATAATGGCCCCATAGATTGCTCCATGCGGTAATGGCCCCATAGATTGCTCCATAAGTATAATGGCCCTACAGATTGCTCCATAAGTATAATGGCCCTACAGATTGCTCCATAAGTATAATGGCCCTATAGATTGCTCCATAAGTATAATGGCCCCATAGATTGCTCCATGCTGTATTATGGCCCCATAGATTGCTTCATGCTGTAATGGCCCTATAGATTGCTTCATAAGTATAATGGCCCCATAGATTGCTCCATGCTGTAATGGCCCTATAGATTGCTCCATGCTGTAATGGCCCTATAGATTGCTCCATGCTGTATAATGGCCCCATAGATTGCTCCATGCTGTATAATGGCCCCATAGATTGCTCCATGCTGTAATGGCCCATAGATTGCTCCATGCTGTAATGGCCCTATAGATTGCTCCAGAAGTATAATGGCCCCATAGATTGCTCCAGAAGTATAATGGCCCCATAGATTGCTCCATGATGTAATGGCCCCATAGATTGCCCAATGCTGTTTAATCGCCCCATAGATTGCTCCATAAGTATAATGGCCCCATAGATTGCTCCTTGCTGTAATGGCCCTATAGATTGCTCCATGCTGCATAATGGCCCCATAGATTGCTCCATACTGCATAATGGTTCCATAGATTGCTCCATACTGTATAATGGCCCCATAGATTGCTCCATGCTGTATAATGGCCCCATAGATTGCTCCATGCTGTATAATGGCCCCATAGATTGCTCCATGGTGTATAATGGCCCCATAGATTGCTCCATGCTGTAATGGCCCTATAGATTGCTCCATAAGTATAATGACCCCATAGATTGCTCCATGCTGTAATGGCCCTATAGATTGCTCCATAAGTATAATGGCCCCATAGATTGCTCTATGCTGTAATGGCCCCATAGATTGCTCCATGCTGCATAATGGCCCCATAGATTGCTCCATGCTGCATAATGGCCCCATAGATTGCTCCGTGCTGTAATGGCCCCATAGATTGCTCCATGCTGTATAATGGCCCCATAGATTGCTCCATGCTGTAATGGCCCCACAGATTGCTCCATAAGTATAATGGCCCCATAGATTGCTCCATGCTGTAATGGCCCCATAGATTGCTCCATGCTGTAATGGCCCTATAGATTGCTCCATGCTGCTTAATGGCCCCATAGATTGCTCCATACAGCATAATGGCTCCATAGATTGCTCCATGCTGTATAATGGCCCCATAGATTGCTCCATACTGTATAATGGCTCCATAGATTGTTCCATGCTGTATAATGGCCCTATAGATTGCTCCATGCTGCATAATGGCTCCATAGATTGCTCCATGCTGTAATGGCCCCATAGGTTGCTCCATACTGTATAATGGCCCTATAGATTGCCTCATAAGTATAATGGCCCTATAGATTGCTCCCTACTGTATAATGGCCCCATAGATTGCTCCCTACTGTATAATGGCCCCATAGATTGCTCCATGCTGTATAATGGCCCCATAGATTGCTCCATGCTGTATAATGGCCCCATAGATTGCTCCATGCTGTATAATGGCCCCATAGATTGCTCCATGCTGTAATGGCCCCATAGATTGCTCCATAAGTAGAATGGCCCCATAGATTGCTCCATGCTGTATAATGGCCCCATAGATTGCTCCATAAGTAGAATGGCCCCATAGATTGCTCCATAAGTAGAATGGCCCCATAGATTGCTCCATAAGTAGAATGGCCCCATGGATTGCTCCATGCTGTATAATGGCCCCATAGATTGCTCCATGCTGTATAATGGCCCCATAGATTGCTCCATGCTGTATAATGGCCCCATAGATTGCTCCATGCTGTATAATGGCCCCATAGATTGCTCCATGCTGTATAATGGCCCCATAGATTGCTCCATGCTGTATAATGGCCCCATAGATTGCTCCATGCTGTATAATGGCCCCATAGATTGCTCCATGCTGTATAATGGCCCCATAGATTGCTCCATGCTGTATAATGGCCCCATAGATTGCTCCATAAGTAGAATGGACCCATAGATTGCTCCATGCTGTAATGGCCCCATGGATTGCTCCATGCTGTAATGGCCCCATGGATTGCTCCATGCTGTAATGGCCCCATGGATTGCTCCATGCTGTAATGGCCCCATGGATTGCTCCATGCTGTAATGGCCCCATGGATTGCTCCATAAGTGTAATGGCCCCATGGATTGCTCCATGCTGTAATGGCCCCATGGATTGCTCCATGCTGTAATGGCCCCATGGATTGCTCCATGCTGTAATGGCCCCATGGATTGCTCCATGCTGTAATGGCCCCATGGATTGCTCCATGCTGTAATGGCCCCATGGATTGCTCCATGCTGTAATGGCCTCATGGATTGCTCCATGCTGTAATGGCCCCATGGATTGCTCCATGCTGTAATGGCCCCATGGATTGCTCCATGCTGTAATGGCCCCATGGATTGCTCCATGCTGTAATGGCCCCATGGATTGCTCCATGCTGTAATGGCCCCATGGATTGCTCCATGCTGTAATGGCCCCATGGATTGCTCCATGCTGTAATGGCCCCATGGATTGCTCCATGCTGTAATGGCCCCATGGATTGCTCCATGCTGTAATGGCCCCATGGATTGCTCCATGCTGTAATGGCCCCATGGATTGCTCCATGCTGTAATGGCCCCATGGATTGCTCCATGCTGTAATGGCCCCATGGATTGCTCCATGCTGTAATGGCCCCATGGATTGCATTATACTTATGGATTGCTAGAGAAGACAGAGGGCGCATGGTAGTGACGACAGACTCCGAAGACGCTGAAGACACAGGAGTTGCTGGGAACGGGAGAGGTAAGTATTTGAGGAGGGGGCCCCGATGCCAGCGCGCAGGGTAGGACCGTCCTGGTGTGATAGCTGGAAAAATTCCCGGTGGGCCCCGATGAGAGAGTGAGAGAATTGGTAGCGGGGGCTCTTAAAAAGTGCGGGCCCTTTAAAAGCGCAGCCGAAGGAAATGTAGCGTCGCGTGCGGCGCTCATACTATTCAGTGGTGACAGCGGGTGACGCGCATAGTCACATGACTGAGGACGTGTTCTTGGTGGGCGGTGACACGCACCGCGCTCTGCTTTGCCGCTGGTGGCTGGCAGTGGTGTGTTGTCAGGTGACACGCTGACGTCGCGCTCTCCTCTCGCTGCTTCCCTGCCGGCTTTTGATACGCCGACGCCGCGCTCTGCTCTCCAGTCCCGGCTCCTGCTCCCTTGGAATTGGCCTTGTAACACCGGCTCCCGTCCGGGTATGGAACACCGCACCAGCACCGCGCACCGCCCTCTTCTCTCCTGCTCTCTTGCCTTTTAAGCCGGCTCCTGGGCTGAGTATGCGGTGACCAGCACTCTGCTCTCTCACCATAACCCTGGAAACAAGGCTGCAGGTCTGGCTACAGCTCTCCCTGCTTCAACTTCAAGTCAAGTGCAATATCCACGTTTTTCTGGGTGAGTGTTCCCAGCATTGGTCATCATCCATATATGGAGGGGTCGCAGGCTGGTCACATGGGGACATGGATGGGGACATGGGGCTGAAGGGGGGGCTGGTTGGACCCATGGGGACATGGATGGGGACATGGGTCTGAAGGTGGACATGGATGGGGACATAGGGCTGAAGGGGGGGCTGGCTGGACCCATGGGGCTGAAGGGGAGGGGGCTGGCTGGGCCCATGGTGACATGGGGCTGAAGGGGGGGGGCTGGCTGGACCCATGGTGACATGGGGCTGGCTGGCTGGACCCATAGGGACATGGATGGGGATATGGGGCTGAAGGGGGGGCTGGCTGGACCCATGGGGATAAGGATGGGGACATGGGGCTGAAGGGGGGGCTGGCTGGACCCATGGGGACATGGGGCTGAAGGGGGGGCTGGCTGGACGCATGGGGGACATATGGATGGAGGCATGGGGCTGAAGGGGGGGCTGGATGGACCCATGGGGCTGAAGGGGGGGCTGGACCCATGGGGACATGGGGCTGGCTGGACCCATGGGGACATGGGGCTGGCTGACTGGACCCATGGGGACATGGATGGGGACATGGGGCTGAAGGGGGGGCTGGCTGGACCCATGGGGACATGGATGGGGAAATGGGGCTGAAGGGGGGGCTGGATGGACCCATGGGGACATGGATGGGGACATGGGGCTGAAGGGGGGCTGGCTGGGCCCATGGGGATATGGATGGGGACATGGGGCTGAAGGGGGGGCTGGCTGGACCCATGGGGACATGGGGCTGAAGGGGGGGCTGGCTGGACGCATGGGTGACATGGATGGAGGCACGGGGCTGAAGGGGGGGCTGGCTGGACCCATGGAGACATGGATGGGGACATGGGGCTGAAGGGGGGGCTGGCTGGACCCATGGAGACATGGATGGGGACATGGGGCTGAAGGGGGGCTGGCTGGACACATGGGGAGACATATGGATGGAGGCATGGGGCTGAAAGGGGGGGCTGGTTGGACGCATGGGGAGACATATGGATGGAGGCACGGGGCTGAAGGGGGGGGGCTGGATGGACGCATAAGGGGACACATGGTGGTGAAGGGGGCCAAGTTGGGGACCTGGATGGACACATGGAGGTGAAGGGGGGCAAGCTGGACACATTGGGACCTGGATGGACACATATAGGTGAAGGGCAGCAAGCTGGACACATGGGGACCTGGATGGACACATGGAGGTGAAGGGCAGCAAGCTGGACACATGGGGTCCTGGATAGATATATGGGGTGGGGTGGGATGCATATATGAGTGGGACAGGATGGATATATGAAGGGGGGCAGGCTGGACACATGGAGGCCCGGATGGATATATGGGAGGGGCAGACTGGACACATGGAGACCAGAATGGATATATGGCGAGTGGGGAACATTATTACTTTAGAGTCCAATTGGGGACATTATTACTTCTGTAATATAATTTTATTTTTAGGAAACTGTTTTCCGTAAGAGGGGACAAAAGGGGGTCCTGTTACTGTGCAGGGCGCCACTATGTCGCTTTATTTCTTCAACTGGTGTAGTGTAGAAGCCTGGGGAAAAGTGAGAATGTGCTCTAAAAGAGATCAGTTATTGATAACTGTGTGTTATTTTCTGCAGAGATGATTCCTGGCTGGAAGAAGTGATGGTGGACTGTGCCAGATGAAGAAAAGCGAAGATGAAGAACTTCACCTAGAGACATCACTGGTGAGTCAGTGTATTACTGTACACTTACACTATATAGTATATACAGAGCTCCTGTGTATGTCACTGGTGACCAGTGTATTACCTATACACTATATACAGAGCTCCTGTGTATAATGTCACTCGTGATAACTGTATTACCTGTACACTACATACAGAGCTCCTGTGTATAATGTCACCGGTGAACACTGTATTACATGTACACTGACACTATATACAGAGATCCTGTTTATAATGTCACTGGGGATCACTGTATTACCTGTACACTGACACTATATACAGAGCTCATATGTATAGTGACAGTGTTGTTAGTATTGTGGTTTGTATTCCTGATCAGTATTGTATTATTTGGTCACTATGTGGTCTGGTCATGGTGTGGTGATTTGTCCCTTTTGTATGTGATATTATTGGTGTTGTTATAGTGGATTATGTTGTGTATGGCGGTCATTTGTTCTCGCTGAGATTAACTAGGAAAAGATTTTTTTCCATGAGGCCACGGCTTCACTATCAGTATTTGGTCAGTATTTTTTCTCGGTAGTGAGAGCCAAAAGCAGGAGTGGGTGATAAATCCAGAATTGGTGACTTGTTTCTATTCTACCTTTTCTCTGATTGTTCCTCACCTGGTTTTGGCTCCCACTCCTGAGAAAAAATCCTGACTGAATACTGATAGTGGGACTGTGGTCTTAGAGATGAAATACTTGGAGCAGAGCGTCAGAGATGCACTCACAGGGGTTCTCCGGGGAGAACAAGTAATCCCCTCTCCACAGGATAAGTGATAACTTATTGATTGGTGGGGGTCTGACTACTGGGACCTGCAGCGATCGGCAGACTGTGGAGCTTTTCTCCCCATTACACTGGAGCTCATGTGCGACTCGACCACTGATCCATTCATTCCCTCAGGGGCTGTGAGCGCTGCTCTTTTTTGGAAGCCCCCAAGAGAAAGAATGAGGCTGTGGTCAGACGTCCCACCTGTCGCTGCATTTTAAAATGGGGATAAGTGTCCTGTCAGGGATAAAACTTCCCCATTCTTCCAATCAATAAGTGATCACCTATCCTGTGTAGCCCATGAATCTGTGATGACTTGTTTTAACCAAAGAAGCCCTTTCATGTAAACTACAGAAATTGTCCATCCCTGTTGTAGTCTGTGCAGAGTAGATGTGAGGAGCCGCCGGTCACTGCTCCACTATAACAGGGAGAGCAGAGAAGAGAGATCTGCATATTGCTGGAGGTGGCCCCTAGAGTCAGTGTCCCCTGTGGGCCCCAGACACCCCAGTCCGACCCTGCTGACATCTGATTAAGGCCTAAGGCCCCGTTCACATGTCAGGTTTTAATCAGTGTTTTTTTTCTAATTTTCATCTGATTTTGGTCAGTGTCAGTTTTTCTCCTCAGTGGGGCATATTTTTTTATATGTAAAGTAAAAAGCTAAAGGTTTCCTCGCCTCGCTTGCCCGGCCTATAGACACTGGAAAACAAGCAGTACAGGCAACATGGTTGGTTCTGGCCATTTTTCTGACAGACTCGTTGACTTCAATAGATGATCTTTATCTACAAATCGGATGAAAATCGGACCGGTCTCCGTTCTGATTTGCAGATCAATCGTCCACAATAAATAGAGCTGTAAACCTGTCCACGGTCTATAACGGAGCATATTCTACCTGCTAGAAGAATAACCAGACGTGAAAAGAGCCATGTGCTATTCTTACAGGGAAGGGGCCACGATTTTATGTTTTGTATTAATAATTATGTAATCAATTATTTTTAATACAAAATTAAATGTACCACTTTATTAGTTTTTTATTTATTTTTACATTGGCCACTAGGGGCTGCCATTTTTATTTGGGGGGTGTGTAAGAAGCGCTCTTACACACCTCATTTACGGCAGCCCTGGCCATAAGAGACAGTAGTCTGTCATCGACCCTTTCTCTAACATTAGAGGCCGCTCCTCCTGCCTCTAGCTGTGACCTGGGCACGCCCCCTTGGCTGTTCAGGTCGCAGCCGTGGGAGGAGATTGCAGCCATCTTTGTGGAGCCTGCAGTGTAAGCTGTACATTCCCCCTGTCGTCGCACGCACTGCTCAGTCAGAGCATACCATGACAGGAACTGCCGGGGAGGAAATGCCTAGGAGTGGACGTCCCGAGTGAGTATCTGCAGCGGCGCCGTGCGGTGATCTCAGCCTCTCAGCTGTTATCACCGCCGACATCTTCAGGCAACACAGAAACAGTGCTGCGTGGGAACGTGGAAGGTGAGTAGAAGCGTTTGTTTTGTTTTTTTTCCCTTCGCATTGAATATATGGAGGCATATACCCACCAGGATGGAGGAGGAGGAGGCATATACCCACCAGGATGGATGGAGGGGGGGGGGGCATATACCCACCAGGATGGATGGAGGGGGGGCATATACCCACCAGGATGGATGGAGGGGGGGCATATACCCACCAGGATGGATGGAGGGGGGGGCATATACCCACCAGGATGGATGGAGGGGGGGGCATATACCCACCAGGATGGATGGAGGGGGGGGCATATACCCACCAGGATGGATGGAGGGGGGGGCATATACCCACCAGGATGGATGGAGGGGGGGGCATATACCCACCAGGATGGATGGAGGGGGGGGCATATACCCACCAGGATGGATGGAGGGGGGGGCATATACCCACCAGGATGGATGGAGGGGGGGGCATATACCCACCAGGATGGATGGAGGGGGGGGCATATACCCACCAGGATGGATGGAGGGGGGGGCATATACCCACCAGGATGGATGGAGGGGGGGGCATATACCCACCAGGATGGATGGAGGGGGGGCATATACCCACCAGGATGGATGGATGGAGGGGGGCATATACCCACCAGGATGGATGGATGGAGGGGGGCATTTACACCTAACCAGGATGGATGGATGGATGGATGGATGAAGGGGCATATGCATTTACCCAGAATGCATGGGGGTGTGTGACGCCTAGCTGCGCTTGGTATCACAGATCCTAGCAGGGTGTATTGATGGATTCCTCCACAAGAGGCCCCCATAACCATTCACACATCTCCACCTTCCACCTCAGACCATCAGAGGGAGCCCGTTAGGGATAGATATATAAGGGAAGGTGGAGCCAGGCAGCAGTTAGTCTACACTGGAGTCGACAGAAAGCAAACCTGTTGAGAGAGCTCCTGCAGTGCAAAAGCCTGAGAGAGGTCAGTCTGCAGTGGAGCACGTTCTAGACTCGGTTGTAGCTCAGAGAGGTGAGCTTTAGGTGTGCCGGCGCCATAAGATCGGTGAAGCGCGGCAAGCTGCCGTTAGTGTGTATAGCCTAGTGAGGGCCCGAGTAGGCCGAAGGCGAGTGGAGAGTTAATACATAGGGGGCAGAGGAGCTTAACTAGCTCACCCCGAAGAAGCAGTTACCGGACATCGGGTCCGAAGCTTACCGGGATCTCCACGACCCAGTAAGATATAACCAGAATCCCTGGAGAACTACAAGTCCCAGTATCGCAAAAGTGCTGATACGTAATAGAGCCAGGAGACACATAGGCCCCTTAAGTCGGGAGCGTGTAATCCAAGAAAAGGCCCTACCACAAGGTCAGCCAGCGCAGGACAGAGACAAAGTTAGGCCTTGCTCCAGGAAGGTCAGAAACTTACTACGCAGAGGCAAGAAACAGGAGGCCCAAAACCCGCTCATTGGGGAGGATCCTGACGTGCACCCTTCACCCTACAGTGCTCTGGGACGTGCCTGAATTTCCATCAGTAAAAGGTACTGAAGTGACAATCGTGTCTGTCCCTGTTCTTGCTCTGACCCGGCTGGGTCTCTCCGTCCTGCTTTCCCCGTCCATATGCTGCCCTGAGGCCTAGCTCCACCTGTGGGAAGCTATACCATCGAGCTGCCTTATCACCGGCCTCAGTGGACTGCGCAGCGCTGGTGATCCTCACCAGAAACCACAGGTGGCGTCACAAACTTTTATAAACTTCACAAATCACGAACCCTTTTAAAGGAGCGACCCCAGGGTACGGGCTCGGGAGCCGACCACCGCGACATCCCTAAAGGCCCGGGTACCGAGTCATACCCATTCCCCTGGGCTAGTCAGGGGCATATAAACCTACCCAGCATGGATGGATGGAGGGGCATTTACACCTACCCAGGATGGATGGAGGGGCATTTACACCTACCCAGGATGGATGGATGAAGGGGCATATACACCTACCCAGGATGGATGGATGGAGGGGCATCTACACTTAACCAGGATGGATGGATGGGGCATCTACACCTAACCAGGTTGGATGGAGGGGCATATACACCTACCAGAATAGACTACCCAGGATGGATGGATGGATGGAGGGGCATCTACACCTAACCAGGATGGATGAATGGATGGGGCATCTACACCTAACCAGGTTGGATGGAGGGGCATATACACCTGCCCAGAATGGATGAAGATTGCTCCATAAGTATAATAGCCCCATAGATTGCTCCATGCTGTAATGGCCCTATAGATTGCTCCATAATGGCCCCATAGATTGCTCCATAAGTATAATGGCTCCACAGATTGCTCCATGCTGTATAATGGCCCCATAGATTGCTGCATGCTGTAATGGCCCTATAGATTGCTCCATAAGTATAATGGCCCCATAGATTGCTCGCTACTGTATAATGGCCCCATAGATTGCTCCATGCTGTAATGGCCCTATAGATTGCTCCATAAGGATAATGCCCCCATAGATTGCTCCATGCTGTATCATGGCCCCATAGATTGCTCCCTACTGTATAATGGCCCCATAGATTGCTCCCTACTGTATAATGGCCCTATAGATTGGTCCATAAGTTTAATGGCCCTATAGATTGCTCCATAAGTGTAATGGCCCTATAGATTGCTCCATGCTGTATAATGGCCCCATAGATTGCCCCATGCTTTATAATGGCCCCATAGATTGCTCCATGCTGTATAATGGCCCCATAGATTGCTCCATGCTGTAATGGTCCCATAGATTGCTCCATAAGTATAATGGCCCCATAGATTGCTCCATGCTGCATAATGGCCCCATAGATTGCTCCATGCTGTATAATGGCTCCATAGATTGCTCCATACTGCATAATGGCTCCATAGATTGCTCCATACTGTATGATGGCCCCATAGATTTCTCCATAAGTATAATGGCCCCATAGATTGCTCCATAAGTATAATGGCCCCATAGATTGCTCCATAAGTATAATGGCCCTATAGATTGCTCCATAAGTATAATGGCCCTATAGATTGCTCCATAAGTATAATGGCCTCATAGATTGCTCCATGCTGTAATGGCCTCATAGATTGCTCCATGCTGTAATGGCCCCATAGATTGCTCCATGCTGTAATGGCCCTATAGATTGCTCCATAAGTAAAATGGCCCAATAGATTGCTCCATGATGTAATGGCCCTATAGATTGCTCCATAAGTATAATGACCCCATAGATTGCTCCATGCTGTATAATGGCCCCATAGATTGCCCCCTGCTGTATAATGGCCCCATAGATTGACCCCTGCTGTATAATGGCCCCATAGATTGACCCCTGCTGTATAATGGCCCCATAGATTGTTCCATGCTGTATAATGGCCCCATAGATTGCTCCATAAGTATAATGGCCCCATAGATTGCTCCATGCTGTAATGGCCCTATAAATTGCTCCATGCTGCATAATGGCTCCATAGATTGCTCCATGCTGCATAATGGCTCCATAGATTGCTCCATACTGTATAATGGCCCCATAGATTGCTCCATAAGTATAATGACCCTATAGATTGCTCCATAAGTATAATGGCCCCATAGATTGATCCATGCTGTAATGGCCCGATAGATTGCTCCATAAGTATAATGGCCCCATAGATTGCTCCATGCTGTATAATGGCCCCATAGATTGCTCCATGCTGTAATGGCCCCATAGATTGCTCTATAAGTATAATGGCTCCATAGTTTGCTCCATGCTCCATAATGGCCCCATAGATTGCTCCATAGTGCATAATGGCTCCATAGATTGCTCCATACTGTATAATGTCCCTATAGATTGCTCCATAAGTATAATGGCCCCATAGATTGCTCCATAAGTATAATGGCCCCATAGATTGCTCCATGCTGTATAATGGCCCCATAGATTGGCTCCATGCTGTAATGGTCCTATAGATTGCTCAATAAGTATAATGGCCCCATAGATTGCTCCATGCTGTAATGGCCTCATAGATTGCTCCATGCTGTATAATTGCCCCATAGATTGCTCCATACTGTATAATGGCCCCATAGATTGCTGCATGCTGTAATGGCCCTATAGATTGCTCCATAAGGATAATGGCCCCATAGATTGCTCCATGCTGTATAATGGCCCCATAGATTGCTCCATGCTGTAATGGCCCTATAGATTGCTCCATAAGTATAAAGGCCCCATAGATTGCTGCATGCTGTAATGGCCCTATAGATTGGTCCATAAGTATAATGGCCCCATAGATTGCTCGCTACTGTATAATGGCCCCATAGATTGCTCCATGCTGTAATGGCCCTATAGATTGCTCCATAAGGATAATGCCCCCATAGATTGCTCCATGCTGTATAATGGCCCCATAGATTGCTCCCTACTGTATAATGGCCCCATAGATTGGTCCATAAGTTTAATGGCCCTATAGATTGCTCCATAAGTATAATGGCCCCATAGATTGCTCCACGCGGTAATGGCCCCATAAATTGCTCCATGCTGTAATGGCCCTATAGATTGCTCCATGCTGTATAATGGCCCTATAGATTGCTCCATGCTGTATAATGGCCCCATAGATTGCTCCATGCTGTATAATGGCCCCATAGATTGCTCCATGCTGTATAATGGCCCCATAGATTGCTCCATGCTGTATAATGGCCCCATAGATTGCTCCATGCTGTATAATGGCCCCATAGATTGCTCCATGCTGTATAATGGCCCCATAGATTGCTCCATGCTGTATAATGGCCCCATAGATTGCTCCATGCTGTATAATGGCCCCATAGATTGCTCCATGCTGTATAATGGCCCCATAGATTGCTCCATGCTGTATAATGGCCCCATAGATTGCTCCATGCTGTATAAAGGCCCCATAGATTGCTCCATGCTGTATAATGGCTCCATAGATTGCTCCATGCTGTATAATGGCCCCATAGATTGCTCCATGCTGTATAATGGCCCCATAGATTGCTCCATGCTGTATAATGGCCCCATAGATTGCTCCATGCTGTATAATGGCCCCATAGATTGCTCCATGCTGTATAATGGCCCCATAGATTGCTCCATGCTGTATAATGGCCCCATAGATTGCTCCATGCTGTATAATGGCCCCATAGATTGCTCCATGCTGTATAATGGCCCCATAGATTGCTCCATGCTGTATAATGGCCCCATAGATTGCTCCATGCTGTATAATGGCCCCATAGATTGCTCCATGCTGTATAATGGCCCCATAGATTGCTCCATGCTGTATAATGGCCCCATAGATTGCTCCATGCTGTATAATGGTCCCATAGATTGCTCCCTACTGTATAATGGCCCCATAGATTGCTCCATAAGTATAATGGCCCTATAGATTGCTCCATAAGTATAATGGCCCTATAGATTGCTCCATTAGTATAATGGCCTCATAGATTGCTCCATGCTGTAATGGCCTCATAGATTGCTCCATGCTGTAATGGCCCCATAGATTGCTCCATGCTGTAATGGCCCTATAGATTGCTCCATAAGTATAATGGCCCAATAGATTGCTCCATGATGTAATGGCCCTATAGATTGCTCCATAAGTATAATGACCCCATAGATTGCCCCATGCTGTATAATGGCCCCATAGAGTGACCCCTGCTGTATAATGGCCCCATAGATTGACCCCTGCTGTATAATGGCCCCATAGATTGACCCCTGCTGTATAATGGCCCCATAGATTGTTCCATGCTGTATAATGGCCCCATAGATTGCTCCATGCTGCATAATGGCTCCATAGATTGCTCCATGCTGCATAATGGCTCCATAGATTGCTCCATGCTGCATAATGGCTCCATAGATTGCTCCATGCTGCATAATGGCTCCATAGATTGCTCCATACTGTATAATGACCCTATAGATTGCTCCATAAGTATAATGGCCCTATAGATTGCTCCATAAGTATAATGGCCCCATAGATTGATCCATGCTGTAATGGCCCGATAGATTGCTCCATAAGTATAATGGCCCCATAGATTGCTCCATGCTGTATAATGGCCCCATAGATTCCTCCATGCTGTAATGGCCCCATAGATTGCTCCATAAGTGTAATGGTCCTATAGATTGCTCCATGCTCCACAATGGCCCCATAGATTGCTCCATACTGCATAATGGCTCCATAGATTGCTCCATACTGTATAATGTCCCTATAGATTGCTCCATAAGTATAATAGCCCTATAGATTGCTCCATAAGTATAATGGCCCCATAGATTGCTCCATGCTGTATAATGGCCCCATAGATTGGCTCCATGCTGTAATGGTCCTATAGATTGCTCCATAAGTATAATGGCCCCATAGATTGCTCCATGCTGTATTGGCCTCATAGATTGCTCCATGCTGTATAATGGCCCCATAGATTGCTGCATGCTGTAATGGCCCTATAGATTGCTCCATAAGGATAATGGCCCCATAGATTGCTCCATGCTGTATAATGGCCCCATAGATTGCTCCATGCTGTAATGGCCCTATAGATTGCTCCATAAGTATAAAGGTCCCATAGATTGCTCCATGCTGTATAATGGCCCCATTGATTGCCCCATGCTGTATAATGGTCCCATAGATTGCTCCCTACTGTATAATGGCCCTATAGATTGCTCCATAAGTATAATGGCCCCACAGATTGCTCCATGCTGTAATGGCCCCACAGATTGCTCCATGCTGTAATGGCCCCACAGATTGCTCCATGCTGTAAAATGGCCCCATAGATTGCTCCATGCTGTATAATGGCCCCATAGATTGCTCCATGCTGTATAATGGCCCCATAGATTGCTCCATGCTGTATAATGGCCCCATAGATTGCTCCATGCTGTAATGGCACTATAGATTGCTCCATAAGTATAATGGCCACATAGATTGCTCCATGATGTAATGGCCCCATAGATTGCTCCATAAGCGTAATGGCCCCATAGATTGCTCCATGCTGTATAATGGCCCCATAGATTGCCCAATGCTGTATAATGGCCCCATCGATTGTTCCATGCTGTATAATCGCCCCATAGATTGCTCCATAAGTATAATGGCCCCATAGATTGCTCCTTGCTGTAATGGCCCTATAGATTGCTCCATGCTGCATAATGGCCCCATAGATTGCTCCATACTGCATAATGGTTCCATAGATTGCTTCATACTGTATAATGGCCCCATAGATTGCTCCATAAGTATAATGGCCCTATAGATTGCTCCATAAGTATAATGGCCTTATAGATTGCTCCATGGTGTATAATGGCCCCATAGATTGCTCCATGGTGTATAATGGCCCCATAGATTGCTCCATGCTGTAATGGCCCTATAGATTGCTCCATGCTGTAATGGCCCTATAGATTGCTCCATAAGTATAATGGCCCCATAGATTGCTCTATGCTGTAATGGCCCCATAGATTGCTCTATGCTGTAATGGCCCCATAGATTGCTCCATGCTGCATAATGGCCCCATAGATTGCTCCATGCTGCATAATGGCCCCATAGATTGCTCCATGCTGCATAATGGCCCCATAGATTGCTCCGTGCTGTAATGGCCCTATAGATTGCTCCATGCTGTATAATGGCCCCATAGATTGCTCCATGCTGTAATGGCCCCAAAGCTTGCTCCATAAGTATAATGGCCCCATAGATTGCTCCATACTGTAATGGCCCCATAGATTGCTCCATGCTGTAATGGCCCCATAGATTGCTCCATAAGTGTAATGGCCCCATAGATTGCTCCATAAGTGTAATGGCCTCATAGATTGCTCCATAAGTGTAATGGCCCCATAGATTGCTCCATAAGTGTAATGGCCCCATAGATTGCTCCATAAGTGTAATGGCCCCATAGATTGCTCCATAAGTGTAATGGCCCCATAGATTGCTCCTTAAGTGTAATGGCCCCATAGATTGCTCCATAAGTGTAATGGCCCCATAGATTGCTCCATAAGTGTAATGGCCCCATAGATTGCTCCATAAGTGTAATGGCCCCATAGATTGCTCCATAAGTGTAATGGCCCCATAGATTGCTCCATAAGTGTAATGGCCCCATAGATTGCTCCATAAGTGTAATGGCCCCATAGATTGCTCCATAAGTGCAATGGCCCCATAGATTGCTCCATAAGTGTAATGGCCCCATAGATTGCTCCATAAGTGTAATGGCCCCATAGATTGCTCCATAAGTATAATGGCCCCATAGATTGCTCCATGCTGTATTGGCCTCATAGATTGCTCCATGCTGTATAATGGCCCCATAGATTGCTGCATGCTGTAATGGCCCTATAGATTGCTCCATAAGGATAATGGCCCCATAGATTGCTCCATGCTGTATAATGGCCCCATAGATTGCTCCATGCTGTAATGGCCCTATAGATTGCTCCATAAGTATAAAGGTCCCATAGATTGCTCCATGCTGTATAATGGCCCCATTGATTGCCCCATGCTGTATAATGGTCCCATAGATTGCTCCCTACTGTATAATGGCCCTATAGATTGCTCCATAAGTATAATGGCCCCACAGATTGCTCCATGCTGTAATGGCCCCACAGATTGCTCCATGCTGTAATGGCCCCATAGATTGCTCCATGCTGTATAATGGCCCCATAGATTGCTCCATGCTGTATAATGGCCCCATAGATTGCTCCATGCTGTATAATGGCCCCATAGATTGCTCCATGCTGTATAATGGCCCCATAGATTGCTCCATGCTGTAATGGCACTATAGATTGCTCCATAAGTATAATGGCCACATAGATTGCTCCATGATGTAATGGCCCTATAGATTGCTCCATAAGCGTAATGGCCCCATAGATTGCTCCATGCTGTATAATGGCCCCATAGATTGCCCAATGCTGTATAATGGCCCCATCGATTGTTCCATGCTGTATAATCGCCCCATAGATTGCTCCATAAGTATAATGGCCCCATAGATTGCTCCTTGCTGTAGTGGCCCTATAGATTGCTCCATGCTGCATAATGGCCCCATAGATTGCTCCATACTGCATAATGGTTCCATAGATTGCTCCATACTGTATAATGGCCCCATAGATTGCTCCATAAGTATAATGGCCCTATAGATTGCTCCATAAGTATAATGGCCTTATAGATTGCTCCATGGTGTATAATGGCCCCATAGATTGCTCCATGGTGTATAATGGCCCCATAGATTGCTCCATGCTGTAATGGCCCTATAGATTGCTCCATGCTGTAATGGCCCTATAGATTGCTCCATAAGTATAATGGCCCCATAGATTGCTCTATGCTGTAATGGCCCCATAGATTGCTCTATGCTGTAATGGCCCCATAGATTGCTCCATGCTGCATAATGGCCCCATAGATTGCTCCATGCTGCATAATGGCCCCATAGATTGCTCCATGCTGCATAATGGCCCCATAGATTGCTCCGTGCTGTAATGGCCCTATAGATTGCTCCATGCTGTATAATGGCCCCATAGATTGCTCCATGCTGTAATGGCCCCAAAGCTTGCTCCATAAGTATAATGGCCCCATAGATTGCTCCATACTGTAATGGCCCCATAGATTGCTCCATGCTGTAATGGCCCCATAGATTGCTCCATAAGTGTAATGGCCCCATAGATTGCTCCATAAGTGTAATGGCCTCATAGATTGCTCCATAAGTGTAATGGCCCCATAGATTGCTCCATAAGTGTAATGGCCCCATAGATTGCTCCATAAGTGTAATGGCCCCATAGATTGCTCCATAAGTGTAATGGCCCCATAGATTGCTCCATAAGTGTAATGGCCCCATAGATTGCTCCATAAGTGTAATGGCCCCATAGATTGCTCCATAAGTGTAATGGCCCCATAGATTGCTCCATAAGTGTAATGGCCCCATAGATTGCTCCATAAGTGTAATGGCCCCATAGATTGCTCCATAAGTGTAATGGCCCCATAGATTGCTCCATAAGTGTAATGGCCCCATAGATTGCTCCATAAGTGTAATGGCCCCATAGATTGCTCCATAAGTGTAATGGCCCCATAGATTGCTCCATAAGTGTAATGGCCCCATAGATTGCTCCATAAGTGTAATGGCCCCATAGATTGCTCCATAAGTGTAATGGCCCCATAGATTGCTCCATAAGTGTAATGGCCCCATAGATTGCTCCATAAGTGTAATGGCCCCATAGATTGCTCCATAAGTGTAATGGCCCCATAGATTGCTCCATAAGTGTAATGGCCCCATAGATTGCTCCATAAGTGTAATGGCCCCATAGATTGCTCCATAAGTGTAATGGCCCCATAGATTGCTCCATAAGTGTAATGGCCCCATTGATTGCTCCATAAGTGTAATGGCCCCATAGATTGCTCCATAAGTGTAATGGCCCCATAGATTGCTCCATAAGTGTAATGGCCCCATAGATTGCTCCATAAGTGTAATGGCCCCATAGATTGCTCCATAAGTGTAATGGCCCCATAGATTGCTCCATGCGTGTAATGGCCCCATAGATTGCTCCATGCGTGTAATGGCCCCATAGATTGCTCCATGCGTGTAATGGCCCCATAGATTGCTCCATGCTGTATAATGGCCCCATAGATTGCTCCATGCTGTATAATGGCCCCATAGATTGCTCCATGCTGTATAATGGCCCCATAGATTGCTCCATGCTGTATAATGGCCCCATAGATTGCTCCATGCTGTATAATGGCCCCATAGATTGCTCCATGCTGTATAATGGCCCCATAGATTGCATTATACTTATGGATTGCTAGATAAGACAGAGGGAGCACGGTAGTGACGGCAGACTCCGAAGACGCTGAAGACACAGGAGTTGCTGGGAACGGGAGAGGTAAGTATTTGAGGAGGGGGCCCCGATGCCAGCGCGCAAGGTAGGACTGGCCTGGTGTGATAGCTGGAAAAATTCCCGGTGGGCCCCGATGAGAGAGTGAGAGAATTGGTAGCGGGGGCTCTTAAAAAGTGCGGGCCCTTTAAAAGCGCAGCCGAAGGAAATGTAGCGTCGCGTGCGGCGCTCATTCTATTCAGTGGTGACAGCGGGTGACGCGCATAGTCACATGACTGAGGACGTGTTCTTGGTGGGCGGTGACACGCACCGCGCTCTGCTTTGCCGCTGGTGGCTGGCAGTGGTGTGTTGTCAGGTGACACGCTGACGTCGCGCTCTCCTCTCCCTGCTCCCCTGCCGGCTTTTGATACGCCGACGCCGCGCTCTGCTCTCCAGTCCCGGCTCCTGCTCCCTTGGAATTGGCCTTGTAACACCGGCTCCCGTCCGGGTATGGAACACCGCACCAGCACCGCGCACCGCCCTCTTCTCTCCTGCTGTCTTGCCTTTTAAGCCGGCTCCTGGGCTGAGTATGCGGTGACCAGCACTCTGCTCTCTCACCATAACCCTGGAAACAAGGCTGCAGGTCTGGCTACAGCTCTCCCTGCTTCAACTTCAAGTCAAGTGCAATATCCACGTTTTTCTGGGTGAGTGTTCCCAGCATTGGTCATCATCCATATATGGAGGGGTCGCAGACTGGTCACATGGGGACATGGATGGGGACATGGGGCTGAAGGGGGGGCTGGTTGGAACCATGGGGACATGGATGGGGACATGGGTCTGAAGGGGGGGCTGGATGGACCCATGAGGACATGGATGGGGACATGGGGCTGAAGGGGGGGCTGGCTGGACCCATGGGGCTGAAGGGGAGGGGGCTGGCTGGGCCCATGGGAACATGGATGGGGACATGGGGCTGAAGGGGGGGGGGGCTGGCTGGACCCATGGGGACATGGGGCTGGCTGGCTGGACCCATGGGGACATGGATGGGGATATGGGGCTGAAGGGGGGGCTGGCTGGACCCATGGGGACATGGGGCTGAAGGGGGGGCTGGCTGGACGCATGGGGGACATATGGATGGAGGCACGGGGCTGAAGGGGGGGCTGGCTGGACCCATGGAGACATGGATGGGGACATGGGGCTGAAGGGGGTCTGGCTGGACCCATGGGGAGACATATGGATGGAGGCACGGGGCTGAAGGGGGGGGCTGGATGGACGCATAAAGGGACACATGGTGGTGAAGGGGGCCAAGTTGGGGACCTGGATGGACACATGGAGGTGAAGGGGGCCAAGCTGGACACATTGGGACCTGGATGGACACATATAGGTGAAGGGCAGCAAGCTGGACACATGGGGACCTGGATGGACACATGGAGGTGAAGGGCGGCAAGCTGGACACATGGGGTCCTGGATAGATATATGGGGTGGGGTGGGATGCATATGAGTGGGACAGAATGGATATATGAAGGGGGGCAGGCTGGACACATGGAGGCCCGGATGGATATATGGGAGGGGCAGACTGGACACATGGAGACCAGAATGGATATATGGCGAGTGGGGAACATTATTACTTTAGAGTCCAATTAGGGACATTATTACTTCTGTAATATAATTTTATTTTTAGGAAACTGTTTTCCGTAAGAGGGGACAAAAGGGGGTCCTGTTACTGTGCAGGGCGCCACTATGTCGCTTTATTTCTTCAACTGGTGTAGTGTAGAAGCCTGGGGAAAAGTGGGAATGTGCTCTAAAAGAGATCAGTTATTGATAACTGTGTGTTATTTTCTGCAGAGATGATTCCTGGCTGGAAGAAGTGATGGTGGACTGTGCCAGATGAAGAAAAGCGAAGATGAAGAACTTCACCTAGAGACATCACTGGTGAGTCAGTGTATTACTGTACATTTACACTATATAGTATATACAGAGCTCCTGTGTATGTCACTGGTGACCAGTGTATTACCTATACACTATATACAGAGCTCCTGTGTATAATGTCACTCGTGATAACTGTATTACCTGTACACTACATACAGAGCTCCTGTGTATGTCAACGGTGATCACTGTATTACATGTACACTGACACTATATACAGAGATCCTGTTTATAATGTCACTGGGGATCACTGTATTACCTGTACACTGACACTATATACAGAGCTCGTATGTATAGTGACAGTGTTGTTAGTATTGTGGTTTGTATTCCTGATCAGTATTGTATTATTTGGTCACTATATGGTGGTAATATGTGGTCTGGTCATGGTGTGGTGATATTTGTCCCTTTTGTATGTGATATTATTGGTGTTGTTATAGTGGATTATGTTGTGTATGGCGGTCATTTGTTCTCGCTGAGATTAACTAGGAAAAGATTTTTTTCCATGAGGCCACGGCTTCACTATCAGTATTTGGTCAGTATTTTTTCTCAGTAGTGAGAGCCAAAAGCAGGAGTGGGTGATAAATCCAGAATTGGTGACTTGTTTCTATTCTACCTTTTCTCTGATTGTTCCTCACCTGGTTTTGGCTCCCACTCCTGAGAAAAAATCCTGACTGAATACTGATAGTGGGACTGTGGTCTTAGAGATGAAATACTTGGAGCAGAGCGTCAGAGATGCACTCACAGGGGTTCTCCGGGGAGAACAAGTAATCCCCTCTCCACAGGATAAGTGATAACTTATTGATTGGTGGGGGTCTGACTACTGGGACCTGCAGCGATCGGCAGACTGTGGAGCTTTTCTCCCCATTACACTGGAGCTCATGTGCGACTCGACCACTGATCCATTCATTCCCTCAGGGGCTGTGAGCGCTGCTCTTTTTTGGAAGCCCCCAAGAGAAAGAATGAGGCTGTGGTCAGACGTCCCACCTGTCGCTGCATTTTAAAATGGGGATAAGTGTCCTGTCAGGGATAAAACTTCCCCATTCTTCCAATCAATAAGTGATCACCTATCCTGTGTAGCCCATGAATCTGTGATGACTTGTTTTAACCAAAGAAGCTCTTTCATGTAAACTACAGAAATTGTCCATCCCTGTTGTAGTCTGTGCAGAGTAGATGTGAGGAGCCGCCGGTCACTGCTCCACTATAACAGGGAGAGCAGAGAAGAGAGATCTGCATATTGCTGGAGGTGGCCCCTAGAGTCAGTGTCCCCTGTGGGCCCCAGACACCCCAGTCCGACCCTGCTGACATCTGATTAAGGCCTAAGGCCCCGTTCACATGTCAGGTTTTAATCAGTGTTTTTTTTCTAATTTTCATCTGATTTTGGTCAGTGTCAGTTTTTCTCCTCAGTGGGGCATATTTTTTTATATGTAAAGTAAAAAGCTAAAGGTTTCCTCGCCTCGCTTGCCCGGCCTATAGACACTGGAAAACAAGCAGTACAGGCAACATGGTTGGTTCTGGGCATTTTTTCTGACAGACTCGTTGACTTCAATAGATGATCTTTATCTACAAATCGGATGAAAATCGGACCGGTCTCAGTTCTGATTTGCAGATCAATCGTCCACAATAAATAGAGCTGTAAACCTGTCCACGGTCTATAACGGAGCATATTCTACCTGCTAGAGAAATAACCAGACGTGAAAAGAGCCATGTGCTATTCTTACAGGGAAGGGGCCACGATTTTATGTTTTGTATTAATAATTATGTAATCAATTATTTTTAATACAAAATTAAATGTACCACTTTATTAGTTTTTTATTTATTTTTACATTGGCCACTAGGGGCTGCCATTTTTATTTGGGGGTTGTGTAAGAAGCGCTCTTACACACCTCATTTACGGCAGCCCTGGCCATAAGAGACAGTAGTCTGTCACCGACCCTTTCTCTAACATTACAGGCCGCTCCTCCTGCCTCTAGCTGTGACCTGGGCACGCCCCCTTGGCTGTTCAGGTCGCAGTCGTGGGAGGAGATTGCAGCCATCTTTGTGGAGCCTGCAGTGTAAGCTGTACATTCCCCCTGTCGTCGCACGCACTGCTCAGTCAGAGCATGCCATGACAGGAACTGCCGGGGAGGAAATGCCTAGGAGTGGACGTCCCGAGTGAGTATCTGCAGCGGCGCCGTGCGGTGATCTCAGCCTCTCAGCTGTTATCACCGCCGACATCTTCAGGCAACACAGACACAGCGCTGCGTAGGAACGTGGAAGGTGAGTAGAAGCGTTTGTTTTGTTTTTTTTCCCTTCGCATTGAATATATGGGGGCATATACCCACCAGGATGGAGGAGGAGGCATATACCCACCAGGATGGATGGAGGGGGGGGCATATACCCACCAGGATGGATGGAGGGGGGGGGCATATACCCACCAGGATGGATGGAGGGGGGGGCATATACCCACCAGGATGGATGGAGGGGGGGGGCATATACCCACCAGGATGGATGGAGAGGGGGGGGGGCATATACCCACCAGGATGGATGGAGAGGGGGGGGGCATATACCCACCAGGATGGATGGAGGGGGGGGGCATATACCCACCAGGATGGATGGAGAGGGGGGGGGCATATACCCACCAGGATGGATGGAGAGGGGGGGGCATATACCCACCAGGATGGATGGAGAGGGGGGGTGGCATATACCCACCAGGATGGATGGAGAGGGGGGTGGCATATACCCACCAGGATGGATGGAGAGGGGGGGTGGCATATACCCACCAGGATGGATGGAGGGGGGGGCATATACCCACCAGGATGGATGGAGAGGGGGGGGGCATATACCCACCAGGATGGATGGAGAGGGGGGGGGCATATACCCACCAGGATGGATGGAGAGGGGGGGGGCATATACCCACCAGGATGGATGGAGAGGGGGGGGCATATACCCACCAGGATGGATGGAGAGGGGGGGGCATATACCCACCAGGATGGATGGAGAGGGGGGGGGCATATACCCACCAGGATGGATGGAGAGGGGGGGGCATATACCCACCAGGATGGATGGAGAGGGGGGGGCATATACCCACCAGGATGGATGGAGAGGGGGGGCATATACCCACCAGGATGGATGGAGAGGGGGGGGCATATACCCACCAGGATGGATGGAGAGGGGGGGGCATATACCCACCAGGATGGATGGAGGGGGGGGGCATATACCCACCAGGATGGATGGAGGGGGGGGGCATATACCCACCAGGATGGATGGAGGGGGGGGGGCATATACCCACCAGGATGGATGGTGGGGGGGGGCATATACCCACCAGTATGAAGGGGAGGATATATCCACCAGGATGGATGGGGGGGGGCATATACTGACCGGGATGGATGGAGGGGCATATACATCTACCCAGGATGGATGGGGGTGTGTGACGCCTAGCTGCGCTTGGTATCACAGATCCTAGCAGGGTGTATTGATGGATTCCTCCACAAGAGGCCCCCATAACCATTCACACATCTCCACCTTCCACCTCAGACCATCAGAGGGAGCCCGTTAGGGATAGATATATAAGGGAAGGTGGAGCCAGGCAGCAGTTAGTCTAGACTGGAGTCGACAGAAAGCAAACCTGTTGAGAGAGCTCCTGCAGTGCAAAAGCCTGAGAGAGGTCAGTCTGCAGTGGAGCACGTTCTAGACTCGGTTGTAGCTCAGAGAGGTGAGCTTTAGGTGTGCCGGCGCCATAAGATCGGTGAAGCGCGGCAAGCTGCCGTTAGTGTGTATAGCCTAGTGAGGGCCCGAGTAGGCCGAAGGCGAGTGGAGAGTTAATACATAGGGGGCAGAGGAGCTTAACTAGCTCACCCCGAAGAAGCAGTTACCGGACATCGGGTCCGAAGCTTACCGGGATCTCCACGACCCAGTAAGATATAACCAGAATCCCTGGAGAACTAAAAGTCCCAGTATCGCAAAAGTGCTGATATGTAATAGAGCCAGGAGACACATAGGCCCCTTAAGTCGGGAGCGTGTAATCCAAGAAAAGGCCCTACCACAAGGTCAGCCAGCGCAGGACAGAGACAAAGTTAGGCCTTGCTCCAGGAAGGTCAGAAACTTACTACGCAGAGGCAAGAAACAGGAGGCCCAAAACCTGCTCATTGGGGAGGATCCTGACGTGCACCCTTCACCCTACAGTGCTCTGGGACGTGCCTGAATTTCCATCAGTAAAAGGTACTGAAGTGACAATCGTGTCTGTCCCTGTTCTTGCTCTGACCCGGCTGGGTCTCTCCGTCCTGCTTTCCCCGTCCATACGCTGCCCTGAGGCCTAGCTCCACCTGTGGGAAGCTATACCATCGAGCTGCCTTATCACCGGCCTCAGTGGACTGCGCAGCGCTGGTGATCCTCACCAGAAACCACAGGTGGCGTCACAAACTCTTTTATAAACTTCACAACTCACCAACCCTTTTAAAGGAGCGACCCCAGGGTACGGGCCCGGGAGCCGACCACCGCGACATCCCTTAAGGCCCGGGTACCGAGTCATACCCATTCCCCTGGGCTAGTCAGGGGCATATAAACCTACCCAGCATGGATGGATGGAGGGGCATTTACACCTACCCAGGATGGGTGGATGGAGGGGCATCTACACCTAACCAGGATGGATGAATGGAGGGGGCATCTACACCTAACCAGGTTGGATGGAGGGGCATATACACCTACCAGAATAGACTACCCAGGATGGATGGAGGGGCATCTACACCTACCCAGGATGGATGGAGGGGCATCTACACCTACCCAGAATGGATGAAGGGGCATCTACACCTACCCAGAATGGATGAAGGGGCATATACACCTACCCTGGATGGCTGGAGGGGCATATACAGCTACCCAGAATGGATGGATGGAGGGGCATATACACCTACCCAGGATGGATGGAGGGGCATATACACCTACCCAGGATGGATGGAGGGGCAAATACTCCTACACTGGATGGACGGAGGGGCATATGCACCTACCAAGGATGGATGGATGGATGGAGGGGCATATACACCTACCCAGGATGGATGGATGGAAGAATGGATGGAGGGGTATTCGCATCTACCATGGATGGATGGAGGGGCATCTACACCTACCCAGGATGGATTGAGGGATGGAGGGGCATCTACACCTACCCAGAGTGGATGGATGGAGGGGCATTTACACCTACCCAGGATGGATGGATGGAGGGGCATTTACACCTACCCAGGATGGATGGATGGAGGGGCATCTACACTTGACCAGGATGGATGGATGGAGGGGCATCTACACCTAACCAGGATGGATGGAGGGGCATATACACCTAGCAGAATAGACTACCCAGGATGGATGGATGGATGGAGGGGCATCTACACCTAACCAGGATGGATGAATGGAGGGGGCATCTACACCTAACCAGGTTGGATGGAGGGGCATATACACCTACCAGAATAGACTACCCAGGATGGATGGAGGGGCATCTACACCTACCCAGAATGGATGAAGGGGCATATACACCTACCCAGGATGGCTGGAGGGGCATATACAGCTACGATGGATGGATGGATGGATGGAGGGGCCGATACACCTACCCAGGATGGATGGATGGGCATATACACCTACCCAGGATGGATGGATGGAGGGGCATATACACCTACCCAGGATGGATGGAGGGGCAAATACTCCTACACTGGATGGATGGAGGGGCATATACACCTACCCAGGATGGATGGATGGAAGAATGGATGGAGGGGTATTCGCATCTACCATGGATGGATGGAGGGGCATCTATTCCTACCCAGGATGGATTGATGGATGGAGGGGCATCTACACCTACCCAGAGTGGATGGATGGAGGGGCATATACACCTACCAGAATAGACTGCTCAGGATGGATGGATGGATGGAGGGGCATCTATGCTTACCCAGTTTGGATGGATGGATGGAGGTGCATATACACCTACCCAGGATGGATGGATGGAGAGGTATCTACACCTACCCAGGATGGATGGAATGAGGGGCATATACACCTACCCAGAATGGATGGATGGAGGGGCATCTACCCCTACCCACGATGGATGGATGGAGGGGCATCTACACTTACGCAGGATGGATGGATGGAAGGGCATCTACACCTACCCAGGATGGGTGGATGGATGGAGGGGCATCTAGACCTACCCAGGATGTATGGATGGATGGAGGGGCATATACACCTACCCAGAGTGGACGGATGCAGGGTCATCTACCCCTACCCACGATGGATGGATGGAGGGGCATCTACACTTACTCAGGATATATGGACGAATGGAGGGGCATATACACCTACCCAGGATGGATGGATAGAGGGGAATATACACCTACCAGAATAGACTGCGCAGGATGGATGGATGGAGGGGCATCTACGCCTACCCAGAATGGATGGATGGATGAAGGGTCATATACACTCACCCAGGATGGATGGATGGAGGGGGAAATACACCTACTCAGGATGGATGGAGGGGCATATACACCTACCCAGGATGGATGGAGGGGCAAATACTCCTACCCAAGATGGATGGATGGATGGAGGGGCATATACACCTACCAGAATAGACTACCCAGGATGGATGGAGGTGCATCTACGCAAACCCAGAATGGATGGATGAAGGGGCATATACACCTACCCAGATTGGATGGATGGATGGAGGTGCATATACACCTACCCAGGATGGATGGATGGAAAGGTATCTACGCCTACCCAGGATGGATGGATGGATGGAGGGGCATATACACCTACCCAGAATGGATGGATGGATGGATGGAGGGGCATATACACCTACCCAGGATGGATGGATGGAGGGGCATCTACCCCTACCCAGGATGGATGGAGGGGCATCTACACTTACCCAGGATGAATGGATGGATGGAAGGGCATCTACACCTACCCAGGATGGGTGGATGGATGGAGGGGTATCTAGACCTACCCAGGATGTATGGATGGATGGATGGAGGGGCATATACACCTACCCAGGATGGATGGATGGGCTTATACACCTACTCAGGATGGATGGATGGAGGGGCATATACACCTACTCTGGATGGATGGATGGATGGATGGAGGGGCATATACAGCTACCCAGGATGGATTGATGGATGGAGGGGCATATACACCTACCCAGGATGGATGGATGGGCATATACACCTACTCAGGATGGATGGATGGAGGGGCATATACACCTACTCTGGATGGATGGATGGAGGGGCATATACAGCTACCCAGGATGGATGGAGAGGCCGATACACCTACCCAGGATGGATGGAAGGGCATATTCACCTACCCAGGATGGATGGAAGGGCATATTCACCTACCCAGGATGGATGGATGGAGGGGCATATACACCTACCCACTATGGATGGAGGGGCAAATACTCCTACCCAGGATGAATGGAGGGGCATATACACCTACCCAGAATGGATGGATGGAGTGGTATCTACACCTACTATGGATGGATGGAGGGGCATCTACACCTACCGAGAATGGACGAATGGAGGGGCATCTACACCTACCGAGAATTGACGAATGGAGGGGCATCTACACCTACCCAGGATGGATGGATAGAGGGGCATATACACCTACCAGAATAGACTGCGCAGGATGGATGGATGGATGGAGGGGCATCTACGCCTACCCAGAATGGATGGATGGATGAAGGGTCATATACACCTACCCAGGATGGATGGAGGGGCATATACACCTACCCAGGATGGATGGAGGTGCAAATACTCCTACCCAGGATGGATGGATGGATGGAGGGGCATATACACCTACCAGAATAGACTACCCAGGATGGATGGAGGTGCATCTACGCAAACCCAGAATGGATGGATGAAGGGGCATATACACCTACCCAGATTGGATGGATGCATGGATGGATGGAGGTGCATATACACCTACCCAGGATGGATGGATGGAAAGGTATCTACGCCTACCCAGGATGGATGGATGGAGGGGCATATACACCTACCCAGAATGGATGGATGGAGGGGCATCTACCCCTACCCAGGATGGATGGATGGAGGGGCATCTACACTTGCCCCTCCATCCATCCATCCATTCATCCTGGGTAAGTGTAGATGCCCCTCCATCCATCCATCCTTTGTAGGTGTAGATGCCCCTTCATCCATCCATTCATCCTGGGTATCTACACCTACCCAGGATGGGTGGATGGATGGAGGGGCATCTACACCTACCCAGGATGTATAGATGGATGGAGGGGCATCTACACCTACCCAGGATGGATGGATGGAGGGGCATCTACACCTTACCCGGGATGGATGGATGGATGGATGGAGGGGCATCTACACTTACCCAGGATGAATGGATGGAGGGTCATCTACGCCTACCCAGAATGGATGGATGGAGGGCATATACCCCTACCCAGGATGGATTGATGGATGGAGGGGCATCTACATCTACCCAGAATGGATGGATGGAGGGGCATCTGCGCCTACCCAGAATGGATGGAGGGGCATATACACCTACCCAGAATGGATGAATGGAGGGGCATATACACCTACCCAGAATGGATGGATGGAGGGGCATCTACGCCTACCCAGAATGGATGGATGGAGGGGCATATACACCTACCCAGAATGGATGAATTGAGGGGCATATACACCTACCCAGAATGGATGGATGGAGGACCATATACACCTACCCAGGATGGATGGAGGGGCATGTATACCTACCCAGGATGGATGGATGGAGAGGCATCTACACCTACCCAGGATGGATGGAGGGGCATCTACTCCTACCCAAGATGGATGGATGGCGGGGCATCTACTCCTACCCAAGATGGATGGATGGCGGGGCATATACACCTACCCAGGATGGATGGAGAAGAATATACACCTACCCAGGATGGATGGAGGGGCATGTACACCTACCCAGGATGGATGGATGGAGAGGCATCTACACCTACCCAGGATGGATGGATGGCGGGGCATATACACCTACCCAGGATGGATGGATGGGGACGCATGGATTCCACTCAGTATCAGCAGATTCTTGACAATAATGTTCAAGAATCAGTGATAAAGTTGAAGTTACGCAGGGGATGGATCTTTCAGCAAGACAATGATCCAAAACACGTCTCCAAATCTACTCAGGCATTCATGCAGAGGAACAATTACAATGTTCTGGAATGGCCATCCCAGTCCCCAGACCTGAATATCATTTAACATCTGTGGGATCATTTGAAGAGGGCTGTCCATGCTCGGCGACCATCAAACTTAACTGAACTGGAATTGTTTTGTAAAGAGGAATGGTCAAAAATACCTTCATCCAGGATCCAGGAAATCATTAAAAGCTACAGGAAGCGACTAGAGGCTGTTATTTTTGCAAAAGGAGGATCTACTAAATATTAATGTCACTTTTCTGGTGAGGTGCCCATACTTATGCACCTGTCAAATTTTGTTTGAATGCAGATTGCACATTTTCTGTTAGTACAATAAACCTCATTTCAAGGCAGAAACATTACTGTGTCCAACAGTTATTACATATATCAAACTGAAATAGCTGTTGCAAAAACACCAATTTTTATAAAACAATAAGCTTAAGATTAATAGGGGTGCCCAAACTTTTTCATATAACTGTATGTTCTAATTATTTTTTTAATATGAACTATTGGCACAATAGTCAATGAATGTGACCTTTTTTCAGTCTCTATAACTATATAATGGAATCTTACTTATGGGCTATCTACTTTGTTTTAGGTTTTAAGCGCCACTTCTCTGACCGGACTTCAGGAAAAATTTCAGGACAGCAATGTGCTTCTGGATAAAATCATGAAAGGGCTGAATGCCTATCTGGAGAAGAAGAGGCTTTTTTCCCACGGTATAGTCCTTTCACTTGTTGCAATGATTCTATATACTACTTAAAGAAATTTTTTTTCTCTTATTTAAACGCATTGAAATCATTTTTGTAATTGGATTTCATTAATAATTTTGCACTGTTTGCCTTCTATTGGCTCTGTGTTGCGCTGGCTATTGGACTTATTTTTAATCTGTCTTTTTTCAGCTCCTCTTAGCCGATTTATGACCACAGATCACATCAAAGCTGAATGTGCAGGAAACAAAAAGCCTAACGGTGCAACATTTTTAATGAAACTGAATTGTCGCAAATACTCGCAATTAAATGGGTATTCCCATCTCCAAGATCCTATCCCAATATGTAGTAGACGTAGTAATAATAATAATATTAGCAAATACCTCCAATTAGAAGTGTAGTATAGTTCTTCTGATTCGCTATGTCGCTTTCCCCATGTGCAAGGCATTGCAGTAGCTTTGGTATCCATAGTTACGACCACTCATATAGTGACAGTTATTTGCTAGTGGTCGTAACCTAAGCTACTGCAATGCCCTGCACATGGGATAAGCGACAAAGCAAATCAGAAGAACTATACTACACTTCTAATTGGAGCTATTTGCTAATATTATTATTATGACGCCTACTACATATTGGGGTAGAATCCTGGAGATGGGAATACACATTTCAGTTAAATAAAAAAAGTTCCCAAAACTGGATAGCCCCTTTAAGCTAGCCATACGCATGAGATATGAGATACCCGTCGTCTGAATGGTTATTTGGCTATTTCTTCTGACTCCCACATATTCTGCTGAACAGTCATGTGTTTTTAATGGGGAGAGAGGAGAAAGTCAGTACTGGACACCTCCGGCAGCGGGTTATCTCCCCTGAGAACCAAAAGACCGGGTATTGAAATCCCATCTGCCCGATCCTTCTGGCCCTGACATCCTCTATCGGGGGAGAGTCAGGAGACCCCCATACACATCAGTGGGTAGGCCGGTCCTGCTGCAATCGTCAGGTTTAAACTATTTTAATCCAATGTGTATGGGGACTGAATCTTTACTTTAAAGCTTTGCTTTTCTATTTTCTCACATAGACACTGATGCAAATGGCGCCTGACCCAATACTTTAATGACATTTTTATCATATTGTGCATTTTCGCTTTAGCTTTTTCTTCCTGTCCAACGACGAAATGCTAGAAATTCTCTCTGAGACTAAAGATCCTCTGCGGGTCCAACCACATCTAAAGAAGGGCTTTGAAGGCATCGCAAAGCTGGAGTTCCTTCCTAACCTGGACATCAAAGCCATGTACAGCACCGAGGGGGAACGCGTAGAGCTCATCCAGACCATCTCCACCTCCGAGGCTCGGGGGGCCATGGAGAAGTGGCTCATCCAAGGGGAAGATGTCATGTTAAGGAGCGTGCATGATGTTACTGCTCGGTCACGAATGGTACGGATCTACCTACAGACCAAAAGCATTAATTGGAACTAATCTAGTACTTTTATATTTGTATAAGATTATTTGGCAGCAGTGAATGATTTGTGGATGATGTATCTCTTGCTATAGAGCCAGGTAGCAGATCTTCTACCTGCAATCGGTAGAAATGAATTTGCTAGATAATACTAGTAAGGTTGTCCCTCTCTTAAATGCTTCTGTCAACGTAATTTAACTTTGTTTTTTAAAAGGCGTACCCTGAGACTGCAAGAAAAGACTGGGTGAGGGAATGGCCGGGACAGGTCGTGCTCTGTGTTTCTCAGATGTTCTGGACCAGTGAAGGGCATGAAGCTATCGGCAGTGGCCCAGAGGTACGGCATAAGCTCCTTTACTGATCAAGGTTGCTTCACTAGAAACAGTCATGGCCGGAAGTGTTGGCACCCTTGAAGTATTTTCCATAAAATTATTGCAATTGCATGTGTATTTTTTGTTATACACATGTTTATTTCCCTTGTGTGTATTGGAACAACACAAAAAAACTGAGAAAAAAAGGCAAATTGGATTTAATTTCACACAAAACCCCAAAAATGGGCCGGACAAAATTGTTGGCATCTTTCCAAAATTGTGGGTAAACAATTTTGTTTCAAGCTTGTGATGCTCATTTAAACTCACCTGTGGCAAGTAACAGGTGTGGGCAATATGAAAATCACACCTGAAACCCGATACAAAGGGGAAAAGTTGACTCAATCTTTGCGTTGTTACGTGCCACACTAAGTAGGGAGAACAGAAAGAGGAAAAGAGAACTGTCTGAGGACTTGAAAACCAAAATTGTTGACCAATATCTTCTTTTTGTGTTGTTCCAATACACACAAATTAAATTAACATGTGAACAACAAAACATGTGTAATTGTAATAATTTTCTGGGAGAGATACATATATATACATTCATAGACAGACTTCATGTGTTCTCCTGCTAATAGACTGTCATACCCAGGGATGCAGCTTATAGGAGTTTCCAGGGGCGGATATACCATTGGTGCAACAGAGGTAAGGGGACCCACATTCACATCAAAAGATGCAAGTAGCTTATTTCACAGTACGTTATTAGACTGCAAAGAGCCCATGTACTGTTCTTGCCCAGGGGTCTTCTCCTGGGGGTTGCAGTTGTACAGCGGCTCAATATCTTGAAGGTACCCAAAAGGCTCCATAGTATTGTTGGGATTTTGCATTGATTCATGCATCTTTTCTAGAGATGAGCAACTAAATTTGCAGGACCTTGGTCTAAGAGTGCAGGTTAGTAGACTGTGACTGTTGGATGGGAGCCTTGCTAAACGCCTCTTACATGCCGGCATCCCTGGCTCCTCTTTTGATTAGCCGGCCAGGCGTGATGTCATTTGTGCCTCACACCACAACTATGACATCGACATCAAAAGAGGAGCCGGAGATGCCGTTTCATGGAGCTCCGGTCCTGCGGCCGTGGAATACTGACCCGACTGTTGGACCAGAGTCCTGCAAATCCATTCGCTCATCTCTACTCTCGTCATATCTACCAATAAGGGAAGACATTGTATGGGATTTCCCATAATACCAGCATAAAATGAATCCATCTGCATTGAGTTTTCCATGCTGTTTGTGGCAGGGTTTTATAGAGGTACATCTGGGTATTTGGAGCTCTGGGTTCAATCCAGATCTCCAACTTCTATAAAGATATGTTGTAAAATTGTTGTGTACATTATAAAGTGCCTGCATATTGTGGAGTTCTCCATCTAGTCTGCAGCTTATAATCTGTATAGATTTCAGCCCCCTTGCAATATGTATGTTCTATGAATGTTTCTGCAGATGATTTCACCGTTACATCCTTCTTGTAGGGCCTGAAAAACTCCTATGATAATCTGCAGCTCCAGCTAAATGATATTGTGGAGCTTGTGCGAGGAGGCAAATTGTCCCAGCAGACTCGCACCACATTGGGGGCTCTCGTCACCATAGAGGGGCACGCTCGTGACGTGGGCATGGAAATGATCCAAACAGGTTTGTGCAAACATCATGGCTGGCACCAAACTTTCCAATACCATGTTCTATTTATTATACACTACATGGAGGAAGGTATTGTGCCCCCTCCACATTACACCTACAGGGGCTTTTATGGCCTCCTATTCTAAATCCATATACAGGATGTTAATATTGAGTCAGTCCCTCTACAGATATCACAGCTCAATATGCAGAGCACCTTCATACATTTCACCCCATTCCTATGCTCTTTCCATATCTATGTTATATTCCCCCCTCTTTTCTTTGAGTTTTCATAGGACACAATTGATCTTGTCACAGTAAAGCAATCTTGGGGTGTACTTACAATGACGTCTATGGGGCAGTAGTCATTTATGCATATTGAGATGGTGGTCACTATACAGTTATATGAAAAAGTTTGGGCACCCCTATTAATCTTAAGCTTAATGTTTTATAAAAATTGGTGTTTTTGCAACAGCTATTTCAGTTTGATATATGGAATAACTGTTGGACACAGTAACTGAACTGGAATTGTTTTGTAAAGAGGAATGGTCAAAAATACCTTCATCCAGGATCCAGGAAATCATTAAAAGCTACAGGAAGCGACTAGAGGCTGTTATTTTTGCAAAAGGAGGATCTACTAAATATTAATGTCACTTTTCTGGTGAGGTGCCCATACTTATGCACCTGTCAAATTTTGTTTGAATGCAGATTGCACATTTTCTGTTAGTACAATAAACCTCATTTCAAGGCAGAAACATTACTGTGTCCAACAGTTATTACATATATCAAACTGAAATAGCTGTTGCAAAAACACCAATTTTTATAAAACAATAAGCTTAAGATTAATAGGGGTGCCCAAACTTTTTCATATAACTGTATAGGAATGTTTTTGCATCTGTATGTGTCGGCATCCCCTGTATATGACTCATTGCCACAATTGATATTCTTTATAGTCAGTGTTGTGGATGGCCTAGGTGCGGTGTGTAATATTTTCTATTAATGGTGTGTGTGCCCTCCTCTGTGCGGTGTCCTTCCATAACCATGGATGTACTAATAAAGGGGTTTTATGTCAATTCCTTTAATGACCGTTTGTTCGGTTTCTTTGTAGGTATTATGTAATTCTCTGAATGGTCAGCCATTCTAAGCCTGAGCAGACATATGGCAATGTAATTGATGTGTGACTGACATTGTTCTTCCCTATGTTGCGGTGACATATTTATGCTGCCATTGTGCAGTATTTTTTCTAATTAATCATCCTAAAGGTGTTTAGTGGGGTTGAGGTTGAGAACGTGTGTGAAACAGTTCTGCTCTTCTATTCCCTTAGGGTTGGAAGCTACAATTGTTTAAAATGTCTTGTGCTGAAGCATTAAGATATCTTTTCACTGGAACTAAGGGGCCTAGACCAACCCCTAAAAACAAGGCCATACCCCCACCAGCAAACTGTACAGCGGGCACAATGCAGTTAATAGGGTAACGTTCTCCTGGCATTCACCAAATCCAGACTCGTCCATCAGATGCCAGATAGAGAAGTGTGATCCGTCACTGCACAGAACAGGTCTCCTCCAGAGTCCTGTGGTGGCGGCTTCACACCACTCCATCTGACGCTCGGCATCGTGCTTGGTGATGTAAGGCTGCATGCAGCTGCTCGGCCATGAAGCTCCTGGCGGGGGCGCAGTGTTTGTGGTGATGTTACCAATGGAGTCAGGAAAGCGTTCTGCCCTCTGCTCCTCAGCACTCAGTGACCCCGCTCTGTAATGTTCCGGGGTCTTCTGAGTTGCTGCAGTTCCTTCTACTCCTTAATAATATCACTCACATGTGATGGGGGAAGATTTAGGAGGGAAGAAATGTAATATCCAGACTTGTTACCCCGGTGGCTCCTATTACAGGACCGCGCTGGTATCAGAGAGCTCTGCACCACCAGCCGTTCTGTCATATGTTAGTAACAGCACACAGCATGGGAGGGCGGATGTTATACACCGGGGGGCGAGGGGATTGATGTTATACACTGGTTGGGGGCGAGAGTCTTAATGTTATACAAGGCCGAGGGGCTAGATGTTATACACTGAGGGGCAAGGGGACGGATATTATACACCAGGGGCGAGGGGACGGATATTATACACCAGAGCCGAGGGGATTGATGTTATACACTGGGGGTACAAGGGGCTAGATGTTATACAAGTCCGAGGGCTGGATGTTATACACTAAGGGGCGAGGGGACGGATATTATACACCGGGGCGAGGGGACGGGTATTATACACCGTGGGCGAGGGGACGGGTATTATACACCGGGGTGAGGGGACGGATATTATACACCGTGGGCGAGAGGCCGGATGTTATACACCGGGGCTGGGGGCCGGATGTTATGCAAAGGAGGGCTTGGGGTTGGATGTTATACAGTGGGGTTGAGGGGATGGATTTTATACACCAGGGGGAGGGAGCGAGGGGACGGATATTATACATCGTGGGCGAGGGGACGGTTGTTATACACCGGGGGCGAGGGGACGGATATTATACACCGTGGGCGAGGGGACGGATATTATACACCGGGGGCGAGGGGACGGATATTATACACCGGGGGCGAGGGGACGGATATTATACACCGGGGGCGAGGGGACGGATATTATACACCGGGGGCGAGGGGACGGATATTATACACCGGGGGCGAGGGGACGGATATTATACACCGGGGGGCGAGGGGACGGATATTATACACCGGGGGGCGAGGGAACGGATATTATACACCGGGGGGCGAGAGGCCGGATGTTATACACCGGGGCTGGGGGCCGGATGTTATGCAAAGGAGGGCTTGGGGTTGGATGTTATACAGTGGGGTTGAGGGGATGGATTTTATACACCAGGGGGAGGGAGCGAGGGGACGGATATTATACATCGTGGGCGAGGGGACGGTTGTTATACACCGGGGGCGAGGGGACGGATATTATACACCGGGGGCGAGGGGACGGATATTATACACCGGGGGGCGAGGGGACGGATATTATACACCGGGGGCGAGGGGACGGATATTATACACCGGGGGCGAGGGGACGGATATTATACACCGGGGGGCGAGGGAACGGATATTATACACCGGGGGGCGAGAGGCCGGATGTTATACACCGGGGCTGGGGGCCGGATGTTATGCAAAGGAGGGCTTGGGGTTGGATGTTATACAGTGGGGTTGAGGGGATGGATTTTATACACTGGCGGGGGGGCGAGGGGACGGATGTTATACACCAGGGGGAGGGAGCGAGGGGACGGATATTATACATCGTGGGCGAGGGGATGGTTGTTATACACCGGGGGCGAGGGGACGGATATTATACACCGGGGGCGAGGGGACGGATATTATACACCGGGGGGCGAGAGGCCGGATGTTATACACCAGGGGGAGGGAGCGAGGGTGCAGATGTTATACACCGGGGCTGGGGGCCGGATGTTATACCCTGGGGGTCGGATGTTATGCAAAGGAGGGCTTGGGGTTGGATGTTATACAGTGGGGTTGAGGGGATGGATTTTATACACTGGCGGGGGGGCGAGGGGACGGATGTTATACACCAGGGGGAGGGAGCGAGGGGACGGATATTATACATCGTGGGCGAGGGGATGGTTGTTATACACTGGGAGCGAGGGGACGGATATTATACACCGGGGGACGAGAGGCCGGATGTTATACACCAGGGGGAGGGAGCGAGGGGACAGATGTTATACACCGGGGCTGGGGGGCGGATGTTATACCCTGGGGGCCGGATGTTATGCAATGGATGGCTTGGGGTTGGATGTTATACAGTGGGGTTGAGGGGATGGATTTTATACACTGTCGGGGAGGGCAAGGGGACGGATGTTATACTAAACTAGGGGCAAGGGGCGGATGTTATACACCGGGGGAGGCGAGAGGCCGGATTTTATAAACTGGGGGCTGAGAGTCCGGATGTTATACACCGTGGGCAATGGGACTAAATGAAAAAAGCAGAATTCGGTGACTAGGAGTTTTGTCCTATAATGTATGTGCATTTACCTTCCCTTTAGAAACTCTCCCTTGTGATTCTGCAGTGTCTTAGAGGTTGACTATCTTTTCCTACATTGCTCAGGAGTTTCTCATGAAACAGACTTCCAGTGGCTTGCCCAACTCCGCTATTACTGGGAGAATGAGAATGCGAGAGTGCGAATCATCAACTGCAATGTGAAGTCCGCCTATGAGTACCTGGGCAACTCCCCACGCCTGGTTATCACTCCGCTCACTGACAGATGCTAGCGGACTCTGCTATGATGTGATGGGTTATGCTCAGAAATCTTTTTGACTTTTGTATGATGCATGAAACTTATTAGAAAGTTTATTGATATTTCATACCAGTTCTTTCATGTTTCATTGGTAGATCGGTGCTTTTTATCTAAATCTTGGTGGAGCACCAGAAGGTCCGGCCGGCACAGGAAAAACTGAGACCACCAAAGATTTGGCCAAGGCGCTGGCCGTGCAGTGTGTGGTCTTTAACTGCTCTGATGGTTTGGACTACATAGCAATGTCAAAGGTACATACAATGTTAAGCTGCTCCATTGCAGATAATAAACTGACTCCAACCGATGTTCTGCTGACATCTTTTGATTGTATAGTACAGACCAAAAGTTTGGACACACCTTCTCATTTAAAGATTTTTCTGTATTTTCATGACTATGAAAACTGTACATTCGCACTGAAGGCATCAAAACTATGAATTAACACATGTGGAATTATATACTTAACAAAAAAGTGTGAAACAACTGAAAATATGTCTTATATTCTTGGTTCTTAAAAGTCGCAGGTTAACAGCAGCTCAGATTAGAGACCAGGTCAATGACACACAGAGTTCTAGCAGCAGACACATCTCTACAACAACTGTTAAGAGGAGACTTTGTGCAGCAGGCCTTCATGGTAAAATAGCTGCTAGGAAACCACTGCTAAGGACAGGCAACAAGCAGAAGAGACTTGTTTGGGCTAAAGAACACAAGGAATGGACATTAGACCTGTGGAAATCTGTGCTTTGGTCTGATGAGTCCAAATTTGAGATCTTTGGTTCCAACCACCGTGTCTTTATGCGACGCAGAAAAGGTGAACGGATGGACTCTACATGCCTGGTTCCCACCGTGAAGCATGGAGGAGGAGGTGTGATGGTGTGGGGGTGCTTTGCTGGTGACACTGTTTGCGATTTATTCAAAATTGAAGGCATACTGAACCAGCATGGCTACCACAGCATCTTGCAGCGGCATGCTATTCCATCCGGTTTGCATTTAGTTGGACCATCATTTATTTTTCAAAAGGACAATGACCCCAACACACCTCCAGGCTGTGTAAGGGCTATTTGACCAAGAAGGAGAGTGATGGGGGGCTACGCCAGATGACCTGGCCTCCACAGTCACCAGACCTGAACCCAATCGAGATGGTTTGGGGTGAGCTGGACCGCAGAGTGAAGGCAAAAGGGCCAACAAGTGCTAAGCATCTCTGGGAACTCCTTCAAGATTGTTGGAAGACCATTTCCGGTGACTACCTCTTGAAGCTCATCAAGAGAATGCCAAGAGTGTGCAAAGCAATCATCAAAGCAAAAGGTGGCTACTTTCTAGAACCTAGAATATAAGACATATTTTCAGTTGTTTCACACTTTTTTGTTAAGTATATAATTCCACATGTGTTAATTCATAGTTTGATGCCTTCAGTGTGAATGTACAATTTTCATAGTCATGAAAATACAGAAAATCTTTAAATGAGGTGTGTCCAAACTTTTGGTCTGTACTGTATATACTTTTTTTTAGTTTTTCCAAGGGCTGGCATCATCTGGAGCATGGGCGTGTTTTGATGAGTTTAACCGTATTGAGCTGGAGGTGTTGTCCGTGGTGGCCCAACAGATTCTCCGCATCCAGAGAGCCATCCAGATGAAGATGGACATGTTCAACTTCGAAGGAACAGAACTGAAGTTTAACCCAAATTGCTTCGTAGCCATTACCATGAATCCTGGCTACGCGGGACGTTCTGAGCTGCCGGATAACCTCAAGGTAAAGAGTCCCAGTGCCTTGCATCGGGTCCTTCCACAACATTTCTATAGGATTCAGCTCAGGACTATGACTCGGCCATTCCAAAACTTTGTTTATTCAACCATTCTTTTGTAGAACGACTTGTGTCTTTGGGCCATTGTCTTGCTGCATGACCCACGTTTTCTTGAGATTCAGTACATGAACTGATATCCTGATATTTTCCTTTAGCATTTGCTGATAGATTTTAGAATTCATTGTTCCATCAATGATGGCAGCCGTCCTTGGCCAAGTGCAGCAAAACAGGCCCAAAGCATGTTACGATTACCATCTTTGTGTTTCATAGATGATAGGAGGTTCTTATGCTGTAATGCAGTATTTTCTTTCTGCAAACATATAGCTTCTCACTTAAAATCTCTATCTTGGCCTCATCCTTCCACAAAGCATTATTCCAGTTACCTATTGATGTGCCCAGGTGAGTTTTAGCAGTGACATTTTAAATCGCATTGCCTTTCTCCTTGCAATCCTGCCATGCTCGCCATTGTTGTTCATTGTCCTTCTGATGGTGGACTCATGAACAATTACATTAGCTAATCTGAGGAGAGGCCTTTAGTTGCTTAGAGGTTACCTTGAGTTCCTTTGTGACCTCACAGACTGATGTAGCTTTAAGTCAAATTTATGCAGTAATACAGAAATTTTTGAGGGGTTCACAAACTTTCAAGTAAATACTAGGTTTACAAAAGAAACATAAGATTTCATCAAAGGGATTATTCTCCCCCAAACCTATATGAGATTGTTCATTTCCTATGTATAATCACAACACCTGATGCCCTCATTTCTGCAAGCTCCTTAATATTGATGTCCCATTCTCCTATTTTCCAAAATGGACACAGTAGAGGTGTGGAGAGAGATTTGGAAAGTGTTAAAGGAGTATTCCCATCTCCAAGATTCTATCCCAATATGTAATAGGTGTAATAATAATATTAATAGCAAATACCTCCAATTGGAAATGTAGTATAGTTCTTCTGATTAGCTATGTCGCTTAACCCATGTGCAGGGCATAGCAGTAGCTTAGGTATCCATGGTTACGACCACTAGCAAGTAACTAACTGTTACTATGAGTGCTCGTAACCATGGATACCTAAGCTACTGCAATGTCCTGCACATGGGTTTAAGCAACATAGCTAATCAGAAGAACTATACTACATTTCTAATTGGAGATATTTGCAAACATTATTATTGTTACACCTATTACATATTGGGACAGGATCTTGGAGATGGGAATACCCCTTTAACCACACTTTGACTGACTTTCCTCTGATGTGGAATAGACACATCACTTTTAGGTCTGGGGTGGAGGATAGTGTAAATGGACATAATGGGTTCCCCGGCTCTATGCCTAGTTTACAGTAATTTAGTTTCATTTGTTGACTGACCCATCTGGTTTGCACATTTCAGGCTCTTTTCCGGACTGTAGCAATGATGGTCCCCAACTATGCTCTGATTGCGGAGATCTGCCTTTATTCTTACGGTTTTCTGCACGCTAAACCTCTCTCGGTGAAGATGGTAATGACTTACCGGCTGTGCTCGGAGCCGCTCTCGTCCCAGTTCCATTATGATTATGGGATGCGTGCAGTAAAGGCTGTGCTGACCGCTGCTGGCAATCTGAAGCTGATATTCCCCCATGAAAATGAAGATATTCTTGTAAGTTCTGAACTGTTGGTCGCTTTACATCTCGTATAGGATAGCATTACCATCTTACCGAGAAGCATTTGGATCACAAAAATTAGAGCTGTATGATTTTATAGTAGCAGACAGAGACTTGCAAATAATTTCTGCACATTACTGTTCCTGGCTTGTTAGATCTCATCTGTGCAAAAGTGTCAAAACTATAGTTGTTAAACACGTAGCTTGTTCATCTTATGGGACAGTTTTGATTTTTAACTTAATCGCATGTATTTTAGGCTAAAAATCATTTTAACAATTGGGTTTTATTAAAAACGTTGCATCGCTTGGCTTTCACCGGCTTTTTGATTCCCTGCACATTCAATTTTGATGAGGTCTGTGGTCATAAATAAACTGAGAGGAGCTCAGAAAAAGACAGATAAAACATTTACAAACTCCCCGTCAGCCAGCAAAAGCGAGTTCACTGACAGTATCTCACTTAACTCATTCTGCAGCCGGCAATTAACAGTAACACAGAGGCCACATGTATTCCCTATGGATAAACAATTCTGCAGCATATTTTAGTGCAACTCAGCAGCGTTCCATTCCTCTTTTATCATTCCTGGAAATGTAGGAATTAATTGAAATCTGTCAATAACGAGTCCCCTACACAGTCTGACAATGTCACCACTGTTTGGGCACAGTCAGAGTGTATAGGGTTGTCCCCTATATAGATTATATATACATTATATATCATTTACACATACATTTCCAGGAGGTATAACAGAGGGACGATACAATGTAGAGTTTTAGGAAAAGAGGTTTCATCCTTATTTTTTGGAGAATACTATTCTTTACTAATACAGACATACCACAAGAACTGATGGCTCCTTTGTAATGGGGTTCCTCACTTTTAATATTGTTTCATGTCATATTGTATATGAATTATTTTATCATTTAATCCTTTTTCATTCTATTTAGCTCTTGCGGTCAATTAAGGATGTAAACGAACCCAAATTTTTGTCTCATGATATTCCTCTGTTCAATGGGATTACCAGCGACCTGTTCCCTGGCATTCAACTTCCGGAAGCCGACTATAAGGTATTAAAATATAATAGTGTCTTAAAGGGGTTTTCCAAGACTTAAAGAGGACTTGTCCCTCGCCATAAATATGTAAATGCCGCTGTTCTCCTGACTCCGGCATTGTTTTTCTTTTCTTCCTGCTCCTCTCCGTTCCTGACATCTGTCGCTCTCCTCTAGCCCTTTAAGCCAACTGGGCAAGGCCTTCCTGAAGACTCCCACAGAGAGGACTTGATGACCACGCCCACTTGGCTATTAAAAATTATGAACTAGATTTCTATAAAGAGGCTATATCTCAGGAATGGAGAGGCGCAGGAGCAAAAGAAAAACAACACCGGATTCAGGAGAACAGCCGCATTTACACCAGGTAATAAAATTGCATATTAATGGCAAGTGATAGGTCCTATATAGCTGGCCAGCTATCATTTGGATGACAGTTATATTTCCCGGCTCCCCCATATTCAGGAATGCTCGCTCCTGTTTTCTCTATGACAGAGTCGCTGCCAGAATCTTATGGCAGCTGCTAATTTCAGGGTCAGAAAGTAAGGATCGGGTGATTAAATTCCAACCGCCCGATTTTTATGTCACCCAACATAATCTGTCATGAGGCCCCCATACACAGTAGATGGTAGACCAATCCCATTGAAATCACCCGATCCTGAGCCACTGCTTTGGAATTGGGTTACATGACCTTGTCACTCATCGTCCGGTCCCATTAGTGCAACCTGGGCAGCTGCACAGGGGCACCAGAGGTAAGGGGGCTCACTTATACCTCCAATGCAAGATGATCTGATGTAGAAAAAAAAATGGTTAAAACATCTGTGAGTGATTTATCGCTAGTTTAGTTGTAGGTTATGGAGACTTTTTTTTTAGATGAATGAATCGATTCGCAGGAGACTGATCCAATGGCCAGGTGTCATGGGTGCGTCAGATGTGACAGACAGTCGCCCTGCAGTTGGTTGCAGGAGATCCCTTCGTTTGGCATTACAGACATCTTCTTAGCGGTCTCACTGTAGGACCCAGCGGCTACCTCCCTCCTGTTCTAATTGACAATCAGGCCTGGGTGTTTAAATACTTCCAGGTTGCTACACAGAGGTGCCAGTGATATTCACATGACCCCTTGTGAAGGCTTGGAGCAAGTGTAGTTCTTACTTCCTCTCTGGTGCTAAGAGGATGTGTGTGCCATCTCTCTGAAGTCGACTCAAGCTAAGCTACTTCCCCTATGTCTGTCTCCCCTTGCTGTCTTTAGTTGTCAGTGGGGATCGACTAGTGCTCACCCCCCTTCCCTATCCAGGGTCAAGCGCTAAGGAAATACAGGGATAGGTTCCTGTGCGGCAATTGGTGAGGAACCAATATAGAGTCGGTAGGGGAGACAGGGTGATTGCAGATCAGCCTAGGAGGTCTCCATTTCCCCCTTTCCCTTTCTGGGCTCCCTTCCCCTCATCCCTTTGTGTCGCACTTTGTCTTTCCTACACTGTGCGTGACATCAGGTCAGTGGTGGGCACTGAATGAGACCCCTGAGAGCCACCTTATTTCTTTCTGCCCCCTGGCTCTTCTTCAGATTAGCCGGCCTGGCATGACGTTATGGTTGCAGCATGATGTACACCAGGCCATATAATCAGAAGAGGAGTCGGGGATGCCGGCAGCTAAGAGGCGGCTCTCAGGGGTCCCGTCCAGCGGCCACAGAATACTGATCTGGGTCCTGAAAATGTATTCTCCCACCTCTAATTGGCTCCACTGTAAACAGACTGATGAAATATTTTACCTTCCTTTTGCTCAGGATTTACTGGAATGCGCACAGGAGAGCTGTGCTGGACACAACATCCAGCCCGAGAAGGTCTTCCTGGAGAGCATGATCCAGACGTATGAGATGATGATTGTCAGACACGGGTAAGCTGTAACTACAGAAGTCCATGGGACGGGGGATTTATTCTTCGCTGTTTCCATTTTATACAATGGACCATGCTGCATTTTGTTTATCCCGTACAGTTGTATGTTGGTTGGAGAGCCGTTCTCTGGAAAAACGAAGGTCCTCCACGTCCTCGCTGATACGCTGTCTCTTATGAATGAGCGAGGGTGCGAAGAAGAAAAAGTGATTTACCGGACAGTGAACCCTAAAGCCATCACCATGGGGCAGCTGTTCGGGCAGTTTGATCCAGTGTTACATGAGGTTCGTCTATGATTGGAATTATTGTTTACTAGATGGTGGCCCGATTCTAACGCATCGGGTATTCTAGAATATGTATGCGGCCGACCAGGCGCAATTAGCAGAGCAGTGTTTAAATTTGGCGCCAAAATCGCTGATTGGTCGCAGCCGGCAACCGCGACCAATCAGCAAAGCGGTGTTTAAATTTGGCAGCAACATCGGTGATTGGTCGCGGGCGGCAGCCACGACAAATCAGCGAACAGTGTTAGTGAGGACTGGAGAGCGTGTTTAAATTTGTCGCCAAAATCGCTGATTAGTCGCGACCGCGACCAATCAGCAAAGCGGTGTTTAAATTTGCCGCCAATAATGCTGATTGGTCGCGGCCTGCAAATGCGACCAATCTGCAGAGGGGTGTTTAAATTTGGCGCCAAAATCGCTGATTGGTCGCGGCCGGCGGTCGTGACCAATCAGCAGAGCGGGGTTTAAATTTGGCGCCAATAATGCTGATTGGTCGCGGCCGGCGGTCGTGACCAATCAGCAGAGCGGTGTTTAAATTGGCCAATCAGCAGAGCGACTTTTAAATTTGCCGCCCATATCGCTGATTGGTCGCGGCCGGCCACCGCGACCAATCAGCAGAGTGGGGTTTAAATGTGGCGCCAATAATGCTGATTGGTCGCGGCCGGCCACCGCGACCAAGCAGCAGAGCGGCGTTTAAATTTTCCTTCCATATCGCTGACCAATCAGCGTCGTATTAGTGAGGACCGGGGAGCGGCGCTGCTTGTGCGGCTACTTCCGCTGCGAGAAGCCGGGAGATGCGCGGCTGCTCGCAGCAGAAGCATCCCGACCGGCGGCGCCGCTCCCCGGTCCTCGGTTCAGCTAGCGGCCGGGAGATGAGCGCCTTGCGCCGGTCATCTCCCTGCTGCATCGCCGCTGACCTCCGTCCTGCAGATGAGCCGCTAACGGCCGCCATCTTTTTCTCAAATCCCGCGTCGCTGATTGGCCGCAGCCGGACCAATCAGCGACGCGGGATTTCCTGGACAGAAAGGCAGACAGACGGGATAAGACGATTATATATATATATATATAGATAATTCTAATATCTTTGCTGAAAATGGGGAAAATCTCCCCTTTTATGGCTTATGGACATGGTAGAAGGGGTTCCTTCAGAGACATAGACCCCAGCCATACATTGCTGGGCAATCATTTTATTATGACTTACTCCCTGTTTGCACAAAAATTGGAAACTGTTTTATTTTCCCCATCAGACATGGAAACAACAAATTGTATTATTTATGCCAGAAATTAGCATAAGTTTGCATACTTCCAGCCACATTCTGACTAGACTGTGTCTGGCCTCCCTCAATACACTTGCTTTGAGTGAGGTCACGCACTTCTAGTTGGCATGTGACCGCATATATGCAAATCACTTACTTGCGGTCTCTCCCGGTGCCGGCACGTTCACTTCAATAGGGGCCACGTGTAGTCAATACATGTGTATCATCAATATCATAATCCCAGGCATTCCCTTTAATAATCCTTTCAATTGTGGGATTGTATTGGATTTTATTGGAAGAGCAATTTTATTGATGCCTCTCTTCATTTGCAGTGGACAGATGGGATAGTCGCTAATACTTTCCGGGAGTTTGCGTTATCTGAGACCCCGGAAAGAAAATGGGTTATCTTTGATGGACCTATTGATACGCTAGGGATAGAAAGTATGAACACAGTCCTAGATGATAATAAAAAGGTAACTCTCTATTTTACTTTGTGAAAACTTTTTTTTATTTAACTGCTTCCCGACCGCCCACTGTAGATAAACTACAGAGCCCAGGCAGCGCGGACGCTTAAAAACGGTGGACCCCGAGGGTCCTGCAAGCGCTGCGGGTGCCGTGCAGAGAGAGAGCTCTGACAGGGAACATCATCTGGACCTGATTGGATCAGGTCCCAGTGATGTTAACCCTTTGCTGTCTTCTATATGCCACGATCTATAGTGATCGCGGCATATAGAAGACAGCAGGAGGAGAGGGGGTCGTCTACTTACCTCTGCGACGACCCCCGATACCTTCCAGGACCTGGCGTTGCTATGGCAGCTGGAGGTCACATGACCGCCTCCAGATCTGCCATATACGGTGTCCTGCCAGGCTCAGCCTGCAGCTGAAGCCTGGCAGGAGACACTGACTGTGAAACAGTCAGCAAAGATCTCATGTAATGTAATATATGTCTATTACATTACATGAGATCAGTGATCAGAAAAATAAAAATTAATGTCCCATACAGGGATTAAGTAAAAATGTAAAAAAAAATGTTTTCACACTACTAAAAAAAAATCACAAAATAAATAAAAATAAATAAAATATTAAACCGATAAATCCGTGTATTTATGCAAAAACAAAAAAAGTACACATATTTGGTATCGCCGCATCCGAAACAACCCGAGCTATAAAACTGTCACACTAATTAACTCCTTCTGTGCACACGTAATAAAAATAAATAAAAAATGGAGCAAAAAACTATGCTTTTTCCTCATATCGCCAAACAAAAAGTGGAAAAAAATGCGATCAAAAAGCAAAATGGAAATAAAAATGGTAACGCTGAAAACGTCATCTTGTTCCGCAAAAAACAAGCTGCCATAGAGCTCCATCAGCCGAAAAATAAAAAAGTTATAGCTCTCAGAATAAAGCAATGCAAAAAAAATATTTTTTCTATAAAATTGTTTTATTGTGTAAAAGCGCCAAAACATAAAAAAATATACAGTAAGTGTAGTATCGCTGTAAACGTACTGACCTGAAGAATAACGCTGCCTGATCACTTTTACCACACGCAGAACGGCATAAAAAAAACCCCAAAAAACAATTCCTGAATTGTTGGTTTTTGTTAATTTTACCTCCCAAAAAACAGAATAGAAAGCGATCAAAAAATGTCACGTACCCAAAAATGGTACGAATAAAAATGTCAACTTGTCCCGCAAAAAACAAGCAGTCACATGACTCTGTCAGCCAAAATATGGAAAAATTATAGCTCTCAAAATATGGTGATGCAAAAACTAGATTAAATTGCAAAAAAAAAGGGTCTCTTAGTGTGTGACAGCTGTCAATCATAAAAACCCGATATGATTCTGGTATCTCTGTAATCGCACCGACCCGAAGAATAAAGTAATCTCCTCACTTATAGCGCACGAGGAACGGCGTAAAAAATAAATAAAACCAATTCTTCACCTGCTACTGATTTGTTTATTTTGTCTCCCAATGTGCTCACCACACATCTAGATAAGTTCTCTAAGGGGTCTAGTTTCGAAAATGGGGTCACTTGTGGGGAGTTTCCACTGTTTAGGCACATCAGGGGCTCCCCAAATGCAACATGGCGTCCGCTAATTATTCAAGCAAATTTTACATTCAAAAAGTCAAATGGCGCTCCTTCCCTTCCAAACCCTGCCGTGCGCCCAAACAGTGGTTTTCCCCCACATATGGGGTATCGGCGTGTTCAGGAGAAATTGCACAACAAATTTCATGGTGCAATTTATTCTACTACCCTTATAATAATGCAAAATTAGGGGATGAAAAACATTTTTGTAGGAAAAATGTGAACATTTTATTTTTACAGCTCAATATTATAAACTTCTGTGAATCACCTTGGGGTTCAAGGTGCTCACCACACATCTAGATAAGTTCCCTAAGGGGTCTAGTTTCCAAAATTGTGTCACTTGTGGGGGGTTGCCACTGTTTAGGCACATCAGGAGCTCTCCAAACGCAACATAGTGTCTGCTAATTATTCAAACAAATTTTACATTCAAAAAGTCAAATGGCGCTCCTTCCCTTCCAAACCCTGCAGTGCGCCCAAACAGTGGTTTTCCCTCACATATGGGGTATCAGCTCTCAAGAGAAATTGCACAAAAAATTTTGGGGTTCACTTTTTCCTGTTACCCCTGCGAAAATAAAAAAAATTGGGTCTAAAGTAACATTTTTGTGAAAAAAGTTAAATGTTAATTTTTTTCTTCCACATTCCAAAAATTCCTGTGAAGCACCTGAAGGGTTAATAAAGTTCTTGAATGTGGTTTTGAGCACCTTGAGGGGTGCAGTTTTAGAATGGTGTCACTTTTGGGTATTTTCTGTCATAAATACCCCTCAAAGTGACTTCAAATGTGATGTGGTCCCTAAAAAAAATGTTTTTGTAAATTTTGTTGGAAAAATGAGAAATCGCTGGTCAACTTTTAACCCTTATAGCTCCCTAACAAAAAAATTTTGGTTCCAAAATTGTGCTGATGTAAAGTAGACATGTGGGAAATGTTATTTATTAACTATTTTGTGTGACATATCTCTCTGATTTAAGGGCATGAAAATTCAAAGTTTGAAAATTGCAAAATTTTCACAATTTTCACCAAATTTCTGATTTTTTCACAAATAAACGCAAGTGATATCGAAGAAATTTTACCACTATCATGAAGTACAATATGTCACGAAAAAACAGTCTCAGAATCAGCGGGATCCGTTGAAGCGTTCCAGAGTAATTACTTCATAAATTGACAGTGGTCAGAATTTAAAGAATTGGTCCGGTCACAAAGTCAAAAACAGGCTCTGGAGCGAAGTGGTTAAACAATTCTCGACTGCCCATATGATGATGCCATGTGTTTGGAAGCTTCTAATAGTTTTTTGGGCAACATCTGAGTTAATTAGAGACACACCTGTGGATGTATTTTAATGCACACCTGAAACACACTGCTTCTTTGTGTAGCATCATGGGAAAGTGTAAATAAATCAGCCAAGATATCAGGAAGAGAATTGTGGACTTGCACAAGTCTGGCTCATCCTTGGGTACAATTTCAAGATATCTGAAGGTGCCTCGTTCATCTGTACAAACAATTATATGCAAGTACAAACAAGATTGGAATATCCAGCCATCATACCACTCAGGAAGGAGACGGGTTCTGTGTCCCAGAGATGAATGTGCTTTGGTCCGACATGCGCATATCAACCCCAGGACAAAAGCAAAAGACCTTGTGAAGAGGATGGCAGAAGCTAGAAAGATTGTCAGAGTGACAATTCACAGTCAAACGAGTACTGTATCAACATGGGCTGAAAGACCACTCTGCCAGGAAGAAGCCATTACTCCAAAAGAAACATAAAAAATCCAGATTAATGTTTGCAAATGCACACAGGAACAAAGACCTTAATTTTTGGAGACATGTCCTGTGGTCTGATGAAACTAGAATTGATCTTTTTGTGCATAATGACCATCGTTAAGTTTGGAGGAAAAAGGGAGAAGCTTAGAAGCCTAAGAACACCATCCCAACTGTGAAACATGGGGGTGGTAGCATCATGTTGTGGGGTTGCTTTGCTGCAAGAGGTACTTGGTGCACATCACAAAATACGTAGATGGCTTCATGAGAAAAGAAGATTATGTGGCAATACTGAAGCAACATCTCAAGACATCAGCCAGGAAGTTAAAACTTGAGCAGAAATGGGTCCTCCAAGAGCAATGACCGGAAGCATACTGCCAAAATGGTAACAAAGTGGCTTAACCCCTTCGTACATAGTACATAGTTTGTAAAGCCGAATAAAGACTTGCGTCCATCAAGTTCGACCTGTAAGTTCTGTAGTTGCTAAAGTTGATCCAGAGGAGGGCAAAAACCCCAAATGATTTAGCCAATCTTCACCTGAGGAAAAATTCCCTCCCGACTCTGAAACCAGCAGTCAGAATAAATCCCTGTATCAACCTACTATTTTATTCTATTTTTAAGTATATGCAGAAATCTGCCTGGTATCTAGAAAAGCATCCAGTCCCCGCTTGAACTGGTGTAGTGAATCCGACATTACCGTCTCCTCACTCAGTGAATTCCATATTCTCACTGCTCTTACCGTAAAGAACCCCTTCCTATGCTTCGTGACCAAACCAATTTTTTTAAATCTGACCAGTGTCGCTTTATGTAGTAATAACTCTGGAATAACATATCACATAGCTTTTGAGACTGTTTTTTGTGACACATGATACTTTATAATAATGGTAAATTTAGGCTGATATGGTTTGCGTTTATTTATAAAAATATCAGAAACTTGGCATAAATGTCTTAAAAATTGCACTTTTCAAACTTTGATTGATTATGCCTTTAATCCCAATAGTCATACCACACAAAAACAGTAATAAATAACATTTCCCTCATGTCTGCTTTACATCAGCACCATTTGTAAAATGTTGTTTTATTTTATTAGCATTTTAGAAGATTTAAAAATGTAGCAGTTATTTTTCATTTTTTTCAAGGAAATTTACAAAACTTATTTTTATAGGGACCTGTTCAGTTTTGAAGTGACTTTGAGGCTGCGTGCCCACTGTGCGTTTTTCAAGCTTTTTTGCTGCGGAGTTTTCGAAGCGAAAACGCTTAAACGCTTGGTAATGCGTGCCCCATGGTCCTCAATGATAACCCGCATGTGCTGTGTGTTGGTATATGCAACAGTTGTGGACTTCTTTGTTTGTGTGAAGGAGGACTTTATGCTGATCTGACAGTAGATGGCGATGTTGTGTAAAGTTTTCTTGTTTACTGTATTGTAAAAGAAAAAAAGTCTCTCTTGTATTTTCTATTTTTTCTTACTTCCTGGTGCAGTACTGTGTAACTGTGCGTTTTTTCCTTTACCTCATGTTCTGAGAAGTAAAAGCTTGTTATCCCCTGTAATCTGCTCTGTGAAGTTTTATACTGCAACTGTGGGTATCCATAAGCTGTGCAACACTGTGCACATGCTGCGGAAATTTACACTGCGAATTATCATTGCGGAAAAATCTGAAGCATATCCATTAATTTTGCGGAAACGCAGCGTAATTGTCGCCATTGACTTCCATTGAATTGCATAATATCTTAATGACTACATGTACACATGTGAATATTAAGTGATTCAATGTGCGGATGGTACCCAGGTCTGGAGAAGAGGAGACTCTCCTCCAGACCCGGGTACCATAGTACCTGTAGTTAAAAAAGAATAAAATAAAAAATAACATTATACTTACCTTCTCATGGCCCCCGGTCTCCTGTATGGTGCGTCCGATGTCTTCGGCGGCTCGTGGTGGTGTAAAAGGACCTTCCATGACGTCATTTAGTCATGTGACAGGTCACGTGACCGTTGATGTCGACGGTCGCTTGACCTGTCACATGACTAAATGACGTCATGGAAAGTCCTTTTACACCATCGCGAGCCACCCAAGACACCGGACGCACCGGAGAAGGAGACCGGGGGCTATCGGAAGGCGAGTAGAATGTTTTTTTTGTTTACCATTTTTATTCTTTTTTTAACTATTAACTTGGTCACACTATATAAATCCATGCCGGTTGCATGGATTTATATAGTGTGACCAAGTTGTCAAGCACTTTTCCAAGTGATGCTAAAATCGCTTGGAAAAGCGCTTGACAACCCGCATGCAAAAATGCATGCAAAAATGCTTGACAAACGCTTCTACCTGGCGGGAAAAGCGCATGTAAAATCCGCATGCATTTTTCCTGCCAGGGAGATACAGAAAAAATCCAGAGCATTTTTGCTTCGTGGGCACTTAGCCTGCGAGTCTTATATGTTGGAAACCACCCAAAAGTGTTACCATTTTAATCCCTTTAAAGCCCATGACGTACTAATACGCGTCTGTGCCCTGGGCTTTAAGAGCCTGACCCGTATTAGTACGTCATCGCGATCGCGCGCGCACACAGGCTGTGCGGGCGCGATCGCCGCCGGGTGTCAGCTGATTGTCACAGCTGACACCCGGTACTATGTGCAAGGAGTGGTCCCGCACCGCTCCCAGCACATTAACCCCCACAATGCTGCGATCGAAGTCGATCGCAGCATTGCGGAGGCAAGGGGAGGTGATCGGTATACTCACCTCCTCTTCCGGCCTCCAGCACTGTCTGCCGCGGCTTCCCGGGTGTTGCCATGACTCCCCGATGTCGTCATGACAACATCCGGGTCACCAGACAGCAGTAAGATTGTTTGGACATGCGCAGTGCATCTCCAAACTATCTTCTCCCTGTCCAGCGCTGACAGCCTGCATGGCACAGGGATGGTGCTCCATACCTATGCTGTGCAGGCGATCAGAATAAAAAAAGTGAAAGTCCCACAGTGGGACAAAGTAAAAAAGTGTAAAAACTCCCAGAAAGTGAAAAAAAAAATTGTAAAAATATTGAAAAAAAATAAAAAAAATAATCCACTAAAAATAAAAATATAATGTACCCATCAATAAATATTATTATGAAAAAACAAACAAACAATAAAAGTACACATATTTGGTATCGCCGTGTCCGTAACGACCTGGCCTATAAAACTGTTCCACTAGTTAACCCCTTCAGTGAACACGGTAAAAAATAAAAATAAAAAACAAAGCAAAAAACAATGCTTTATCATCATACCGCCAAACAAAAAATGGAATTACACGCGATCAAACAGACGAATATAAATAAAAATGGTACCGCTGAAAACATCATCTCGTCCCGCAAAAAGCAAGCTGCCATACAGCTCCATCAGCCGAAAAATCAAAAAGTTACAGCTCTCAGAATAAAGCAATGCAAAAAAATAATTTTTCTATAAAATAAAATAGCTTTTGTGTAAAAGCGCCAAAACATAAAAAACGATATAAATGTGGTACCGCTGTAAACGTACTGACCCAAAGAATAAAGCTACCTTATCAATTTTACCACACCCGGAGCAGAATAATAAAAAAAAAAAAAAACAATTCCTGAATTGTTGGTTTTTGTTTATTCTGTCTCCCAAAAGCTGGAATAGAAAGCAATCAAAAAATGTCACGTGCCTGAAAATGGCACCAATAAAAACGCCAACTCATCCCGCAAAAAACAAGCCATCACATGACTCTGTCGGCCAAAATATGGCAATGCAGAAACTAGATTTTACAAAATATGTGTCTTTTAGTGTGTGACAGCTGTCAATCATAAAAACCCAATATGATTCTGGTATCGCTGTAATCGCACCGACCCAAAGAATAAAGTAATCTCATAACTTATACCGCACGAGGAACGGCGTAAAAAATAAACGTATAAAGTATTTTTTTTTCCACTTTTTCATTTTTACGAATCAATTTGTGAAGCACCTGAGGGTTCCAAGTGCTCACTATGCATCTAGATAGGTGCCTTGGGGGGTCTAGTTTCCAAAATGGGGTCACTTGTGGGGGAGCTCCAATGTTTAGGCACATTAGGGACTCTCCAAACGCAACATGGCGTCCGCTAATTATTCAAGCAAATTTTACAATCAAAAAGTCAAATGGCGCTCCTTCCCTTCCGAGCCCTGCCGTGCGCCCAAACAGTGGTTTTTCCCCACATATGGGGTATCTGCGTGCCCAGGGGAAATTGCACAACAAATTTTGGGGTCCATTTTTTCCTGTTACCCCTGCGAAAATAAAAAAAATTGGGTCTAAAGTAACATTTTTGTGAAAAAGTTAAATGTTCATTTTTTTCTTCCACATTCCAAAAATTCCTGTGAAGCACCTGAAGGGTTAATAAAGTTCTTGAATGTGGTTTTGAGCACCTTGAGGGGTGCAGTTTTTAGAATGGTGTCACTTTTGGGTATTTTCTGTCATATAGACCTCTCAAAGTGACTTCAAATGTGATGTGGTCCCTAAAAAAATGGTTTTGTAAATTTTGTTGGAAAAATGAGAAATCGCTGGTCAACTTTTAACCCTTATAGCTCCCTAACAAAAAACAATTTTGGTTCCAAAATTGTGCTGATGTAAAGTAGACATGTGGGAAATGTTATTTATTAACTCTTTTGTGTGACATATCTCTCTGATTTAAGGGCATAAAAATTAAAATTTTGAAAATTGCAAAATTTTCGTTTTTTTCACAAATAAACGCAAGTGATATCGAAGAAATTTTACCAAAATCATGAAGTACAATATGTCACGAAAAAACAGTCTCAGAATCAGGGGAATCAGTTGAAGCGTTCCAGAGTAATTACCTCATAAAGTGACAGTGGTCAGAATTGTAAAAATTGGCCCGGTCATTAACGTGCAAACCACCCTCGGGGGGTAAAGGGGTTAAACACTGCACCCCTCAACATATTTAAAATTGCTTTCATATAGTTCATTAACCCTTCTGGTTCTTTTCAGGAAGTAATGGAAAGTGGAATGACAAGAATGAATAAGTTTATTTTTACAATCTAGATTTTGATAACTTCTGAACAGGCAATTATAGCCGGCATACTTTAAAGGTAGTTATTTGGCCATGAACTGCCAAGGCAAACATCAGGACCACACAATCAAGATATCAAGGTGCCGATAAAGTTAAAAGGAAGCCCCCACACTGTGTTAACTATTTAGATTCTATAATCACTATTGACAACAGAATCAAAGGGGTTAAACGTCCATGGTCTGTGCCAACACTGATCATGGCTGATGCAGCAAGTTGTCAGCTATAATGTACAGGTGACAGCTACAGGATAGTCACCTGTCGGGGAACGCTAGTCTCTTATATTGCAGATCAGTAAAAAGACGTCTATTGGTCAATAAGGGGTTAAGGATAACAAAGTCAATGTTTTGGAGCGGCCATCACAAAGCCCTGATCTTAGTCCTATTGAAAATGTATGGGCAAAGCTGAAAAGGCCGGTGCGAGCAAGACGACCTACAAACCTGGATCAGTTACAGCAGTTGTGTCAGGAGAAATGGGCCCAAATTCCGACCTAAGAGTATGTGCCCACGTAGCGTTTTACAAGCGTATATGCTGCGGACTTTCCTCAGGGTAAACGCTTGTGAAACGCTAGGTAATCTGCCCCCCATGGTCCCCAAGGGGAATCCGCAAGTTCTATGCCCATGCTGCGGATTTTTCCGCAGCGTTTTTGATGCGCGCAATAATCCGCAGCATGTCAATTAATTTTGCGTTTCCGCAAGCGGAATTACCTTTGCAATGCAATAAAAAACGCAAGGCAATTCCGCATGTGGAAAACGCGTGATAAACGCAGGATAAACGCGCGTGGAATTCCGCATGTGGAAAACGCGCGATAAACGCAGGATAAACCCGCGTGGAATTCCGCATGCGTTTTTCCGGGAGAGGACATGCGGAAATGAAGCAGAAATTTTCTGCTTCATTTCCGCAACGTGGGCACATAGCCTTATATTGTGAGAAGCTTGTGGGAGGAAATCCCAAATGTTTCACCCAAGTCATTCACTTTAAGGACAATGGTACCAAATACTAATGAAATGGATGGAAAGTTTTGACTTTGTTTTAAGCATTTTTATTACTTACTGCATTCTCGCTCTCTCATTATTCTGGCATTTGGCAAATATTACAAATGATGGTAATCCTAATTGACCTAAAACAGGAAAGGTTTATTCTGATTTCATGTCAGATATGGAGAGAAACATGCAGATACTGTATGTCTTTTTATATAGTGTATGGAAACTTCTGGTTTCAACTGTATATGAGATATTGAAATTTAATTGGTCATATTGTAATTTATTTTGAATGAAGTAAGTGAATTCCCACATTAATTTGACATTATATAATAATGTCTTTATATTTAAACCAGGGGAGGAGTCCTGAGGAGATAATTTGCATATTCCCACTGCATTTTGGGGTAAGTGAAGAGTCTCCGCGAGCTCAAAGAACACTGGATTTTGGCTGTTGGAGCTGAAAAGAGGACATCGGCAAACCAGGGGAGGAGTCCTGAGGAGATAATTTGCATATTCCCACTGCATTTTGGGGTAAGTGAAGAGTCTCCGCGAGCTCAAAGAACACTGGATTTTGGCTGTTGGAGCTGAAAAGAGGACATCGGCAAACCAGGGGAGGAGTCCTGAGGAGATAATTTGCATATTCCCACTGCATTTTGGGGTAAGTGAAGAGTCTCCGCGAGCTCAAAGAACACTGGATTTTGGCTGTTGGAGCTGAAAAGAGGACATCGGCAAACCAGGGGAGGAGTCCTGAGGAGATAATTTGCATATTCCCACTGCATTTTGGGGTAAGTGAAGAGTCTCCGCGAGCTCAAAGAACACTGGATTTTGGCTGTTGGAGCTGAAAAGAGGACATCGGCAAACCAGGGGAGGAGTCCTGAGGAGATAATTTGCATATTCCCACTGCATTTTGGGGTAAGTGAAGAGTCTCCGCGAGCTCAAAGAACACTGGATTTTGGCTGTTGGAGCTGAAAAGAGGACATCAGCAAACCGCGCGCCGGTAGGCGCGCGCATTTTGAAGCTTTTTTTTTTAGCTTTTTTCACTGTTTTCAGAACATTATCAATAAGAACATGGAAGAGTCCAGGAGCCATTTGGTGAGCTGCATATCCTGCTACATGTTCACAGACTTGCCAGTGGAAAAGCCAAACTTCACATGCCAGAAATGCAAGCTTGTGTCCCTGTTGGAGGAAAAGTTGCGAAATCTAGAAGAGAGGTTAACTACCTTGAAAATCATTAAGGAAGGTGAAGAGTTCTTAGACAGAGCAGAATTATCTCTTCATGATTCAGAAAGAGAAGAAATTCGAACTGCACCTGACGAAACAGAGGAATGGAAGCATGTGACCCACAGAAGCAGGAGGATCGAGAGGCAGTCAGCACCCATACTGCTCAGGAACCAGTACCAGGCTCTCACGCAGGAGAACCATGAAGAAATACAGCAAAATAAGACTTTGCCTGCAATGAATAACCTTGTAAGCCCTCAGAATCCTCCTGGATGGAGAAAGAAGAATGTTGTGAAGAAAAAACGGAGAGTGGTGGTCATGGGGGATTCCCTGTTAAGAGGAACAGAGGCCGCTATCTGCAGACCAGACATAACCTCAAGAGAAATGTGCTGTCTTCCAGGAGCAAAAATTAAAGATGTGTCTGACAGGATATCAAGACTCTTCAGACCTACAGATCACTACCCATTCCTGCTAATACATGTGGGGACAAATGACACCGCAAGAAAGGACCTGGAAACCATCTGCAGTGACTTTGAAGACTTAGGCAAGAAAGTGAAAGAATTGGGAGCGCAGGTGGTCTTCTCATCCATCCTCCCAGTGGATGGCCATGGAACAATGAGGTGGAATAAGATTCTACAGGTGAACAACTGGCTACGTCGATGGTGCCGTCAACAAGGATTTGGATTTCTGGATCACGGAATGAATTACCTATACGATGGACTACTTGCTAGAGATGGGGTGCACCTTACGAAGACTGGAAAACATGTATTTGGAAGTCGCCTTGCTACACTCATCAGAAAAGCTTTAAACTAGAACAATGTGGGAAGGGAAGCAAAAGGCCAGAAAAAGCCATACAGCTGACAAATACTATTGAGATCTCTGCTACTGGAAGTGGAAAGGAAGAACAAAGACAAAACAATTTAAATAATAAAAATATGGGAGGAAGAGAAACCAATCACAAACTAAAATGTTTTTATACAAATGCACAAAGCATGGGCAACAAACAAGGAGAATTGGAACTACTAATGCAGGAAAAGGAATATGATGTCATTGGAATCACTGAAACTTGGTGGGACGATACACATGATTGGAATAAAAGGCTAAAAGGATACAACTTATTTGCAAGAAACAGACTTGATAAACGAGGAGGAGGTGTTGCATTGTATGTTAGAAAAATGTATATCTGCACAGAGATTGAAGCTTCAGAGACTGGGAGTTCTGTGGAAACTGTTTGGGTAAGAATACAAGGAGAGAACAACGGAAAGGACACCATTGTAGGCATTTACTACAGGCCACCTGGGCAAGCTGAAGATGTGGATGAACTCTTTATGTATCAAATGACCAAGTTCTCCAAAAAATATGACGTAGTGGTCATGGGAGATTTCAACTATCCAGACATTTGTTGGGAATCTCTCTCAAGTAAAACTAACAGGTCAAGCAAATTCTTATCCTCTCTTGCTGACAACTTTATCTTCCAAAAGGTAGGGGAGAAAACAAGGGGATCTGCTACTTTGGATCTAATCCTTATAAACAGGGAGGAAATGGTTGAGGAGGTAAAGGTGGCTGGGACCCTAGGAGGCAGCGATCATGCTATTATAGAATTTTGGATAACTAGAGGAGGAAGACATGTGAAGACTCAAACTTCAAGGTTAGATTTTAGAAAGGCAGATTTTAAGAGACTCAGAAAGAGAATAGGAGGGATCCAATGGCTGGATGTCCTTAAGGACAAAAATGTCCAGGAAGGATGGGAAATTTTTAAAAATGAGATTCTCAAAGCACAATCGTTAACAATCCCGAAAAGTAGGAAGAATGGGAAGCATTTAAGGAAACCAGGATGGATGAACACAGAACTTAAACACATGCTAAAAAGAAAGAAAGAAATGTTTATTAAATGGAAAGAGGGAGGCATATCTAAAGAAGATTATAATGCAGTCTGCAGATCCTGTAGGGCACGTATCAGGTTAGCTAAAGCTGACAATGAATTAAGGCTTGCAAGAGATGTCAAAAGCAATAAAAAAGGATTTTGGGGGTATGTCAAAAGTAAAAGAAAAGTCAAAGATGCTATAGGATTTTTACAGGATGAAAATGGAGAAATGGTAAGAGAGGATGTTGAGAAGGCCGAACTTTTTAATTCCTATTTTGCATCTGTTTTCTCTCAGAAAGAAAATGTAACATCAACTGATCTTCACTGTCCTTTTAAAGGAATAGAGGAATCCAAGTTATCTGTATACAGAAAGATTGTGAGGGAATATTTAGCTAACATAAATGAGTTCAAGTCTCTAGGTCCAGATGAATTACACCCCAGAGTACTGAAGGAGATCGTAGAAGAAATTTTAGAACCACTCTCCATAATCTTTGAAAATTCTTGGAGAACAGGAGAAGTCCCAGAAGACTGGAGAAGAGCAAATGTTGTTCCTATCTTCAAAAAGGGGAAGAAGGTGGACCCAGGGAACTATAGGCCGGTGAGTCTGACTTCTATACCAGGAAAGATCTTTGAACAAATTATTAAACAACATGTATGTAAGTACATGGATAAGAATGAAGTGATTAACCAGAGTCAGCATGGGTTTGTAACTAACAAGTCATGTCAGACTAACTTAATTTCCTTCTATGACAGAATCACTGACTGGGTGGATCAGGGAAATGCTGTAGATATAGTATATCTTGACTTCAGCAAAGCATTTGACAAAGTATCTCACACCATCCTTATTGAAAAAATGACCAAGTATGCAATGGACCAGGCAACTGTTAGGTGGATTCATAACTGGCTTAGTGATCGGACTCAAAGGGTGGTTGTAAATGGCTTCACATCCAGCTGGATGAATGTCTCAAGTGGGGTACCACAGGGCTCCGTCCTGGGACCTGTATTGTTCAACATCTTTATCAATGATTTAGATGAAGGAATTGAGGGTAAACTGATTAAATTTGCTGATGACACAAAGCTAGGAGGGATAGCTAATACTAGAGAAGAGAGAGAGAGGATTCAAAAAGACCTAAATAAACTGGAGCAGTGGGCAGCAACCAACAGAATGGTTTTTAACAGGGAAAAATGCAAAGTACTACATCTGGGCAATAAAAATGAAAAAAGCATATACAGAATGGGAGGAATAGAGCTAAGCAACAGTACATGTGAAAAAGACTTAGGTATACTAATAGATCATAGACTGAACATGAGTCAACAGTGTGATGCAGCAGCAAAAAAGGCAAATACAATTCTGGGATGTATTAACAGAAGCATACAGTCTAGATCACGTGAAGTCATTATCGGTCTTTACTCCTCTTTGGTCAGACCTCATCTGGAATACTGTGTACAGTTTTGGGCACCACATTTTAAAAAAGACATAGACAAACTGGAGCAAGTTCAGAGAAGAGCGACCAGAATGGTGACTGGTCTGCAAACCATGTCCTATGAGAAACGGTTGCAGGATTTGGGAATGTTTAGCTTGCAAAAAAGAAGACTGAGAGGAGACTTAATAGCTGTCTACAAATATGTCAAGGGCTGTCACATTGTAGAAGGATCATCTTTATTCTCATTTGCACAAGGAAAGACTAGAAGCAATGGGATGAAACTAAATGGGAGGAGACACAGATTAGATATTAGAAAAAACTTTTTGACAGTTAGGGTGATTAATGAGTGGAACAGGCTGCCACGAGAGGTGGTGAGTTCCCCTTCAATGGACGTCTTCAAACAGAGGCTGGACAGACATCTGTCTGAGATGATCTAGTGAATCCTGCTTTGAGCAGGGGGTTGGACCAGATGACCCAGGAGGTCCCTTCCAACTCTACCATTCTATGATAAATAAATCTCAAGTGATTTCAACAATACAACAGGATGTTATTTTCTTATAATAAAAAAATTTAAATAAAACATTCTATTGTGGTGTTAATTTTGTAATATTGATTTCTTTATCTGTTTCATTTATGTCTCAGTCTTTGAAAAAGGCCTTTTGCATAAGGCTGAAACGTTACATTGAATTTTGGGATTTCTTTATGAAATAAAGAATTGCATTATCATTATGAATATTTGAGTGCCGAGTATCTATATATACACTGGCATGCCAGGCATGTCAATCTCCACAAGGAGAAAAATGACCCTTTAGATCCCAGTGAGAAGCCTCTCATACAGTCAAATCGGATCTCATGCTTTGTACTGACGAGAAGCAATACCCTGAAACACCGTGGCTGCAAATTGAGATTCTGGTTTGGCTTTTATCCCAAGTCATGTGACAAGGCTCGTTAAAGGGTCGATATTGACTTTTAGGATTGCTACTTCCAATAGACTTGTCACTTATCTCACTTTTAGCAAATCAGAATATACCGTAGATCATATATAATAGAAATAATCATTATCCACTGTCTGTCTTTCCAAAAGTGATAATAGGAAGTGCAGCCATATCGGTTGTGGCCTTTGAATTAATTTCTCAGAAACAGACAGTGAACAGTCATTTTGTCAGGATGTTATATCAATGACTAAGTCATTAGTTTCCAAGAAGCTGCTTTAAAATTGACAAACTACTTCTTCCTATTTTTGCAACGGTGCAATATTGCCATCTTATTAGAGAAGAGCAGTTATAGAGAATGTGTTATCAAAAAATAACCAATTGTTTAAATTACCTTTTTACATGAAATGTATTATTTTTTTTACTTTTTTTTCACTATAGTAACCATCTAAACTAAAAAAACACACCCACAGATCCTGCAATTATCACCCTGGCCAAAATTAGTTTCATATTTCCTGTTGTATGCAGAAGATTTTTCAGCAGTTTTATTATCATGACTGAAAATGACAATGAAAGATGACACCTCTATATAAAGCAGATAAAGTAGCCACCATTCACAAGAAATGAGTCACAGCTCACCTCCTCACCCTTCCTTCACAATGAGTCTATTCTTAGGACTAGTGGCCAGTGTGAAAATTGTAAGACTTCAGGATTGGTTTTTTTGATTGTGATGTTAAAAAGTGAAAATCTAAAAAAAATGACATTTAAAGTAAATTTAATGTAATCCCTTCTCACCATGGACAGTTTTAGTTTTTGCGCTTTTTCTTTGTTCCTCTCCTCCTTTCTCCCCTTTCGTGTGACATAGCTGTATGAGGGCTGTTTTTTTACCCTACAATATACTGGAAAACTGGAACAAAAATTCCAAGTGAAGTTAAATGGGATTGCGTTTTTCATTGTATTTGGGTTTTGTTTCTAAGGTTTCATTGTGCAGTGAAAATGACCTGTGAACATGATTCTTCACGTCGAGCAAACTTGAAAAACCAGATATCAAACTTGTATAGTTTTATTTTGATGGTGAAAATATTTCAGAGATTCGGTCGATAGAGCTTTATGAGGGCTTGTTAATTGCTGAGGTTTTCATTAATAACATTTTTTGGGTTATATACGATGTTTCAATCCCACTTTTTCATGTACCAACATGGCAGCCATGGGGGCGGTCAGCAGGCTCATGGTTGCCACTGAAATCCATAAGCAGCACTTTCACTTAGTGAAGGGGGTGGAAGGCAACATCCCATGGGCATCCAAAATGGTGAACCTCTGGGACATCGCACCTTAACTACCACGGTCAGGGATTTGCTGCAGCATCTAAGGGGTTAACAGCAGCAACCAGAGCTGCTCTAATAGCGGCTTTTACAGACAAATACCGGCAGTATAACACAGCTGGAATCTGCAGGTATATTGCGGGTGGAGTTGCAGAGTCCACTCCACACACTCGCACCCAACATGCACTATACATGTAGGGCAGATAGGGGTTAAACAACAGAGGACACGTTCCTTTTAAGCGCTTAAGAGTTTATTTATTTTTTACTTTGCAGATAGTATACTGGCATATGCTTTGTACTTAAAGGGAATGTCTGCATTAGTTAATGTCTTTTTGTTAGAAGGGCCCCAATATGCTGACTAAAGGATGATCTGTTGCTGGCAATCTCAGCGATAAGCCATTTGTTGAAAAATCTGGCAACAAGCATTTAATTCTCCTGCACTGCCACCAAAGGAAACAGGAGGTACTGCACAGTATCCAGTGAAATCAATAAGCTGACTATGTAATGAATGAAGTACTGGGACCTTCAAAGTGGGAATGACTCCATGTAACTGCTCTCTAGTCTGCATAAAATGGGTTCAGGTTTACAACGGAGAATCCCCAATATTAACCTGTATAGTGCCCCAAGTATGTGCAAGTGGTTTCTAAACCAGACAACCTCATTAAGTCTCATAACACCTTTGTCAATAAACAGGTATTCTCAAGTTACTAAGTTGCTTTAATTAGTTAAACAGCATGAAAATACACAAGTTTGCCACTGACTTGCTTTTTCTATCTGCTGTCATTCTCCTGCAATGAGAGCTTTTATCTTACATAGTGTAAAGCTCATTTCCTTGGAGTTCAGCCACTAGTAGACCTTGGTAGAGAGTGTGCAGTAGTCACATTCCAGGAGAAAAGTTAATTCCTAACATACCGTTATCTCTGTCCAGCCCATTCATTTCTATACACTAGTTAGCTGCTCCCTGCCTTCTCCCTTTAGGCTTTTGACGAGATGCTCTTATCCATCCTGTAGAATCACAATTCCTGCACCCAGTATCTAGGCTCTCACTGTCTGTGGCTGTGTGCTTGCTCATCAGAGCTATCACTCTGGGAGAAGAGCCCGTCCTGCCAGAAATCAGGAAGTAAGGAGACTGCACAGCTCTGAGCTGCTCAAGAGATCACTTATGAAAACTCCTTTTAGGCATCAAACATTTCCTTTGTTCAAATAGAAAGAATATAGATCTACATATTTTAGAATGTGTATGAACTACATGTCTGAAATAAAAATAAATGATTCTAAATAATATATATATATATATATATATATATATATCTACAGTACAGACCAAAAGTTTGGACACACCTTCTCATTTAAAGATTGTTCTGTATTTTCATGACTATGAAAATTGTACATTCACACTGAAGGCATCAAAACTATGAATTAACACAGGTGGAATTATATACTTAACACAAAAAATTTGGGAAACAACTGAAAATATGTCTTATATTCTAGGTTCTTCAAAGTAGCCACCTTTAGCTTTGATAACTGCTTTGCACACTTTTGGCATTCTCTTGATGAGCTTCAAGAGGTAGTCACTGGAAATGGTCTTCCAACAATCTTGAAGGAGTTCCAAGAGATGCTTAGCACTTGTTGGCCCTTTTGCCTTCACTCTGCAGTCCAGCTCACCCCAAACCATCTCGATTGGGTTCAGGTCTGGTGACTGTGGAGGCCAGGTCATCTGGCGTAGCACCCCATCACTCTCAGTTTGGTCAAATAGCCCTTACACAGCCTGGAGGTGTGTTTGGGGTCATTGTCTTGTTCAAAAATAAATGATGGTCCAACTGAACGCAAACCGGATGGAATAGCATGCCGCTGCAAGATGCTGTGGTAGCCATGCTGGTTCAGTATGCCTTCAATTTTGATTAAATCCCCAACAGTGTCACCAGCAAAGCACCCCACACCATCACACCTCCTCCTCCATGCTTCACGGTGGGAACCAGGCATGTAGAGTCCATCCGTTCACCTTTTCTGCGTCGCACAAAGACACGGTGGTTGGAACGAAAGATCTCAAATTTGGACTCATCAGACCAAAGCACAGATTTCCCCTGGTCTAATGTCCATTCCTTGTGTTCTTTAGCCCAAACAAGTCTCTTCTGCTTGTTGCCTGTCCTTAGCAGTGGTTTCCTAGCAGCTATTTTACCATGAAGGCCTGCTGCACAAAGTCTCCTCTTAACAGTTGTTGTAGAGATGTTTCTGCTGCTAGAACTCTGAGGAAGCCATACGGCGAGAGCGTGGGTTCGGGGCTAGGCTGATGACCTGGTGCGGGCTGCACACACATGGGTATGCATTGTTTCTGACTGTTTCTCTGACTCTCTACTTTTTGGGGAAGCTCCTCTTATATTCATGCTTTTATGGCATGCCTAATACATTCTTTACTGAGGGCTCCCATGTATAGGTATCTCACCTGTCATTAGTGGCACATTATTGCAGGGACTGTGATTATACAATCTACTGGGTAATCTATTGCATAGAGCTTTTGCATGGAACATTGAATGGATTACTACTATTATTATTTATTTTTCTTTGCGCAAGACACCTGCACTTTATGATTCATTGGGGAGATTATTACATGGACCTCTGCACGTAATATTGTATGGACTACCAATATATGTTTAACCCTCCCCCTTCCCCTTTTTTTTCTCTCTGCAAAGTGCCTGGTATAAGTACTGCCCCATTTTTGTCCAATAAATGCAGCTGATCTCTGCGACCTGTGTATGTGCTGTGTGCCTGGGCACTTCAGCCCTCACTGGGTACCCATCTTTACATCTTAAACTGTATGTTAAATTATGTATGCAAGTTTTTAAGAAATTGAATTAATAAAAATTGTTTTTTATCGCTAAACTCAATGTCCTCCTCTCTTTCTGCTAGAACTCTGTGTGGCATTGACCTGGTCTCTAATCTGAGCTGCTGTTAACCTGCGATTTCTGAGGCTGGTGACTCGGATAAACTTATCCTCAGAAGCAGAGGTGACTCTTGGTCTTCCTTTCTTGGGGCGGTCCTCATGTGAGACAGTTTCTTTGTAGCGCTTGATGGTTTTTGCAACTTCACTTGGGGACACTTTCAAAGTTTGCCCAATTTTTCGGACTGACTGACATTTATTTCTTAAAGTAATGATGGCCACTCGTTTTTCTTTAATTAGCTGCTTTTTTCTTGCCATAATACAAATTCTAACAGTCTATTCAGTAGGACTCTCAGCTGTGTATCCACCTGACTTCTGCACAACTGATGCTCCCAACCTAATTTATAAGGCAAGAAATCCCACTTATTAAACCTGACAGGGCACACCTGTGAAGTGAAAACCATTTCCGGTGACTACTTCTTAAAGCTCATCAAGAGAATGCCAAGAGTGTGCAAAGCAGTCATCAAAGCAAAAGGTGGCTACTTTGAAGAACCTAGAATATAAGACATATTTTCAGTTGTTTCACACTTTTTTGTTAAGTATATAATCCTACATGTGTTAATTCATAGTTTTGATGCCTTCAGTCCAAAATTTATCCAAAATTAATGGGTATGCTTCAGATTTTTCCGCAATGATAATCCACAGCGTAAATTTCCGCAGCATGTGCACAGTGTTGCACAGCTTCTGGATACCCACAGTTGCAGTATAAAACTTCACAAAGCAGATTACATGGGATAACAAGCTTTTACTTCTCAGAACATGAGGTAAAGGAAAAAACGCACAGTCACACAGTACTGCATCAGGAAGTAAGAACAAAATAGAAAATACAAGAGAGACTTTTTTTCTTTCACAATACAGTAAACAAGGAAACTTTACACAACATCGCCATCTACTGTCAGATCAGCATAAAGTCCTCCTTCACACAAACAAAGAAGTCCACAACTGTTGCATATACCAACACACAGCACATGCGGGTTATCAGTGAGGACCATGGGGCACGCATTACCAAGCATTTAAGCGTTTTCGCTTCGAAAATTCCGCAGCAAAAACGCTTGAAAAACGCACAGTGGGCACGCAGCCTCAAAGTCACTTCAAAACTGAACAGGTCCCTATAAAAATAAGTTTTGTAAATTTCCTTGAAAAAAATGAAAAATAACTGCTACATTTTTAAATCTTCTAAAATGCTAACAAAATAAAACAACATTTTACAAATGGTGCTGATGTAAAGCAGACATGAGGGAAATGTTATTTATTACTGTTTTTGTGTGGTATGACTATTGGGATTAAAGGCATAATCAATCAAAGTTTGAAAAGTGCAATTTTTAAAACATTTTTGCCAAGTTTCTGATATTTTTATAAATAAACGCAAACCATATCAGCCTAAATTTACCATTATTATAAAGTATCATGCATCACAAAAAACAGTCTCGAAAGCTATGGGATATGTTGAAGCATTCCAGAGTTATTACTATATAAAGTGACACTGGTCAGATTTAAAAAAAATTGGTTTTGTCATGAAGGGGTTAAGCCACTTTGTTACCATTTTGGCAGTATGCTTCGGGTCATTGTCCATTTGGAGGACCTATTTCTGCTCAAGCTTTAACTTCCTGGCTGATATCTTGAGATGTTGCTTCAGTATTGCCACATAATCTTCTTTTCTCATGAAGCCATCTATTTTGTGATGTGCACCAAGTCCCTCTTGCAGCAAAGCAACTCCACAACATGATGCTGCCACCCCGTGTTTCACAGTTGGAATGGTGTTCTTAGGCTTCTAAGCTTCTCCCTTTTTCCTCTAAACTTAACGATGGTCATTATGCACAAAAAGTTAAATTCTAGTTTCATCAGACCACAGGACATGTCTCCAAAAATTAAGGTCTTAGTTCCTGTGTGCATTTGCAAACATTAATCTGGCTTTTTTATGTTTCTTTTGGAGTAATGGCTTCTTCCTGGCAGAGTGGTCTTTCAGCCCATGTTGATACAGTACTCGTTTCACTGTGAATTGTCACTCTGACAATCTTACTAGCTTCTGCCATCCTCTTCACAAGGTCTTTTGCTTTTGTCCTGGGGTTGATATGCACATGTCGGACCAAAGCACGTTCATCTCTGGGACACAGAACCCGTCTCTTTCCTGAGTGGTATGATGGCTGGACATTCCAATCTTGTTTGTACTTGCATATAATTGTTTGTACAGATGAACGAGACCCCTTCAGATATCTTGAAATTGTACCCAAGGATGAGCCAGACTTGTGCAAGTCTACAATTCTCTTCCTGATATCTTGGCTGATTTATTTACACTTTCCCATGATGCTACACAAAGAAGCAGTGTGTTTCAGGTGTGCATTAAAATACATCCACAGGTGTGTCTCTAATTAACTCAGATGTTGCCCAAAAAACTATTAGAAGCTTCCAAACACATGGCATCATCATATGGGCAGTCCAGAATTGTTTAAATACATAGTAATCTTAGTGTATGTAAACTTTTGACTTTGCAGTAAGTAATAAAAATGCCTTAAAACATTATCTCTCTCATTATTCTGGCATTTGGCAAATATTAAAAATGATGGTAATCCTAATTGACCTAAAACGGGAAAGGTTTATACTTATTTCATGTCAGATATTGAGAAAAACATGCATATGTGTCTTTTTATATAGTGTATGTAAACTTCTGGTTTCAACTGTATATATGTATATATGTGCACATCTCATTGCTATAGCAAATCAGTGGGAGTCATCAACAGTGATAAAGTAATAGAAAAAAGGAAGAAAATTGAATCCTTAGAGGAAAAGTAAGATAATTTGTCTAAAAAATGCCAGTGTAAGGAGGCTCATAAGCTCCCCGGGGAGCCATTGCATGGTTTATAAGCCTCCTTACTCTGGCATTTCACTCTCCTCACTGGGATCTAAGGGGTAAAGTTTTTCCTTCTGAAGTCTCTCACACAGCTAAATCAGATCTCATGCTTTGCACTGCTGAGGGGCAACACCCCGAAACACCATGGCTGCAAATTGAGATTCTAGTTTGCCATTTATCCTAAATCATGTGGCAAGGCTTGTTAAAAGGTTGATATTGACTTTTAGGATTGCTACTTCTAATAGGTGGCACTGGAAGAGACAGTTTGCAAGTTTTAGGTGGAATTTCTCTTCAATAAAAATACTTTTTGATTACACCAGTGATTTTTTTCCTTTCTTACAGACTGGACCAGTCATTGGGGAAGCCCTCGCTGTTTCTTTCTGGATAGATTCCACTTCCTACCACTATGAAATGGAATAAATGCTATGTTTTAGAGAAATTAACAATAGTAGTGGTAATAATCTGACACCATATGATGGCAAATCCAAGCAACATGCCGTCATTTGTAACAATGGGAAAGCCTTTTTTTAAGAGGTTGTCCAGAATAAGGATGCCATATTTCATCGCTTTGTGGAAAAATAGGTAAATCGTTTCTCATGTTATATTCTCTGAACTGTAAATCGTAAACAGTTTCACAAATTTGGTTGAATGCCAGTAGACCCAAAAAAATGCTAATTTCTAATAGTAAATTTAAAAATGACTTTTTTTTACTTTTATTTATTTCCAGATAAAGTGAAAGATCGAGGCTCTAATACAATTGGGTCAAGATTGAACCGTGTCGAGGACAAGGTAAGAAAATAAGATAAAACCATATATATTTATATTATGCACAGCTACTACTTACACATACACACATGGAGTACAGGATATACAGACAATTACCACATACTACATACAGAATATTCCTCACTCTCTGAAAAAGTGTAAAATACATAATGGTGCATCCAGACACCAATTCTACAGCGCTGCTCATACACTGCAAAGAGTCTAAATACCTGTGGTCATCTGTGACTTGCACACACAAGTTAAGGAGGCCACACACAATAACTAAAGTTGATTGCTGGTTCGGCCGTCCACTACCTCTCCCAACTCTCATACACGAGAAGGTTTGGCTTGGTTAAATGTTCATGTGTTTTCAAAGGGGAGAACTGTGAAAATCACTGCCAAACGGCTCTGGCAGCAGCTTATCACCTGAATAACAAAAGGGTCAGGCATTAAGGGTCAGGCAGTTTGAATTTTACCTCCTCTGACCTCATCTGTCAGGGAAGAGTCTGGATGTCCCCTTAGACCAGGGGTCTCAAACTCGCAGCCCGCGGGCCAACTGCGGCCCGCGGGACAATATTTTGCGGCCCCCCGCCTGGAAAAGCACTTAGCCACCTTAGTCCCCTTCCCTCCGGTACTTGAAGAAGATGAAGTCGCCGCTCTGAACGCACTTGGTGCAGGTCAGCCTCCGGCGGTGTTACACAGCGGGCAGCGCTCCACCGCCAAGTACAGTACCTCGGCGTCTCACCAGGGGGAGTAAGTGGCGGTGGAGCGCTGCCCGCTGTGTAACACCGCCGGAGGCTGACCTGCACCAAGTGCGTTCAGAGCGGCGACTTCATCTTCTTCGATGGGAGGGACACGGAGAGGCAAGTACCGGGGGGGGGGGGGGGGGGGGTAGGAGCTTGGGACCCCTCGGTGCACAGGGCGCGTTCATAGAGAAGACACGTCTCCCAGCTCGGGGCTTCCCTTGCGCTGGGAGACGCCATGACAGCAGCTTCTTCTTTTGTTTTCAATCTAGTGCAGGCTTGGAAGAAAAAAAAAGTGGGGCGTGGAGAGCGTGACTGACAGGCTCTCCAGCCTGTCAGTCACGCTCTCCACGCCCCACTTTTTTTCTTCTTCTTCCCAGTCAGGCGACAGGACGTTCTGCCATTGGAGGCCCTGCATGGGAGGAGGAGACGCAGGGGTTTCTCAATGGGAGTCTCCTTCTCCCTGGCTGTGTTGTGATCCAATCACATCAAAGAGTGTCACAGACAAGGAGTTTTTTTTCTTCCTGGCTGTGACTCTCACTGTGATTGGATTGAGGCACATGGAGAAGGAGACGCCCATTGAGAAACCCCGGCGTCTCTTCCTCCTTGATGCTCAGTATTAGCATAAAGGGCAAGAAATATACAGGGGGGCACAGCAGAGTGGAGGAGTGCTATTTTTATAAACCAGACCAGGTGCGTGCCCACCCTAAAGGTATTTGGCTACTCCTGTGAGTAAAAATCAGGTCCTCTTTAATGTTGCCGAAGGTCATGCTAGGCAGCTAGGGGGACTGGGAAACTCTATTTCCGCTCATCCAGAGCACCTTGTGCTGAAGTGGGTATCTCAAGGCACCATAGGCCTAAGTTTTTGCTACGCAGCCCCAAATATGTCTTGCTCAAAGCCTGCAGTGAAGAGAGAGGTTGATGAGCACAGACAATTTCAGGAAAAGTGGGAAAAGCAATATTTCTTTATTGAGCACAAGGGCATCCCAACTTGTCTTATTTGCACAGAGAAAGTTGCAGTGCCCAAAGAATACAATTTGAAGCGTCATTACACAACTAGACATGCTGAGGAGTATGCAAAGTACCAGGAAGATGAGAGAGCCAACCAGGTTGCTAAACTTAAGACATGTCTGCTGAGGCAACAAGATTTCTTTAAGAAAGCAACCAAAGAGAATGATGCAGCAGTCGAAGCCAGCTACGTAGTTAGTATGATGATTGCTAAAGCAGGAAAGTCATTTAAAGAAGGGAAATTTATAAAAAAGTGCATGTTACAGGCTGCAAGTATTATCTCTCCAGAAAAGAAAGGTCAGTTTAGCAACGTCAGCCTTTCTTCCAACACCGTGGCAGAGCGCATTTCTGACCTTTCAAGTGACATTTATGATCAACTGTGTGAGAAAATAAAATGTTTCAGTGTATACTCAGTCGCTCTTGATGAGACCACAGACATCACCGACACTGCCCAGCTTGCAATCTATGTCCGGGGTGTTGATGACAATTTTGAAGTCACAGAGGAGTTGCTCTCACTAGTTCCAATGCATGGCCAGACCACCGCCCAAGAGATATTTCACCAGCTGTGTGATGCTTTTCAGAATGCTGGTTTGCCTTGGAGGAAGTTTGTCGGAATAACAACTGATGGAGCGCCATCAATGATCGGGAGGAAAAAAGGACTGGTGGCACTTGTTAATAAAAAAAAGGAAGAGGAAGGTTTAGAGGAGGTCATTGCTCTGCACTGCATTATCCATCAGCAGGCCCTTTGCAGCAAATGCCTGAAGTTTGACAACGTGATGTCTTTCGTTGTGAAATGCATCAACCAAATCAGATCCAGGGGCTTAAAACACAGAATGTTTCGTGCTTTTTTAGAGGAAATAGAGTCAGAATATGGGGATGTGCTCTACTTTACCGAGGTGCGTTGGCTCAGCAGGGGAAACGTATTGAAGAGATTTTTTGAGTTGAGAGCGGAAGTGAAAGCTTTTATGGAGAAAGATGGGGCTTCTGTTCCTTTGCTAAGTGATCTAAAATGGCTCATGGACTTAGCTTTTTTGGTTGATATCGCACATGAGCTTAATGTACTGAATAAGAGGTTACAAGGCCAGGGGCAACTTGTCAGTGCTGCCTATGACAGCGTGAGAGCGTTCTCTACAAAACTTATATTGTGGAAAGACCAGCTTTCTCAAACAAACCTTTGCCATTTCCCAGCATGCAAGTCACTCATTGATTCAGGCACACTATTCAGTCATGAGGCGTATGTGGATGTCATTTTGAGGCTACAGGAGGAATTTGATCATAGATTTGCAGACTTCAAGAGACACAGAGCCACATTTCAAATTTTTGCAGACCCCTTCTCCTTTGATGTGCAAGATGCCCCTCCAGTGTTTCAAATAGAGCTCATTGACCTGCAGTGTAACTCTGAACTCAAAGCCAAGTTTAGGGATGTGAGTGGAAAAGCAGACAAACTTGGGCAATTTTTAAGAGAATTGCCCCCCAGCTTCCCTGAGCTTTCCCGAATGTTCAAGCAGACCATGTGTCTATTTGGGAGCACATACTTGTGCGAAAAGCTCTTCTCTACCTTGAACTTCAATAAGTCAAAGTACAGGTCTAGAATTACTGATGCTCATCTTCAAGCTGTGCTGAGGGTCTCAACTGCTTCCTCACTTACGCCAAATGTGGCTCGGCTATGCAAGAGTAAGCGCTGTCAGATCTCTAGCAGCAAGAAGTAGGCAGATAAAGCCATGTTCAAACAGTTTATGTCCATTCATGTTCTAAAAGTTAAATGTTAAAGAACTGTTAATAAAGACATTTGAATCTGAATAATGATATTTTGTAAGCGCATTTTTTGTGGAAAACTTGATGCGGCCCAGCCTTACCCAGAATCTACCTCCAGCGGCCCCCAGGTAAATTGAGTTTGAGACCCCTGCCTTAGACTATTAGCTTAGTCTATTGTGTATGGAGGCTTAAAGGGGTTTTCCATTACTCAGACAACACCTTCTCAATCCATATGTGTGTGTCCCAGTAAAATAATAACACCTATACTCACCTCCAGTGCCAGCACTATTCCAGCGGTGTCTGCACTGGCTCTCCTGGGGATTGCATGTGTCATGGGTGTGTCAGAAGTGACAGACAGTCATCCTGCAGTTGGTTGCAGGAGATCTCTTCATTTGGCCTTACAGACAACTTCTTAGAATATGTATCTCTAGGACCCAGGGGCTAGCTTCCTCTGGCTAATTAACACCCTGGCCTGGATGTATAAATACCTGTTGTGAGCCAGAGGGAGGTGCCAGCGATATTCATTGCCCCTTGTGAAGGCTTGAGCAAGAGCAGTACTTCTTCCTCTCTGGTGCTAGAGAACGTGTGCGCATTTGTCTGGAGTCGAGTAAAGCTAAGCGATTTTCCCTTGTTTGTCCCCCATTGTTGTCTTTAGTGTTCAGTGGGGATCAACTAGTGCTCATCCTTTCTGTTCCCTAGCCTGAGCCTAATGCCAGGGATAGACAGGCTGAGGTACGCGTGCGGCGATTGGTGAAGAACCAATAAAGGGACATTAGTGGAGACAGGGTGACACTAGATCAGCCTAGGAGTTCTCCACTCCCCACTTTCCCTAGTCTGGGTTCCCTTTCCCCTTTTCCCTTTGTGTTGCACTTAGTCTTTCCCACACCTTACGTGACAGCATGACATTATGTCTCATGATTCCTAGGGGCAATCAGTGCTGACTTTACTCTCCCCGCCTTTGGCCAACTTGCATACATCCAGAGGAAGTGAGAGATGTTGCTGGTCTTACTTCCTCCGGATGTACAGGTATGTGCTATAACTGGAGGCAGGAAGAGTGAAGCCAGCGCTGATTGGCAGCAGGGATCACTTGACATAACAATGTCACGTGATTCCAAGGAGAGCCAATGCCGACATGGCTGGAACACTGGAGGGGAGTATAGGTGTTATTATTTTACTGAGGGCAAAAATATATATATGGAGAAGGAGATGTCCGAGTAGTAGAAAACCCCTTTAAGTGTTGGCTACTACTTTCATGGATGTGGACAGAAAGCTCTTTCTGAGTTCATTAAGTAGTTCAATCTGACAAAGGTTTCCAATAGAGTTGGTGCGAGTCAATTCGCAGGACCCAGTCCATCAGCCACATCCATAATCTGTGACCGCTGCATCGGAGCCCTGAGAACCACCTCCTACATCCCGGCATCCACAGCTGTTCTACTGATTAGCCGGCCTGATGCAATGTCACATATGCATCATGCTGTAACCATAAAGATGCAGCTAATCAGAAGAGAAGCAGGGAATCTTGGAAGGTAGAAGGCAGGTCTTGAGGCTCCTGTCCAGCATCCAAAGATTACTGACGTGGCCGATGGACCGAGTGCTGTGAAACGAATCGCACCAACTATAGTTTTCAATTAAAACAACAATGTCTAAATGGCTAACCAATATTGCATTAAAGGATCTATCTACTTTATTTCTCCCCAAAACTGTGCCTCTCTTGTCCATGGGGTGTGTCTGGTATTGCAACTCAGCGCCCCATTGATTTGGTTAGGGATAAGCTACAATATCAGGCAGCGCTCATGGGTAGTGTGAAATGTGTATGGAGTGTGGTCTGTATCTATGCTATTCTCTTTGTTTGAATTTTTTTTTATATATTTGTAGGTAACTCAAATGGATCATAAACTCAATCTCATAACCGATATGATTCACCACCTGATAGCAAACCAACAAAGCGGTCAGTCTACCAACAGAACACCGCACCGGAGCAACTCTCTGAACGACGGGAGCAACCTCTCCAGTACTCTGCCTACCTACCAACAGTTAACAGTGCCAAGACGAAACCAAGATAATGCATCTTGATGAACAAACACAAACTAGTTCTTCTACTGTCCTCAATGCAGATATTCATTATTTTAATGAATGCATTTATAAGCAGAAAGTAAAATGAATGATGAAATTAGACTGAGTATCGAGTAAGTGTGTAACACTGTAAAGGACGTCTTGTCTATTCTCTGTAGATCCTATCAGGGTTCATTGAAGGTTTCTTAGAGGAAGGGACATGGAACATATGTGTATTGCTCCATGTAGAAACATGCAAGAAAGCATCTGATACATTGATGAATCCTTTCTCAGGAAGATTGTAGCTCATCGGCCTGTGGGATCGTAAATTGCTACGGGTCGTGCTGTAAAACTGGCAATACAACTGAACAATTACCCTGATTTTTTTTATTGTATTAAAATACACTTTTTACATTGATTTTCAATTTTTGGGGGGACTAAAATGAAAATTCTTTTGAGAAAAATAGAAATAAATATTGTACTGTAGAAAATTACACTTCTTTTTTTTTACAATGTATTTTTGGTAAAAATGGTATTAAAGAGTTAATTTTTCTTTATGATTTCTGATCACAATTTTTTTTTTCTGGAATATTTTTTGACATCTGATCAAATGTATTGTATTTTCTCAAAAATGTTGATATTTGCACATTGATTGGTTTAAAGCAGTGATGGCGAATCTTTTAGAGACCGAGTGCCCAAACTGCAATCCAAAACCCACTAATTTATCACCAAGTGCCAACACGGCAATTTATCCTAAATATTGAGGTTTTACTGATACAAACAACTGATACAAAGAGCAGACGAGGGCAGCATAGAGCAGCCACAGACAGGAGCAGGGGTAAGAGACTGCAGAAATAAAGAATGTGCTCACCCACATCCTGGTATATATGCTGGCCCTCCCCTCAATCCTGGTATATATGCTGGCCCTCCCCTCAATCCTGGTATATATGCTGGCATTCCCCTAAATCCTGGTATATATGCTGGCCCTCCCCTCAATCCTGGTATATATGCTGGCCCTCCCCTCAATCCTGGTATATATGCTGGCCCTCCCCTCAATCCTGGTATATATGCTGGCACTCCCCTCAATCCTGGTATATATGCTGGCACTCCCCTCAATCCTGGTATATATGCTGGCCCTCCCCTCAATCCTGGTATATATGCTGGCCCTCCCCTCAATCCTGGTATATATGCTGGCCCTCCCCTCAATCCTGGTATATATGCTGGCCCTCCCCTCAATCCTGGTATATATGCTGGCCCTCTCCTCAATCCTGGTATATATGCTGGCCCTCCCCTCAATCCTGGTATATATGCTGGCCCTCCCCTCAATCCTGGTATATATGCTGGTCCTCCCCTCAATCCTGGTATATATGCTGGCCCTCCCCTCAATCCTGGTATATATGCTGGCCCCCCCCTCAATCCTGGTAGATATGCTGGCCCCCCCCTCAATCCTGGTAGATATGCTGGCCCTCCCCTCAATCCTGGTAGATATGCTGGCCCTCCCCTCAATCCTGGTAGATATGCTGGCCCTCCCCTCAATCCTGGTAGATATGCTGGCCCTCCCCTCAATCCTGGTAGATATGCTGGCCCTCCCCTCAATCCTGGTATATATGCTGGCCCTCCCCTCAATCCTGGTATATATGCTGGCCCTCCCCTCAATCCTGGTATATATGCTCCCTCCCCCCCCCCCAGCCACTGTGCATCCCATATTAAAAAAAAAAAAAAAACACATAATAAACCCTCCTCCTCACCTTCCTTCTTCTCCCGCGCAGCGTCCTCTCCTGTAGTCGGCACATCTAGCTGAAGTGTATTGCAGCGCACGTACTAGCCAGACCCGTGCGCGCTGCAGTACACGCTGCCGGCCAATCAGAGGCCAGCGGCCGCTGGCCTCTGATTGGCCAGCCGATGTTATGCTGGCCTCTGATTGGCCGGCAGCCGTTTCTGATTGTCCGGAAGCCGCTAGCCTCTGATTGTCCGGCCAAATTCATGCTGGCCTCTGATTGACCGGAAGCCGCTGGCCTCTGATTGACCGGCCGACGTCATGCTGGCCTCTGATCGGCCGGCAGCCGCTGGCCTCTGATTGGCCGGCAGCGTGTATTGCAGCTCACGGGCCTGGCAAGTTCGTGCGCTGCAATACACTTCAGCTAGATGCGTTTCCGTCCGAGAGAGATCGCACATCTAGCTGCAGTAGCGGAGCTGGTGCCGGCACTCGGCGGCTCAGAGTTCTCCCCCGCCGGCCCGATCCAGTAGCGCTAGTGCTGCGGCCATGGTGCCCACCAGGAGGGCTCTGCTGCCCCCTCTGCACGCTGCCATAGGTTCCCAGCACTGGTGTAAAGCATTTCTTCTTTTACAGCTGACGACCCAAAATTGGTGATTTTCTGAAAAAAAAAAAAAAATGGCCAGTCTGCATTATATATGGTGGAAGTGAGAATCTATCATCTGGATAAGGGGGTGGTCTTCACAGAGGGGTCTATGGAGAGATGTCACTTTATAAGAAGCACATAGCATGGAATACCGGGGGGAAGCCTTTTGGCTCCTTATGTTGCTCCAGTCCGGAATGCTCCACTATGGTCCATCCTTCTATAGTTCTTCTCTTACACTTTCTGCTGGTCGGTATATGGACGTATTCGCTCTATGCTGACAGGCACTCCCTTAGTATAGCCCATGTAATGCACGGCACCACAATGTTGTAGGTTCTGACTACTGTGTAAAAAAAACAACCACCCAGAGACTGGCCATAATCTTATAGTCTGGGTGTGAATACGCTACAGGTATAGCTACACTTTTGTTGTGGAAATTTTGGTCATTTTATTTACCTTTTTGCATTTACCCAAATGAGGCTTGTGAGAAATCCTTAAATATGCTGCAGATTTCTCCTGTATGATGCTGACCAATCATAAGCAAGCAGCAACACTCAAAGAAAAGAAGAACACGCCCCCACCATAGCTCAAAGCGGGTTTCTTAGGGTATAAAGCTACGTTCTCACAATGAGTTTTTAGTGAGTTTTTACACTGCATATTTTAGAAATAATGCAAGTAACCTATCTTAATGGGTGCAGAAATTCTGCAACATCAAAAACTCACCAAAAGCTCATCGTGGGAACCTAGCCTAAGATGTATAATGATGGCGAGTCCTGATCTCCTGGTCTAACCTTCTGCATGATTAGAAAGCAGAGGTAACAGCTCTTAGACAAGGAAGGAGCCGCACAGCTGAGTTTCTCTGTGTCACATTGCAAACCCTTTTATTGACTCCTGATTATGGAGTGTGCCAGTATCACACTTATGTCTTCTGTGCTAAAGCAACTTGTATTCTTTCTGCAGTGATATTAGGCTGTTATTACACCTCACACAGGAGCAGTGTGTTCTGGGTTACTTCTATGGTGAAATGTAATGACAGTCTGCTCTAATCTCACTGCAGAATGAGTACAAGTTGAGCACAACGGATCTAAGTGTGATACTGACACTGTGCTCTCATTTCTGGACAGGCAGTTTGGGATAGGCGCAGTACAGCAGAGGTGAGAGTGCCATAAGAGGAGGAAAGCTGTTAGAAAGGTTTGTAATGTTGCACAACTAAACTCTCTTGTGCTGCCCCTTCACCCACAGAGACCTTAACTGAAAGGTATTAGTCAGTTGTGTGCTCTAATCATGCAGGAGGTTAGCCCAGGAGACCAGGTCTGTATCCTTACATCTTAGACACTGAGAAATCTGCTCTAAGCTATGGTGGGGATGTGATCATCTTTCTTTTCAGTGCTGTCGTCTGCTTATAATTGGTCAGCATCATGCAGGGAGAAGAATTTCGCACCCCCAGTGAAAACTCTGATAACATCTACTTGGACTTATTTTTTTTAACTCATTAGGCGCCAAATACTTTCATTGCTAATATCTCCGCAAATGAAAGATAAAATAGAAAAAAAAAACATGAAAAATTTGGTGACAGGTCCTCTTTAGGATAAGACAACCCCTTTAAATGTAAGAATTGAATTTTAGTCGAAAAAATGTATGCAACAAAAATGCCACATGTGATTTGATCCAAAACATGCTGCATTTCAGGATGAGAGAAGCAAGTATTTGCAAAAAAAAGTTAAAAGGGGTGTTGACTGTTATGATATTGATCACTTATACTTAGGATGGACCACCAAGATCAGGTTGGTAGAGTTCCAACACTCTGCCACCCCATTGATTCCATGCTGGAGCTGGTAACAGCTGATTGGTGGTGTTAGGATTTGGACACCTATCAATCTGATACTACGGACTTATATTGATGCCTTCTCCTAATTGATAAGTGGTAGCATACCCCTTTAAAACAATACGTAGTTTTTATTTAGTTGTAAGATGAAAGTGACTCTATACATTAAGGCGTGTCATGGTCTGAGCACAAAATGATTCAAAGATTAGTTGCAGGCCTCTTGACCCGAACTTAAGAGCTTAAGGCCATGTTCATACATTCAGTAATTTGGTCAGTATTTTACCTCAGTATTAGGAAGCCAAAACCAGGAGTGGAACAATTAGAGGAAAAGTATAATAGAAACACGTCACTGATGAAACTTACTGAACGTGTGAAGGTGCCTAATAGAGACGCTGTGGAGAAGGACAGGAGCGCACCCAAAATAGGGCAATAGCGTCTGATAAGGGGTCGGGATAATTGATGGCAGCGCTCACCTAGAGGTGTTGTGTGCAGTCACCACAGCTATAATGGTGTAGAAAGCCGCTGCTGCCCTGTGGCTGGAGGAAAGGTTCTTCAAGAGGTGGAATGGCAAAAATGGAAGCTGGCACATTTAGGTGGGCCGTGCTGCGGGAGTCAAGAGCTTGTTTTTTTATACCTTGAGAAAGGCCCTGGTCCATTGCAGAAACGCATTGATATTAATAAAAAACGTTTGGGAATCCCAAGGCTCTTCATTCCCACAGTGCAGCCCACCTAAACGTGCCAGCTTCCATTTCTGCCAATGTGGCCTAATAGACGTATATGAGGCTGTCAAAGATCGGGGCAGGAGACTCGCAAACAGCTTGTGCATCACGATCTATGACACACAGATGTGTGAATACGCCATTACTCTCATATAAGATTACCTGCATCAAGTTTCAAAGGAGCAATTGTAACCCTCTTTCAATTATTTAAAGGGATTTTCCCACAAACAAAATTCATTTTAATCAATAGATCTTGGAATAATAATAAGTTCCACAATTGGATGTGTTTAAATAAAATGTTCCTGTGCTGAGATAATCTTAGAAATATGCCCCTGCTGTGTACTGTGTAACGTCTGACCGTACAGGGACATGGTCTGAACATACCACATCTCCTGGACGAGGAGGATGCAAGAGAGTATACAGACATTACAGCCGGGGATCACAGCCGATTCTTTATGTGAGGTAAAACAAGTTTTTAAACAGGCAGGGAAATGTTTTACCTCACAGAATCAGCTGCCATCCTGTGCTGTCCTGTCTGTATACTCTTTTGCTTCCTCCCATGGCCAGCTGTGTTCATGGGAGGTCCATTATGCATTCATTTGCTTTTCATGGCAAAAAAGGTGCAGCATGCAGCGCTATTCCTTACCATCCAAACAATGCAGACCTCGAAGACCACTCAGTGGCTTGCGTCAATGGGATCCAGGGGTGCCATATGGCAATGGATCCGCAGGGATCCAGCATTGAATTTTATTTCCCCTAATAACTGACTTAATGATGCCCCTTCTAACACATCAGATGACTGTATAATGCCAAGAATATAAATAAAGTAAAGAGCATAATTGCTGTCCAGACACTGAACAAGCAGGCTATGCCGTAAAATTAAGAATGATCAATGGAGATATGGAAGAGAATAAGGTATAACTCAGGGCCAGTGCAAGACAAGCAATTCTATCTAGTAACAAAGTTGCTCAATTTATTATGTAGATTATAAATGGATGTAATCGCTGCTCTGAGTGTTAGATTTTCAAAGTGGTAAAAGGGTTTATCTGCCAGTAATGATATTTACCTGGGGACATCCACCTATTGGAGACAGGCCATTAAAACTGGCCAAACTTTCTCCTTACTTTCTTGGCCACTGTGGGTCTTTTTGGACTGCAAATGGTTGATAAGTGTTGGTAAGAGTTTTTGAAGTATATATGTCATAAGTGTCTATGGTTGGAGAACCCCTTTAAAGAAAAACATTGGTCAACAATTTTAGGAATTGTAAGGAAGGTTAGAAGATGTTTGGCTACGGTCACAGTCTGGTGGTTTCACATTTTATATAATTTAGGCTTTGCATGTGTTAGTTCACTATATCGCACCTCTGATCTCTCTATTGGACCATGTAAAACATAAAAAACCTATCGACAGGAGAAAGGATCTTTAGGATCGGTGATGGTAGTTACTGGGAACCCCACCAATCACTAGAGTGGGGATCCCTATCCTCTCTTATGGAGGAAATAGTATGGAGCCGTTGCCAGGCATGCGCACTGCCACACTCCATTCAGTGTCTATGGGACTGATGGGGACAGCCGAGAACATCAGCAGCCGCGTATATATATATATATATATATATAATATACGCGGCTGCTGATATATATACAGTACAGACCAAAAGTTTGGACACACCTTCTCATTTAAAGATTTTTCTGTATTTTCATGACTGAAAATTGTACATTCACACTGAAGACATCAAAACTATGAATTAACACATGGAATTATATACTTAACAAAAAAGTGGGAAACAACTGAAATTATGTCTTATATTATAGGTTTTTCATTGTAACCACCTTTTGCTTTGATGACTGCTTTGCACACTCTTGGCATTCTCTTGATGAGCTTCAAGAGGTAGTCACCGGAAATGGTTTTCACTTCACAGGTGTGCCCTGTCAGGTTTAGTAAGTGAGATTTCTTGCCTTATAAATGGGGTTGGGACCATCAGTTTTATTATGCAGAAGTCTGGTGGATACACAGCTGATAGTCCTACTGAATAGACTGTTAGCTGCTTTTTTCTTGCCATAATACAAATTCTAAGTAAAGAAAAACGAGTGGCCATCATTACTTTAAGAAATGAAGGTCAGTCAGTGCGAAAAATTGGGAAAACTTTGAAAGTGTCCCCAAGTGCAGTTGCAAAAACCATCAAGTGCTACAAAGAAACTGGCTCACATGAGGATCGCCCCAGGAAAGGAAGACCAAGAGTCACCTCTGCTTCTGAGGATAAGTTTATCCGAGTCACCAGCCACAGAAATTGCAGGTTAACAGCAGCTCAGATTAGAGACTAGGTCAATGCCACACAGAGTTCTAGCAGCAGACACATCTCTACAACAACTGTTAAGAGGAGACTTTGTGCAGCAGGCCTTCATGGTAAAATAGCTGCTAGGAAACCACTGCTAATGACAGGCAACAAGCAGAAGAGACTTGTTTGGGCTAAAGAACACAAGGAATGCACATTAGACCAGTGGAAATCTGTGCTTTGGTCTGATGAGTCTAAATTTGAGATCTTTGGTTCCGACCACCGTGTCTTTATGCGACGCAGAAAAGGTGAACGGATGGACTCTACATGCCTGGTTACCACCGTGAAGCATGGAGGAGGAGATGTGATGGTGTGGGGGTGCTTTGCTGGTGACACTGTTGGGGATTTATTCAAAATTGAAGGCATACTGAACCAGCATGGCTTCATTAGGAGAATATTTCTGTGTGAGCACATATAAAGGAGCAGGTGAGATTAGGGTCCCAGCAATATACACTCGCTCTCTTTCTTATTTGTGAGGTATGTACAAGGACCCTTCTTCACTGATAAAGCCATGTACAATAGTTTGGTTATTATATTCTGTAACGTTCATTAACTTGTAAATAACCTGCAGTCTATAATGAGCCGTGTTAATAATATGATCCCACCAATAGTGACAATAAACTGTGTTGGTATTGTACTTTTTTTTTTTTCATCACTAGATGGCAGTGCAGCAGTGTAAATGTGTGAGAGAATGGGATGATGGCTCCATTACTGATCACTGGCGGCATTTTCTCTGTATTGGGTAAACTGGAGATAAACCGCTCTTGTCAGCAGATAGAATATTTCAGACTTTTGCCATATTGATTAATTTGCACATAATTTTCCTGTTTACAGTTTAGGCACCTGGATGGTGGAGGCCTCCATTACACATGTGGACATCTCCGAATTCCAGGACTTAAACATAATATATATCTTGTTTTTTTCACTTCAAAGTCCATTATTATCCGTAAATAAGCCGGAGCCTTCACAATTTTACTTACTTAATAATAATCTATTAATCTTGAATAAATGCTCCAGATCCTGGATTTTACAATTTGGCTATTATGTTCCATTATGTAAAATCAGGAGCTGACCTTCTTTATTGGTAAATCACGATGTAATTCAGGTTAATGATTCTTATGATTTTGCTAATAAAAACACTATTGCATTGTACACGTGTCGTTGTGTGATTGATCTAGATCCCAGCAGCCTCAATTGTCCGCTATTATTGAGAAGTCTTGGCTGCTAGATATGGCAGTGTCATCAATCTCAAGAAGCCTTTTATTCTCACATACATGATAGAATCCAATAGTAAACATCAGCATATCCCTTCCAGGAGCGGAACGACATCGGTCACAGAGGGTGCGACCGGGCCCGTGCAGGAGGGGGGTCGGCCGCCACCAGCACCTATTTCAGTTAGAGGTGCATGCAAGGACACACATTCAGCTGAAATGTATTGAGACGCAGAGACCATCTGTGTCCCTGCACGGCAATACACCCTGCCAGCCAATCAGAGGCCGGCTGTTGACGTTGGTGTGCCAGTCACAGGTCGCACATGACCGTGACGTCATGCACCATGCCAGCGAGACGAAGTTAGATGCCAGTTCCTTCAAGTGCTATAAAAGAATACGCTGCGAGTTGTGGGAGTGGAGGAAGGGAAGAAGAATAATTTATTTATTTTTAAATGTATTGGAGAAGAACAGCAAACATTATTAATGGAAGGGGCACAGGATGGGGGACATTATACCAGGAAGGGTACAATAAGAAAGCACAGCAACACACTGCAAGGGACAATACATATGCAGACACTGAGAACATAAGAGCTAAACTGCATTATTGCTAAATAAAATGTACTTACAAAAAATGAAGGCTCTTAGCGCACAAATTGGCCAATTCATGTATGCCCATCAACCACGACAAGGTAGCCTCCGCATGATGGTTAACTAACCTCTTAAACATGCCTCTCTTGGGCTATAAGCCTACAATATAAATGGGCAAACATGCCTCTCTTAGGAGAGAAACCTACAAATTTAAGTGGGCAGGTAGAAACCAACACTAATTAAAAGCACCCGTGGGCTGATGGGTGCTTATACCAGGAAGGGTCCCAGGATGGAGTGCATTATACCAGGAAGGGTCCCAGGATGGGGAACATTATACCAGGAAAGGGCTCAGGATGGGGGACATTATACCAGGAATGTGTTCATGATGGGGGACATTATACCAGGAATGTGCTCAGAATGGGGTACATTATACCAGGAATGTGCTCAGAATGGGGTACATTATACCAGGAATGTGCTGAGAATTGGGTACATTATTCCAGGAAGATGCCCAGGATGGAGTGCATTATACCAGGAGGTGCTCATGATGTAGTGCATTATACCAGGAAGGTGTTCAGGATGGGGAACATTATACCAGGAAAGGGCGCAGAATAGAGCACATTATACAAGGAAGAGGCCCAAGATGTACAGTTGAAACCAGAAGTTTACATACACTATATAAAAAGACACATATGCATGTTTCTCTCAATATCTGACATGAAATCAGAATAAACCTTTCCCGTTTTTTTAAATGCCTTAATACATTCTCTCTCTCCTTATTCTGGCATTTGGCAAATATTAAAAATTATGGTAATCCTAATTGACCTAAAACGGGAAAGGGCATCAGCGTTCCCATGTAACTTCCCAGGCCTATGCTCTACGTGAAAGTTGAAGTCCTGAAGAGCTAGGAACCATCTAGTTACCCTGGCATTGTTACCCCTCTTTTCCCTCAACCATCTCAACGGGGCATGGTCTGACACCAACTTAAACTTCCGGCCTAGTAGGTAGTATCTTAATGTATCTACGGCCCACTTTATGGCTAAACACTCCTTTTCTACTATTGCGTAGTTTTTCTCGCAGGAGGACAGCTTCCGGCTCAGATAGAGAATGGGATGTTCTTCCCCATTTATCCATTTATCTCTTGAGAGAGTACAGCTCCTAGACCAAGCTCTGAAGCGTCTGTCTGGACCACAAACTCTTTCTTAACCCCTTTACCCCCGAGGGTGATTTGCACGTTAATGACCAGGCCATTTTTTACAATTCTGACCACTGTCACTTTATGAGGTAATTACTCTGGAAAACTTAAATGGATCCCCCTGATTCTGAGACTCTTTTTTCATGACATATTGTACTTCATGATTGTGGTAAAATTTATTCGATATCACTTGCGTTTATTTGTGAAAAAAATGGAAATTTGGCGAAAATTTTGAAAATTTTGCAATTTTCAAAATTTTAATTTTTATGCCCTTAAATCAGAGAGATGTGTCACACAAAATAGTTAATAAGTAACATTTCCCACATGTCTACTTTACATCAGCACAATTTTGGAACCAAATTTTTTTTTTGTTAGGGAGCTATAAGGGTTAAAAGTTGACCAGTGATTTCTCATTTTTCCAAGAAAATTTACAAAACCATTTTTTTAGGGACCACATCACATTTGCAGTCACTTTGAGAGGTCTTTATGACAGAAAATACCCAAAAGTGACACCATTCTAAAAACTGCACCCCTCAAGGTGCTCAATACCACATTCAAGAACTTTATTAACCCTTCAAGTGCTTCACAGGAATTTTTGGAATGTGGAAGAAAAAAATGAACATTTAACTTTTTTCACAAAAATGTTAGTTTAGACCCAATTTTTTTTATTTTTGCAGGGGTAACAAGAAAAAATGGACCCCAAAATTTGTTGTGCAATTTCCCCTGGGCATGCAGATACCCCATATGTGGGGAAAAAACACTGTTTGGGCGCACGGCAGGGCTTGGAAGGGAAGGAGCGCCATTTGACTTTTTGATTGGAATATTTGCTTGAATAATTAGTGGACGCCATGTCGCGTTTGGAGAGCCCCTGTGTGCCTAAACATTGGGGCTCCCCCATAAGTGAACCCATTTTGGAAACTAGACCCCACAAGGCACCTATCTAGATGCATAGTGAGCACTTGGAACACCCAGGTGCTTCACAAATTGATTCGTAAAAATGAAAAAGTAGAAAAAAAAACACTTTTTTATTTTTACGGATTAATTTGTGAAGCACCTGGGGGTTCCAAGTGCTCAATATGCATCTAGATAGGTGCCTTGGGGGTCTAGTTTCCAAAATTGGGTCACTTGTGGGGGAGCTCCAATGTTTAGGCACACAGGGGCTCTCCAAACGCGACATGGTTTCAACTTGTTAGCGGACACCATGTCGCGTTTGGAGAGCCCCTGTGTGCCTAAACATTGGATGTCCCCCACAAGTGACCCCATTTTGGAAACTAGACCCCTCAGGGAACTTATCTAGATGTGTGGTGAGCACTTTGAACCCCCAAGTGTTTGGCAAAGGTTTATGACGTAGAGCCGTGAAAAAAAATATATTTTTTTCCATAAAAATGCTCTTTTAGCCGCAATATTTTTATTTTCACAAGGGTACTAGGAGAGATTGGATCCCAAAAGTTGTTGTGCAATTTCTTCTGAGTACGCTGATACCCCATGTATTGGAGAAAACTACTGTTTGGGCGCATGTCAGGGCTCGGAAGGGAAGGAGTGACGCTTTGGAATGCAGACTTTGATGGAATGGTCTGCGGGCGTCATGTCACGTTCTCAGAGCCCCTGATGTGCCTAAACAGTGGAAATGCCCAACAAGTGCCCCCTTTTTGGAAGATACCTGATTTGTCAATTTTATAATGTAGTGTTATACGCCAGTTGTGTAGGACAACCTGACAAACACTACACAACTGAAGTATGACAACCTGACGAACATTACGTCAGCTGTGTAGTGTTTGTCAGGTTGTCATACATCAGAAATTAATTCAATAGTCCATGGAAGTATGGTACCTTTTGAAGCAGTCTTTCATGCAGAGGCCAGGTTTGTCGGGGCAGGTGTCACATTGGTAAATGGTGTCCTTGCGTATTCCCCTTCGGTAACACACTCGGCACTTCTTTTGTGACTTACCTTTTTTTCCGCTGTGAGGGATCTGCCCCAGGAAATGCTGGCCAGGTACAATTCTAGGTCCTTCAGTTCCAGAAGTAGAGGGGCCCGCTCCACCACCACTGCCAAATATCAGGGCCTTGATAACTGTCTCCTGGAAGTGAAGGTACGACGTAGAAGTCTGGCCTGCACATTTTGACAGAAGGAAAGCGTTGTGCATTGCCATCTGAACAATGTGCACGGCCGGCTTCTTATACCATACCTTGGCCTTTCTCAAAGCACTGTACGGCTGGAGGACTTGATCGGAGAGATCAACTCCCCCCATGTACTTGTTGTACCCCACTACACAGTCTGGTTTGGCGACCTGTGTAGTGGAGCCTCTTACAGTGCTGAGGGTGCTGCCATCACCATGTATGGTGGTCAAGAGAAGGACATCCCTCTTGTCCTTGTACTTGACCACCAACAGGTGGTCGCTACATTGGGCTCTGCTCTCACCCCTTCTGAGCAGCTGCCCACTTAGCGCCTTTGGGAGGCCTTTCTGATTTTTGCGGACAGTACCGTAAGCTGCGGTATGTCGCGCAGAGAGGGACTTGAAGAGCGGGTTACTTGTATAAAAGTTATCCACGTACAGGTGATAACCTTTATCCAGCAGTGGGTGCACCAAGTCCCACACAATTTTCCCACTCACTCCCAGAACAGGGGGGCATTCAGGGGGTTCAATCCAGGAGTCCTTCCCTTCATAAACTCTAAACTTGTGAGTGTACCCTGAGGTACTCCCCCAAAGTTTATACAGCTTGATCCCGTACCTGGACCTTTTACTGGGCAGGTACTGCCGGAATCCAAGCCGCCCCTTAAAAGAAATTAAGGACTCATCCACGCAGATGTCCCTTTGGGGCACGTGCACTTCACCAAACTTGTTGAAGTGCTCGATGACCGGCCGAACTTTGAAAACACGATCAAAGTTTGGGTCATCGCATGCAGGACACATTGCATTATCTTGGTAATGCAAGAACTTGCGGATGGCCTCAAAACGTGTCTGGGTCATGACCATTCGGAACACTGGAGTGTTATACAAAACGTCAACACTCCAGTATTGCCGAACCTCTGTTTTTTTCAGGATCCCCATATGAAGGACCAGGCCCCAAAACTTCATCATTTCTTCTGCGTCTACAGGAGACCAGTTAGAAAATGATGAAGAGGGGTTTTGTTCCAAAAATTGATGAGCATACAAATTAGTTTGGCCCACCATGAGGTTTATAAAATCCTCAGAGAAAAAGACTTTGAAAAAGTCTATTTCTGTGAGGCCGGTGGTGTCAAACTTGATTCCTGATTCCGCCACGAAATCAGGAATCAGTGGCTCAACATTTTCGGGGGGCGAGGTCCATATGGGGTCAGTAGTGGGGGGCGCTGGAACATCTTCTCTCCTGCGACGACTGCGGGGCGGTCCAGCAGCACCTGAGGAGGAAGAGGAGGAAGAAGAGGAGGAAGAGGAGGACGATGAGGCGTCGGAAAAGTAAAGAAATGTGGGATCCTCGCCCTCGCTGTCAGTCTCAGTGTCGGAGGCAACAATAGCGTATGCCTCCTCCGCTGAATAGCAAGTTTGGGATGAGCCGGACATTTTTTTTTCTCGTGTATGTGGTGCGTGTGTGTCAGTACTTTATTTAGAGTGTGTGTGTGTCAGTGTGCTTGGTGTGAATTTTTTTTTTCTGAAAAAAAAAAGAGAAAAAAAGGAACTACCGTAGGTGGTGCAAACAGCGAGCACGAGTGCGGATCGGTGAACTATGTCACCTATCAACTCTCGGCAGCTGATGGGTGTGTGCGCGGATGTGGTGCAAAGGTGGGGCGGGAGAATTGACAGGGGCAAGAAAAAGTCCTGAAAAGCAGCGAGCACGGACGTTGATCAGTGACATAGACACTGCTCAGCGCTCGGCCGCTGCAGGACGCACGTAAAAAAAAAAACTGGGGGGGAGGAGGATTGGGGGTAAAAGGAGGGGGGGGGGAGGGGGGGAGAGGGGTGAATGAGGGGAGAACAGAGATGGACTTACCAAAGTCTTCTCTGTTCTTCTTTCAGCAGGATCAGCTGCAGGTTCTGGAAGAGGCTCTGGAGCAGGATCCGCAGCAGCTGGATAAGGAGCTGGAGACCCAGGACCCTGGAGACAGCAGCAGGACGCCGAAGCTGGAGACCCAGCAACCTGGAGACAGCAGCAGGATGCCGGAGCAGGAGATCCAGGACCCTGGAGACCGCAGCAGGATGCCGGAGCAGCAGCAGTGACTGGAGCAGGTAGGAGAAAGGTCTTGTAGTGTAACAGAAGATCCTGTGGCACTACAAGGCCCAGCACAGCGCAGATCAGACGTGACCGCTCTGTAGAAATCCTCACCAAGTGTGAGGATCTGCAGGGCGGTCACAGGGGGGTGACAGGGTGGTGACAGGCAGGTCACCGGCTGGTCACCACCCGGTCACCTCCCGGTCAGGTACTCTGATTGGTGCGATCGATGATGACATCGATCGCACCAATCAGAGATGGCAGGGGCCTGGGCAGCATCACAAGGGGTCACAAAGAGGTGACAGGCAGGTCACAAGCCGGTCATCGCCCTGTGACCGCCCTGTCACCTGTGTTCAGGTACTCTGATTGGAGCGATCGATGTCATCATCGATCGCTCCAATCAGACCTGGCTGGGGCTTATTTGACATCACAGGGGGTCATGGGGAGGTGACAGGCAGGGTTACTAGGCAACAGCCTAAGATCAGTGCTCTTAGGAGCACCGATCCTAGGCTGCACATCACTGTTTCCGGCAATCTGATTGCCGGAAACAGTGAGAAATGCTGTGATTGGCTGTTCAGAATTGAACAGCCAATCACAGCGATCGTGGGTGTGAAGGGGCGGCGACACCCCTAAGATGCTGGCGCCATCTACCCTAAGGTAAGATGGCATCGGAATTTTAATGCCATCACCGCGACTTCGGTCGCGGTGCCGCATTAAAGATAGGGCGTATTAATACGTATCTGGTCCATAAGGCCCAGGGCACAGATACGTACTAATACGCCCTTTGTCGTAAAGGGGTTAAAGTCTGGTGCGACCAGGACCGGTTGTTTACACAGTGCTGACTTCAATAGTTGGAATGTGGTCTCTGTTTTCTCCGTCCACTTCCCCATGGTTGACCTGGTGTCTTTTAGGAGATCCGTCAGTGGTGCAGCCATCATGGCAAAATTTGGGTTAAACTGCCGGTAATATCCCACCATTCCCAGGAATGCTCTCACTTGCTTCTTGGAGAGCAGTTGCGGGCAGGTCTGGATTGCCTCCACTTTATTAACTTGCGGCTTTATTTCGCCTCTCCCGACGACATAGCCCAAGTACTTGGCCTCCTCTTTTCCAAAGGTGCATTTCTTCAGATTTATTGCAAATCCCGCCTTCCTTAGAGCATCCAGAATGGGCTGTAGTTTAGTTCTAAAGTCTGGGCTAAAAACTACAATGTCGTCAAGGTAGGCTGCGGCATACTTCTTTTGTGGGGCTATGATCCGATCCATAGCCCTCTGGAAGGTGGCTGAGGCCCCCTGTAGCCCAAATGGCATCCAAGTGTATTGAAAGCACCCATCTGGGTGTAGAGAAAACCGTCTTCTCCTTGGCCACCTGGGACATGGGGATCTGCCGATAGCCCTTCGTCAGGTCGAGAGTGGTGATGTATCTCGCCGGTCCAAGCCTTTCGATGAGTTCGTCAACGCGGGGCATCGGGTACGCATCACACTTGGACACCTCATTCAGCCGGCGCTAGTCATTACAAAACCTCCACTCTCCGTTGGGTTTTGGTACGAGGACGATTGGGCTCGACCACCCACTCTTTGACTCCTCTATCACATCGAGGTCTAACCTCGGCCGAGATCATTTCCCGGCGTGCTTCCGGAACCTGATACGGCTTCAGATTCACTCTTACATGTGGTTCTGTTAACTCGTCATGCTCTACCACCTGAGTATGCTCCGTCAACTCTGAGAACAGCTCCCGATTCCACTATAGTAGTTCTCGACACTCTTGATTCTGGGCTGGCAATAGAGTCTCTGAAATAGTGACCTCTTCCACCTTGCCTTCGGGAGTGGCTCCCAGGCAAGGAGTTTCCACAGGCTCCCGGTTCCGCCACAGCTTGAGCAAGTTCACATGGTATACTTGGTGCGGCTTTCTTCAGCCATGCTGGTGGACTCGGAGTTCACTTAACTGAGTTTCTCCACCACCTCATATGGGCGCTGCCACTTGGCCAGGAACTTACTTTCGACAGTGGAAATGAGAACCAGAACACTATCCCTGATCAAGGTCACCAGACTCCTGGAGTCCAACAGCCCATCACTCCATTAACGGACATGGCACACCCCTGCAGCCCCTCGCCGTGTCGACAGTCCACACTGCATGTTGGGTAAGCATAGTATGAACATCATCTGCCTAGGCTCAGCAGATGTATGACACTGGGCGGCTACGTGTCCCGGACTGCGACATCGCCAACAAATCACATCCTTCACAACAGACCTTGCAGTCTCTTCAGTGGAAATGGAATGCCATCAGTTGTAGCTCTGAATCCCTTCCATGGTGAACCTATCCCCTTTTGGGCACTCCAGTAAGGGTAGGTGGCTATGTCGGGTTTCCCCAGGGATTTTTCGACCACTTGGTATCTTTCTACCAGACCTACGAGATTGTCTGCATCCGGGGGTCACCTTGGGCAAACCAGGTCTGCATCGGCCTGGTTAGGGAATTGATGAACCTGTCCATCACCACACGCTCAACCATCTGGGCAGGAGAGGAAGACACTGGCTGCAGCCATTTTTGTACAAGATGTAACAAGTCGAACATCTATGAGCGTGGAGATCTGTCGCCAGCATACGCCCAGTGGTGGACCCTTTGTGCTCTGACAGACATAGTCACTCCTGAGCGTGCCAATATTTTGGTTTTTAATTTGGCGTATTCCTTTGCGTCCTGTAAAGTCAGATCGTAATAAGCCTTCTGCGGCTAGAATTGGGGGCTTTGTGGGCAGTACACAATGTTAGTACTAGTATAGTTGGCTATCATACAGTGTGAGGAGTATTATACTGTGTACACAGGAGATGTGGGCCATTATAGTGTATACTAGATGGTGGCCCGATTCTAATGCATCGGGTATTCTAGAATAAGTATGCGGCCGACCGGGCGCAATCAGCAGAGCTGTGTTTAAATTTGGGGCCAAAATCGCTGATTGGTCGCGTTCGGCAACCGCGACCAATCAGCAAAGCGGTGTTTAAATTTGGCTGCAATATCGATGATTGGTTGCGGGCGGCGGCCGCGACCAATCAGCGAACCATGTTAGTGAGGACTGGAGAGCGTGTTTAAATTTGGCACCAAAATCGCTGATTAGTCGCGACCAATCAGCAGAGCGGTGTTTAAATTTGGCGCCAATACTGCTGATTGGTCGCCGGCCGCGATCGAACAGCAGAATGTTGTTTAAATTTGACCAATCAGCAGAGCGATGCAGAGCGGGGTTTAAATTTGGCGCCAAAATCGCTGATTGGTCGCCGGCCGCGACCAAACAGCAGAGTGTTGTTTAAATTTGGCGCCAAAATCGCTGATTGGTCGAGGCCAGCAACTGCGACCAATCAGCAGAGCGTTGTTTAAATTTGGCGCCAATCTCGCTGATTGGTCGCGGATGGCGGCCGCGACCAATCAGCAGTGCGGTGTTTAAATTTGGCACCAAAATAGCTGATTAGTTGCGACCGCGACCAATCAGCAAAGAGGTGTTTAAATTTGGCGACAATAGCGCTGATTGTTAGCGGCCGGCGACCGCGACCAATCAGCAGAGCGATGCAGAGCGAGGTTTAAATTTGGCGCCAAAATCGCTGATTGGTCGCCGGCTGCGACCAATCAGCAGAGCGGTGTTTAAATTTGGCACAAAAAGCGCAGATTGGTCGCGGCCGGCGGTTGCTGACATCCAATTGGTCGCGGACGCTATTTAAAATTGCCGCACAAATCGGTGATTGGTCGCTGTCTTGGCCCGCGACCAATGACTGATCTTGGCGCCAAAGTTAAACACTATTGTGCTGATTCGTCGCGGACGCTGACCGCGACCAATCACCGATTTGGGCGCCAAAATTTAAATATCGGCCGCGACCAATCACCGATCTTGGCTCCACATTTAAACACCGCTGTGGTGATTGGTCGCGGCCGATATTTAAATTTGGCGCCCAAATCGGTGATTGGTCGCGGCCAGCGTCGGCGACCAATCAGCACAGCGGTGTTTAAGTTTTGCGATGTTTAAGTTTCCGAAGACCGCGACCAATCATCGAATCGTCTTGGTGAGGACCGGGGAGCGGCGCTGCCTGTGCGGCTACTTACGCTGCGAGAACCCGGGACATCGCGGGCGCTCGCAGCAGAAGTATCCCGACCCGCAGCGTCGCTCCCCGGTCCTCCCTTCCGCATGGAGGTCAGCGGCGCCGGCGGTCCTTCCGCTGATAGCGGCCGCGCCGCTCATCTCCCGGCTGCATCTCCGTCCCGCAGATGGGTCCGGCGGTCGGGTTCCTTCTGCTGTTGCCGGCCGGGAGATGAGCGCCTCGCGGTGCTCATCTCCCGGCTGCATCGCCGCTCAGCTCTGTCCCGCAGATGAGCCGCTAACGGCCGCCATCTTTTTTTAGAAATCCCCCGGCGCTGATTGGCCGCTGCCGGACCAATGAGCGACGCGGGATTTCCTGGACAGACAGACAGACAGACAGACGGGATAAGACGATTATATATATAGATATGGGAGCTATGCGGACATCCTGGTGTAGAGAGCATTATACTGAGTATTGGGGGCTTTGAGGATATTATACTGTATTAGAACTACAGTAGAGTTGTAGGAAACTATTAAAAGGTAGTTGCAAAAACAAAGAAAATATCCATCTATCCATCTATCTATTATCATCTATCTGTCTGTACTTCATGTCTGAGTGTCTATTTATCTCTCTACTAGAGATGCGTCAAACTGCTAAAATTCAATGAGACAAATTCACTTGAATTCGGCCAGAAAATGTGATTTGCGGCAAATGTATTCAACGCAAATTGAATTACTGGTAAACTTGTGATGGGTAGATGTTACATAAGATGTTGTTAAGCATCCAGCAACTAGGGTGGTTAACAGGGTGCAGCTAAGGTGAGTGGTCAGGCCTGCCCCAGTGAGACTGGGTAGTGTCAGTTCTGAGCTGGTGAGCCAGCTTAAGGCTGTGTGCCCACGATGCGTTTTTTAAGCGTTTCCGCAGCGGCAAAAACGCTGCAAAAATGCATGGTAGAAAGCCTGCTATGTTCCCCAATGGTAATCCGCATGTGCTTTGCACATGCTGCGGAAATTTCCGCTGCGGGTTATCATTGTGGGAAAAAACGCAGCACTACCAAATATTTTGCGGAAGCACAGCGTTTTTGCCGCCACTGACTTTCATTGGAACGCATGGAATCCGCATCACTACATCTGTAGATGCGGAGTCCAAACGTTTCAGTGTGCGGATGGTACCAGGGTCTGGAGGACAGGAGACTCTCCTCCAGACCCAGGTACCATAGAACCTGTAAAAGAAAGAATAAAATATATATTATACTTACCTTCTGATGGCCCCCGCTGCGATCGTCTTCACTTGCCGGCAGATCGCGGTGGACTGAAGGACCTGCGCTGACATCATAGTCATGTGACGGCAGGTCCTTCGGTGTAGTGTACCGCGAGCTGGGCATCGTGGGCACATATCCTTAAGGATGCAGACCTCTTCATCAGGCTGATGAGGATACTGGGACTCTCCCACTGTGACTGCCATTTAGTTGCTAGTGGTATCTATAGTAGAAAGTAGTGGAGAAAGGAGTTAACTGTTGTTTAGCAAAAGCAAGGAATGAACACCACATCTGAGGACTGGACTCATCCTTCCATTCTAATCGCCCCATCGTACCTCACAACACTAGAAGGTAAAGCCTGTGACACTGTGGACCGTGGACTGCTGGTGGGAGCATTGCTGTTGTGGGAGTATAGAAGTGTGCTACTAAAGAGACTTGATCTGTGCTGTACTGTACTAGTAAGAAAGACTGTTTATTAATGTGCTTTTAAGAAGAAACTATTTGTTACTGGAGCCTGTTGCTCAAGGGACTTAAATTGCACTGGCCGTGCGGCTTCATTAAATGCGACTGTTCATGAGGACTCGTGTCAAATGTGTCTGGTCAGCAAGTGAATCCAGCTATATGTCTGTGCCTGAGGGTGAATGCCCCTGTATGACTGAGAGAAACTGCAGTATATGGTCACCCTGAGTAACGGTTCGCCCAGGATTCGAAAGAATTCATGAACCTGTCTCTCCGCTATCTAAACCTAGCGGTGTGCACGTAACATTGGTGGCCCGTACGGGGATTCCTGAGCGGGAATTAGCGTATAGGAGGGAGAAGAGGCAAAGTGTCTGGAAAAACATAGCAGCAAAGCACCTCAATTCAACCCTGGTATACCAGTGAAAAGGGAAGACAGCCAGTGATGACTGGGAAGAAATAAGGAGATAAAATACAGAGAAACAGGCACCTGCAAAATGCAAGACTTGAAACATGTTGTACAGTTAAAATGGTGTCTGTTTTTGTTAAAAGCACAGTGGGGAAGAAGAAGGACATCCCATCTTGTAGGAGTATATGATAAAAGAGCGCCAAACAGGGCCAAACCTCCTGCAGTGGAACAAGCTGGGGAAGGCTGGCCTCAGAGAAAAGACACCCCAACCACCAGCATGTTGGACCAATGGCCAGTGAGGTACTGTCCCAGAGGAGGAGGAGTAAGAGTGAGCTGGAGCTCTTCTGGCCAGAAGAACTCCATTCTGGTCAGGAGTGAAAAGGAGAGGAGAGTGCGAGTCATAGTGCCTGCCAGTATGTCGGAGCTAGGAAGGTGTGCTATGTCCCAGCAGTCTGCAGCAAGAAGAGAAGCAGGGGAGGATGCAGCCCTTCATCACCTCACCCACAACCACGAGGTACCGGGCAATACCCAGCCAGGACAGGGCACGGCCGCACCGCCTCATCAGAATCCGGAGGCAGCCCGAAGGCAGGAGTTGGGACCCCGAGGTCTGCCGTCGGACCCTGTGCCCATCCCACCACCAACTGTGGACCGTGAGCCGATGTCCGGAGCCCCGGCTGTCATCCCGCCGCAGGCCACCGCGTAATCCTGCCCAGCACCGGACCCACCTGAAGGACCGCTGCTCGTTCCAGAACGATTCCGACCAGTACCGGACTCACCGGAGGACCTGCTGCCCACAGGTACCCTGACCGTGACCCGGCCCACCGCACTGGAAGCCACCACTGGGGCCGTGACGTCCGCCCCGACCTCCGCTCTCGAGAGAGGGACGGGACTTCTGGTCGGGACCAGCGTGCACAGCGGGACCGGAAGGAAGATGGCGGCGCTCTGTGTTCCTGCCGGTGAGTCACTAGCCCCCGCTCTCCAACTGATACCAGTAGTGATGATCCGCTCGGACCGCCACTCACCCAGCGCAAGGGTGAGGGAACCCCCGGCCTCATTCCATACCCATATGATGGTCACCACCAAGCAGGGACCGGTCGTAAAGCCGCCAGCGGAGGAAGAGGAGTTGGATTACTCTCTGTTATCATTACCTGGAGAGCAGTGGATGACCAAACTGCCACCTCCACGGGGTCCATTCTTACCCCCTAGGGCCTACTGTGTGAATCCCAAGTATGGGGGAGTGAGGGGATGGATCCGGGAAATACATGATATAGCCTGGATAGCCAGAGGAGGTGAAAGGATGGGGGCCTGGAGGAAACAGGAGTCATATGCGTTCCCCTTGCCTATCAACACCAGGAAACCAGTACCTACCCTACCACCTACTCCACCGGGGGCACCTATCCCACCACCTGCCGATGTTGTTGCTCAGCCTGGCCAGGCTGAAAGGTCTGTTCCTGTGCCCATCATCTCCAAAGAAGAACAGGAAGAATACAACTTCCAACAACGCCTGGCTGCATGGAAAGAAAAGATCATCCAGGAGAAGAGACGGATGGAGGAGTGTGCCCAGGAGTGGAGAAAGTACCCGGGAAGGGACTGCCTGGAGGATCGGATGATCAGAGGTACGGTCATAAATTTTTATCAGCTAAAGGGATTTGGCTTCGCCTGGACATATTTGTCAACAGGAGGTCGGTGGAGAGGGATTATGCCCTAGGACGGACCCGGAGTCTCTGGCCAGGAGACAAGGTCAGATTCTTAAAGATGTGGGGACCTCGGGGCTGGTACGCCATTTCAGTCTCCCGCATAGTTGAAATGGAGTAGTACCACCCCGAGGATTGGGCAGATGCAGAAGAACCAAGAGCTTCGTGTCAAATGAGAGGATTCTTCCCCATCTCTACTGGGCCCCGCTTCAGGATTCGTCCCAACTGGGAGAGCAAACCTGTCCCACAGGCCACAACCAAGGAGGGGGCCACTTCTGCTGGGGTGGCAAGAGAGGAACCCCTCCCAGCATCAGTTCAACTCCCCACTATCAATGCCGCGCAGTGTCCATTTACTGTGGACTGGTGCCAACCAAAGAATAAAAAGGACTAGGACAGTGTTGCTCTCTCTCAAAAAGAAAAAAAATCACCGAGTTGTGTTGGTTGCACGCCGTGTTCCAGTGATAGTTCCTCATCTCTGCCTAGGTAATGTGATGTGTTCTTTCCTTGAAGGCTGGTAAAGCCACCAGAGACTGTGACCACAGTAGAAGGACCGCTACTGCTTCCCTGTTAAGGCCGGATAGGCCTATGGTATATTAAAAACTACGGTAGTAGCTGGACAAGTTGATATTTATTTTTGGTTTTGCCTTATTTTTTTCATTTGCACCTGTTGTGTCCTTTTCTGCTGGATATGCGGGCACCTCAAGCGAGTTGGGGAGTCTTCACTCTCAACTTATGGACTGTGCCATATCCTGTCCAGGAACTGTTTTCCAAATTTCACTTTATGGACTGTGCCTTAGATGTTTACAAGAAACGGACATTGTTTCTGCCCCCGTTTTAAAGGACTGTCTCCCTTGCCTGTTCCAGGGTCCTTACCTAGAAGGACCGAGGACCCCGTGCCTTAAGAAACAAAGGACTGTGTTCTTAAAGTGGCGCACTCTCTCAAGAAAATGGGTTGTGTTGAATATATGTGTTCTATTTCATGCCAAATATTTTACAAAGACTATGCTATATTTAACATTTTTGCACTTGAATTTGAAAAATGTTTAGTGGTAGTTAGGGAGAGCCGGTTGAAGACGAGCAAAAAGCTCCAGCTGAAGAATAGTTGTTGGTTAAAATTGTGGTTAAATCTGTGTATTTCTTGCAGGAGACCGATTGACAAGAGATGTAGATAGGGTAAGTGTGCTGTATGTGTAAATTGCTTAAAGGGGTCCATAGTGCCTAATTACCAACTCACCTTTAAGTAAAGAGGCAGTATTGGGGGAACACTATCTGAGGATAGTTAGGGGAGAACTACCACAACTCCAAGAGGCTGGTTAAGGTAACCAGGTAGAAGGCAAACGTCGAGGACGACATTCAAAAAGGAGGGAAGAGTGTGACAGGTAGATATTACATAAGGTGTTGATAAGCGTACCTGTCAGCAGAATTGTGCTTAGTAAACTACACACACTGTCAGGTGGGTGCCAATGATACCTTTGATTATGAAATCCGTCCAGTGGTTCTTTTACAATCTTTAGTTTCAGTTCTGCCATAATGATATGCATGTGCTCTGGTGCTCTGCTTCTGTATTCATGTATTCCTATCTCTGGCCTCTGACAAGTCTCTGTGCTTTCAATGACCTGCCTACTATTTTAAATACTGGCTGTGTAATTTCTCTGCCCATGTGAAATCTACATATCCCAAAATGTCCGCCCAACACCCACGCATGCGCTGTAGCAACTTTCGGTTGCCAAGAGATACTACTGCGCACGCACAAGCACCATTTTGCTTTTGGAAAAAGAGCGTGGGTGCAGAAATATGGCGCCGCATGTGCGCAGTAGCATCTCTCGGCAACCGAAAGATGCTACTGCGCGGGCATCGGGCGGCCATTTTGGGATATGTAAATTTCACATGGGCAGGGAAATTACACAGTCAGTATTTAAAATAGTAGGCAGGTCACTGAAAGCACAGTGACCTGTCAGAGGCCAGAGATAGGAATACATGAATACATAATGAGAGCACCAGAGCACATGCATATCATTATGGCAGAACTGAAAATAAAGATTATAAAAGAACCGCTGGACGGATTTCATCATGAAAGGTATCATTTTACTCAGTGTAACGGAGTCCACCTGTTAGTCTATGTAATTTACTAAGCACAATCCTGCTGGCAGGTGCGCTTTAAGCATCCAGCAACTAGGGGGGTTAACAGGGTGCAGCTAAGGGGAGTGGTCAGGACTGCACCAGTGAGACTGGGTAGTGTCAGTTCCTAGCTGGAGAGCGAGCTTAAAGAAGTTGTCCACTACTTTCACATTGATGCCCTATCCAAAAGATAGGTCATCAATGTATGATCGGCCGTGATGCCGTACCCGGCACCCCTGCTGATCAGCTGTCATCGGTGCCGCCGCCGGCCAGAAGTGCTTACCTGCGGTGCTTGGCCGTCCATCTGTAGTGGCCGCCGCGGGATACTGCACATCCACCTCCCATTGAATTGAATAGAAGGCAGATGTGCAGTAACAAGCACTGGCCACTGTAACTTGATGGCCAGGTAAGCACTTCCTGCCGGCGGCTGCCGCCACCAATAACAGCCGATCGGCAGGGGTGTCGGGTGCAGGACCCCAGACGATCATACATTGATGCCCTATTCTACAGATAAGGCATCAATATGAAAGTAGTGGACAAACCCTTTAAAAGATACAGACCTCTTCACCAGGCTGATGAGGGTTCTGGGACTCTCCCACTGTGACTGTCTTTTAATTGCTAGTGGTATCTACAAGAGAAAGTAGTGGAGAAAGGAGTTAACTGTTGTTTAGCAGAAGCAAGGATTGAACACCACATCTGAGGACTGGACTCATCCTTGCGTTCTAACCATCCCTCGTAACTCACTGCACTAGAGGCTAAAGCCTATGACACAGTGGACCGGGGACTGCTGGTGGGATCATTACTGTTATGGGGCATAGAAGTGTGCTGCTAAAGAGACTTGATCTGTGATGTACTGTGCTAGTAAGACAGACTGTTTGTTAATGTGCCTTTAAGATGAAACTGTTTGTTACTGGAATCTGTTGCTCAAGAGACTTAAATTGCACTGGCCATGTGTGGCACCCCAGGGGTCCGGTTGCCACAGTGGCATTGCCTCCCTCACAAGAGGTGATGCCATGCCTGGAAGTAAGTAGGGGTCCCCTAATCAGGTTTTGCTAAGCACGCAACACGTTCCTGGCTCCAGACCAGCAAGGGGAGCTCCTCCCCTTGGCAACTGGGATCTGGAGGCGGGGTTAGTGAGACTTAGTGTGAGGAGTTGAAGTCAGGACATCGAAGAGAGAGGAGCTGGGGACTGGAGCTGCGCGGCAGCTCACCCCAAAAGGACCGGCACAGAAGAACCGGACACCACAGTCCGAGGCTGTGGGGCACTGAAGGCCCAGCAGCAGAAACCGGAGGGCACGAGATTGCAGGTCTCCTGGCCCCATCAGACGCCCGGAGGCTCAGCAGCACTACAGGGCCCAGCACCGCCACGTGGGAGCGACGCACCATCAAGGCCCGAGCTGCCTGCCATACGGGTGAGCACAGAACCGTTGCACTCAGGGACGAGGGCCACCGCACAGCTACAAGCAGCAGGGCCATAGAGTTTAGTGGAAAGGGAAGGCCTCCAACTTCACCTGGCAAGGAGGATTCTTTACTTGCTTCCAGGCTGCCCGGACTTCCACTTCTAGCCAGTACCCTAGTCCAGGCTTGTCTACTCACCATCAGTAAAGATAAGAGGAAACCGTCATTAAGTTGTGGACTGATTATTGCTGTGCCATCAACCCCTGCACTACAATGCCCAGCACCACCTATAACATCCTCACTGCCCTGGAGCTAAGCTCTACCCGTGGAGAGCCACACAATCCCTGCTGCACTAACATCAGCTCCAGAGGACCTGCTCCGCAGCGGCGGCTCCCTGTAGCCGCATACCACAGGTGGCGTCACAAACTTTATACAAACACTATAAATCCCCTATAAATAAACCCCTTTTATTGACCACCCTGGGTCACGGACCGGGTCTCCGCCACTGTGACATCCCCCAGCATCTACCGGCCCGGCACCGGGTACCCCAAGGCCCAGTGGGCGCGTCACATGTGGCTTCATTAAATGCAACTGTTCAACTGTTCATGAGGACTCGTGTACTGGCCTGTACCCCCAGCTCACTATCAATGTGCCAAAGGAATGTTGCAGGAGATGAAGGAGGCTGGGGTGATCAGAGATAGTTGTAGCCCCTGGGCAGCTCCATTAGTTCTCGTTAGAAAGAAGGATGGTACCATGAGGATGTGTGCTGATTACAGGCAAATTAACCGCATTACACATAATGATGCCTACCCATTACCCAGAATTGAGGAGTCATTAGCTGCACTAAGATCTGCTAATTATTTCTCCACTTTGGATCTCACCAGTGGGTACTGGCAGGTTCCTGTGGCAGAGGCGGACAAAGAAAAGACTGCGTTTACCACGCCAATGGGCCTCAGCGAGTTCAACTGCATGCCATTCGGGCTCTGCAACGCCCCAGGAACCTTCCAGCGGTTAATGGAGTTCTGCCTAGGACACAAGAACTTCGAAACTGTCCTGCTCTACCTGGACGACGTAATTGTCTACTCAAAGACATATGAAGACCACCTGGAGCACCTGGCCGAGGTGTTCGAAGCCCTATCTGGTTTTGGGCTGAAGGTAAAGCCGTCCAAATGCCACCTGTTGAAGCCCAAGGTGCAGTACCTAGGTCATGTGGTAAGCGCCGAAGGTGTAGCGCCAGACCCTGAAAAAGTCACCGTAATCAAGGACTGGCCAAGACCCTCCACTATCAAGGAAGTGCGGCAGTTTCTCGGGCTGGTAGGCTACTACAGAAGATTTAGCAAGGGTTTCACCAAGATAGCAGCACCCATGCAGGACCTCCTGGTAGGCCAGTCCAAAAAGGCCAAGAACCCGAAACCTCCGTTCAAATGGGATAAACCAGAAGACGAATCTTTCACCCGACTGAAGATGGCTCTGACCGGAGATGAAGTCCTGGCCTAACCCGACTATGGCCAACCCTTTATATTTCATACCGATGCCAGCAACGTGGGATTGGGAGCGGTGCTGTCCCAGGTACAGCAAGGCAGAGAGCGAGTGATTGCATACGCCAGCAGGAAGCTCTGGCCCACGGAAAGGAACCCTGACAACTACAGTTCCTTCAAGTTGGAGTTTCTCACCATAGTCTGGGCTGTAACAGAGCGCTTCAAACACTATCTCGCCTCCTCCAGATTTACAGTCTTCACAGATAACAACCCGCTGACGCACCTGGAGACTGCGAAGCTTGGTGCCCTAGAACAACGATGGATGGCCCGACTGTCTAACTACGAGTTTACCATCAAGTATCGGGCGGGGCAAAAAAATGCAAATGCTGATGCGATGTCCAGGATGCCCAACTTGCCAGATGGGGGAGAAGACCCAGAAGAGCTGGAGGAGATAGTTATACCCGCTTTCTATCGTCATGGGGTGACCCAGTGCTCCCACTGTGTGAGGGACAAGCGCCCCGCCAACAGAGAGGCCATGTTCAACCCATTGCCCCACCATGAATGGGCAGAGACGCAGGATAGCGACCCGCTGTCCGCCTAGTCACGGAGTTGCTGATGCAAGCTGACTCGCACCCTGATCCAGATGCTCCACAGGAGACCCAACAGCTGTGGAAGGAGAAGGGCAAACTGTTCATCTACGAAGGAAAGCTGTGTCGAAGAAGCATCAACTCCCAGACACATGAACTGGTCTGGCAGGTGGTAGTCCCGAGGCGGGATGCGTTAATGGTCATAGAAGCGTACCACGATGGAGCAGGACACTTCGGGTGCAAGAAGTTGGAAGTCCTGCTACGTGAGAGATTCTACTGGGCTGGCATGAGGAAAGGAATTAAGAGATGGTGTCGAGAATGTGGTCCATGCAACCTGAGACGAAAAGACCGTGACAGCAAGAGGGCTCCCCTGCAGCCCATAATCGGCAAACAGCCACTTGAACTGGTAGCCTTGGACCACGTGAAGCTAGCCCCAAGCCGGTCAGGCTATGTCTACGCTTTCACAATAGTAGACCACTACTCCCGGTTCTTGGTAGTAGAGCCAGTGATAGACCAGACGGCTCAGACGGAAGCCAAAGCATTCCAACAGCACTTTTGTCGCCCGCACGGTTACCCTGAACGGGTACTTACCGACCAAGGTCCAGCCTTTGAAGCAGAAGTGTTCCAGGAATTCTGTAACTTGTATGGCTGCAAGAAAATCAGAACGACGCCGTATCATCCCCAGACTAACGGGTTGTGTAAAAAGATGAACCAGGTGGTGATAGACCTGTTGAAGATGTTGCCCCTTGAAGAACGTAGCCTGTGGCCAGAGAAGTTGCCAGATTTGGTGGACCTATATAATCACATCCCGGTGAACTCCACCAACTGTACATCCGCTTACCTGATGAGAGCAAGACCTGGTAAGCTACCCATCGACTTAGACATGGGAGTCTTAACACCAGAGACGACATCACCAGATGCGGATTGGGATACCGAGTGGCAGCAGCAATACCGCAAGGTGCAAGAGTGTGTTGAGAGAAGTTTGTTCCAGGTGAGACAGAAGCAAGAGAAAACTTATAATCAGCACGCACCTGCCGTTCCCTTGTCACCTGGAGAACAGGTACTTAAGAGAAAGAGATGACTCCACAAATTAGATGACCAGTGGGAGGTAGAGCCATACACAGTCCTACCCTCCAATTACGATAACATCAAAGTGTGCCTCATCAGTAAGGATGGAGGGGAAACTTCAGCGGCAGTCTCAAGAGATCACTTGAAGATATGTCCTGAACAGTTGAAACACACAGAAGAAGATCAAGACAACACTCAGCCCACAGAAGGAGTGGAGGAAGTGGTCCAAACAGTACTCGGAGAACTTCCCCGGTCATGGATGCAGGTGAACAGTGCAATTATAGTACCGGTCCTTACCTTTCTCCAAGCGGCCTCACCGGAAGCTGCAGAAGTTCCAGAACAGCTGGAAGACCAGTCGGTCCCAGAGACAGAAGTTTCATCATCAGCAGACCAGGAGAATCTACCCTCTGCTAGCAGTGAACCTGTCGTACCCAGGGTGAGCCAAAGAATTCGTAGGAGATTACCCAGCTTACCTGTGTTACCTCAAACTACCCGTAGGGTAGTTCACACAGAACCCACCACATCAGGGGTAGACACTAGGGACCAGGGTAGAGTAGTGACAACTAACGTACTACGTACATTGACCAGAAGTTCAAAAGGTCAGCTCCATGCCCGCTGCAGAAACTAAAGTGTAAGAGAATAAAAGTGTATGTTGTATATGGTTGTACCCGTTAAATAAAATGGAAAAGTATATTTGTTAAATTTATGGACAATTGGACCACAGGACTAGGTGTGGTCAGGACAATGTTGGATATAGTTACTAACAGGCCTAGAAAATAAACCGCAGGCGTGGCTGAAGACCAGGCCCAACGAAAGAGTGCCCCGAAGCCATGCCCAGGGACGACACACAAAGTGGGTTGATGCAGTTCCCACCAGCCAAATTACAGTTACCAGGATTGTGGCGTAAAGACTAAGCGCTGTAGTGACTGCTTTCAAATTTTGTTGGGTTTTTGTAATTTTTGACTGTTGTAACCTGTTTAAATTGTTAATTGTTAATTTTAAAGGTATCCTCAGTCCAGGAGTAGTGAAGGTAACTAGGGGGGAATGTGGCACCCCAGGGGTCCGGTTGCCACAGTGGCATTGCCTCCCTCACAAGAGGTTATGCCATGCCTGGAAGTAAGCAGGGGTCCCCTAATCAGGTTTTGCTAAGCATGCAACACTTTCCTGGCTCAAGACCAGCAAGGGGAGTTCCTCCACTTGGCAACTGGGATCTGGAGGCGGGGTTAGTGAGACTTAGTGTGAGGAGTTGAAGTCAGGACGTCGAAGAGAGAGGAGCTGGGGACTGGAGCTGCACGGCAGCTCACCCCAGAAGGACCAGCACAGAAGAACCGGACACCGGAGTCCGAGGCTGTGGGGCACTGAAGGCCCAGCAGCAGAAACCGGAGGGCAGGAGATTGTAGGTCTCCTGGCCCCATCAGACGGCCGGAGGCTCAGCAGCACTACAGGGCCCAGCACCGCCACGTGGGAGCAACGCACCAGCAAGGCCCGAGCTGCCTGCCATACGGGTGAGCACAGAACCGTTGCACTCAGGGACGAGGGCCACCGCACAGCTACAAGTAGCAGGGCCAAAGAGTTTATTGGAAAGGGAAGGCCTCCAACTTCACCTGGCAAGGAGGATTCTTTACTTGCTTCCAGGCTGCCCGGACTTCCACTTTTAGCCAGTACCCTAGTCCCGGCTTGTCTACTCACCAGCAGTAAAGATAAGAGGAAACCGTCATTAATGTTGGAATAATACATATTAATCTGTATGTGTATTGCAACAACTACTGTGTGCTGTTTCATATGTTGTGCATATTGTGAGGTTGTTAACAAAGTTGTGTTTTAAAAAAAAAAAACTCACACAGACAGGATGCCCCCTCCTTCTCTTCCTGTATTGTTGATATATGTTTTGTTTCTCCTCATGCTGCAGTAACACCAGACTCCATGCTGTGCCTATGCTGGATATGAATAAACCTACATTCTGTGTTCTAAACTCTGGATGTCACGCGGATTAATACTCTGCTAACAGGTTATGGGCCCAGATGTACCAGATGTACCAAAGTCCCCAGAGTTCCCAGAGTCACAGATGCCCAGAACACAGAGGAAAGAAAAGAAAGAAAGACAGCAAACTGAGAAGAAGCAAAGATGGCCACCAGCAGCAGCTCCATGAAATTTACAGTGCCAAGTCTCACTAACCAGAATTATCAATCCTGGAAATTCAAAGTGAAAATGCTGCTGATAAGAGAAGGTACGTGGAAATACAGACAGGAGCCTATACCTGACCCAGTGCCACAGGAGTAGACAGAGATGGATCAGAAAGCACAAAGTACCATATCACTCAGTATAGATGATGACCAGATTGTGCATGTGTGTAAATGTAATACTGCAAAGGAAATGTGGGAGCAGTTGCAAAAGGTACATGAGAGGATAAATTTAAGCAATAAGCTCTATCTCATGAGAAAGCTGTACCAGTCTAAGTTACAGAAAGACCATGATATGCAGGATTACATAAGAAGTGTTCTGGAAGTTGTAGAACGCCTGAGAGGCATTGGGGAAGATCTAAAGTACTTTCATGTGGCCGCATTACTGCTTAGTGGCCTTCCAGAGAGCTATGATACGCTTGTAACCGCACTAGATGCGCGTCCAGATGATGAGCTTACACTGGAGTATGTCAGGAGGAAGCTCATAGATGAATATAAGCGAAAGGCAGAAGGTATAAACAGTAGGATATGCAGCACAGAATCTGCTTTACAGACACAAAACCTAACTGATAACAGGAAGCACACAAAAGAAACACGTGAATGTTTTGTTTGCAAGAAATCAGGACATTTGAAAGCTGACTGCAGAGTCTGGAAAGCTAGAATGAATCAGCTGAAAAAGCAAAGCAGTCATCAAAGGGTTAAAAGTGCTGTATCTGGAGAAAATGATTCTGTGAATACTGAAACTGCATTTACTGTCAGTGCAAATACATCAAAGCATGCATGGTGTATAGACTCTGGAGCAACTAGTCACATGACTAATAACAGAGACTTCTTTTCTAAGCTTGACCAAAGTAAATCAGAGAAAGTGATTATGGCTAATGGTCAGTACATGACTTCAGAAGGCATAGGAGATGGTTATATTGATTGTCAAATCTCACCAACACAAAGCAGGAAGATCCCAGTAAAGGATGTGCTGTATGTGCCTAGTCTTGAAAGTAATCTACTATCTGTGAAGAAACTCACAAAACAAGGAAATGAAGTTACATTTAAGCATGATAACTGCATCATCTCAAAGGAAGGCCACTCACTAGCAGAGGGAAACATCACAGATGAACTTTATCAGCTGAAATGCAAAGAGTGTGTGTATACAGCGCAACAAGAAGAGCATAAAAACTGTATACATGTGTGGCATAGGCGTCTGGCACACAGAGACCCAGAAGCAATAAGAAAGTTAGTCCAAAAGCAACTAGCTGAGGATATTACAATTGATCTATGTAACCAGACAATGAAGTGTACTAGCTGCATCAAAGGGAAAATGTCTAGGAAAGCTAGTACAACAACAGCACAGCCACTAGATTTAATACACACAGATGTCTGTGGTCCAATGAGCACTCTGACTCCAGGGAAGAAGAGATATTTTCTCACATTTATTGATGATCATTCAAGATATACAGTTGTCCACCTGCTTCACAGCAAGAAGGAAGTTCCAGAGAAACTTGAAATATACCTAGCTGAAGTATACAATAAATTTGGAAGAATGCCAAAGATTCTACGTGCAGATAATGGGACTGAATATACAAGTAATGAGACACAGAGCATTTTCAAGAAAAATGGAATCCTATTTCAGACCACTGTACTGTACAACCCAGAGCAAAATGGTGTCGCGGAAAGAAGGAACCGAACACTATGTGAAAGTGGAAGAAGCATGTTATTTGATGCAAATCTGCCCACAGCATATTGGGGTGAAGCAATCATGACAGCTTGCTATCTTCAGAACAGACTACCAGGTAAAGCTACAGAGAAAACTCCATTTGAGCAATGGAATAGCAGAAAGCCAAAACTACATCACATAAGAATATTCGGAAGTAAAGCATTTGTACATGTTCCCAAAGAAAAGCGAACTAAGTGGGAATCTCACGCTAAGGAAGGTATCCTGGTAGGCTACAGCGAAACCCAGAAAGGTTATAGGATTCTACACCCAGAAACAAACAAGGTCACAATAAGTAGAGATGTAGTGATTGATGAAAACTTTGTATCACCTAAGTTTTGTGACATCACGCCAGTAGTCCAGCTGAAGTCACAATTACAAGACAGCAACAAAGAGGATGTAGAGGTCTGGCTGGATTCTTCAACTAATGAAGGAACAACAGAAAAATCAGGTGAATCTGAAATCAGGAGATCGTCAAGATCAAACAAAGGTATACCAGCTAAACGTCTATCCTACATTGTCAAGACACTACCTGAATCAGAGCCGCAGTCATGGGATGAAATGCAAGCACTACCTGTCCATGAAAGAACAAAGTGGATCGATGCCGCTAATGAGGAAATCAAATCGCTTCATCAACTCCAAACTTGGAAACTCACCAAGCTACCACAGGGCAAAAAGGCAATCAAGTGCAAGTGGGTCTTCAAAACCAAATATGACTCTGAAGGTAAAGTCCACAGATTCAAAGCAAGGTTGGTCGCAAAAGGATATTCTCAAAAGTATGGCGAAGATTACGATGCTACATTTGCTCCAGTCACTAAACAGACCACGTTCAGAGCTTTGTTAGCTGTAGCTGCTGTACAAAAGATGTATGTCAGACATTTGGATATAAAAACTGCCTTTTTAAATGGTGACATTGAGGAGGACTTATACATGACTCAACCTGAAGGTTATGTAAAAGGAGGTGAAGAGAATCTTGTTTGCAAACTACAAAAATCTCTCTATGGTCTTAAGCAATCAGCAAGAGCATGGAACACCAACACTAGGACTACTGGACTCGTGACCCCGCCTAGAACTACTGAAAGGAGTCATTTTGACTCCTTGCTTGTTTTCGTTTATTTTTAGAGTTTCATTTGTGGTTATTTATTAATAATTATAATTTTTGTAATGTATTATTATTGTGAGATCCAACAGTAATGCTTTTGATTGTTTTTTTTCTGCTTTTCTTATTTTTCTACAGAAAATAACAATAATTATAATAGACGTTTTTCAAACTTTTTTTTTATTCAAGTGCACATATATAAACAACAACTGAAGAACAAAAAGCAGAGAAAATGTAGGTGGAGGAGCATAAAAATGAAAATATGGCGCAGAATTCACCTTCTAAACATTTGGTGTTTCGCATTTTAGGCATTGCCTTTGATTTATGGCAGTACATTGCCCACACAAAGACTTACCACAAGTCTTACAATTTCCGACAGATCTATTTTTCTTGCACTTTTCTTTGATCTGGCAAAATTTTGTTTGAACCATCACTTCTGAGCATGTAGAAACTTGGGACGTGGAACCCTTTTCCCTATCTGTGACATAAGGACCACTCAACTCTCTCACAAGCGTTTGCAAAAATGCCTTGCGTGACATTTTTTGGTGGGTAATCTCCTTGAATATTATCCATGCATTTATACCCGCAAAGTCTAAGGCATTTTCAAATGCATGAACAGGCCATCTCCTTGTGCATGTTCGTGTGGTATATTTTCGTGCCATCTGATCCACTACATCTACTCCATATTTTGTTTCATTGTAAAACTTTACCGTTTCTGGAGTTTTTTTAGCGGAATCAGACGCAACAACAACATCTGGATGGACGGAACTCAAAATGACAACATTTTTGTTGGGCTTTCCTTGATATACTGTAAGTGTAAAATTGTCTTCATTTCTAAACACTTTAGTGTTGTACAATTCCTCTTTCATGGATTTTATTTCTTTAGGCACTTCTCGCCTTATCTTGTTCAGTGTTCCCACGATGGTTGTTCCTTTGCTTTTTAGCTGTTTAGCTAATTTTACTGAAGTAAAATAATTATCGGTTGTAACATTGCGACCTTTTTTCAAAAACGGGTCCAATAACTTCATTACCACATGGTCAGCTAAACGGTCCTCAGCACGGCGTGTGTCATCTTTGCCTAGATAAGGGAAGCCATTTGCCAGATATTTGCTCCTCTTATCAACAGCTAGCCAATATTTGTGGCCATATTTATCTGGTTTGGAAGGCATGTACTGCGTGAATGGACACCTAGTTTTGCTTGGGAAAAGTTGCTCATCCACCGTTATGTATGGGCCAGGTTTGTAACACGCAATACAATTTTCAATAAACCTGTCCCACACAGTAGAAAATAGAGCAAACTTGTCCGTTTGCAGTCTCTCCGATCGAGTAGATTTCTCATCAAATCTGAGAAACCTCATAATTTCAACAAAGCGGTCCCTAGACATTGTCGCTTTGCAAAACGGTATTCCCCAGTCATTACACCAAATACTGCTAATCGAGTGACGGTTCGTGCCAGATATTCCACGAGCATAGAATATCGCAATGAATGCATCTAGCTCCTCATCAGATAGAGTAAACTGTAAATTATTGTTCCTGCATGCTTCTGCAAGCGTACAGTTCTTTATATGTGTCAATATATATGAATCAAAAAATAAACGCCATGCGCTCAAAGGACTATCGATAATGATATTTCTTCTGGCGTATCCTGTAGGGCCAGGTGCTTCTCGAAGAATATTTTGGCTGTCACGCCTACCAGGCAAGTATTCTCCAATTTCAACAGGTTTCCATTGAATACCATCCGCTGAAACTAGTATTCCTTCAGATTCGCCTTCTCTGGTGTTTGTTGTTGCATTACCTTCGCCGCCATCGTTATCTGTTGTTCTTTCATTTCTGGGACGTTTTGCTGATTTTTTCTGTCCACGACCAGGAGGATGGTCACGAGGCAACATAACTGCATGAGCCCGATCCCCAGTTGATGTGCTTGGAATATCTGTAAAAAAGTTGATGAATATTTAGAATTTTTGTTTTGTAAGGGTCCGTGCACACTGGCTGGATTAGCGGCGGAATATCCGACCGGATATTCTCACCACAATCCGGCCCGTACCTGCCCGCTCAGGTACAGAGCGGAGTTTCATACCTGAAGCTCCGCTCCGAACCCCGGGCTGGAGCCGCTGTCTGGGACGGAGCCGTGCTCGCGCGTAAGCAAGCGCTGCTCTGTCCCTGACGGTGGCTCCAGCCTGGGGTTCGGAGCGGAGCTTCAGGCATGAGCGGGCAGGTACGGCCTGTATTGCGGCAAGAATATCCAGATGGCTATTCAGCCAGAATTCTGCTAGTGTGCACAGGCCCTAACTCAGTGTGTGGAAGAACAAATAAATACACATAACTACTTACCTTCTGGATTTGTTCCTTCTGAGTCTTCAGATTCACTTGATATGTTCTGAGGAATGAAATCTTCATCACTGTCAGAATCAAATACATGTTCCTGCAATTCGGATTCCGATTCATCCTCCGGTATGGATTGCAAAGTAGCCAGAATATCCTGAGGCTTTATCAAACGTCTTCTCTCCATATTCCTCACAAATTCCATAATTCTATATAGTTCCCTGCTGAAAAATAGAAATGAAATGAAAACTAAAAGAACTAATAACTGTTCTGCCACCTTCAAAAGTAGGTGGGCTGAATCAGTTGACAGACAGCTAAACTATTTCATAACAATTCATACCTGTATGAGTCTTCAGAGCTCGTATGTCTGCGTCTGTTCTCTTTGTCTCTTCAGCTGAACTGAAAGTAAAGTTACTATCCAGAATACTGTCTCCTGCTAGGACCTTAGAAAAACACCACCCTTCATTAGCATAAGATAAGAGCCTAGAGTAAACAAGCTATTTTGTTCAGCATTACACAGTAATACAAGCAGGTAAAACACAAGGAAAATGTGAAAAGTTGACATGTAAATTGAACTACATCTATATGAACATCAGGGTAAATAAGACAGAGTGAAAAAATTATGCACAAAACTTTATAGCAACATTTAGTGACAAAAGGACCTCAAAATATAGTAGGGAGTCAAAATGACTCCCTTCAGTAGTTCTTGGTAAATTTTGAAAAAAACGCGCAAATTTTTCACCAAAATTATTTATTCTCACAAAATCTTTTTTCACATCATATTTGAGGAAAAGTCACCGAGTTTCAAACCGGAATTCTGAAAAATGTAGTCACAGAAGAGAAATAAAAAACGAAAGGAGTCAAAATGACTCCATCAGTAGTTCTAGTGTTAAGTCTTGTTGGAAGAAGGATTTAAAAGAGGTCAAGCAGATCCGTGCTTATACACAAAATATACAGATGGAAAGTGGATGTATATTCTCTTATATGTGGACGACGTGATTGTTGTTCATCAAGACGACGCAGAAATTGGAAAAATGACTGAAATTCTGAATCAGCACTTTGAAACAAAAGACCTTGGAAGTGTGACATATTATCTAGGAATCCAAATCCAGAGAGAGGAAGATGGAAGTTTTCTTCTAAACCAAAGTGCAAAAATTAATTTGATTCTGAATCAGTTTAAAATGTCAGAGGCCAAAGGTATATCAACCCCAATGGAACCATCCTACCTGAAGCTGTAAGGAGAAGATGACCTGTTGCATAACAATGAGAAATATCGTCAGACAGTGGGGGCACTTCTATACATATCAACTATGACTCGACCGGATATCACAACAACAGTTGGAATCCTTTGCAGATATGTGGAAAAACCGCGCCAAAGAGACTGGAATGCTGTTAAGAGACTTCTCCGATATTTGAAAGAAGCGCAAGATGTAAATTTAAAACTATCTGCAGCAGGAGATCTAGAACTTACCGGCTATGTAGATGCGGATTGGGCTGGTGATTCGCGTGATCGTAAATCCACAAGTGGATACTTGTTTAAAGTTGGAGAAAGTTCAATCTCCTGGTCTAGTAGGAAACAAGTGTCTGTTGCCTTGTCATCTACAGAAGCGGAGTATGTGTCCGCAGCCTATGCAAGCCAGGAGGTTGTTTGGCTAAGACAATTGATGGACGATCTTGGCAAACCGTCAACTCAGCCGACTGTAATTTATGAGGACAACCAAGGATGCATTAAACTTGCATGCAGTGAAAAGATCAGTGCTAGAACCAAGCACATTGACGTCAGACATCATCAGCTACGTGATTTGATAGATCGTGGCATAATTCAGTTTGTCTATTGTGAAACTGATAAGATGGTAGCTGACATTATGACAAAGCCATTGCCACGAGCTAGGTTCCAAGAATTGAGAACCACAATGGGACTAAGAGGATAAGTAGTTGTTGAGTGGGGGTGTTGGAATAATACATATTAATCTGTATGTGTATTGCAACAACTACTGTGTGCTGTTTCATATGTTGTGCATATTGTGAGGTTGTTAACAAAGTTGTGTTTTAAAAAAAAAACAACTCACACAGACAGGATGCCCCCTCCTTCTCTTCCTGTATTGTTGTTATATGTTTTGTTTCTCCTCATGCTGCAGTAACACCAGACTCCATGCTGTGCCTATGCTGGATATGAATAAGCCTACATTCTGTGTTCTAAACTCTGGATGTCACGCGGATTAACACTCTGCTAACAATTAAGTTGTGGACTGATTATTGCTGCGCCATCAATCCCTGCACTACAACGCCCAGCACCACCTATAACATCCACACTGCCCTGGAGCTAGCTCTACCTGTGCAGAGCCACACCATCCCTGCTGCACTAACATCAGCTCCAGAGGACCTGCTCCGCAGCGGCGGCTTCCTGTAGCCGCATACCACAGGTGGCGTCACAAACTTTATACAAACACTATAAATCCCCTATAAATAAACCCCTTTTATTGACCGCCCTGGGTCACGGACTGAGTCATCACCACTGTGACATCCCCCAGCATCTACCGGCCCGGCACCGGGTACCCCAAGGCCCAGGGGGCGCGTCACATGCGGCTTCATTAAATGCAACTGTTTAACTGTTCATGAGGACTCGTGTCAAATGTGTCTGGTCAGCAAGTGAATCCAGTTACATGTCTGTGCCTGAGGGCAAGTACCCCTGTATGACTGAGAGAAGCTGCAGCACATGGTCTATGGTCGCCCTGAATAAACAGTTCCCCAAGGATTCCAAAGAATTCATGAAACCTGTCTCGCCCCTATCTAAACCTAGCGGTGTGCATGTAACAAAATCTTTCTATTTCTCTCTGAGGTCTCTCCAGAATGCAGGGCACAATAAACAGACAGGTTATAAAAGAAGTACAATATACTTATGTTGCACCTCTCCTGTCTCTGCCCAGTCCTCCGCTGGCTCGCTTACTCCCTTTCTCCCATCTGACTTCACTCTTCAGAACCTCCAGTGGTCACTGGGACTTAAATGACGTCCTGTTGAGCATCACCCAGTGATGTCATGATGTCTCTTGATGCCTAATGAGCATTGAATTGCAAAAATTTGGGTTCTGGAAAATCCAATTTTTTGTGAAATTTGAAGCAGAGAGACAAAAATAAGACAGCCCCCAAAAAGGGAATGGTATTATAGTATCTAGTTTTGCATTTTGCATGAGTTCTTGTAAATACTGCTATCATAAGGCGGTATCTGCAGCCCATTCAGGTTGCACAGGTTGTCCAGTGCCTAAAGGATAACAAAGAGGTTTGCCATGTCTTTCAGCACAGTCTCCAGAGCATGGAGGAGATTCCAGGACACTGTCTGTGGCACATTATTATTATTATTATTTGGCACTTTTCATGTGAAAAAGGGGGTATACATAGCAAACACAATTGCAAAAATCTTGAACAAAAACGCAATGGCAAACTGGTACTGGAGGAGAGAGGACCCTACCTGCGATGTCTCACAATCTTCAAGGGATGGGTGAGGATACAGTAGGTGAGGGTAGAGCTGGTCATGCAGCGGTGTGGTGGAGCAATGATTACTGCAGTTTGTAGGCTTTTCGGAAGAGGTGGGTTTTCAGGTTCCTTTAGAAGGTTTCCTCAGTAGGCAAGAGTCTGATGCTTTGGGGTAGAGAGTTCCAGAGTAGGGGGGATACACGGGAGAAATCTTGTATGCGATTGTGAGAAGAAAAGATAAGAGGGGAGTAGAGAAGGAGATCTTGTGAGGATCGTAGGTTGCGTGTAGGTGTGTACCGGGAGACTAGGTCACAGAAGTATGGAGGAGAAAGGTTGTGGATGGCTTTGTATGCCACGGTTAGGGTTTTGAACTGGAGTCTCTGGGCAATGAGGAGTCAGTGAAGCATTTGACAGAGAGGAGAGGCTGGGGAGTAGGCGGGAGGCAGGTGGATTAGTCGGGCAGCAGAGTTTAGGATAGATTGGAGGGGTACGGGAGTGTTAGCGGGGAGGCCACAGAGCAGGATTTTGTAGTAGTCGAGGCGGGAGATGATGAGGGCGTGCACTAGTGTTTTTGCAGATTCATGGTTGAGGAATATGTGGATCCGGGAGATGTTTTTGAGTTGGAGTCGGCAGGAAGAGGAAAGGGCTTTGATATGTGGTTTGAAGGAGAGGTTAGAGTCCAGGGTTACCCTGAGGCAGCGAGCTTATGGGACTGGGGAAAGTGGACAGCCATTGATTTTGATGGATATGACTCGCCCCCAGGGCCATGGGGTACTCGGCAGCCGGGCCTTATGGCTGCTTGCAGGGGGGATATCACGGTGGCTGGCCCGGTTCGTGACCCAGGGCGGTCAGTGCAAAAAGGGGATATAATTGTTAGGGACATTTTGTGACGCTGACTCGCCCCTGGGGGCCTGCAGCTGATCGCCAGGGTTATCACGGTGGCTGGCCCAGGGCGGTCAGTGCTCAAAGGGGTATCAATTATTAGTAGAAGTTCAGAGAGTTCGTGACGCCACCTGTGGTGTCTGGTGAAGGTCCTCTGAGACAGATGTCAAGGCAGCTAAAGATGGTACAGCTCCCCAGAGGCGGAGCGGGCCTCAGGGCAGTGTAAATAGATGAATGGTGCACTGGGCGTTGTAGTGCGGTGATGGAAAATGGCGCCGGTGAAGAAACAGACAGAGGCTGTTCGATGCAGTCGTCCAAGGTTTTACTTACAGTTCTTAGGCAATTCACAAGTGCACTTTACAGGTGAAGGCCTCCCGCGTCGCGCTGCGTTCACCAGGCAGGGGTTCAGTCCTTCCTTAAGCAGCTTAGTGCCTGGCAGAACCCCACTTTCTCGTGTTCCTACTTTGACCATCTTTACACTTGGTCCTTCTCACCGCTGCCCTACGCTGCCCACTCTCAATCCCGCTGGGGTATGCTGAAGTCCTTCCTGTACGTCGGATCCGGGACCAACCTGACCCCTTGGGGATTAGAATGAAGCAAACCGATCCCTCCTGACACCTGGCAGGAGCGGGGCGTACGGGTGCCGTCCTGCACGCGCCGTACCCCCTGGGATCCTTTTTGGAGAATGGAGCCTACTCCCTGCTCCACTCCGGGGCCTCTATCCTGAGCCCTAACTTGCGGAACAGAGTTCTGACTGAGCCTCTGCTCCCAGACAGTCTTCACTAACTGACCTCAACTCCAAATATGGCTTCCTATTATATACCTACTGTATAAGTGCTTCCTGTATCTGCTTCCTCCACCCACACCCACTACTGGTTCCCCCTACCTTTGGATTCCCCCCTACTCCAGCCAGGGTCGGGGCTCAGCAGAAACTACATTGCAACTTGCTCCTCCTGCTGGCCTGGAGTGGTGTAGTGTTGGATGTGGGTGTTTGGGGTTCCGTGCAGCACACCTATCTTACCCGAGAGAAGGAAGACACCACACCTCTGGGTGAGGTGCAGTATCTCTGTGGCGACCGAACCCTCAGGGGCGCCACAATGCCACCTGTGGTACCTGGTGAGGATCACCAGCACTGCAACAGTCCTCTGAGGCAGATGTTAGGGCAGCTAGAGATGGAACGGCTCCCCACAGGTGGAGCAGGCCTCAGGGCAGTGTAAACGATGCAGGTTGCGCTGGGCGTTGTGGTGCAGGGGGAACGATGGCGCAGTAGGAGTAACGGACAGAGACAGGGAATTTGCTTCGTTACCTTTACTCATGCAATTGTTAGGTATGGTCCAGGGTACTCCATAGGATAGGTGCACTTCAGGACTTCGCCCCAGTGAGCGGGTATAAGGCGGCCTCCTGATCCGTGTTTGCCTCTGTGTATGCTCCTGGCCAGCCTGCAACTGGGCCTAGATTATGTGTTACTTCACCTGTTGCTCAGAAGTAGGACCTCCGGTTGGTAACCACTTTCCCTGGACGTCGGGGCCTTCGTGGTTCCTGGTCCTGTGTGTGTCTAGCTTTCAAGTTTTGCCAGGGACTTGTAGTCCTCCTGGGATTCCGGTTGACCCTACTGGGTGTAAAGGGTCCCTGTAGGCACGGACCCGGAGTCCGGTATGTATAACGGGGTGAGCTTACTATGCTCCTCTGCCCCCTTGGTTCCACTCTCCTTTCCTCCTCGCCGTCGGCCACACTCGGGGACGTCACTACTCGGCAGCTGACGTGCTGCGTCTTCACCGCTCTCTGAGCATCGGCACGCTCTCAGACTCTCTCTGTCTGACTGCTCTGTTCTGCTCTGAGCACTGACTAAACTCAGTCTGACTCTGACTAACTAACTCTGACTAACCAACTGAGCTGCCTGGCTCCACCTTCCCTTTATATGTCCCTATCAGGGCTCCCTCTGCTGGTATGAGGTGGAAGGTGGAGGTGTGTGAATGTAGTGAGGGCCTCTTGTGAAGAAGTCCATCCATGCACCCATATGGGTCTGTGGCACCAAAGTCAGATGGGGGGGCTGAGTGAAATGGGGGAAAGATGATGAAATCTGTTTTATCAATGTTAAGTTTTAGAAATCTAGCAGAGAAGAAGGATGAGATAGCGAACAGACATTGTGGGGTTCTGGTTAGTAAGGAGGTGATACCAGGTCCAGAGAGGTACATCTGTGTGTCGTTAGCATAGAGATGATACTGAAAGCCGTGGGACTCTATGAGCTGTCCCAGGCCGAGGGTGTAGATGGAGAAGAGCAGGGGTCCTATGACTGAACCTTGGGGAACACCGACAGATAGGGTGCGAGATGAGGAGGTGGTGTGTGAGTGAGAAACACTGAAGGTTCTGTCTGTTAAGTATGACTAGATCCAAGATAGGGCCAAGTCTTTGATACCAAGAGATGAGAGAGTCTGTAGTAATAGGGAATGGTCCACTGTGTCAAGGGCAGATGACAGTTCCAGGAGGAGAAGGACAGAATAGTGTCGCTTGGATTTGGCGGTTAGTAGGTCGTTGGTGACTTTAGTCAGGGTAGTTTCAGTAGAATGGTGCGGTTGGAAGCCAGATTGTAAGCGGTCAAAGAGGGAGCAGGAGGAGAGGTGGGAGGACAGTTCAAAATGGACGTGCTGTTCCAGTAGTTTTGAGGCATAGGGGAGAAGTGATATAGGGCGATAGCTAGTCAGAGAGGATGGGTCAAGGGAGGGTTTTTTGAGGATGGGTGTGATGGAGGCATGTTTGAAACATGAGGGGAAGACACCAGTTGTTAGTGACAGGTTGAAGAGGTGGGTTAGAGTTGGGATGAAGACTGTAAGGTTAGGGATGAGGTGGAATGGGATAGGGTCAAGTTCACAGGTGGTGAGGTGTGACTTAGAGAGTAAGGAGGAAAGTTGATCTTCCGAACTGGCGGAGAAGCTGGTTTTGGAGGAGGAGGATTGAGTAGATATGAGGAGGGGCTGTGGGGACTTTAGGAAAAAGCTTTGTCTGATGGTATCAATCTTCTGCTTGAAGAATGAGGCAAAGTCCTCGGCTGAGATGAAAGTAGAGGGAGGAGGCGATGGGGGGCGGAGGAGAGAATTGAAAGTGTTGAATAGCTGTTTAGGGTTGTGTGACAGGGAAGTTATGAGAGATGAGAAGTAGGTTTGTTTTTCTGCAGTGAGTGTGGACTTGAAAGTAGTGAAGGACTGTTTGAATGCGATAGAGTGCTCGTTGGAGTGGGACTTTTCCCATTTCTGCTCAGCAACCCTGGAGGTCAGTCTCAGTTCTTTTCAGGCTGGTGTGCCAGGATTGCCTGTTGATTGTGCGAGCTTTGTTATATGTAAGGGGGGTGACCGAATTTAGAGCTGTAGCTGTTGTGGTGCTATATGAAGCAGCAGCAGCATCTGCATTGTGTAAGGAACTTATGTCTGTAAGAGGGAGAAGGGATTAAGAGAGTGAGTGTAGGTCAAGGTGTTTGAGATTTCTGCAAGGGTATGAAAGTTTGTCAAGTGGGGATTGTGCACCGGGAGAGGAGAGGGAAGAGAATGTTAGTAGGTTGTGGTCAGATAGAGGGAGAGGTGAGTTGGAGAGGTTAGATAAGGAACAGAGGCGGATGAAGATGAGGTTCAGTGTGTGGCCATCTTTTTGGGTGGCTGCGGAAGACCATTGAGGAGGAAGGAGGAAGTGAGGGATAGAAGCTTAGAGACAGATGAGTGGGAAGTGTCAATGGGGATGTTGAATTCACCCATGATGATAGTGGGGATGTCAGCGGAAAGGAAGTGAAGCAGCCAGGTGGTGAAGTGGTCGAAGAAATTGGTGGCTGGCCCTGGAAATGACAGCCAGTTGGAGGTTGGAGGGGGAGTAGATGTGTAAACAGTGCGCCTCGAAAGAGGGGAAAGTAACAGAGGGCCACAGTGGAATTGGGGAGAAGGAGCAGTTATCTGACAGGAGGATACCAATTCCTCCGCCATGCTTGCCGCTGGAGTGTGGGAAAGATGGGATCCACCATAGGAAAGTGCAGCTGAAGAACCTGTGTCAGAGGGGGTGAGCCAGGTTTCTGTGATGCCGAGGAAGGAGAGTTTGTTAGTAATGAAAAGATCATGGATGTAGGAAAGTTTGTAGCAGACAGAGCGAGCGTCCAGAGAGCTCCTGTTAGTGGGACTGGGGAAGCGGGGGCTGGGCGGATGGGTATAAGGTTAGAGAGGTTATGGAAATTTGTGGTAGGTTGTGGGTAGGAGGTAGAAGTGACTGTGAGGATGTGGTGAGGAAGGCCAGGATTTGGAGAGATATCGCCAGCAGTGAAGAGGAGAAGAGAAAATGTTAGTAGGTGGGAGCATGAGAGAGCATGAAGTGGCTGTCTGTGTTTGGAGACAGAGGATTGAATATTAAAGAAGAATTCTGAAGAGGAGGTGAATTGAAGGGGTAGGATGGGGGGAGAGATGAACAGTTCATTACGAGGTGTAGGTATTAGGGGGGTTAGTAGAAAGTAGAGGACTATAGGGGAGAGCGTGAAAACACATAGAAACATTGCTTATTGTGAATGTGTACTATCTTTCAGTGCATAGTTAAAGAGGGTATAAAGTGTGGTTACCTGACTCCTGCAATGACTAACTGCCAAATGTAATAACTGCCCACACTTGGCGCCGATGACATTCAGCACAAGACACGTGCATGTGACGCGCCCCCTGGGTCGTGGGGTACCCGGTGCCGGGCTGGTAGATGCTGGGGGAATATCTCAGTGGCGGTGACCCGGTCCGTGACCCAGAGCGGTCAATAAAAGGGGTTATGTATAGGGGATTTATAGAGTTTTTATAGAGTTCATGATGCCACCTGTGGAATGCGTCTAACGGGAGCCGCCGCTGCAGAGCAGTCCTCTGAAGCTGATGTTACTGCAGCAGGGATGGTGTGGCTCTCCACAGGAAGAGCTAGCTCCAGGGCAATGTAGATGATGTTGCAGGTTGTGCTGGGCGTTGAAGTGCAGGGGTTGATGGCGCAGCAAGAAACACAGAGACAAGATAGTGCAGTCCCAGGGTCTTTACTCACAGTTGTTGCAGTCCAGATTACAGGCGCCAAAGCAATCTCCCTCGTCGTGCTGCGCTTACTCAGTGAGGGGCTCAGTCCACCCTCAGATAGCTCCGGAGTACACAGCAGGACCCCCTTCTGTGTCTTCTCTCTGGCTGTCTCCCTGAACCTCATACCAAGTGTTCCAGTCTAGTACCTGCGGGCCTTGGCGGGCAACGTCTGCTCCGTCCCCTGGGTCCTATATAGCTACCTTCCTGGTGAGACTGGTATGGGATGTTGGCTACATGACATAATGTTCTGCAGCCTCCGTTTTCTAGCTGAGACGTTCAATCTTCTACTAGTTGAGGGACCGGTTCCCTGTGTGCAGCCTGACCCCTCCACCTCCCGGTAGATTCGGGCGCACTGGTGGCTTCTCGCATTGCCCGTACCCCTGGGGTCCTCTCTTCTGTTCCTGGAGCCTTTCTGCTCCATCTACTCTCTTCTCTCCTTCTCTTCAACCTTGGGCCTCACTGATTAGGCCCGTCTCTGGAGCAGAGCTCCTACAGAGCCCCTGCACCTTCCACTCTCCTCCTCTGACTGAACTGACTTTCTAAGATGGCTTCACTATTTTATATCTTTCTTCTATGTGCTCCCCTTAACTACGTCCTCCACCCACACCCACTACATGGTTCCCCCTTACTAGGCCCCCCCCCCCACTCCAGCCAGGGTCCAGGGATTGTGCTCTCCTGTAGGAGCAATCTCGCCCTGCCCTCTGAAGTGTGGTGTAATGAATGCAGGTGTTAGGGTCCTGAGCTGTACTCCTTCCTTGCCTGAGGGTGAGATACCACACTTCTGGGTGAGATGCAGTACCTCTGTGGCGACCGAACCCTCAGGGGCGCTACACATGCACCCCACACGCGTGCACCCCTTAAGCAGCTTCTAAATTTATGGAGCAGAACTGTAGAAGAGCATCAACTGAACATCATGACCAATATCTGCTCCTTTGTGTAAGTATGAACAGGAGGACTGCAAAGGCCCTACAACATAACCAGAAGCACGTTACACCCAAAATTGTCAGAAACAGACTCCATGAGGGCGGTATGAGGGCCCGACGTCCTGTAATAGGACCTTACTCACAGCTCAGCACCTTGCAACTCAATTGGCATACACCTGAGAACACCAGAATTGTCAGGTCCTACGTTCTCTGTACAGGTGATAGCAGGTTCACATTGAGCAAGTGATAGATGTGAAAGTCTGGAGACGCCGTGGTGAATGTTATTCAGTCTGCACCGTCACCCAGCATGATGGGCACCATGTGATAGCCAACGGCAACCTGACTGCTGTTAGGTACACGGATGAAATCCTTAGAGCCAATGTCAGACCTTACTGTGGTGCAGTGGACCGTTGGTTCCTCCTAGTGCAGGACAATACCCTTCCTCATGTGCCATACTGGGAAGGCAGTTCCTGGATGATGAAAACATTGATGAGCTCACTTTCCCCAGACCCAGGTGCAAACCTGGTACAACTTGTGTAGCTACACAGGGGTCCAAAAGGTAAGAGGGGCCACTACCACTTCCAAAACAGGTGGAATTGTCTGTGTCCACTCATGCCCAGACCTGAATCCAATTGTGAATCTTTAAATCATTATGTATCAATGCATCCAATGCCGGGGTCTGGGAGGCTGTGGTTGGTGTGACCGAAAAGGATGATTGCAACAGACTCCATGGATGGGCGGCTTATGACTGGTAGTGAACAGAAGGGCGGCTATATTAAAGGGGCCAGAGCCGTACTTATAAGCAGAGGCCCACATGACGGTGATTGGGCCAGGAGAGAAAAATAAAGTTTGAATGGGGTCTATGGGATTGGATCAATAGGGAGTGGGAGGGGATAGTAAAAGGGAGTATAAAAGGAAAAGTGTGGGAAAAGGGGCCATTCCTGTGGGGACAGCAATGGGAAAAGTCTCACCTGCACACCCTCTTTTTTCAGGGAATTTAGAGATATCTAATGGAAATATATAGTACAGACCAAAAGTTTGGACACACCTTCTCATTTAAAGATTTTACTGTATTTTCATGACGATGAAAATTGTACATTCACACTGAAGACATCAAAACTATGAAATAACACATGTGGAATTATATACTTAACAAAAAAGTGTGAAACAACTGAAAATATGTCTTATATTCTAGGTTCTTCAAAGTAGCCACCTTTTGCTTCGATGATTGCTTTGCATACTCTTGGCATTCTCTTGATGAGCTTCAAGAGGTAGTCACTGAAAATGGTTTTCACTTCACAGATGTCCCCTGTCAGGTTTAATAAGTAGGATTTCTTGCCTTATAAATGGGGTTGGGACCATCAGTTGTGTTGTGCAGAAGTCAGGTGGAGACACAGCTGATAGTCCTACTGAATAGACTGTAAGAATTTGTATTATGGCAAGAAAAAAGCAGCTAAGTAAAGAAAAACGAGTGGCCATCATTACTTTAAAAAATGAAGGTCAGTCAGTGCGAAAAATTGGGAAAACTTAGAAAGTGTCCCCAAGTGCAGTTGCAGTAACCATCAAGCGCTACAAAGAAACTGGCTCACATGAGGACCGCCCCAGGAAAGGAAGACCAAGAGTCACCTCTGCTTCTGAGGATAAGTTTATCCGAGTCACCAGCCTCAGAAATCTCCGGTTAACAGCAGCAGACACATCTCTACAACAACTGTTAAGAGGAGACTTTGTACAGCAGGCCTTCATGGTAAAATAGCTGCTAGGAAACCACTGCTAAGGACAGGCAACAAGCAGAAGAGACTTGTTTGGGCTAAAGAACACAAGGAATGGACATTAGACCAGTGGAAAGGTGAACGGATGGACTCTACATGCCTGGTTCCCACCGTGAAGCATGGAGGAGGAGGTGTGATGTGTGGGGGTGCTTTGTTGGTGACACTGTTGGGGATTTATTCAAAATTGAAGGCATACTGAACCAGCATGGCTACCACAGCGTCTTGCAGCGGCATGCTATTCCATCCGGTTTGCGTTTAGTTGGACCATCATTTATTTTTTAACAGGACAATGACCCCAAACACACCTCCAGGCTGTGTAAGGGCTATTTGACCAAGAAGGAGAGTGATGGGGTGATACGCCAGATGACCTGGCCTCCGCAGTCACCAGACCTGTACCCAATCGAGATGATTTGGGGTGAGCTGGACCGCAGAGTGAAGGCAAAAGGGCCAACAAGTGCTAAGTGTAGCGTCGGCGTCCCTGCCGCCTGCTAGGCAGGGACACTGTTCCCCTCACCTCTCCGCTCCGTGCCCTGCGTCCTCCTCCCGCTCTGCTGGCAGCGCGCGCTGCTTCCCGGCAACTGTGCTTAGGGCGTGCGCGCTCCCCCTCTCTTAAAGGGGCCGCGCGCACCGTCCTAAGGAGTCCCCGGCCAATGGCCGGAGGACCTCACCATATATAAGGCACCTCCTCCAAAATGGAGGTGCCCGAGCAATGTTGTTGCAAAGCCTTCACTCTGCTTCAGCCCTCAGGTCCCGTTACCAGTTACCTGCCAGTCACCTGCCAGATTCCTGCTTGATACCTGCCTGATATCCGCTTACCTGCTTGCAAGCCTGCGGTCCGACGGTCTGCCTTCCGACACCTGTCAGTCTGTCTATGGACCAGCCTGCCCGCTCACCAGGGAGCGCTCACCTGCTACCTGCCTGCTAGCCTACCTGGAGGCTCTGCCGTCACTTGCCGTGACCACCTGCCAGTCCAGAGACTCTTGCCCGCTCACCTGGGAGCGCTCACCTGCTACCTGCCTGCTAGCCTACCTGGAGGCTCTGCCGTCACTTGCCGTGACCACCTGCCAGTCCGGAGACTCTTGCCCGCTCACCTGGGAGCGCTCACCTGCTACCTGCCTGCTAGCCTACCTGGAGGCTCTGCCGTCACTTGATGTGACCACCTGCCCGTCCAGAGACTCTTGCCCGCTCACCTGGGAGCGTCCACCTGCTACCTGTCTGCTAGTCTACCCTGAGACTGTCCCTGTCACTTGCTGTGACTACCTGCCCTTCTACCCAGAGACTGTCCCTGTCACTTGCCGTGACTACCTGCCCTTCTACCCAGAGACTGTCACTGCCACTTGCCGTGACTACCTGCCCGTCTTCCCTGGGAGCCACCCGCTTCCTTACAAGGACCGCCCCCTTGTATAGTTGCTCAGGGGTTCCGCCTCCCAAACCCGTTACACTAAGCATCTCTGGGAACTCCTTCAAGATTGTTGGAAGACTATTTCCGGTGACTACCTCTTGAAGCTCATCAAGAGAATGCCAAGAGTGTGCAAAGCGGTCATCAAAGCAAAAGGTGGCTACTGTGAAGAACCTAGAATATAAGATATATTTTCAGTTGTTCCACACTTTTTTGTTAACTATTTAATTCCACATGTGTTAATTCATAGTTTTGATGCCTTCAGTGTGAATGTACAATTTTCACAGTCATGAAAATACAGAAAAATCTTTAAATGAGAAGGTGTGTCCAAACTTTTGGTCTGTACTGTATATTGTTATGTTTTATGGCTCGGGCTTATGATGAAGGTTATAAATTTTTACTGTGAGTCACAGTGGCTGGGGCAGTAGGGGGGGTCTTTGGGGTTGGTGGAATTTTTTATGGGTGGGAATTTACAGAGATGGTTCCCTTCAGGATGGAATTACTAATTGGCTGATCTGGCACTTAGTGGGGCTCTGGACTGGGGTGTACTCTTGGAGCCAGTGGTGGTGTTTCCTTTACCACTGATTGTGGTGTGGTGCCCTTGAGCTTGGGGTTACAGCTGAGAGTAAAATAATTCTATGGAAAAATGCCTTGTTCTACATGTGCCGGATCTTGTAGCCCCAAGGACCTCTGCCAATTCTTTCATTGGTTATTGTTGTTTGTTAATAAATGGCCGATATGGCAAATTATATCCAAAAAAAAAGTCTCCTGTGTATCATTTATTATAAGTTAAGTGGTATGAGACACTGCTTGGGGAGAAAGAAAATAATTAATATGAGGGATGGTTTCAGGAGAACGATTTGTGCCATAAACCGTCATGATCACAGATATATTTTTTTAAATGTCAGAAATGTATTTTTTAACATTTTGATTTCTTTGATTAACAGTTCTGCACACAGAGATATTCCCCTAAGGCCACATTCACACATTCAGTATTTGGTCAGTATTTTACATCAGTATTTGTAAGTTAAAACCAGGAGTAGGTAATAAATACAGAAGTAGTCACGTGTTTCTATTATACTTTAACTCTGATTCTTCCACTCCTGGTTTTGGCTTACAGATACTGATGCAAAATACTAACCAAATACCGAATGTGTGAATGTGGCCTAAGAAAGACAAAACCTCACTTTTATTTTTGTAAATATTCAGGTTTCGGATTTTATTAACCTTTATGATTAACCAGCAGCACTGTAGTTGTTCAATACTAAAATTAATCATTAAAAATACAAATTGTGCACTCCGTGTATATCTGTATACTGTATGTATACATCTGCAAAAGTTTGGTTCCCCATCCTTCAAATTTGATATCTATCTATCTATCTATCTATCTATCTATCTATCTATCTATCTATCTATCTATCTATCTATCTATCTATCTATCATTGTGACATTAGAATAAAAATGATGTCACAAGTGATGTGATGACATCACCACATTCTATATCCCAGTGTTCCGTCCTAAGGGAAACCACTGCCTTACAGACTCCCAAGGGTGAGGTAGCCCCTTTTGTTTTTCGTGACAAACGAAGCAAAAATTGATTTTAAAATGGATAATTACAGAAGAGCCCAAAGAGATCGGGTTCTCAGAGAGAAGAGAGGAATAAATGAAGAGCAGGTACTATTGTTCGCTTTAGGGCGAAAAGACTTTAGACTACCGGACATTGACACTGACGCCTCAAAAATGGCGTCCAAACGTCAAATTCTAGACAAAATGAGAAAGACCAAAAGACATGAGATCCTTACAGAGAGAAGGAAAATGGAGACCCTCACGGAGTCTCACTCTGCAGCCTCCGCTGAGCTTCAGAAGGCCATTCTTATCTCCTTGAGAAAACTCGGAGATCTGGTCCCTGAACTACGGAGGAGAAACAAACAAGCCATCCTCAATAAGAGGAGAAACATCAGCGCAGAGTTAGAGCTGGAAGAGGTTCTCCAAGAGACACCAAGACAAGTGACAATCTCCAGATCTGAAAGTCTGGAGGCACCGAAACTACAAAGAGTGGCAGCCCAGAAGAGGATCAGGAGCAGCAGAGACTGGGTTGTCCAATGTAGAAGACGTCTCATCTACGCTAAATCCATTATAAATGGGAATGGTGCATTACGGAGGTCGAGGTCATCAGCTGAAAACATCTCCATCCCAGAGAACAAACAGCTGAGTGTTTCTCCACCAAACACATCACTGGATACAGATGGACCAGGTAAGATGGATCTGCTCAGTGTAATAAGACTGGGGGTGAGGAGGATTATACTCCTAATATTATGTACTGGCATCAATTATCAAAAGTGCAGAAAAACTGTTCTTGTTGCCCATAGCAACCAATCACAATGCAGCTTTCATTGTTCCATAGAATGTTAAGAGATGGAATCTATGCTGTGATTCGTTGCTATGGACAACAGGGACAGTTTTATTATTGGACAGTTTTGATAAATGAGAGCCCAAATATTAGACATTTCCTGCTCATTTACATAATTCTATTTAAAATTATAATATTTTCTTTTAGTTATATTTGTTAACCCCTTCTTGACCGGGTAACCTTTTGTTGTTTTTTCCTTCCTCCTTCGAAAACCCATAACTATTTATTTTTTAATTTGTCTCCCAATGTAGCTGTATGTGGACTTGATTTTTTAGTGGACGAGCTGTAGTTTTGAACATTATTTATTTTAGTATTCAATGTTCTGGAAAAAGATTCAAAATGTGGTAAAATTGTGGAAAAAAGTGATTCCAACATTGTTTTTTTTTACTGTGTTCATTCAGTGGTAAAAATGACCTGACAGAATGATTCTCCATGTCAGTTACAACTATGATAATGCTGAACAGGCATAGGGGTTATAATTCACTGAACTGGTAGAAGAAAATTAGGAATTTTATAAAAAATAAATTGGTTTGTGTCCCTATATTCTGAGACATTATATCTTTTGGATTTTGATAGCTGGATGGAGCTGTGCGAGGACTTGATTTAGTTTTTTTTGCGTGACAAGTTGTAGCTTTTATAGATAACTTTCTCGGGTAGACAAGACATTGTGATATCTTTTATTACAATTTATTAGATGTATACTGCGCCCTCACAAAAACCCTATTCTGGTCTTTACATTTATTTTCTCCTTTCAGTGTTTACTGTTTGGGTTAATTAATGTTCCGGATGTGGTTATACTAGATATTCAAATTATTACTATTATTATTATTATCATTATTATTATTAATGGGGAAGTATTTTTTTACATTTTATTATTTTTTTTAACTTTTTTTTGTTATTTCTTTTCTTTAGTCTCCTTTGGGGACTTGAACCTGCGATATTCTGATTGCTTCTACTAGATACTGTGACAGAACTGTATATAGCTAAATTAAAAATCTCATATGAAAGCCAGGCTGGTCTTAACAGGAAGAGGAAAAGACAGGGGCTTTCAGCAGGCTGAGGTAGTCATTTCCAATAATGTGTTCACTAAGGGGTTCAAATTTTTTATATCATCTCAGCAGATGGAATCGATAAGACGCCCTACGACACAACGGACATACCGGCACAAAGCCTTGATGATGCCAGTTTACAGATTTCTGACCCAAGAGAACTGGTCCACACAGACCAACCTATAGACTTTTCCAATCTCGAGTTCTGGAAAGTTCTTGGAAAAGGAAACTATGGAAAAGTAAGTGTCAATTTATATTGTCCGTGTTCCCCAATGTATCCTGCACCAGATACACAGGAGAGATGTACATATTCATTACAGGATGCTCATATGTAATGATAATTGGGATTAACTAGTGAACTACTACACAGTAATAGATGAGAGTTTGGTCTGATCTGTTGTGATTTTTCTCCAGGTCGTCTTGGCATCAGATCCAGTCAGTGAAGGGCTGCTGGCCATCAAAATCATGGACAAAAGTTCTTGTGAGGACTTAATCTCTACAGAGCTAGAAGTCCTGAGAATGGCTGCCGGGTGCCCCTACCTAATGACTATGCGGGCGTTTAGGGAAACACCTACGGAGTATGAAATAGCCATGGACTATATGGCTGGAGGAGACCTGTTTGGCCACATGAAAGATTCAATGATGTTTAACACAAAGACAATAAGGTAAATGTCCGGTACTGAATGTGAATAATCCGCTGCCGGCACATTGTAGTCTTAGATCAATGGACAACGACAACAGGAGAAACTAATGATGTGAAAAGGACACGTGTGTGATCTCCTCATGTTCTCTGTATGATTGTGCATGTAACCACTGATCCATCCTTTCTACTCCACAGACTCTTTGCGGCAGAGATGGTGTGCGGACTCCAGTTCCTGCATGAACGCGGCGTCATACATAGGTAATCATTTCACCTTCATAAATCTGTCACCTGTGACTCTCTGTTGTCTCCTTACATATCTATTGTAGAAAGTTCTTTCCATGAATTGTCCTTACAATCAGTGTCTGCTCCTTCTCCCTGCAGTGACCTGAAGCCAGAGAACATCCTCCTCCAAGACACCGGACACATCAAAATCTCAGACTTTGGCTTAGCAGCCATGAATGTATTTGAGGGTGACATAGTGGAATATACTGCTGGCACTAAGGGTTACATAGCGCCCGAGGTAAGGAACATCTCTGTGTGATTGATGTCGATAGTAGGATTGAGGGATAATCTGATCCCAATGTATTCTGCTCATATCTAATCACAGACCGGTCCTCATAGTCTCTGTGTGTAAATCCCCTTCCCGGTATATTCAGATTCTCTCCAATCTCATGTTCCCATAGGTAATGGACGGTGAAGGATACAACCATCTGGCAGACTCCTTTTCCTTTGGCGTAATCTTATATATGATGACTGTAGGTGACTGGCCATTCTATACCAGAGGCACAATGGACGAATACCACCAGTCTCTGTATGACGACATCCCTTCTTTTCCACCTGGGATCTGCTGTCATGCCATGGATATCATAAAACGGGTGAGTAAGATCAGATGGACAATGATAATGGGGGATTACAAGAAGATATAGAAGATAAGATATGGACAGTCCATAGACATTGTGTAATAATTTATCAGTAATAATACATAATATAATGACTAATGCTTTGTTTTCATTTTCTAGCTCCTCTGCAAAACTCCATCTGTCCGATCTGCCATTACATCATCCATCAGATCGCATCCGTTTTTCTATTCTATAGACTGGAGCGATGTGGAGTCCGGCAGAGCCGACCCACCATTCCCATATTACTATGTAAGTACAGCACATACAGACATCCAAAGTGTTATCACTACCCAGTAACACACTTACCCACTATACACCTTATCACTATATCCCCCTAGTACTGTATATACTGTATGTGAGGGGCTGATTCTCAGACGTGTATATTTCTCTTCTTCCAGCAGGAGTATTAGGCTGATAAAAATCAGCCCCATTCCAGTAACATCCAGGAATGAAGATTTACATTAATCGGATGAGACAATTACACTGGACTTTCTTATTTACCGGACTGTGACAAACCTACCAAGCTTCCACCACATAACATCCAAGTAGATTTGAGCACCAAACATCCAGGGATTTATTCCGATCGCCATATTTGGGGTCAGGAAGGAATTTTTTTCCCTTGATATGAGGATGATCCAACAACGAGTCCTCAGGGTTATTTTTCGCCTTCCTCTGGATCAACATAGCAAGTAATTAAAGGCTGAAATTGAAGGATTTCTTTCAGCCATACTTGTTATGTCACCATCTGGACGACTCATCTACAATGTGGTGGTAAGGAGACGACTACAAGATATGGACATAAAGAAGGAAGCGGCTGCTCCTTCTCCTACTTGGCCATGTACAGACAGAAGGAAGCGGCTGCTCCTTCTCCTACTTGGCCATGTACAGACAAAGGAAGCGGCTGCTCCTTCCTCTACCAGGCCATGGTCAGACAGAAGGAAGCGGCTGCTCCTTCACCTTCCTGACCATGGTCAGACAGAAGGCCATTTGGCTGATCGCGATGCTGTAGGAATCCAGGAAAACTCCAACTACACAGATCACAAGTCACACATTCCTGCTCTTCTCCTCTCTCATGTGTGATCCAGACCTGGATGTCCAAAAGCGGTAGAAGTGGCCGAGGCCTGAGGAGCGGAATCATCATCATCTGCTCCTTTCCACAGAAAGTGACTATGTCTACACACTTTCTTTTTATATATTTGCATAATATTAACAACGTTTATGCATAAAAATAAATATATAAAACATCTATGTTGCTTTTGGTTATATTACAGACATGCTTTTTGGTAATTTTATTAATATCATGATAAGGTATTTTGCTGCCTTAGGCAGATGATTCAAATGGCTTCTCCCCCAAGAAAAGGAATAGGTGAGAAACTATGGTAACTGGACCTCTAACTTCCTCGTCTGATCCATCAGGTAACAAGCTCTGATGACCACTTCCTTTACAATGTCAGACCCAAGAATAGTCATGGAAACTAATATAGCTTAATTATAATGGGGACCGTTTGGTTTCAATTAATGAGATACAATAGATGCTGCTTGTAACAAAGCCGATGGTTGTTCTACTGCCGTATTCCTGTGTGGCGCCATCCTCTAACAGGGGGCAGACTGTCCATACCCTGCGTATTGCGGGAATTACCGCCAGAACATCGACCTGATTACAGCTCCTCTGCTCCTGTCCTGGGGGCGGCGTTCACATTGTCTTAAAGACACAAATGCCTTTCAATGCAGAGAGGGAATGAGAACTGGGTCGCAGGCGTTGAGTGGTGTTAGTGACCCACTGACTCCGCTCACCTTTGTTCCTGTGTACCGGCTGTCAGTATGCTGAATGTTTGCGGCAGGAGGAAGGTGCCAGTTGACTGCAGGCGTTCAAAAATGTCAATTTTTTTTCTTAAACTGCTCCCCCCTCAGAGAGGTAGCGCCCTAGGCGGGTGCCTACCCCTTGTCCCGGGCCTGCACTGGTGGTTCAGTTTGGATCCTCTTGCAGGAATAGTGCCATACACTATTGCAGTCAGTACAATGGAAATCATTGACTTGTCAAATTTAAAGGCTTTTTTGCGAAGAAGAGAAAAATGAAGACTGTTTACTGGGTTTTTTCAACCATAGCTGTGATTAAAGCAATGCTCCTTTGCTCATAGGGGAAATCAGTTTTATCAATCGCTTTGTTGGGGAGCTGTCCACTCCATTCTGGTCTTTCAGTCGTCCCACGTTACTTCTGACTCTCAGAATCCTACAGGATCTTATACGCGATGTGGAAGATAATTTCTCTATATAATGAGCCTTGATGTGACTCTCACAGGAATGCAAAGTGAGATTCATTCACCTCTACATCACTAGTCAGAGCTGTAGACACCAGGTTAATTTAATGAAATATCAGACCACCACTTTCAGGCCATATTCACACGTTCAGTATTTGGTCAGTATTTTACCTCAGTATTTCTAAGCCCAAACCAGGTGAGGAACAATCAGAGGAAAAGTATAATAGAAACACGTCACCATTTCTGCAGTTATCACCCACTCCTGGTTTTGCCTTACACATACTGATGTAAAATACTGACCAAATACTGAATGTGTGAACGTGGCATGACATTTATTGCACTAGTCCATGTGCCGTCTGTTTTTTAATAACAGTTCCGTGTCTAATCCGTGAGACTCAGAGCAGGTTCTATTCTCATTCATTTTGCAGATCAGACTCAGCCATTAAAGTCTAAGGAAATCCATGTACAACGCATGAAGCACTGAAGACTTTTCTTTTCCTTTAGTGCTCCATCAGTGTTTCATCCATTTTTAATAGATCCATTAATAGTCAATGGATAAATAAAAGTTCAGACTGTCTACCTGCTTCAGTTTTTACAAATGTATGAGGAAAAAATATATCTATACAACACGGGTATAAAATGGAGACAATGCGGAGACACATGGGAGAAAAAGGTTCTGTTTTACAAGGATATAGAAATAGACAAGGATTTGTGAATGTAGCGTCCTCTGAAGAATAGGTAAAATCCATCAAGCTTAAGACAAGACAGACTGATAACTCAGTGAGGAATACAATAGAAGCTGCCTATTGAAGTCTATGGAGAGGCTCCGGACATCACTAGGTAGGCTTCATTTCTACACATGAGCTTGATGTATCATCCATTACTTTTTCTGTAAATTTATTAGCATTTGTTATGTTTGTAGCATGGTATTCTACAGTTAGCATTACTAGTCGTATATGCCTTTATATATGACGCGCCCCCTGGGCCGTGTGTGTGGGAATACCCGGAGCCGGGTCTCTGTGTGATGTCAGGGGTTGTAGTCTCCGTGGCGGCAACCCGGTCCCGTGGCTCAGGGTGGTCAAACCAGTGGCGGATCTGTTTACTAGGTTTTTAATGTTGAAATGTCCGACTACGCCACCCGTGGATTGCGATCACTGAGAACCGCCGCTGCAGGGCACACCGCTGAGGCTGATGTTGTGTGCGCAGCAGGGGGTAGTATAACTCCCCACGGGAGGAGTATAGCCTCAGGGCAGCATGTGTAGATGGTGAGGGTTGTGGTGCATAGGCGCAGCAGAAATGACTCAAAGTCCATGCAGTGCAGTTCAGGGTCTTTACTGTTGGTGATGAAGGAGACCCTGCTGGGAGTACTGGCTAACATTAGAGGCCTGGTCAGTCTGTGAGCGAACAAGAATCCCCCTGGCCAGGTGGAGGTGTAGGCCTTCCCGTCTAACTGCACTCTTCCTGGCTACCTTGCTGTAGTCGTGTAGTAGCCCACGTCCCTGAGTGTACCGTGTGGTGCTCACCCGTATGGCTGGTGACTTGGGGCCTTTGGTTCCTTCCGCTCCTCGATGGCGGTGCCGGTCCCTTGCGTGTGACTGAGCCTCTGGGCTTTCTACGGCCAGAGGACCTGAAATCCCCTGCCAGGTGGTTTCTGCTGCTGGATGTGAGTATCCTCACAGCCTCGGACTCCGGTGTCCGGTTCTCTGCGTCTTCTTCCAGGACGAGCTCTGCTGCTCCAGTCCCTGGCTCTCAGCTCCTGTCTCCTACAGGGCTGCTTGCTGCTCTATCCCTCTCTCTGGAACTAACTAGCTAACCTCGCCCCAGATCCAGTTTACAAAGGGTAGGTTCCTCCCCTCCCTGGACTGGGGCCAGAGGCGTTGCATGCAAATGTGCTCCTGACCAGGAAAACCCATGCTCGCTCTCAGACATGGTATTTCTACCACTGTGGCAACCAGACCCCCTGGGGTGCCACATTCCCCCCTAGTAAACTTTAGTACTCCGGGACTAAACACTTTTTTTTTTTGAAAACACACATAACAGGGTATAAACAATAACACAACAATATATGTACAAGGAGTTCAGTCTTGATAGGTCACGGCGCTTCCGTAACCAGGTGTCCATGTCACCCAAGATGCATTTTGAGGGACCCGTCCCAAACCCTCCACGTAGGCCCTGGGGTGGCTACAGGGCATCGATGATCCGGCGTTGGACCACGTCTTCAGCCACCTCCATGGGTTTTTGTTCTGTGGTCTGGCCCAAAAGGGGCACTTAACAGGTGCAACTATTTACAAGGTACAGTTCCGGTTATTCATTGTCCATAACCTGTCCATCCATAGACCCTGTCGGGTAACTTGAGAAACATAATCAGTATTGAGGTAACAAACATAAAACATTACAACATTTGCAATATACAGGTATATATCATTTCTCCTAGATTCTCCAGCGAGCGGGCTTCTGACCTCTAGTGCTCCTTGTTGACCTAAGTAACACACTATCTGATGGTGTTCTTTCTGGGTCCCCTGTTTCCACCCCTTGTGTAGTGGGCTCGCTAGTGTCTGCACTACAGGTGTTTGGAGATGTTACGGGTCGGTTGGGCAGCTTTCTGCGTACTCTTTGGCTTACCACGCGCACGGCAGGCTCACTACTAGCAGAGGGTTGATTCTCCTGGGCTGCTGGTATGGAATCCTCTGCCTCCGGGGCCGGTTGCTCTTCCAATACTACTTGCTCTTCTGTAGGCCCTTGAGGGGCTGGCTGGAGAAAGGTAAGGACGGGTACCACAATAGCATTGTTAATTTGTGTCCAGGACCGGGGAAATTCTCCGAGTACTGTACTGACCATTTCTTCCCTTTCCTCTGCGGGTTGAGGGCTATCTTGGTCTTCATCAGTGCTTTGCAGCTGCTCGGGACACTTGTTCAGGTGGTCTCTAGAGACAGTGGCTGTGGTCTCTCCTCCATCCTTACTGATAACGCATACTTTCGGGTTTTCATGACTTGAGGGCAGTACTGTGTACGGGTCTTTCTCACACTGGTCATCCAACTTATGGAGCCGCCTCTTCCTCTTCAAGACCTGCTCTCCAGGTGCCAGGGGAACAGCGGGAGCATGCTGGTTGTAAGTCCTCTCTTGCATTTCTCTTGCTTGAGACAAACTTCTCTCAACACTCTCCTGCACTTTCCGGTACTGCTGCTGCCGTTCTGTATCCCAGTCTGCCTCTGGCGAGGTATCCTCGGGTGTCAGGACTCCCATATCCAGGTAAATTAGCAGCTTACCAGGTCTTGCTCTCATTAGGTAAGCCGGGGTGCAGTTGGTGGAATATACTGGGATGTGGTTATACAAGTCCACCAGATCAGGCAGTTTTTCAGGACACAGACTGCGTTCTTCCAGGGGCAACATTTTAAGCAAGTCTATCACCACCTGGTTCATCTTCTCACACAATTCGTTGGTTTGGGGGTGATAGGGCGTTGTCCTTATCTTCTTGCAGCCATAGAGGTTGCAGAACTCCTGGAAGACCTCCGCTTCGAAGGCTGGACCTTGGTCAGTCAACACTTGCTCTGGATACCCGTGTGGATGGCAGAAGTGCTGCTGGAAGGCTCTAGCTGCTGTCTGAGCTGTTAAGTCCTTGACAGGGACAACCACCAGGAACTGGGAGTAGTTGATGGTGAGAGCGTAGACGTACCCGGACCTACTTGGAGCCAGCTTCACATGGTCCAGGGCTACCAGTTCTAGTGGCTCCTTGGTGATGATGGGCTGCAGGGGAGTCTTCTGGCTGGCACGGTCCTTTCTTCTCAGGTTGCACGGGCCGCAGTCTCTGCACCATCTCTCAATGGCCCCTCTCATGCCTACCCAGAAGAACCGTTCACGCAACAGGAACTCCAACTTCTTCCATCCAAAGTGTCCTGCTCCGTCGTGGAATGCCTCCAGGACCATAGCCGCGTCTCGTCTCGGGACTACTACCTGCCAGGTCAGCTCATGTGTCCGGGAGTTAACAATTCTCCGGCACAGCTTCCCCTTGTAGAGAAGCAGTTTACTCTTCTCCTTCCACAGCTGTTTGGTCTCTTCCGGAGCGTCTGGGTCAAGGCGGGCATCAGCCTGTGTCAGCATCTCTTTTACCAGGCGGACGGCTGGGTCACTGTCTTGCATCTCCGCCCAGCTGTAGTGGGGTAAGGGATTGAACGTGGCAGAGTGCTTGTCCCTTACACAGTGGGAACACTGGGTAATCTCATGACGGTGGAACGCAGGGAGTTCAATCTCTTCCAGTTCTTCTGGATCTTCCCCTCCGTCCGGCAAGTTCGGCATCCTGGACAGGGCGTCTGCGTTGGCATTTGTGCGTCCCGCTTGGTATTTGATTGTAAATTCATAGTTGGATAGGCGGGCCATCCATCTCTGCTCCAGGGCACCAAGTTTCGCAGTGTCCAGGTGTGTCAACGGGTTGTTGTCCGTGTACACGGTGAACTTGGAAGAGGCAAGGTAATGTTTAAAGCGTTCTGTAACTGCCCACACCACTGCCAGGAACTCTAGCTTGAAGGAGCTATAATTTTCGGGGTTTCTCTCTGTAGCCCGGAGCTTCCTGCTGGCATAAGTGTAGCACCCCGAGGGCTCGGCTGCTACAGGGGTATTGCACCTCAAACCAGAGGTGTGATATTCCACTCCCGGGTAAGGATGGAATGTGGACCAGGGCTCGGTAGGCTGCATGCACCACACACACCCCATTTCCGAGGGACAGCTCAACGGTGCTCCCACGAGACAGAAGTGCAGGCACGACAGCATCTGTCCCTGGCTGGAGTGGGGAGGGGAAAGGACACCCAGTGGTGTAGGAGCAGATAGGGGTGGGTTTCTGGGCATAGGTAGGAGCCCATTGGTTGCTAGTCACCTGGGCTCGGGTGTCAGAAGGAGGTATATAAGGTGGGCACCATCTTAGGACAGTGTTCAGTTCAGGGAGGAGGAGAAGAAGACAGGAGTTCAGCCAGAGAGGGCTGACAGGGAGCTGTGGCTCAGTCTGGGCCCAGCTCCAGAGGCAGGCCTGGAGTGGAGGCCAGAAACAGCAGAAAGAGAGAGGAGAAGGAATGGAAAGGAAAGTAAGAAAGGAACTGGAACAGAGGAGAAAGGAAGCAAGGAACACAGAGAAAGGCCCAGAGACATGAGGACAGAAGGAACCCCATATGCCCAGGAGATACAGGGTGAAGGGTTGGCAGAGCAGGGTACCGGAACCCAAATTGGTGGAGGCGACTAATCCTCAGCCAAAACCGGAGGTTGTGACCACATCTTGGTGCGACCCCTCACTACATCCACCAGGAAAGCATACCACATAGGGTCAGGGAAACCGGAGAGAGGTTTCGCCAACAGAAGGCCCGAGGAAGCTGGACAAAGGTGGGTCACTGGTGGGGACGGCCAGAGAAAGGTAGAGAAGGGAGCTCTGAACCACACTCTGGAATTGCCTGGGAGTTGACCGAGTCCCTCACCTGGTGGACGCAGCATGACTCGGGCGGTCCTAACTGCGCACAAGTGACCTGATAGAGAACTGTGAGTAAAGCATTGAAAACTGCAACTGCACGTCTCTGTGGTTCCTCGCCGCACCAGCACCATTAGTACTGGGACGCTCACACCATCCACATTAGCTGCCCTGAGGCAATACTTCTCCCATGGGGAGTTATTCCATACTCGGCTGCGCAAATTACATCAGCCTCAGCGGTCTGCAGCGCAGCGGCGGTCCCCAATGACCGCAATCCACGGGTGGCGTAGTCGGACACTTATTATAACACAAAGACTGCCACTGGTTTGACCGCCCTGGGCACGGACCGGGTCGCCGCCACACGGAGACTACAACCCCCAGCATCCCACCGGCGATCCGGCTCCGGTTATCCCCTGCTCAGCACAGGCCCAGGGGGCGCGTCATAAGCAATTAACCGTTTTCTGCCCTGTTGGATCTGGGACAGCACCGCCCCTAGTCCGATGTTGCTCGCGTCCGTGTGGTGGATGAAAGGCTGGCCGTAATCAGGGTAAGCCAGGACCTCATCCCCCGTGAGGGCCATCTTCAGCTGGCGGAAAGACTCATCCTCCAGCTTGTCCCATTTGAAGGGTGGCTTCTGATTCTTGGTCTTTGACTGACCCAACAGGAGGTTTTGCATAGGGGCTGCCATTTTGGTGAACCCGGGGATGAATCTTCGGTAGTAGCCTACCAACCCGAGGAACTGCCGCTCTTCCTTTATGCTGGAGGGTCTTGGCCAGTCCTTAATCACTGTAATTTTATCAGGGTCTGGAGCTACTCCGTCAGCACTCACCATGTGTCCCAGGTACTGTACTTTTGGTTTCAGTAGATGACACTTGGAGGGTTTCACCTTTAGGCCGTAGCCTGCCAGGGCGTCAAACACCTCTGCCAGGTGTTTCAGATGGTCCTCATATGTTTTGGAATACACGATGACATCGTGCAGGTATAGCAGGACCGTCTCGAAATTCCTGTGCCCCAGGCAGCACTCCATCAACCGCTGGAAGGTTCCTGGTGCGTTGCAGAGCCCGAATGGCATACAGTTGAATTCGCTGAGAACCATCGGGGTGGTGAACGCGGTCTTCTCCTTGTCTGCCTCTGCTACAGGAACCTGCCAGTACCCGCTAGTAAGATCCAAAGTGGAGAAGAAGTTAGCAGACTTTAATGCAGCTAAAGATTCCTCTATCCTAGGTAACGGGTACGCATCTTTGTGTGTGATACGGTTGACCTTTCTGTAATCTACACACATTCTCATGGTGCCATCTTTCTTTTTCACAAGAACTAGTGGAGCTGCCCAGGGGCTACAGCTGTCCCTGATTACCCCAGCCTCCTTCATGTCTCGCAACATCCCCTTGGTATTCTGATAGTGTGCAGGGGGTACAGGTCGGTATCTTTCCTTTATGGGTGGATGGTCTCCTGTGGTGATGTGGTGTTCTACGCCCTTTACTTGCCCAAAGTCTAGCGGGTGTTTGCTAAAGACTCTTTCGTACTCCTGCACCACCCGGTAGACTCCCTGTTTTTGGTGTGAGGGAGTGGAGTCGGTGCCCACATGCAGCTTCTGACACCAGTCCTCCATTCGTTTCTTGGAGCCGTTACCCTCCTCTAGTTGAGATGGAGGCAAGGGTTCCACGGCCTTTATGGAGTTTTGGTTAACGGTGAACAATTTGGCTAGAGTGGCATACCGGGGCAAGTATACTTCTCTTTCCCCAATGTTTAGGATGCGGACGGGTACCCTCCCATGGCATACATCGACCACCCCCCGTGCCGTCAAAATGGTGGGCCTACTGTCTGAGTAGACGGGTTCTACCCTGGCTTGGTAGTCCCTTCCTCTTAACCCGATTGCAGTCCGGCACCAGATCATCATCTCACTCTTTGGGGGCATGGCGATAGGGAACGGGTCACTCATCCTTACTCTACCAATCTCACCACCAGACAGTTCTACCTGCTGCCTTTTCATCAGGGCTCTGATCTCTTTTTGTGGGACATGCTACTGGCTGGAGCTGGCGTTTACCGCAACCTGCTGTAATATGACAATTATCTCTGCAAGACAATTTTCAATAACATTAGTACCCAAGGTTATCTTAGGGTGGCTTTCACGACGGTCAATGTCCACAATAATCAGTCCTTGCGCTGGCAGTTCAACTTTACCAATCTTTATGGTCACCTCCTTGAATCCCACCTGCGGCACGGGCTGACCATGGCTTGCGATGATGCTCAAATCGTCATCTGGGTAGCGGGTAATATCTGAGTCATTCCAGTACCGCTTAAAGAGCACATAGGGGATGGTGGTTACCTGTGACCCGGTGTTCAGTAGTGCACTCATAGGAATGCCATCCAGCACCACAGGCAAGACCGGTCGTCCCCCTACGTACTTATCATGCCAGCTCGATGGGCCTGATGATCTTATGCCTGGGGGTCGGTCCTCTGCCCCAGGTCGGGCCCATTTAAATGACAGTACCTTGCCATATGTCCTGGTTGGTTGCAGCGGCGGCAGATGGGTTGTCAGTCCTGGTCATAGCGGTCGCTGGGCCTTCCTCTGAACGATGGGATCCTCCTCCGTTGGTTCCAAGGGACGTCCTCCGGACTGGAAGCCAGCTGGATCTTTCCTGGGGAAGACACCTGTAAAGACTGCACAGTTCTTGTTAGCGCGGCAACGCTTTTGGTCAGATCTTGGACCTGATGGTGCAGGTCTACAGCCGGGGCTTTGTCCAAAGCCTGTGCATCAGCTCCCACAGGCTCTGCAGGCAAGGGTGCCGCCTCCTGGTGATAGGTGATAGCAGGGCGCCTGTGGGTTACAGCGCCACCTGGTGCCGGCTCTCGGAGCACCCGGATGGCCCTGGCTTTAAACTGCGCAAAGTCCAAATCAAGGTTCTGCAAGGACATTACACGCAACTGGGTTCGGTGGGCGCTGGACAGTAGACCCTCAATGAACTGTTCAGTCAACAGCTTATCCTCATTCCACACGCTGTCAGGGTCTGCCTACTTAACTGCTCTCAGGGCCTCCTGCAAATTCAAAGCATAGTACCGTATACTGTCTTGTGTCCGCTGTTTGCATCCATAAAATTTTAGCTTGATCTCTGCTGAGGTGCGGGTATCAAAAGTGCCAGTATTTCCTTTACAGTCCCCTTTTCCCTGGCTGACCAGGACTTCACTTCTCTTTGGGCTGCTCCAATTAACTGACCTATCAGGATGCTCACTTTATGTTCCTCGGACAGGGGGTATACTTTGAATAGGCTATACAGTCTTTCTTTAAAGTTGCTCAGGGTATGCGACTGAGGTAACCATGCCGCTCCAGGGATATACGGCATCGTGAACGGCATCACTGCGGCAGCAGCCGCGCTGGCGGTGGGAGCTTCCTCCATTCCTGGTGTCTTCCTCCCCCCTAGTTAACCGTGGCCTACCTTCCATTGCTTCTTCTCGTAGGCCGCGGCTCCGCAGGCGATCGTCGGGGTCGAGGACTTGCGTCGCGCGCTGGTGATGTCGGCGTCCGCTGGGCTCCTTCCAGGACCTTGCGCAGTGTCAGTACGTAAGGCGGGGCTTCAGCTCTTGCGCGCTTTTGGCGTCCAAGCCCCTCTTCTTCCCGCGCGGCGTCCCAAAAATGGTGCCCAATAGCGGGAAAATGGCTGCGGATGGCGGGAAAACGTCTGCGGATGGCGGGAAACTTCACCACGGTAAGTATCACAGTCTTTCTTCAGGCACGCAGTACCCGGTGGTTGCGGGCACGAGATCCTGCCGACTACGCCAAAGTTGATGCGCCCCCTGGGCCGTGTGTGTGGGAATACCCGGAGCCGGGTCTCTGTGTGATGTCAGGGGTTGTAGTCTCCGTGGCGGCGACCCGGTCCCGTGGCTCAGGGTGGTCAAACCAGTGGCGGATCTGTTTACTTGGTTTTTAATGTTGAAATGTCCGACTACGCCACCCGTGGATTGCGGTCACTGAGAACCGCCGCTGCGGGGCAGACCGCTGAGGCTGATGTTGTGTGCGCAGCAGGGGTTAGTATAACTCCCCACGGGAGGAGTATAGCCTCAGGGCAGCGTGTGTAGATGGTGAGGGTTGTGGTGCATAGGCGCAGCAGAAATGACTCAAAGTCCGTGCAGTGTAGTTCAGGGTCTTTACTGTTGGTGATGAAGGAGACCCTGCTGGGAGTACTGGCTAGCATTAGAGGCCGGGTCAGTCTGTGAGCGAACAAGAATCCCCCTGGCCAGGTGGAGGTGTAGGCCTTCCCGTCTGACTGCACTCTTCCTGGCTACCTTGCTCTAGTCGTGTAGTAGCCCACGTCCCTGAGTGTACCGTGTGGTGCTCACTCGTATGGCTGGTGACTTGGGGCCTTTGGTTCCTTCCGCTCCTCGATGGCGGTGCCGGTCCCTTGCGTGTGACTGAGCCTCCGGGCTTTCTACGGCCAGAGGACCTGAAATCCCCTGCCAGGTGGTTTCTGCTGCTGGATGTGAATATCCTCACAGCCTCGGACTCCGGTGTCCGGTTCTCTGCGTCTTCTGCCAGGACGAGCTCTGCTGCTCCAGTCCCTGGCTCTCAGCTCCTGTCTCCTACAGGGCTCCTTGCTGCTCTGTCCCTCTCTCTGGAACTAACTAACTAACCCCGCCCCAGATCCAGTTTATAAATGGCAGGTTCCTGCCCTCCCTGGACTGGGGCAGGAAACGTTGCATGCAAATGTGCTCCTGACCAGGAAAACCCATGCTCGCTCTCAGATATGGTATTTCTACCACTGTGGCAACCAGACCCCCTGGGGTGCCACATATACATATATTTTCACACTTTTTGAATGGGCTATGTATGGACTAGCTTTGGTTGTACTCAGGGCCTGTTTTAGAGATAGTGGGGCCCCAAATGCTCACATATTGCACCATCACACAGAAATATTTTGGTTGTATTTATGTAGCACCCCGAGGGCTCGGCTGCTACAGGGGTATTGCACCTCAAACCAGAGGTGTGGTATTCCACTCCCGGGTAAGGATGGAGTGTGGACCAGGACTCGGTAGGCTGCATACACCACACACACCCCATTTCCGAGGGACAGCTCAACGGTGCTCCCACAAGATAGAAGTGCAGGCAAGACAGCATCTGTTCCTGACTGGAGTGGGGACGGGAAAGTACACCCAGTGGTGTAGGAGCAGAAAGGGGTGGGTCTCTGGGCATAGGTAGGAGCCCATTGGTTGCTAGTCACCTGGGCTCGGGTTTTAGAGGGAGGTATATAAGGTGGGCACCATCTTAGGACAAGGCCAGTTCAGTCAGGAGGAGAAAAGGAGAGGAGCTCAGCCAGAGAGGGCTGACAGGGAGCTGTGGCTCAGTCTGGGCCCAGCTCCAGAGGCAGGCCTGGAGTGGAGGCCAGAAACAGCAGAAAGAGAGAGGAGAAGGAACGGAAAGGAAAGTAAGAAAGGAACTGGAACAGAGGAGAAAGGAAGCAAGGAACACGGAGAAAGGCCCAGAGACACGAGGACAGAAGGAACCCCACATGCCCAGGAGATACAGGGTGAAGGGTTGGCAGAACAGGGTACCGGAACCCAAATTGGTGGAGGCAACAGATTCCTCAGCCAAAGACCGGAGGTTGTTACCACATCTTGGTGCGACCCCTCACTATATCCACCAGGAAGGCATACCATATAGGGTCAGGGACGCAGAGATCAGCGGGTGGGGATGGCCAGAGAAAGGAAAGGAAGCGAGCCCTGTGCCACGCTCTGGAATTGCCTGGGAGTTGGTCGAGTCCCTTGCCTGGTGAACGCAGCACGGCTCGGGCGGTCCCTCATGTGCACAAGTGACCAGAATAACAACCGTGAGTAAAGCTTTGGAAACTGCAATTACAAGTCTCTGTGATTCCTTGCCGCACCAGCACCATTACTACTGGGACGCTCACACCATCACTCCCATCATCCACATTAGCTGCCCTGAGGCAATACTTCTCCCGTGGGGAGTTATCCCATTCTCGGCTGCGCAAACAACATCAGCCTCAGCGGTCGGCAGCGCAGCGGCGGTCCCCACTGACCGAAATCCACGGGTGGCGTAGTCGGACATTGTTATTACTTAAGACCGCCACTGGTTTGACCACCCTGGGCACGGACCGGGTCACCGCCACACGGAGACTACAACCCCCAGCGATCCGGCTCCGGGTATCCCCTGCACAACACAGGCCCAGGGGGCGCGTCATTTACATGCGCTGAGTTCAGGCCATTAAACGAGCGCGATCGACAATATTGAAGTCATTCGACGCTTGTTTCCCGGGTTCTTTACACCGGCTGAGGAAGAATGATGGGGACAGAACAGTCACTAGTAAATCAATCTGTCCCCTTACAGTATCATTTTATTAGCAGTATATCTGCAGATTACACCAAACGATGTGCTGCTGAGAACAATGAGCTTTGTTTTGGCATAAACAATCCAATCACTCGATGAATAGGCAGCATTGTGCTCCTTAAGTACAATATGCCCCATAGTCCTCCATATAGTATAATGTGCCCCATAATCCTCCATACAGTATAATGTACTCTCCATAGTTCTCAATACTGTATAATGCAGCCCTCATATAGTACAATGCACTCCCCATAGTCCTGAATACAGTACAATGCAGCCCCCATAGAGTATAATGCTGCCCCATAGAGTACATATACTATAATGCACCCCCCATAGCCCTCCAGCCTTGTGACCACCATGTTCTCAATGATGTAAAAAAATAAATACAATACTCACCTCTCCCCGTTCCCCCACTGCTCCGGTCTGTGCAGCATGTCTGCTTAGCCTCAGCAGCTCCACTGCCTGGCACACAATTAAGTGACTTAAATGACACGCCCCCTGGGCCGTGGGGAGACCCGGAGCCGGGCCTGTAGATGCTGGGGGTTGTAGTCACTGTGGCAGCGACCCGGTCCGTGACCCAGGGTGGTCAAACCAGGGTAATCTATGTGTCTCAGTTATTGTAATCCGAACAAAACAGAGAAGTATAAATGCAATAAAATACAAATTTTATTCAAAAAAGTTTAAAAGACATCAAATTAAAAGTACATGGAGGAGAAGTGAAAATAGAAGATACCCACAGTGACAAAAAGTATATATAATCATGTACACATTATAGCAGCTCCAGTCATGTAAGCTATAATAAGGCAGCACGATACATAAAGTGACTAGTGCATAGTACATATAGACGTGTCAGTAAATTAGACTAAATATCTGCAAATAGGACCGGATGAAAAATGAACACCACTTTCTAAAGCTGACAAACGAGCATACATGAAAGAAGCACTGATGCTTATCAAGTGTAAATTACCTAGATAGAGAATATATAAGGTCCAAGAAGTAAAGCTTCAATGAGAATCAACAAAGCCCTCAATATAGTGGAGTAAAAGGACAGTGTCCCTGGCACAGTTGCCAAATAAAGCTGTCAGTCAATAAGGAGTCATAGAAGGATAGAGGGCAAGTCAAAAAGACACAATATAAGGGAATGAAGCAATACAACCTGTGTCACTGATGGGACCAGACAACACCAACGCGCGTTTCACGTTTCGCTTATTCGGGGGGAAGGAGGTACATAGAGGTCTCATGTGTCCTCTTATATAGCGCTACACGAGTGTGCGCGTCTGGTACTGCGGCGCTACCGGAAGTCAGAGCAGGGAAGAAGCCGGAAGCATCGGCGCTCCACATCACCTGTCTCCACCCACCGCCCGACGCATCAGCACGGATGGAGGAGAGAGGCGACGCCAAGGAGCACGTAGCTAGGCAACCAGCCCCGTCCGCAAACCGGAAGCGCACTCCACACACATAGGAATAAAACAAAGGAGCAGATAAAGACAGCAGCGGCGTGTGCAAACACTGAAAAATAAAAAGAGGAAGTAATGGGATGAGAGAGCCAGCGTGCAAATAGAATATGTCAGTAAGGAATACTAGGTAAGGGAGTGTAAAAAGGACAAAAAATAAAAAATATATAAGACAAAGAAAGGAGTGACAGAGTAACAAGTATATATGTCACAGAGAAGAAGTGAACAGAGTGAAAATAGAGAGAATAAAATAAATAAGAATAGAACATAAAAATTAATAATAATAAGATAGGTAGAATAAGAATGAATACCCACTCTTAAGTATATGTGAATAGTAGCAGAGAATCAATCCTCAAAATTGTGTACAAATAGATTACTCAAGTATACCAATAGTCATAATAAACCCAGAAGTGAAGGAATCATGAGAGAGAACCGAAACCAATATTTTATTGAAGAAGTAGTGTACATAGCCATAGCAAAAGAATGATGGTCAGTACAGGGGAAAGAAACTCTGAAAGTGATTGCAGGGTGTGTGAGTAAATATGAGATAGCCATTAAAAATGGCACAAGTGTATATAGAGTAGGAGATGGTGCGTATGTGATTATATGGAAGGGCACTAGGACACCCATAATACAATTGTATAGGATAAAAATACATAATACATACATATACATAAATGTGCATAAAAGGTAAGTATGTGTGTGAGAAAATCATGTGAGGGCCCTGACCACTATTATGAATAAATAAATGCACATCAATACGTACAAGAAAGTGACCACAAAATGTAAGTGACAAGGAAATAATATATGTGTCAAAAACAAGAAGGAGTGAAAACAAAAAGCGAAAAGGTCACAGAGAGTAAGATAAAAATAATGGATATAAATAAAACCAAATCCATATAAAAAATATATTAATGTGTTCAACCTAACCGCAGTCCTGTCAGTCTCTTTCTCAGTTATTGATAGTCCGACTATGCCACCTGTGGATTGCGGTTATTGGTAACCGCCGCTGCAGGGCAGTCCGCTGAAGCTGGTGCTATGTGCAGCAAGGTAGTGTAACTCCTCACAGGAAGAGTGTAGCTTCAGGGCAGCGTGTATGGATGATGGTGGTGATAGTGCCTGGATCAGTAATAATAACACACAGTCTTTGCAGTGCAGTCCTAGGGTCTTTACTGGTGGTAATTATATAGGCCCCAACGGGAGTACTTGCTAGGGATGAGGGCCTGGTCAGTCTGGGAGCAATCCTAGAATCCCCTGGCCAGGTGGAGTTGTAGGCCTGCCGTTCCGACTGTACTCTTTTGGCTATCCCGCTTATAGTCGTGTTGTAGCCCACGTCCCTGAGTGTAACGTGCTGCTCACCCGTATGGCTGGCGACTCGGATCCCGTGTATTCCTCGCTCCTCTGTGGTGGTACTGGTCCTTTCGTGTGGCTGAGCCTCCGGGCTTCTGTCAGCCAGGAGACCTGCAATCTCCTGCCTTGCGGTTTCTGCTGCTGGATATACAATCCTCACAGCCTCGGACTCCGGTGTCAGGTCTTCTGTATCCACTGGCCAGGACAAGCTCTGCACAGCTCCAGTCCTCAGCTCCTTGCTCCTTAGTCCTAACTGACTCCTGACACTGAACTAGACTCTCACTAGACTGACTAACCCCGCCTCCAGATCCAGTTATATAGGGCAGGATCCTCCCCTTTTCTGGTCTGGAGCAGGAGGTGTTGCTTGTAGTGTGTTCCCTGACCAGGAAACTCCTGTTTTGCTCCCAGACATGGTATTACTACCACTGTGGCAACCAGACCCTCTGGGGTGCCACATTCCACCCTAGTAAATTTCAGTACTCCGTGACTGAACATATTTTGCAAAAATACAACAGGTAACAATACATTAACATATTTACAACCATTAGAGTCTTTAAAGGTCACGGTATCATCCGCAACCAGGTGTCCATTTCACTGAAACAAGGTGCAATCAGAGCGACCTGTCCCAAACCCTCAACGTAGGCCCTAGGGTGGCTACAGGGCATTGATGATCCGGAGTTGGACCACATCTTCAGCCACCTCCACGGGTTTTTGTTCTGTAGTCTGGCACCAAAGGGGCACTTTACAGGTGCAACTATTTACAGGCAGAGTTTTTGGTTATTCATTGTCCATAACTTGAAAGTCTTTTTGGACCCTGTAGGGTAACTGGAAAAACATATTCAATACACACACAAAACAATTCAACATTACAGTTATAGTTACATTTAAATTTTCCAACGAGCAGGAATTTGACCTCTGGTGATTCTGGTGGACCTGCGTAACACACTGTCTGTCTGTGTTCCACTCTGGTCCCCTTTCCCTACCCCTGGTGTGGTGGGCACTGTGTGACCTGCACTACTGGTATTTTGAGGTGTCACTGGTAGGTTGGGCAGCTTCCTACGGATCCTTTGGCTTACCGTGGGTACGACAGGCTCGCTACTAGCAGAGGGTAGATTCTCCTGGTCTGCTGATGAGGAATCTTCTGTCTCCTGGGCCAATGGTTCTTCCAACTCTACTGAGACTTCTGTAGGTGCTTGAGGTGCTGGTTGGAGAAATGTAAGGACAGGCACAACAATGGCATTATTCACTTGTGTCCATGACCGGGGAAATTTTCCAGTCCCGTGCTGACCATTTCTTACACTTCCTCTGCGGGTTGAAGGATATCTTGGCCTTCTTCAGCATGCTGTAGCTGCTCGGGACATTTCTTCAGGTGGTCTCTGGAAACTGTTGCTGTTGTCTCACCTCCGTCCTTACTTATGAGGCACACCTTGGTATTATCATGACTTGATGGTAGAATGGTGTACGGCTCTTTTTCCCACTGGTCATCCAACTTGTGGAGTCGCCTCTTCCTCTTTAGGACTTGCTCTCCAGGTGACAAGGGGGCAGCAGGTGCATGTTGATTGTAAGTCCTCTCTTGCCTTTCTCTTGCTTGGAACAGACTTCTTTCAACACTTTCCTGTACCTTGCGGTATTGCTGTTGCCGCTCAGTGTCCCAATCTGCGTCTGGCGAGGCGTCCTCTGGTGTCAGAACTCCCATATCCAGATCGATGGGCAGCTTACCAGGTCTCGCTCTCATCAGGTAAGCTGGTGTGCAGTTGGTGGAATTCACTGGGATATGATTGTAGAGGTCCACTAGGTCTAGCAACTTTTCTGGCCACAGACTGCGTTCCTCCAGGGGCAATGTCTTTAGTAGGTCTATCACCACCTGGTTCATCTTTTCACACATCCTGTTGGTCTGGGGGTGATAAGGCGTTGTCCTGATCTTCTTGCAGCCGTACAGGTTGCAGAACTCCTGGAATACCTCCGCTTCGAAGGCCGGACCTTGGTCAGTTAGCACACGTTCTGGGTAACCATGCGGGCGGCAGAAGTGCTGTTGGAAAGCTCTGGCTGCTGTCTGAGCTGTTTGATCCTTGACTGGCACTACTACCAGAAACCGGGAGTAGTGGTCTACGATGGTGAAAGCGTAGACATAGCCTGACCTGCTTGGGGACAGCTTCACATGGTCTAGGGCTACCAGTTCGAGCGGCTGCTTGGTGATGATGGGCTGCAGGGGAGCCCTCTGGCTGTCACGGTCTTTCCTTCTCAGGTTGCACGGTCCGCAGTCTCGACACCACCTCTCGATTGCTCCTCTCATGCCGACCCAATAGAACCGTTCACGCAGCAGGACTTCCAGCTTTTTCCATCCAAAGTGTCCTGCTCCATCGTGGTACACTTCCAAGACCATAGACGCGTCCTGCCTCGGGACTACCACCTGCCAGACCAGCTCATGCGTCTGGGAGTTGACAGTTCTTCGACACAGCTTCCCTTCATAGATGAACAGCTTACTCTTCTCTTTCCACAGCTGTTTGGTCTCCTCTGGAGCATCTGGGTCAGGGTATGAGTCGGCTCGTGTCAGCAACTCTTTGACTAGGTGGACGGCCGGGTCACTGTCTTGTGTTTCTGCCCAGCCGTGGTGGGGCAAGGGATTGAACATGGCCTCTTTGGTGGAAGAGTACCTGTCTTTCACACAGTGGGAGCACTGAGTTATCCCATGACGGTGGAAAGCGGGGATTTCTATCTCTTCCAGTTCTTCTGGGTCTTCTCCCCCATCTGGCAAGTTAGGCATCCTGGACAGTGCATCTGCATTGGCATTCTTGCGCCCAGCCCGGTACTTGATGGTGAACTCATAATTGGAGAGTCGGGCCATCCATCTCTGCTCCAGGGCACCAAGTTTCGCAGTGTCCAGGTGTGTCAGCGGGTTTTTGTCTGTGAATACGGTGAACTTGGAAGAGGCGAGGTAATGTTTAAAGCGCTTTGTCACTGCCCATACCACTGCGAGGAACTCTAGCTTGAAGGAGCTGTAATTTTCAGGGTTCCTTTCTGAGGGCCGGAGCTTCCTGCTGGCATAAGTGATTACCCGTTCTCTGCCCTGCTGGATCTGGGACAGCACCGCTCCCAGTCCCACGTTGCTCGCGTCCGTGTGGAGGATGAAGGGCTGGCCATAATCAGGGTAAGCCAGGATCTCGTCCCCCGTGAGGGCCATTTTCAGCTGGTGGAAGGACTCATCTTCCAGCTTGTCCCATTTGAATGGCGGCTTCTGGTTTTTGGCCTTCCTGGACTGGCCTATCTTGAGGTCCAGCATGAGTGCTGCCATCTTGGTGAGGCCTGGAATAAATCTTCGGTAGTAGCCTACCAACCCGAGGAACTGCCGCACTTCCTTTACGGTGGAGGGTCTTGGCCAGTCCTTGATTACTGTGATTTTATCGGGATCTGGAGCTACACCATCAGCGCTCACCCCGTGCCTCAGGTACTGTACCTTGGGCTTCAGCAGATGACATTTTGAGGGCTTCACCTTTAGACCAAAGCCAGCCAGTGAGTCAAACACTTCCGCCAGGTGCTTCAGATGGTTCTCATACGTCTGGGAGTATACAATGACGTCATCCAGGTACAGCAGGACTGTCTCGAAATTCTTATGTCCCAGATAGCACTCCATCAACCGCTGGAAGGTTCCTGGGGCGTTGCAGAGCCAGAATGGCATGCAGTTGAACTCGCTGAGGCCCATCAGGGAGGTGAATGCGGTCTTTTCCTTATCCACCTCTGCTACAGGAACCTGCCAATACCCACTAGTAAGAGCCAAAGTGGAGAAATAGTTAGCAGACTTTAATGCAGCTAGTGATTCCTCTATTCTGGGTAACGGGTATGCATCTTTGTGTGTTATGCGGTTGATTTTCCTGTAGTCTACACACATTCTCATAGCGCCATCCTTTTTCTTTACAAGAACTAATGGAGCTGCCCAGGGGCTACAACTGTCTATGATTACCCCAGCCTCCTTCATTTCTCGCAACATCCCTTTGGCATTTTGGTAGTGTGCAGGGGGTACAGGCCGGTACCTTTCTTTAATGGGTGGATGGTCTCCCGTGGGGATATGGTGTTGAACCCCTTTTACCTCCCCGAAGTCAAGTGGATGTTTACGGAAGACTCTTTTGTATTCCTGTACCACCCGGTACACTCCTTGTTTTCAGTGTGGAGAGGTGGAGTCAGTGCCCACATGCAGCTTCTGGCACCAGTCCTCCATTTGTTCCTTGGAGCCGTTATCCTCTGCCTGTTGGGATGGAGGCAAGGGTTCCACTGTCTTTATAGAATTCTGGCTGACAGTGAACTGTTTGGCTAGAGTGGCATACCGGGGCAAATGGACTTCTCTCTCCCCAATGTTTAGGATGCGGACGGGTACCCACCCATGGCGGACATCAACCACCCCCCGGGCTGTCAAAATGGTGGGCCTACTGTCAGAGTAGACGGGCTCTACCATGGCCTGGTAATCTCTACCCCTTAGACCAATAGCTGCCCGGCACCATATCATAATTTCACTTCTTAGGGGCATGGCAATAGGGAATGGGTCACTCATCCTGACACTGCCAATTTCACCACCAGACAGTTCTACCTGTTGTCTTTTCATCAGGGCTCTGATCTCTCTTTGTAGAACCGGCTGCTGGCTGGATCTGGCAGTCTCCGCAACCTGCTGTAACAAGACAATTATCTCTGCAAGACAATTTTCAATTACATTAGTGCCCATGGTTATCATGGGATGACTTTCTCGGCAATCAATGTCGACAATAATCAGTCCTTGTGCTGGCAGTTCCACTTTGCCAACTTTATGGTCACTTCTTTGAACCCCACCTGAGGTACGGGTTGACCATTGCTGGCATAAATACTCAAATGTTCATCTGGATGGCGGGTAATATCAGAGTCAGTCCAGTAAAGAATGTAGGGGATGGTGGTCACTTGGGATCCAGTGTCCAGCAACTCGCTCATTGGAAAGCCGTCCAGCACGACAGGTAGGACCGGTCGTCCTCCCACATATTTGTCTCGCCAGCTTGATGGGCCTGGTGGTCTTATGCCTGGGGGTTGGCCCTCTGCCCCAGGTTTTGCTCGTTTAAATGACAGTACCTTGCATAATGTCCTGGCTGGTTGCAGCGGCGGCAGATGGGTTGTCCGTCCTGGTCGTAGCGGTCGCTGTTCCTTCCTCTGGATGGTGGAATCCTCTTCTGTTGGCGCCACGGGATTTCCTCCGGACTGGAAGCCAGCTGGATCTTTCCTTTGGGATACACCTACAAGGACTGTACAGTTTTGGTTAGTGCTGCTACACTTTTAGTTATCTCTGGGACCTGATGGTGCAGGTCTGTTGACGGGGCACTGTCCAGAGTTTGTGCATCAGCTCCTACAGGCTTCGGGGAAAAGGGTGCCACCTCCTGGTGGTAGGTGATATCTGGGCGGCGGTGAGCTGTAGCGCCACCTGGTGCTGGTTCTCGTAGCACCCAGATGGCCCTGTCCTTAAACTTAGCAAAGTCTAAGTCAGGGTTTTGCAGAGCCACTATGCGCAGCTGGGTTCGGTGGGCGCTGGACAGTAAACCCTCAATAAACTGCTCAGTTAACAGTCTAGCTCTTATGTTCTCAGTGTCAGCATATGTATTGTCCCTTGCAGTGTGTTGCTGTGCTTTCTTATTGTACCCTTCCTGGTATAATGTCCCCCATCCTGAGCCCCTTCCATTAATAATGTTTGCTGTTCTTCTCCAATACATTTAAAAATAAATAAATTATTCTTCTTCCCTTCCTCCACTCCCACAACTCGCAGCGTATTCTTCTATAGCACTTGAAGGAACTGGCATCTAACTTCGTCTTGCTGGCATGGTGCATGACGTCACGGTCATGTGCCGCCTGTGACTGGCACACCAACGTCAACAGCCGGCCTCTGATTGGCTGGCAGGGTGTATTGCGGTGCAGGGACACAGATGGTCTCTGCGTCTCAATACATTTCAGCTGAATGTGTGTCCTTGCATGCACCTCTAACTGAAATAGGTGCTGGTGGCGGCCGACCCCCCTCCTGCACGGGCCCGGTCGCACCCTCTGTGACCGATGTCGTTCCGCTCCTGGAAGGGATATGCTGATGTTTACTATTGGATTCTATCATGTATGTGAGAGTAAAAGGCTTCTTGAGATTGATGACACTGCCATATCTAGCAGCCAAGACTTCTCAATAATAGCGGACAATTGAGGCTGCTGGGATCTAGATCAATCACACAACGACACGTGTACAATGCAATAGTGTTTTTATTAGCAAAATCATAAGAATCATTAACCTGAATTACATCGTAATTTACTAATAAAGAAGGTCAGCTCCTGATTTTACATAATGATCAGTAATGGCGCCATCATCCCATTCTCTCACACATTTACACTGCTGCACTGCCATCTAGTGATGAAAAATAAAAAGTACAATACCAACACAGTTTATTGTCAAATTGGCCATACAGAGTCACTATTGGTGGGATCATATTATTAACACAGCTCATTATAGACTGCAGGTTATTAACAAGTTAATGGCACGGTGGTTGGAACAAAAGATCTCAAATTTCGACTCATCAGACCAAATCACAGATTTCCACTGGTCTAATGTTCATTCCTTGTGTTCTTTAGCCCAAACAAGTCTCTTCTGCTTGTTGCCTGTCCTTAGCAGTGGTTTCCTAGCAGCTATTTTACCATGAAGGCCTGCTGCACAAAGTCTCCTCTTAACAGTTGTTGAAGGGATGTGTCTGCTGCTAGAACTCTGTGTGGCATTGACCTGGTCTCTAATCTGAGTTGATGTTAACCTGCGATTTCTGAGGCTGGTGACTCGGATAAACTTATCCTCAGAAGCAGAGGTGACTCTTGGTCTTCCTTTCCTGGGGCGGTCCTCATGTGAGCCAGTTTCTTTGTAGCACTTGATGGTTTTTGCAACTGCACTTGGGGACACTTTCAAAGTTTCCCCAATTTTTCGCACTGACTGACCTTCATTTCTTAAAGTAATGATGGCCACTCGTTTTTCATTACTTAGCTGCTTTTTTCTTGCCATAATACAAATTCTAACAGTCTATTCAGTAGGACTATCAGCTATGTATCCACCAGACTTCTGCACAACATAACTGATGGTCCCACATTTATAAGGCAAAAAATCCCGCTTATTAAACCTGACAGGGCACACCTGTGAAGTGAAAACCATTTCCGGTGACTACCTCTTGAAGCTCATCAAGAGAATGCCAAGAGTGTGCAAAGCAGTCATCAAAGCAAAAGGTGGTTACTTTGAAAAACCTATAATATAAGACATAATTTCAGTTGTTTCACCATTTTTGTTAAGTATATAATTCCACATGTGTTAATTCATAGTTTTGATGCCTTCAGTGTGAATGTACAATTTTCATAGTCATTAAAATACAGAAAAATCTTTAAATGAGAAGGTGTGTCCAAACTTTTGGTCTGTACTGTGTATATATATATATATATATATATATATATATATATATATATATATATATACGCGGCTGCTGATGTTCTCGGCTGTCCCCATCAGTCCCATAGACACTGAATGGAGTGTGGCAGTGCGCATGCCTGGCAACGGCTCCATACTATTTCCTCCATAAGAGAGGATAGGGATCCCCACTCTAGTGATTGGTGGGGTTCTCAGTAACTACCATCACCGATCCTGCAGATCCTTTCTTCTGTCATTAGGTTTTTTATGTTTTACATGGTCCAATAGAGAGATCAGAGGTGCGATATAGTGAACTAACACATGCAAAGCCTAAATTATATAAAATGTGAAACCACCAGACTGTGACCGTAGCCAAACATCTTCTAACCTTCCTTACAAATCCTAAAATTGTTGACCAATGTTTTTCTTTAAAGGGGTTCTCCAACCATAGACACTTATGACATATACTAGATGGTGGCCGGATTCGAACGCATCGGGTATTCTAGAATAGGTAAGCGGCCGACGGGGCGCAATTAGCAGAGAGGCGTTTAAATTTGGCGCCCAAATCGCTGATTGGTCGCGTTAGGCAACCGCGATCAATCAGCAAAGCGGTGTTTAAATTTGGCGGCAATATCGGTGATTGGTCGCAGGCGGCGGCCACGACCAATCTGCGAACCGTGTTAGTGAGGACTGGAGAGCGTGTTTAAATTTAAATTAGTCGCGACCAATCAGCAGAGCGGTGTTTAAATTTGGCGCCAATACTGCTGATTGGTCGCGGCCGCCGACCGCGACCAATCAGCAGAGCGATACAAAGCGGGGTTTAAATTTGGCACCAAAATTTAAACAACGCTCTGCTGATTGGTCGCGGCCGTCAGACGCGACTAATCAGCGACTTTGGGGCCAAATTTAAACCCCGCTCTGCATCGCTCTGCTGATTGGTCGCGGTCGCCGGCCTCGACCAATCAGCAGAGCATTGTTTAAATTTGGCGCCAATCTCGCTGATTGGTCGCGGATGGCGGCCGCGACCAATCAGCAGAGCGGTGTTTAAATTTGGTCCCAAAATCGCTGATTGGTCGCGGGCGGCGGCCGCGACCAATCAGCGAACCGTGTTAGTGAGGAATGGAGAGCGTGTTTAAATTTGGCACCAAAATCGCTGATTAGACGCGACCGCGACCAATCAGCAAAGAGGTGTTTAAATTTGGCGCCAATACTGCTGATTGGTCGCGGCCGGCGACCGCGACCAATCAGCAAAGCGATGCAGAGCGGGGTTTAAATTTGGCGCCAAAATCGCTGATTGGTCGCCAGCCGGGACCAATCATCAGAGCGGTGTTTAAATTTGGCGCCAAAATCGCTGATTAGTCGCGGCTGACGGCCGCGACCAATCACTAGAGCGTTGTTTAAATTTTGCGCCAATACTGCTGATTGATCTCGGCCAGCGACCGCGATCAATCAGCAGAGCGTTGTTTAAATTTGGCGCCAAGCTCGCTGATTGGTCGCGGCTGGCGTCCGCGACCAATTAGCACAGCAGTGTTTAAATGTGGCGGCAAGATCAGTGATTGGTCGCGGCCGCTATTTAAATGTGGCGCCCAAATCGGTGATTGGTCGCGGGCAGCGGCCGCGACCAATCAGCAGAGCGGTGTTTAACTTTAGCGCCAAGATCACTGATTGGTTGCGTGCGGAGAGCGCGACCAATCAGCGAATCGTATTGGTGAGGAGCAGGGAGCGGAATCGTATTAGTGAGGACCGGGGAGCGCCGCTGCCTGTGCAGCTACTTCCGCTGCGAGAACCCGGGACATGAGCGACTGCTCGCAGCAGAAGTATCCCGACCCGCAGCGCCGCTCCCCGGTCTTCCTTTCACACCCTAGCCACTGATCTCCCCACAGTATCCGCATGGTGTTACAAAGGTCCGGACATTTGTATTAAAAATCGCTGATTGGTCGCTGGCGCTGCCCGCGACCAATCACCGATTTGGGTGCCAAATTTAAATATCGGCCGCGACCAATCAGTACAGCGGTGTTTAAATGTGGAGCCAAGATCGGTGATTGGTCACAGCCGATATTTAAATTTGGCGCCCAAATCGGTGATTGGTCGCGGGCAGCGCCAGCGACCAATCAGCGATTTTTAACACAAATGTCCGGACCTTTGTAACACCATGCTGATACTGTGGGGACATCAGCGGCTAGGGTGTGAAGGGAGGACCGGGGAGCGGCGCTGTGCGTCGGGATACTTCTGCTGCGAGCAGTCGCTCATCTCCAGGCTTCTCGCAGTGGAAGTATCCGCACAGGCAGCGGCGCTCCCCGGTGCTCACTAATACGATCCCGCTCCCTGCTCCTCACCAATACGATTCTCTGATTGGTCGCGCTCTCCGCACGCGACCAATCAGTGATCTTGGCGCTAAAGTTAAACACCGCTCAGCTGATTGGTCGCGGCCGCTGCCCGCGACCAATCACCGATTTGGGCGCCACATTTAAATAGCGGCTGCGACCAATCAGTACAGCGGTGTTTAAATGTGGAGCCAAGATCGGTGATTGGTCGCGGCCGATATTTAAATTTGGCGCCCAAATCGGTGATTGGTCGCGGGCACCGCCAGGGACCAATCAGCAATTTTTAACACAAATGTCCGGATCTTTGTAACACCATGCGGATACTGTGGGGACATCAGCGGCTAGGGTGTGAAGGGAGGACCGGGGAGCGGCGCTGCGCGTCGGGATACTTCTGCTGCGAGCGCCCGCTCATGTCCCGGGTTCTCGCAGCGGAAGTATCCGCACAGGCAGCGCCGCTGACATCCATGCGGCAAGGGTGTGAAGGGAGGACCGGGGAGCGGCGCTGACATCCAATTGGTCGCGGCCGCTATTTAAATGTGCCGCACAAATCGGTGATTGGTCGCGGTCTTGGCCCGCGACCAATCACTGATCTTGCGGCTAAAGTTAACCACTACTGTGTTGATTGGTCACGGCCGATATTTAAATTTGGCGCCCAAATCGGTGATTGGTCGCGGGCAGCGTCCGCGACCAATCAGCACAGCGGTATTTAACTTTTGCGCTAAGATTAGTGATTGGTCGGGTCCGAAGACCGCGACCAATCATCGAATCGTCTTGGTGAGGACCGGGCAGCGGCGCTGCCTGTGCGGCTACTTCCGCTGCGAGAACCCGGGACATGAGCGGGCGCTCGCAGCAGAAGTATCCCGACCCGCAGCGCCGCTCCCCGGTCCTCCCTTCCGCATGGATGTCAGCGACGCCGGCGATCCTTCCGCTGCTGCCGGCCGGGACATGAGCGCCTCGCGCCGCTCATCTCCCGGCTGCATCTCCGTCCCGCAGATGGGTCCGGCGGTCGGGGTCCTCCTGCTGGTACCGGCCGGGAGATGAGCGCCTCGCGGCGCTCATCTCCCGGCTGCAACGCCGCTGAGCTCCGTCCCGCAGAAGAGCCGCTAACGGCCGCCATCTTTTTTCTGAAATCCCGCGGCGCTGATTGGCCGCTGCCGGACGAATGAGCGACGCGAGATTTCCTGGACAGACAGAAAGACAGACAGACAGATAGACAGACAGACGGGATAAGACAATTATATAGTAGATACTTCGAAAACTCTTACCAACACTTATCAACCATTTGCAGTCCAAAAAGCCCCTCAGTGGCCAAGAAAGTAAGGAGAAAGTTTGTCCAGTTTTAATGGCCTGTCTCCAATAGGTGGATGTCCCCAGGTAAATATCATTACTGGCAGATAAACCCTTTTACCACTTTGAAAATCTAACACTCAGAGCAGCGATTCATCCGCAAAACAATTTTATATTACATCCATTTATAATCTACATAATAAATTGAGCAACTTTGTTACTAGATAGAATTGCTTGTCTTGCACTGGCCCTGAGTTATACCTTATTCTCTTCCACATCTACATTGATCATTCTTAATTTTACTGCATAGCCTGCTTGTTCAGTGTCTGGACAGCAATTATGCTCTTTACTTTATTTGTATTCTTGGCATCATACAGTCATCTGATGTGTTAGAAGGGGCATCATTAAGTCAGTTATTAGGGGAAATAAAATTCAATGCTGGATCCCTGCGGATCCATTGCCATATGGCACCCCTGGATCCCATTGACACAAGCCGCAGAGTGGTCTTCGAGGTCTGCATTGTTTGGATGGTAGGAATAGCGCTGCATGCTGCACCTTTTTTGCCATGAAAAGCAAATGAATGCATAATGGACCTACAGACGGAGGGCCGGAGCACAGGACAGGACCCTACAAAAAGCAGTACAGCAGAACTAAGCTGTAGCTAATCATGTGTCACCCCACACCTTTACATTCAGTAGTAATTCAGTGTGAATGCAGCTTTGAGCTATGATACAAGTACAGAATCATTTTTTTACAAACTTATGCTACATTTGAAGACGTTCTGAAGATTGATGATCTGGGTAAACGGGTGAAATGGTGTATAAAGGTGAACCTATGCGTTACATGGATCAACAGCTGCAGCTCAATAACTAGCATCTATCTCTAGGCGGACATCTTCAGTGTCACATTGGACCTCCACATTACACTGGGCCTTACTATAATAGCTTTGTACCTGACATCATTACTGATGACTGCACTTTTACTGTGTCGTGTCATAAACAGACTCCCACTGGAGCGAACATGGTCTGCACATAACACAGCTGGCCATGGGAGGAAGCAAAAGAGTATACAGACAGGACACCACAGGATGGCAGCTGATTCTGTGAGGTAAAACATTTCCCTGCCTGTTTAAAAACTTGTTTTACCTCACATAAAGAATCGGCTGTGATCCCCGGCTGTAATGTCTGTATACTCTCTTGCATCCTCCCCGTCCAGGAGATGTGGTATGTTCAGACCATGTCCCTGTATGGTCAGACATTACACAGTACACAGCAGGGGCATATTTCTAAGATTATCTCAGCACCGGAACATTTTATTTAAACACATCCAATTGTGGAACTTATTATTATTCCAAGATCTATTGATTAAAATGAATTTTGTTTGTGGGAAAATGCCTTTAAATAATTGAAAGAGGGTTACAATTGCTCCTTTGAAACTTGATGCAGGTAATCTTATATGAGAGTAATGGCGTATTCACACATCTGTGTGTCATAGATCGTGATGCACAAGCTGTTTGTGAGTCTCCTGCCCCGAACTTTGACAGCCTCATATATGTCTATTAGGCCACATTGGCAGAAATGGAAGCTGGCACGTTTAGGTGGGCTGCACTGTGGGAATGAAGAGCCTTGGGATTCCCAAACGTTTTTTATTAATATCAATGCGTTTCTGCAATGGACCAGGGCCTTTCTCAAGGTATAAAAAAAAACAAGCTCTTCACTCCCGCAGCACGGCCCACCTAAATGTGCCAGCTTCCATTTTTGCCATTCCACCTCTTGAAGAACCTTTCCTCCAGCCACAGGGCAGCAGCGGCTTTCTACACCATTATAGCTGTGGTGACTGCACACAACACCTCTAGGTGAGCGCTGCCATCAATTATCCCGACCCCTTATCAGACGCTATTGCCCTATTTTGTGTGCGCTCCTGTCCTTCTCCACAGCGTCTCTATTAGGCCACCTTCACACGTTCAGTAAGTTTCATCAGTGACGTGTTTCTATTATACTTTTCCTCTAATTGTTCCACTCCTGGTTTTGGCTTCCTAATACTGAGGTAAAATACTGACCAAATTACTGAATGTATGAACATGGCCTTAAGCTCTTAAGTTCGGGTCAAGAGGCCAGCAACTAATCTTAGAATCATTTTGTGCTCAGACCATGACACGCCTTAATGTGTAGAGTCACTGTCATCTTACAACTAAATAAAAACTACGTATTGTTTTAAAGGGGTATGCTACCACTTATCAATTAGGAGAAGGCATCAATATAAGTCAGTAGTATCAGATTGATAGGTGTCCAAATCCTAACACCACCAATCAGCTGTTACCAGCTCCAGCATGGAATCAATGGGGTGGCAGAGTGTTGGAACTCTACCAATCTGATCTTGGTGGTCCATCCTAAGTATAAGTGATCAATATCATAACAGTGAACACCCCTTTTAACTTTTTTTGCAAATACTTGCTTCTCTCATCCTGAAATGCAGCATGTTTTTGGATCAAATCACATGTGGCATTTTTGTTGCATACATTTTTTCGACTAAAATTCAATTCTTACATTTAAAGGGGTTGTCTTATCCTAAAGAGGACCTGTCACCAAATTTTTCATGTCTTTTTTTTCTATTTTATCTTTCATTTGCGGAGATATTAGCAATGAAAGTATTTGGCGCCTAATGAGTTAAAAAAATTAAGTCCAAGTAGATGTTATCAGAGTTTTCACTGGGGGTGCGAAATTCTTCTCCCTGCATGATGCTGACCAATTATAAGCAGACGACAGCACTGAAAAGAAAGATGATCACATCCCCACCATAGCTTAGAGCAGATTTCTCAGTGTCTAAGATGTAAGGATACAGACCTGGTCTCCTGGGCTAACCTCCTGCATGATTAGAGCACACAACTCACTAATACCTTTCAGTTAAGGTCTCTGTGGGTGAAGGGGCAGCGCAAGAGAGTTTAGTTGTGCAACATTACAAACCTTTCTACCAGCTTTCCTCCTCTTATGGCACTCTCACCTCTGCTGTACTGCGCCTATCCCAAACTGCCTGTCCAGAAATGAGAGCACAGCATCAGTACCACACTTAGATCCGTTGTGCTCAACTTGTACTCATTCTGCAGTGAGATTAGAGCAGACTGTCATTACATTTCACCATAGAAGTAACCCAGAACACACTGCTCCTGTGTGAGGTGTAATAACAGCCTAATATCACTGCAGAGAGAATACAAGTTGCTTGAGCACAGAAGACATAAGTGTGATACTGGCACACTCCATAATCAGGAGAGGCAATAAAAGGGTTTGTAATGTGACACAGAGAAACTCAGCTGTGCGGCTCCTTCCTTGTCTAAGAGCTGTTACCTCTGCTTTCTAATCATGCAGAAGGTTAGACCAGGAGATCAGGACTCTCCATCATTATACATCTTAGGCTAGGTTCCCACGATGAGCTTTTGGTGAGTTTTTGATGTTGTAGAATTTCTGCACCCATTAAGATAGGTTACTTGCATTATTTCTAAAATATGCAGCGAAAAAACTCACTAAAAACTCATTGTGAGAACGTAGCTTTATACCCTAAGAAACCCGCTCTGAGCTATGGTGGGGGCGTGTTCTTCTTTTCTTTGAGTGTTGCTGCTTGCTTATGATTGGTCAGCATCATACAGGAGAAATCTGCAGCATATTTAAGGATTTCTCACAAGCCTCATTCGGGTAAATGCAAAAAGGTAAATAAAATGACCAAAATTTCCACAACAAAAGTGTAGCTCTACCTACAGCGTATTCACACCCAGACTATAAGATTATGGCCGGTCTCTGGGTGGGTGTTTTTTTACACAGTAGTCAGAACCTACAACATTGTGGTGCCGTGCATTACATGGGCTATACTAAGGGAGCGCCTGTCAGCATAGAGCGAATACGTCCATATACCGAGCAGCAGAAAGTGTAAGAGAAGAACTATAGAAGGATGGACCATAGTGGAGCATTCCGGACTGGAGCAACATAAGGAGCCAGAAGGCTTCCCCCCGGTATTCCATGCTATGTGCTCCTTATAAAGTGACATCTCTCCATAGACCCCTCTGTGAAGACCACCCCCTATCCAGATGATACATTCTCACTTCCACCATATATAATGCAGACTGGACATTTTTTTTTTTTTCAGAAAATCACCAATTTTGGGTCGTCAGCTGTAAAAGAAGAAAAGCTTTACACCAGTGCTGGGAACCTATGGCAGCGTGCAGAGGGGGCAGCAGAGCCCTCCTGGGGGGCACCATGGCCGCAGCACTAGCGCTACTGGATCGGGCCGGCGGGGGAGAACTCTGAGCCGCCGAGTACCAGCTCCGCTACTGCAGCTAGATGTGCGATCTCTCTCGGATGGAAACACATCGAGCTGAAGTGTATTGCAGCGCACGAACTAGCCAGGCCCGTGCGCTGCAATACACGCTGCCGGCCAATCAGAGGCAGCGGCTGCCGGCCAATCAGAGGCCAGCATGACGTCGGCCGGTCAATCAGAGGCCTGCGGCTTCTGGCCAATCAGAGACCAGCATGACGTTGGCCGGCCAATCACAGGCTAGCGGCTTCCGGACAATCAGAAGCGGCTGCCGGCCAATCAGAGGCCAGCATGACATCGGCCGGCCAATCAGAGGCCAGCGGCAGCTGGCCTCTGATTGGCCGGCAGCGTGTACTGCAGCGCGCACGGGCCTGGCTAGTACGTGCGCTGCAATACACTTCAGCTAGATGTGCCGACTACAGGAGAGGACGCTGCGCGGGAGAAGGAAGGTGAGGAGGAGGGTTTATTATGTGTTTTTTTTTTTTTTTTTAATATGTGATGCACAGTGACTGGGGGGGGAGAGGGAGCATGTATACCAGGATTGAGGGGAGGACCAGCATATATACCAGGTTTGAGGGGAGGGCCAGCATATATACCAGGATTGAGGGGAGGGCCAGCATATATACCAGGATTGAGGGGAGGGCCAGCATATATACCAGGATTGAGGGGAGGGCCAACATATATACCAGGATTGAGGGGAGGGTCAGCATATATACCAGGATTGAGGGGGGGCAGCATATATACCAGGATTGAGGGGAGGGCCAGCATATATACCAGGATTGAGGGGAGGGCCAGCATATATACCAGGATTGAGGGGAGGGCCAACATATATACCAGGATTGAGGGGGGGCAGCATATATACCAGGATTGAGGGGAGGGCCAGCATATATACCAGGATTGAGGGGAGGGCCAGCATATATACCAGGATTGAGGGGAGGGCCAGCATATATACCACGATTGAGGGGGGGGGGGCAGCATATATACCAGGATTGAGGGGAGGGCCAGCATATATACCAGGATTGAGGGGAGGGTCAGCATATATACCAGGATTGAGGGGGGGCAGCATATATACCAGGATTGAGGGGAGGGCCAGCATATATACCAGGATTGAGGGGAGGGCCAACATATATACCACGATTGAGGGGGGGGCAGCATATATACCAGGATTGAGGGGAGGGCCAGCATATATACCAGAATTGAGGGGAGGGTCAGCATATATACCAGGATTGAGGGGAGGACCAGCATATATACCAGGATTGAGGGGAGGGCCAACATATATACCACGATTGAGGGGGGGGCAGCATATATACCAGGATTGAGGGGAGGGCCAGTATATATACCAGGATTGAGGGGTGGGCCAGCATATATACCAGGACTGAGGGGGGGAGCATATATACCAGGATTGAGGGGAGGGCTAGCATATATACCAGGATTGAGGGGAGGGCCAGCATATATACCAGGATTGAGGGGAGGGCCAACATATATACCAGGATTGAGGGGAGGGTCAGCATATATACCAGGATTGAGGGGGGGCAGCATATATACCAGGATTGAGGGGAGGGCCAGCATATATACCAGGATTGAAGGGAGGGCCAACATATATACCACGATTGAGGGGGGGCAGCATATATACCAGGATTGAGGGGAGGGCCAGCATATATACCAGGATTGAGGGGAGGGTCAGCATATATACCAGGATTGAGGGGGGGGCAGCATATATACCAGGATTGAGGGGAGGGCCAGCATATATACCAGGATTGAGGGGAGGGCCAACATATATACCACGATTGAGGGGGGGCAGCATATATACCAGGATTGAGGGGAGGGCCAGCATATATACCAGAATTGAGGGGAGGGTCAGCATATATACCAGGATTGAGGGGGGGCAGCATATATACCAGGATTGAGGGGAGGGCCAGCATATATACCAGGATTGAGGGGAGGGCCAACATATATACCACGATTGAGGGGGGGGCAGCATATATACCAGGATTGAGGGGAGGGCCAGCATATATACCAGGACTGAGGGGGGGGGGCATATATACCAGGATTGAGGGGAGGGCCAGCATATATACCAGGACTGAGGTGGGGGGAGCATATATACCAGTATTGAGGGGAGGACCAGCATATATACCAGGATTGAGGGGAGGGTCAGCATATATACCAGGACTGAGGGGCGGGCCAGCATATATACCAGGATTGAGGGAAGGGCCAGCATATATACCAGGATTGAGGGGGGGGGCAGCATATATACCAGGATTGAGGGGAGGGCCAGCATATATACCAGGATTGAGGGGAGGGTCAGCATATATACCAGGACTGAGGGGGGGGAGCATATATACCAGGATTGAGGGGAGGGCCAGCATATATACCAGGACTGAGGGGGGGGGCATATATACCAGGATTGAGGGGAGGACCAGCATATATACCAGGATTGAGGGGAGGGTCAGCATATATACCAGGATTGAGGGTAGGGCCAGCATATATACCAGGATTGAGGGGAGGGCCAGCATATATACCAGGATTGAAGGGAGGGCCAGCATATATATCAGGATTGAGGGGAGGGCCAGCATATATACCAGGATTGAAGGGAGGGCCAGCATATATACCAGGATTGAGGGGAGGGCCAGCATATATATCAGGATTGAGGGGAGGGCCAGCATATATACCAGGATTGAGGGGAGGGCCAGCATATATACCAGGATTGAGGGGAGGGCCAGCATATATACCAGGATTGAGGTGAGGGCCAGCATATACAGTGCCTACAAGTAGTATTCAACCCCCTGCAGATTTAGCTGGTTTGATAAGATGCAAATAAGTTAGAGCCTTCAAACTGCAAACGAGAGTAGGTTTTATGAACAGAAGCATAAATCTTACAAACCAAAAAGTTATGTTGCTCAGTTGAATTTTATTAAATTTTAAACATAAAAGTGTGGGTCAATTATTATACAACCCCTATGTTTAATATTTTGTGGAATAACCCTTGTTTGCAATTACAGCTAATAATCGTCTTTTATAAGACCTGATCAGGCCGGCACAGGTCTGTGGAGTTATCTTGGCCCACTCCTCCATGCAGATCTTCTCCAAGTTATCTAGGTTCTTTGGATGTCTCATGTGGACTTTATTCTTGAGCTCCTTCCACAAGTTTTCAATTGAGTTAAGGTCAGGAGACTGACTAGGCCACTCCAACACCTTGACTTTTTCCCTATTGAACCAGGCCTTGGTTTTCTTGGCTGTGTGCTTTGGGTCGTTGTCTTGTTGGAAGTTGAAATTACGACCCATCTTAAGATCCTTGATTGAGGAGCGGAGGTTCTTGGCCAAAATCTCCAGGTAGGCCGTGCTATCCATCTTCCCATGGATGCGGACCAGATGGCCAGGCCCCTTGGCAGAGAAACAGCCCCACAGCATGATGCTGCCACCACCATGCTTGACTGTAGGGATGGTATTCTTGGGGTCGTATGCAGTGCCATCCAGTCTCCAAACGTCACGTGTGTGGTTGGCACCAAAGATCTCGATCTTGGTCTCATCAGACCATAGAACCTTGAACCAGTCTGTCTCAGAGTCCTCCAAGTGATCATGAGCAAACTGTAGACGAGCCTTGACATGACGCTTTGAAAGTAAAGGTACCTTACGGGCTCGTCTGGAACGGAGACCATTGCGGTGGAGTACGTTACTTATGGTATTGACTGAAACCAATGTCCCCACTGCCATGAGATCTTCCCGGAGCTCCTTCCTTGTTGTCCTTGGGTTAGCCTTGACTCTTCGGACAAGCCTGGCCTCGGCACGGGAGGACACTTTCAAAGGCTGTCCTGGCCGTGGAAGGCTAACAGTAGTTCCATAAGCCTTCCATGTACGATGATGCTCCCAACAGTGGAGACAGGTAGGCCCAACTCCTTGGAAAGGGTTTTGTACCCCTTGCCAGCCTTGTGACCCTCCACGATCTTGTCTCTGATGGCCTTGGAATGCTCCTTTGTCTTTCCCATGTTGACCATGTCTGAGTGCTGTTCACAAGTTTGGGGAGGGTCTTAAATAGTCAGAAAAGGCTGGCAAAAGAGATCTTTAATCCACACATGTGAAGCTCATTATTCTTGGTGCCTGAACTACTTCTTAATACTTTAGGGGGACCAAAAAGAATTCTTGTGGTTTGAGGGGTTGAATAATAAATGACACTGTGAATTAACTTTTTACGTTTTAAAAAAAAAAAAATTTGCTGCAGTGCATTTCCCACTTCCAGGCTGATCTACAGTACAAATGTCACAATGCCAAGTTAATTCCGTATGTGTCAACCAGCTAAATCTGCAGGGGGTTGAATACTACTTGTAGGCACTGTATACCAGGATTGAGGGGAGGACCAGCATATATACCAGGATTGAGGGGGGGCCAGCATATATACCAGGATTGAGGGGAGGGCCAGCATATATACCAGGATTGAGGGGGGGGGGCAGCATATATACCAGGATTGAGGGGAGGGCAGCATATATACCAGGATTGGTGGGAGGACTAGCATATATACCAGGATTGAGGGGGGCCAGCATATATACCAGGATTGAGGGGAGGGCCTGCATATATACCAGGATTGAGGGGAGGGCCAGCATACTGTATATACCAGGATTTAAGGGAGGGCCAGCATATATACCAGGATTGAGGGGAGGGCCAGCATATATACCAGGATTCAGGGGAGGGCCAGCATATATACCAGGATTGAGGGGAGGACCAGCATATATACCAGGATTGAGGGGAGGGCCAGCATATATACCAGGATTGAGGGGGAGCAGCATATATACCAGGATTGAGGGGAGGGAAGCATATATACCAGGATTGAGGGGAGGACCAGCATATATACCAGGATTGAGGGGAGGGCCAGCATATATACCAGGATTGAGGGGAGGGCCAGCATATATACCAGGATTGAGGGGAGAGCCAGCATATATACCAGGATTGAGGGGAGGGCCAGCATATATACCAGGATTGAGGGGAGGGCCAGCATATATACCAGGATTGAGGGGGGGGGCAGCATATATACCAGGATTGAGGGGAGGGCCAGCATATATACCAGGATCGAGGGGAGGGCCAGCATATATACCAGGATTGAGGGGGGGCAGCATATATACCAGGATTGAGGGGAGGGCCAGCATTTATACCAGGATTGAGGGGGGGCAGCATATATACCAGGATTGAGGGGAGGGCCAGCATATATACCAGGATTGAGGGGAGGGCCAGCATATATACCAGGATTGAGGGGAGGGCCAGCATATATACCAGGATTGAGAGGAGCGCCAGCATATATACCAGGATTGAGGGGAGGGCCATCATATATACCAGGATTGAGGGGAGGACCAGCATATATACCAGGATTGAGGGGAGGGCCAGCATATATACCAGGATTGAGGGGAGAGCCAGCATATATACCAGGATTGAGGGGAGGGTCAGCATATATACCAGGATTGAGGGGAGGGCCAGCATATATACCAGGATTGAAGGGGGGGGGGCAGCATATATACCAGGTTTGAGGGGAGGGCAGCATATATACCAGGATTGAGGGGAGGACCAGCATATATACCAGGATTGAGGGGAGGACCAGCATATATACCAGGATTGAGGGGGGGGCAGCATATATACCAGGATTGAGGGGAGAGCCAGCATATATACCAGGATTGAGGGGAGGGCCAGCATATATACCAGGATTGAAGGGAGGGCCAGCATATATACCAGGATTGAGGGGGGGGGCAGCATATATACCAGGATTGAGGGGAGGGCCAGCATATATACCAGGATTGAGGGGAGGGCCAGCATATATACCAGGATTGAGGGGAGGGCCAGCATATATACCAGGATTGAGGGGAGAGCCAGCATATATACCAGGATTGAGGGGAGGGCCAGCATATATACCAGGATTGAGGGGAGGGCCAGCATATATATCAGGATTGAGGGGAGGGCCAGCATATATACCAGGATTGAGGGGATGGCCAGCATATATACCAGGATTGAGGGGAGGGCCAGCATATATACCAGGATTGAGGGGAGGGCCAGCATACATACCAGGATTGAGAGGAGGGCCAGCATATATACCAGGATTGAGGGGAGGGCCAGCATATATATCAGGATTGAGGGGAGGGCCAGCATATATACCAGGATTGAGGGGAGGACCAGCATATATACCAGGATTGAGGGGAGGGCCAGCATATATACCAGGATTGAGGGGAGGGCCAGCATATATACCAGGATTGAGGGGAGAGCCAGCATATATACCAGGATTGACGGGAGGGCCAGCATATATACCAGGATTGAGGGAAGGGCCAGCATATATATCAGGATTGAGGGGAGGGCCAGCATATATACCAGGATTGAGGGGAAGGCCAGCATATATACCAGGATTGAGGGGAGGGCCAGCATATATGTCAGGATTGAGGGGAGGGCCAGCATATATACCAGGATTGAGAGGAGGGCCAGCATACAGTACAGACCAAAAGTTTGGACACACCTTCTCATTTAAAGATTTTTCTAAATTTTCATGACTATGAAAATTGTACATTCACACTGAAGGCAACAAAACTATGAATTAACACATGCAGAATTATATGCTTAAAAAAAACCTGTGAAACAACTGAAAATATGTCTTATATTCTAGGTTCTTCAAAGTCGCCACCTTTTACTTTGATGACTGCTTTGTACACTCTTGGCATTCTCTTGATGAGCTTCAAGAGGTAGTCACCGGAAATGGTCTTAAAACAATCTAGAAGGAGTTACCAGAGATGGTTAGCACTTGTTGGCCCTTTTGCCTTCACTCTGCGGTCCAGCTCACCCCAAACCATCTCGATTGGGTTCAGGTCTGGTGACTGTGGAGGCCAGGTCATCTGGCGTAGCACCCCATCACTCTAGTTCTTGGTCAAATAGCCCTTACACAGCCTGGAGGTGTGTTTGGGTCATTGTCTTGTTGAAAAATTAATGATGGTCCAACTAAACGCAAACCGCATGGAATAGCATGCCGCTGCAAAATGCTGTGGTAGCCATGCTGGTTCAGTATGCTTTCAATTTTGAATAAATCCCCAATAGTGTCACCAGCAAAGCACCCCCACACCATCACACCTCCTTCTCCATGCTTCACTGTGGGAACCAGGCATGTAGAGTCCATCCGTTCACCTTTTCTGCGTCGCACAAAGACACGGTGGTTGGAACCAAAGATCTCAAATTTGCACTCATCAGACCAAAGCACAGATTTCCACTGGTCTAATGTCCATTCCTTGTGTTCTTTAGCGCAAACAAGTCTCTTCTGCTTATTGCCTGTCCTTAGCAGTGGTTTCCAAGCAGCTATTTTACCATGAAGGCCTGCTGCACAGAGTCTCCTCTTAACAGTTGTTGAAGAGATGTGTCTGCTGCTAGAACTCTGTGTGGCATTGACCTGGTCTCTAATCTGAGCTGCTGTTAACCTGCGATTTCTGAGGCTGGTGACTTGGATAAACTTATCCTCAGAAGCAGAGGTGACTCTTGGTCTTCCTTTCCTGGGGCGGTCCTCATGTGAGCCAGTTTCTTTGTAGCGCTTGATGGTTTTTCAACTGCACTTGAGGACACTTTCAAAGTTTTCCCAATTTTTCGCACTGACTGACCTTCATTTCTTAAAGTAATGATGGCCACTTGTTTTTCTTTACTTAGCTGCTTTTTTCTTGCCATAATACAAATTCTCGCAGTCTATTCAGTAGGACTATCAGCTGTGTATCCACCAGACTTCTGCACAACACAACTGATGGTCAAACCCCATTTATTAGGCAAGAAATCCCACTTATTAAACCTGACAGGGCACACCTGTGAAGAGAAAACCATTTCTGGTGACTACCTCTTGAAGCTCATCAAGAGAATGCCAAGAGTGTGCAAAGCAGTCATCAAAGCAAAAGGTGGCTACTTTGAAGAATCTAGAATATAAGACATATTTTCAGTTGTTTCACACTTTTTTGTTAAGTATATAATTCCACGTGTGTTGATTCATAGTTTTGATGCCTTCAGTGTGAATGTACAATTTTCATAGTCATGAAAATATAGAAAAATCTTTAAATGAGAAGGTGTGTCCAAACTTTTGGTCTGTACTGTATATACCAGGATTGAGGGGAGGGCCATCATATATACCAGGATTGAGGAGAGGACCAGCATATATACCAGGATTGAGGGGAGGGTCAGCATATATACCAGGATTGAGGGGAGAGCCAGCATATATACCAGGATTGAGGGGAGGGCCAGCATATATACCAGGATTGAGGGGAGGGCCAGCATATAAACCAGGATTGAGGGGAAGGCCAGCATATATACCAGGATTGAGGGGAGGGCCAGCATATATACCAGGATCGAGGGGAGGGCCAGCATATATACCAGGATTGAGGGGAGGAAAAGCATATATACCAGGATTGAGAGGAGGGCCAGCATATATACCAGGATTGAGAGGAGGGCCAGCATATATACCAGGATTGAGGGGAGGGCCATCATATATACCAGGATTGAGGGGAGGACCAGCATATATACCAGGATTGAGGGGAGGGCCAGCATATATACCAGGATTGAGGGGAGGGCCAGCATATATACCAGGATTGAGGGGAGGACCAGCATATATACCAGGATTGAGGGGAGGGCCAGCATATATACCAGGATTGAGGGGAGGGCCAGCATATATACCAGGATTGAGGGGAGGGCCATCATATATACCAGGATTGAGGGGAGGGCCAGCATATATACCAGGATTGAAGGGAGGGCCAGCATATATACCAGGATTGAGGGGGGGGCCAGCATATATACCAGGATTGAGGGGAGGGCCAGCATATATACCAGGATGTGGGTGAGCACATTCTTTATTTCTGCAGTCTCTTACCCCTGCTCCTGTCTGTGGCTACTCTATGCTGCCCTCGTCTGCTCTTTGTATCAGTTGTTTGTGTCAGTAAAACCTCAATATTTAGGTTAAATTGCCGTGTTGGCACTTGGCGATAAATAAGTGGGTTTTGGATTGCAGTTTGGGCACTCGGTCTCTAAAAGATTCGCCATCACTGCTTTAAACCAATCAATGTGCAAATATCAACATTTTTGAGAAAATACAATACATTTGATCAGATGTCAAAAAATATTCCATAAAAAAAAATTGTGATCAGAAATATAAAGAAAAAATAACTCTTTAATACCATTTTTACCAAAAATACATTGTAAAAAAAAAGAAGTGTAATTTTCTACAGTACAATATTTACAGTTATATGAAAAAGTTTGGGCACCCCTATTAATCTTAAGCTTAATGTTTTATAAAAATTGGTGTTTTTGCAACAGCTATTTCAGTTTGATATATGTAATAACTGTTGGACACGGTAATGTTTCTGCCTTGAAATGAGGTTTATTGTACTAACAGAAAATGTGCAATCTGCATTCAAAGAAAATTTGACAGGTGCATATGTATGGGCACCCTTATCATTTTCTTGTTTTAAATACTCCTACCTACTTTTTATTGACTTACTAAAGCACTTTTTTTTGTTTTGTAACCTCATTGAGCTTTGAACTTCATAGCCAGGTGTATGCAATCATGAGAAAAGCTACTTAAAGTGGCCACTTGCAAGTTGTTCTCCTGTTTGAATCTCCTCTGAAGAGTGGCATCATGGGCTCCTCAAAACAACTGTCAAATGATCTGAAAACAAAGATTATTCAACATAGTTGTTCAGGGGAAGGATACAAAAAGCTGTCTCAGAGATTTAACCTGTCAGTTTCCACTGTGAGGAACATAGTAAGGAAATGGAAGAACACAGGGACAGTTCTTGTTAAGGCCAGAAGTGGCAGGCCAAGAAAAACATCAGAAAGGCAGAGAAGAAGAATGGTGAGATCAGTCAAGGACAATCCTCAGACCACCTCCAGAGAGCTGCAGCATCAACTTGCTGCAGATGGTGTCACTGTGCATCGGTCAACTATACAACGCACTTTGCACAAGGAGAAGCTGTATGGGAGAGTGATGCGAAAGAAGCCGTTTCTGCAAGCACGCCACAAACAGTCGGCTGAGGTATGCAAAAGCACATTTGGAGAAGCCAATTTCTTTTTGGAAGAAGGTCCTGTGGACTGATGAAACCAAGATTGTGTTGTTTGGTCATACAAAAAGGCATTATGCATGGCGGCAAAAAAACACAGCATTCCAAAAAAAACACTTGCTACCCACAGTAAAATTTGGTGGAGGTTCCATCATGCTTTGGGGCTGTGTGGCCAATGCCGGCACCGGGAATCTTGTTAAAGTTGAGGGACGCATGGATTCCACTCAGTATCAGCAGATTCTTGACAATAATGTTCAAGAATCAGTGACAAAGTTGAAGTTACGCAGGGGATGGATCTTTCAGCAAGACAATGATCCAAAACACCGCTCCAAATCTACTCAGGCATTCATGCAGAGGAACAATTACAATGTTCTGGAATGGCCATCCCAGTCCCCAGACCTGAATATCATTGAACATCTGGGGGATCATTTGAAGAGGGCTGTCCATGCTCAGCGACCATCAAACTTAACTGAACTGGAATTGTTTTGTAAAGAGGAATGGTTAAAAATACCTTCATCCAGGATCCAGGAACTCATTAAAAGCTACAGGAAGCGACTAGAGGCTGTTATTTTTGCAAAAGGAGGATCTTCTAAATATTAATGTCACTTTTCTGGTGAGGTGCCCATACTTATGCACCTGTCAAATTTTGTTTGAATGCGGATTGCACATTTTCTGTTAGTACAATAAACCTCATTTCAAGGCAGAAACATTACTGTGTCCAACAGTTATTACATATATCAAACTGAAATAGCTGTTGCAAAAACACCAATTTTTATAAAACATTAAGCTTAAGATTAATAGGGGTGCCCAAACTTTTCATATAACTGTATTTCTATTTTTCTCAAAAGAATTGTCATTTTAGGCCCCCAAAAATTGAAAATCAATGTAAAAAGTGTATTTTAATACAATAAAAAAATCAGGGTAATTGTTCAGTTGTATTGCCAGTTTTACAGCACGACCCGTAGCGATTTACGATCCCACAAGCCGATGAGCTACAATCTTCCTGAGAAAGGATTCATCAATGTATCAGATGCTTTCTTGCATGTTTCTACATGGAGCAATACACATATGTTCCATGTCCCTTCCTCTAAGAAACCTTCAATGAACCCTGATAGGATCTACAGAGAATAGACAAGACGTCCTTTACAGTGTTACACACTTACTCGATACTCAGTCTAATTTCATCATTCATTTTACTTTCTGCTTATAAATGCATTCATTAAAATAATGAATATCTGCATTGAGGACAGTAGAAGAACTAGTTTGTGTTTGTTCATCAAGATGCATTATCTTGGTCTCGTCTTGGCACTGTTAACTGTTGGTAGGTAAGCAGAGTACTGGAGAGGTTGCTCCCGTCGTTCAGAGAGTTGCTCCGGTGCGGTGTTCTGTTGGTAGACTGACCGCTTTGTTGGTTTGCTATCAGGTGGTGAATCATATCGGTTATGAGATTGAGTTTATGATCCATTTGAGTTACCTACAAATATATAAAAAAAAATTCAAACAAAGAGAATAGCATAGATACAGACCACACTCCATACACATTTCACGCTACCCGTGAGCGCTGCCTGATATTGTAGCTTATCCCTAACCAAATCAATGGGGCACTGAGTTGCAATACCAGACACACACCATGGACTAGAGAGGCACAGTTTTGGGGAAAAATAAAGTAGATAGATCCTTTAATGCAATATTGGTTAGCCATTTAGACATTGTTGTTTTATTTGAAAACTAGAGTTGGTGCAATTCGTTTCGCAGCACTCGGTCCATCGGCTACGTCAGTAATCTTTGGATGCTGGACAGGAGCCTCAAGACCTGCCTTCTACCTTCCAAGATTCCCTGCTTCTCTTCTGATTAGCTGCCTCTTTATGGTTACAGCTAGTGTTGAGCGATACCTTCCGATATCAGGAAATATCGTATCGGATTGGATCGGGCCGATACCCAAAAAGTATCGGATATCGCCGATTCCGATACCGGAAACCAATGCAAGTCAATGGGACACAAATATCGGAATGAAAATAAACCCTTTCTTTCCTTGTAGGTTAATTCTACATGAAGTAAAACAACTAAGAATAATGTAGAATGACATGAAAAGCCGGCAATTCATCAGCGGCATACACCGGTACCCGACAATTTACAACAGAAAGAATAGAGCATCACACATAGATTAGATAGATAGAAACATGTCAGTCACATATATATGAAGTACAGTGACAGTGTTGCTTACTGTACTTGTCATTTAGTGTAAAGGATTTATTAAAAAAAATATTAGTGTTTTCGTGCACCGTCTCTTTAAAAAAGCCGGCCGGCAATTCAGCAGCGGTACCCGACAATTTATAACAGAAAGAATAGAGCTTCACACATAGATTAGATAGATAGAAACATGTCAGTCACATATATATGAAGTACAGTGACAGTGTTGCTTACTGTACTTGTCATTTAGTGTAAAGGATTTATTTAAAAAAATAATAGTGTTTTCATGCACCGTCTCTTTAAGAAAGCCGGCCTGCAATTCAGCATCTGTACCCGACAATTTAGAACAGAAAGAATAGAGAATCACACATAGATTAGATAGATAGAAACATGTCAGTCACATATATATGAAGTACAGTGACAGTGTTGATTACTGTACTTGTCATTTAGTGATAAAATAAAGGATTTATTTAAAAAAAAATTGGCGTGGGGTTCCCCTTAATTTTAGGCTCTAGCGGAGGTTAAGCAGACAGCTGGGGCAGATGTTTGAAGCCTGGGAAGGGGGTAATACCCACGGAGCTTCCCAGGCTACTAATATCAGCCCCCAGCTGAATACCTAGCCTTTACTAGCTATTAAAATGGGGGAACCCCCCCAAAAAAATAACGTGGGGTCCCCCCTAATTTAATAGCTAGCACAGGCTAGGCAGACAGCTGGGGGCTGATATTAATAGCCCAGGAAGGGTGCCATGAATATTGGCCCCCTCCCAGGCTAGAAACACCAGCCGTCAGCCGCCCCAGAAATGGCGCATCCATAGGATGCGCCAATTCTGGCACTTAGCCTCGCTCTTCCACGCTGCCCTGGTGCGGTGGCAGGGGGTAATAGGGTTGGGGTTGATGTCAGCTTATAATGCCAGCTGACATCAAGCCCAGGTTAGTAATGGAGAGGCGTCTATAAGACACCCCCATTACTAACCCCATAGTCAAAGTTAAAAGAAAACACAAACACCCAGAGTAAAGTCCTTTAATTGAAATAAAGACACAATTCTTTATTGTTCTAAATTAAACCATACTTACCATCACGCCCATTCCAGCTGAAGCCAACGATCTCCTGCAATAAAAGAAAAATAATAAAGCAACCTCATCCTTACCTTTCGATGGTTCCCAGGACAGCTCCAGCTCTGCTACATCGAGATGACAGGATGGACCGCAGCAGAAAGCTGCCATCCAGCCTGTCATCCCGCAGACACTGAGAAGGCAGGCATGCTTGCGCTCCTCAGTGTCTCTCTGTGACGTCATCCAGATGAGCCGAGTTCATGTCCAATGAACTCAGCTCACCTCATGCACGTCACTGACAGCGTGGGAAAGTTCTCCTGCACTCAGCGCTTCAGCGTGAGAATTCTCCCACGCTGTCAGTGACATACATGAGGTGAGGTCATGTCCAATGAACTCAGCTCACCTCATGCACGTCACTGACAGTGTGGGAAAATTCTCACGCTGAAGTGCTGAGTGCAGGAGAATTTTCCCACGCTGTCAGTGACGTACATGAGGTGAGCTGAGTTCATTGGACATGACCTCGGCTCATCTTTATGCCGTCACAGCCAGACATTGAGGAGCACAAGCATGCCTGTGCTTCTCAGTGTCTGCGGGATGACAGGATGGATGGCAGCGTTCTGCTGCGGTCCAGCCTGTCATCTCGATGTAGCAGAGCTGAAGCTGTCGTGGGAGCCATGGAAAGGTAAGGATGAGGTTGCTTTATTATTTTACTTTTATTGCAGGAGATCGTTGGCTTCAGCTGGAATGGGCGTGATGGTAAGTATGGTTTAATTTAGAACAATAAAGAATTGTGTGTTTATTTCAATTAAAGGACTTTTTTCTGGGTGTTGTGTTTTTTTAAATACTTTACTAGAAATTCATGGTGGTCATGTCTAATATTGGCGTGACCCCATGAATTTTGGGCTTAGGGCCAGCTGATAATACCAAGCTGGCCTTAACCCCTTTATTACCCAGTGAGCCACCGCACCAGGGCCCTGGATGAGTTGGGTACAGCGCCAGAAGATGGCGCTTCAATGAACGCGCCATTTTCTGGGGCGGCTGCGGACTGCAATTTGCAGCGGGGGTGGCCCAGAAAGCTTGGGTCTCCCTGCGCTGCGGATTCCAGCCCCCAGCTGCATAGTTGTATCTGGCTGGACACAAAAATAGGGCGAAGCCCCAAGCATTTTTTTTTTTAATTATTTCATGAAATTCATGGAATAATTAAGAAAAAAAGGGCTTCCCTATATTGTTGTGTCCAACCAGGTACAAATAGGCAGCTGGTGGTTGGGGGCAGCCCATTCCTGCCTGCTGTACCTGGCTGGACACAAATATAGGGCGAAGCCCCACGTCAATTTTTTTTAAAATAAATCCTTTATTTTAACACTAAATGACATTTGAGGAGTTAATAAAGATGCAGTCCCTAAATTATTATTTATTTTTTAATTAATTTTTCCCAAAACTTTTGACGTGGGCTTCGCCATATTTTTGTATGCCAGCCAGGTACAGCATCCAGCTTCTATGAACGCGCCATTTTCCGGGGTGGCTGCGGACTGCAATTTTCAGCGGGGGGGGGGGGGGGGGAGAAAGCTTGGGCCTCCCTGCGCTGCAGATTCCATCCCCCAGCTGCCTAGTTGTACCTGGCTGGACACAAAAATAGGGAGAAGCTTCACGTATTTTTTTTTTTTAATTATTTCATGAAATTCATGAAATAATTAAGAAAAAAAGGGCCTCCCTATATTGTTGTGTCCAACCAGGTACAAATAGGCAGCTGGTGGTTGGGGGCAGCCCGTTCCTGCCTGCTGTACCTGGCTGGACACAAATATAGTGCGAAGCCCCACGTCAATTTTTTTTTAATTATTTCATGAAATTCATGGAATAATTAAGAAAAAAAGGGCTTCCCTATATTGTTGTGTCCGGCCAGGTACAAATAGGCAGCTGGTGGTTGGGGGCAGCCCGTTCCTGCCTGCTGTACCTGACTGGACACAAATATAGGGCGAAGCCCCACATAATTTTTTTTTAATTATTTCATGAATTTCCTGAAATAATTAAAAAAAAATTGACGTGGGGCTTCACACTATATTTGTGTCCAGCCAGGTACAGCAGGCAGGAACGGGCTGCCCCCAACCACCAGCTGCCTATTTGTACCTGGCCAGACACAACAATATAGGGAAGCCCTTTTTTTCTTAATTATTCCATGAATTTCATGAAATAATTAAAAAAAAAAAAACGTGGGGCTTCTCCCTATTTTTGTGTCCAGCCAGGTACAACTAGGCAGCTGGGGGATGGAATCTGCAGCGCAGGGAGGCCCAAGCTTTCTGCCCCCCGCTGAAAATTGCAGTCCGCGGCCGCCCCGGAAAATGGCGCGTTCATAGAAGCTGGATGCTGTACCTGGCTGGCATACAAAAATATGGCGAAGCCCACGTCAAAAGTTTTGGGAAAAATTTATTAAAAAATAAATAATAATTTAGGGACTGCATCTTTATTAAGTCCTCAAATGTCATTTAGTGTTAAAATAAAGGATTTATTTTAAAAAAAAATGGCGTGGGATCCCCCATAATTTTAGTCTCTAGCGGAGGTTAAGCAGACGGCTGGGGCAGATGTTTGAAGCCTGGGAAGGGGGTAAAACCCACGGAGCTTCCCAGGCTACTAATATCAGCCCCCAGCTGAATACCTAGCCTTTACTAGCTATTAAAATGGGGGACCCCCCCAAAAAAAATGACGTGGGGTCCCCCCTATTTTAATAGCTAGCAAAGGCTAGGCAGACAGCTGGGGGCTGATATTAATAGCTCAGGAAGGGTGCCATGAATATTGGCCCCCTCCCAGGCTAGAAACACCAGCCGTCAGCCGCCCCAGAAATGGCGCATCCATAGGATGCGCCAATTCTGGCACTTAGCCTCGCTCTTCCACGCTGCCCTGGTGCGGTGGCAGGGGGTAATAGTGGTGGGGTTCATGTCAGCGCCAGCTGCCATGAAGCCCAGGTTAGTAATGATGGGTGTCTATAAGACACCCCCATTACTAACCTACAAAGTGTTAAAAAGAAAAAACACACTACACCCAGAAAAAAATAATTTATTTGAAATAAAACACCATTTTATTTAATTCTTAGTTTACTAAAAAAAAATAGTTACCTGTCCACGTTCCTGCGCTGATCTCCCATGCACAGCTGTCACATCTGGAGATGGTGACAGCTGTGCATGGCTGCTGTAAGCTCACGCTGCCGGGAACACGTCCGCTCCCGGCAGCGGGAGCCACTGACTGAGGTTACCGGAGTGCATTCAGGCAGCGCAGCTCCGGAGACCTCCTTTACGGCAGTGCTGTACCGTGGGAATTTCTCACGATACAGCAGTGCCGTAAAGCAGCTAACCGGAGCAGCGCTGCCTTAACTCTGGTGAACCCTTACGGCCCCGTCATTCTAGCGGCGGCAGCGGTTCAGAGCGGTCACATTCTATGTGGCTGCTCTGAACTGGAGATCTTCGTGGGACACTCGTGGACTGCTACGGAGGGGTAAGGATAAGGTTGTGGTTTATTATTTTATATTTTATTACAGGAGATCGATGGCTTCGGGGAATTAGGTGTCTAGGTGAGTATAGGTGTAGTTTTTTATTTTTTACTTTATTTTAGGTGACGATCGGCGGGGACAGGTAATGTATAAACTAATTTCTTTTAGGTAACCACTGGCCACCAATGACATGTATCTAACATTTATTGGGGACACAGTAGGGCAATTTATATAGCAGGATCAGGCTGATGGGAACTACTGCTCCCATCGAGCTGATCCTGCTGGCACGAGTGGACGGGGGACAGACATAGGCCGATGGGAGTAGTAGTGTCACATCGGCCTATGTCTGCCTGCACGCACAGACACCCCGCACACACACCCCGCACACACACACACCCCGCACACACACACCCCGCACACACACCCCGCACACACACACACCCCGCACACACACACCCCGCACACACTAATCATGACGGGTCTGGGAGGTGAGGCTGACCTGTGCGGCCGTGGGAAAGTTCATGTGAGTTCATGCAGTCAAGCATGAACTCACATGAACCCTCTGAGGGCACCGCGGCTACTTCAAATGAACAGCTGATCGGCATCACCTGATACCTCAGCTGTTCATTTGAAATAACCGGCGGGAAAGCGCAGCACAGAACGGGAAAGCCGGCGGTGAAGTCTTTTCACTGCCGGCTTCCCCGCCCGGGTCCTTCGCTCCTTGGTGCTGCGCTCCCCGCCCGGTCCTAATTTACGATTGGGATTGGAGGTGGCGAGGGGAGCGGAGGATCGGGGTGGGAGGCTGCGGGGAAGCAGTATGGGGCTGTGTGATTGTTTAAAAGCCGGCGGCTTTTTACCGCCCGCCGGCTTTTAAACAATCAGGAGAATTCTCCCACGCTGGGATGGCATTCTGATGACAAGCTGGATCGCAGCTGAGCGCTGCCATCCAGCTTGTCATCCTTCACAGACACTGCAGAGCGCAGGCATTATGGGAACTTCCGATTCCGGTATTCGATATTATAAAAGTATCGAAATTAAGTATCGGAATTCCGATACAGTGAATATCGGCCGATACCCGATATTTCAGTATCGGAATGCTCAACACTACTCATAAAGCTATGTCACACGAAAGGGGAGAAAGAAGGAGAGGAACAAAGAAAAAGCGCAAAAACTAAAACTGTCCATGGTGAGAAGGGATTACATTAAATTTACTTTAAATGTCATTTTTTTAGCTTTTCACTCTTTAACATCACAATAAAAAAAAACCAATCCTGAAGTCTTACAATTTTCACACTGGCCACTCGTCCTAAGAATAGACTCATTGTGAAGGAAGGGTGAGGAGGTGAGCTGTGACCATCATTTATAGTGAATGGTGGCTACTTTATCTGCTTTATATAGAGGTGTCATCTTTCATTGTCATTTTCAGTCATGATAATAAAACTGCTGAAAAATCTTCTGCATACAACAGGAAATATGAAACTAATTTTGGCCAGGGTGATAATTGCAGGATCTGTGGGTGTGTTTTTTTAGTTTAGATGGTTACTATAGTGAAAAAAAGTAAAAAAAATAATAATAAATTTCATGTAAAAAGGTAATTTAAACAATTGGTTATTGTTTGATAACACATTCTCTTTAACTGCTCTTCTCTAATAAGATGGCAATATTGCACCGCTGCAAAAATAGGAAGAAGTAGTTTGTCAATTTTAAAGCAGCTTCTTGGAAACTAATGACTTAGTCATTGATATAACATCCTGACAAAATGACTGTTCACTGTCTGTTTCTGAGAAATTAATTCAAAGGCCACAACCGATATGGCTGCACTTCCTATTATCACTTTTGGAAAGACAGACAGTGGATAATGATTATTTCTATTATATATGATCTACGGTATATTCTGATTTGCTAAAAGTGAGATAAGTGACAAGTCTATTGGAAGTAGCAATCCTAAAAGTCAGTATCGACCCTTTAACGAGCCTTGTCACATGACTTGGGATAAAAGCCAAACCAGAATCTCAATTTGCAGCCACGGTGTTTCAGGGTATTGCTCCTCGTCAGTACAAAGCATGAGATCCGATTTGACTGTATGAGAGGCTTCTCACTGGGATCTAAAGGGTCATTTTTCTCCTTGTGGAGATTGACATGCCTGGCATGCCAGTGTATATATAGATACTCGGCACTCAAATATTCATAATGATAATGCAATTCTTTATTTCATAAAGAAATCCCAAAATTCAATGTAACGTTTCAGCCTTATGCAAAAGGCCTTTTTCAAACACTGAGACATAAATGAAACAGATAAAGAAATCAATATTACAAAATTAACACCACAATAGAATGTTTTATTTTAATTTTTTTATTATAAGAAAATAACATCCTGTTGTATTGTTGAAATCACTGAGATTTATTTAAATATAAAGACATTATTATATAATGTCAAATTAATGTGGGAATTCACTTACTTCATTCAAAATAAATTACAATATGACCAATTCCATTTCAATATCTCATATACAGTTGAAACCAGAAGTTTCCATACACTATATAAAAAGACATACAGTATCTGCATGTTTCTCTCCATATCTGACATGAAATCAGAATAAACCTTTCCTGTTTTAGGTCAATTAGGATTACCATCATTTGTAATATTTGCCAAATGCCAGAATAATGAGAGAGCGAGAATGCAGTAACTAATAAAAATGCTTAAAACAAAGTCAAAACTTTCCATCCATTTCATTAGTATTTGGTACCATTGTCCTTAAAGTGAATGACTTGGGTGAAACATTTGGGATTTCCTCCCACAAGCTTCTCACAATATAAGGCTATGTGCCCACGTTGCGGAAATGAAGCAGAAAATTTCTGTTTCATTTCCGCATGTCCTCTCCCGGAAAAACGCATGCGGAATTCCACGCGCGTTTATCCTGCGTTTATCGCGCGTTTTCCACATGCGGAATTCCACGCGCGTTTATCCTGCGTTTATCGCGCGTTTTCCACATGCGGAATTGCCTTGCGTTTTTTATTGCATTGCAAAGGCAATTCTGCTTGCGGAAACGCAAAATTAATTGACATGCTGCGGATTATTGCGCGCATCAAAAACGCTGCGGAAAAATCCGCAGCATGGGCATAGAACTTGCGGATTCCCCTTGGGGACCATGGGGGGCAGATTACCTAGCGTTTCACAAGCGTTTACCCTGAGGAAAGTCCGCAGCATATACGCTTGTAAAACGCTACGTGGGCACATACTCTTAGGTCGGAATTTGGGCCCATTTCTCCTGACACAACTGGTGTAACTGATCCAGGTTTGTAGGTCGTCTTGCTCGCACCGGCCTTTTCAGCTTTGCCCATACATTTTCAATAGGACTAAGATCAGGGCTTTGTGATGGCCGCTCCAAAACATTGACTTTGTTATCCTTAACCCCTTATTGACCAATAGACGTCTTTTTACTGATCTGCAATATAAGAGACTAGCGTTCCCCGACAGGTGACTATCCTGTAGCTGTCACCTGTACATTATAGCTGAAAACTTGCTGCATCAGCCATGATCAGTGTTGGCACAGACCATGGACGTTTAACCCCTTCGATTCTCTTGTCAATAGTGATTATGGAATCTAAATAGTTAACACAGTTTGGGGGCTTCCTTTTAACTTTATCGGCACCTTGATATCTTGATTGTGTGGTCCTGATGTTTGCCTTGGCAGTTCATGGCCAAATAACTACCTCTAAAGTATGCCGGCTATAATTGCCTGTTCAGAAGTTATCAAAATCTAGATTGTAAAAATAAACTTTTTCATTCTTGTCATTCCACTTTCCATTACTTCCTGAAAAGAACCAGAAGGGTTAATGAACTATATGAAAGCAATTTTAACCCCTTAACAACGGGTGCCATATTAGTACGCACATTTGGCCTCCCCCCGGTTCAGTGAGGGCTGCTGCGCTGAGCCCTCACTGAACCGAGCACATGTCACCTGATTATTACAGCTGACATGTGCCCGCAACAGCCGCGGGTGGAATCGCGATCCACCCGCGGCTGTTAACATGTTAAATGCCGCTGTCAATCTCCGACAGCGTCATTTAACGCGCGCTTCCTGGAAGCGCGTCCTAAGCCCCGCCCACCGGCGACCCCGTCACGTGATCGCGGGTCACCGATGGGTGGGCATGACAACCCAGGGTCTGCAGCAGACGCCTGTGGTTGTCATGATCTGGTTGCTATGAGCGCCACCTAGTGGTCGGCGCTCATAGCACAGGACCAATTCTGCTATATGCAGGGGATCTGCTGATCCCCTGTATGTAGCAGAAACAATCGGATAGTTGCTGCTTCTAGTCTCCTATGGAGACTATTGAAGCATGCAAAAAGTGAAAAAAAAAAGTTTTTAAAAATAAAAAAAAATTAAAAAAATATAAAAGTTTAAATCACCCCCCTTTCGCCCCATTCAAAATAAAATAATAATAAAAAAAGTCCACACACACATATTTGGTATCGCCGCGTTCAGAATCGCCCGATCTATCAATATAAAAAAATAATTAATCCGATCGGTAAACGGCGTAACGAGAGAAAAATTCAAAACGCCAGAATTACGTTTTTTGGTCCCCGCAACATTGCAATAAAATGCAATAATGGGCGATCAAAACATCGTATCTACCCCAAAATGGTATCAATAAAAACTTCAGCTCGGTGCGCAAAACAAAAGCCCTCACCCAGCCCCAGATCCCAAAAAATGGAGACGCTATGGGTCTTAGAAAATGGCACTATTTTTTTTTATCAAATTTTGGAATTTTTTTTCACCACTTAAATAAACAATAACCTATACATATTTGGTGTCTACGAACTCGTAATGACCTGTAGAATAAGAAGGGTAGGTCAGTTTTAGCATTCAGTGAACGTGGTAAAAAAATAAAATAAAAAACAACTATGGTATTGCACTTTTTTTGCAATTTCACCGCACTTGGAATTTTTTTCCCGTTTTCCCGTACACTATATGGTAAAACTAGTAATGGCGTTGAAAAGTACAACTCGTCCTGCAAAAAATAAGCCCTCACATGGCCATATTGACCAAACAATAAAAACACTATGACTCTAGGAACAAGGGGAGCAAAAAACGAAAATGCAAAAACGGAAAATGCTCCGGGGCTTAAGGGGTTAAATACGTTGAGGGGTGCAGTGTTTAACCCCTTTACAACCCAAGGTGGTTTGCACGTTAATGACCAGGCCAATTTTTTCAATTCTGACCACTGTCACTTTATGAGGTAATTACTTTGGAACGCTTCAACGGATCCCCCTGATTCTGAGACTGTTTTTTCGTGACATATTGTACTTCATGATTGTGGTAAAATTTCTTCGATATCACTTGCATTTATTTGTGAAAAAAACGAAAATTTGGCGAAAATTTAGCAATTTTCAAAATTTGAATTTTTATGCCCTTAAATCAGAGAGATGTGTCACACAAAAGAGTTAATAAATAACATTTCCCACATGTCTACTTTACATCAGCACAATTTTGGAACCAAAATTTTTTTTTGTTAGGGAGCTATAAGGGTTAAAAGTTGACCAGTGATTTCTCATTTTTCCAACAAAATTTACAAAACCATTTTTTTAGGGACCACATCACATTTGAAGTCACTTTGAGAGGTCTTTATGACAGAAAATACCCCAAAGTGACACCATTCTAAAAACTGCACCCCTCAAGTATTTTTTTTTCCACTTTTTCATTTTTACGAATCAATTTGTGAAGCACCTGAGGGTTCCAAGTGCTCACTATGCATCTAGATAGGTGCCTTGGGGGGTCTAGTTTCCAAAATGGGGTCACATGTGGGGGAGCTCCACTATTTAGCACATCAGGGGCTCTCCAAACGCAACATAGTGTCCGCTAACAAATTGAATGGAAAATCGGCTCAAATTGTTAGCCGACACCATGTTGCGTTTGGAGAGCCCCTGTGTGCCTAAACATTGGAGCTCCACCACAAGTGACCCCATTTTGGAAACTAGACCCCCCAAGGCACCTATCTAGATGCATAGTGAGCACTTGGAATCCTCAGGTGCTTCACAAATTGATTCGTAAAAATGAAAAAGTGGAAAAAAAAATACTTTTTCATTTTTACGAATCAATTTGTGAAGCACCTAGGGGTTCCAAGTTCTCAATATGCATCTAGATAGGTGCCTTGGGGGTTCTAGTTTCCAAAATGGGGTCACTTGTGGGGGAGCTCCACTGTTTAGGCACATCAGGGGCTCTCCAAATGCAACATAGTGTCCGCTAACAATTTGAGCCGATTTTCCATTCAATTTGTTAGCGGACACCATGTTGGGTACTCAGGTATGCATCATGTACCACGGGTGCTCAAGTAAAATGCTCGAGTCCCCGCCCGCATGTTTCATGGTTATTAGACACCCCAAAAAAAACATGCAGGGATCGCTCGTGCATGGCAGGCAATCCCCGCGAGGTTTTTTTGGCCGCGAAGCATATGGGGCGGAGACTCGAGCACCCGCGATACTCAATGCATACCCGAGCACCCGATGCAAACTCAAGTAGCGAGCACTTGCGCTCAACGCTAGTTGCCATATCGTCATCTTTTTTTTTTTTCTTTACTTTTGTAAAAAAAACAACCCCAACCCTAACATTAGCAAAACCCCAACCCCAGCCCTAGCGTTTATTTTTTACGCCGTTCCTCGTGCGGTATAAGTGATGAGATTACTTTATTCTTCGGGTCGGTGCGATTACAGTGATACCAGAATCATATGGGGTTTTTATGATTGACAGCTGTCACACACTAAAAGACACATATTTTGTAAAATCTAGTTTTTGCATTGCCATATTTTGGCCGATAGAGTCATGTGATGGCTTGTTTTTTGCGGGATGAGTTGACGTTGTTATTGGTGCCATTTTCAGGCATGTGATCGCTTTCTATTCCAGCTTTTGGGAGACAGAATAAACAAAAAACAATTCAGGAATTTTTTTTTTTTTTTTTATTCTGCTCCGGGTGTGGTAAAATTGATAAAGTAGCTTTATTTTTAGGGTCAGTACGTTTACAGCGGTACCACATTTATATCGTTTTTTATGTTTTGGCGCTTTCGCACAATAAAAGCTATTTTATAGAAAAAATTATTTTTTTGCATTGCTTTATTCTGAGAGCTGTAACTTTTAGATTTTTTGGATGATGGATCTGTATGGCAGCTTGCTTTTTGCGGGACGAGATGACGTTTTCAGCGGTACCATTTTTATTTATATTCGTCTATTTGATCGCGTGTTATTCCATTTTATGTTAGGCGGTATGATGATAAAGCATTGCTTTTTGCTTTGTTTTTTATTTTTATTTTTTACCGTGTTCACTGAAGGGGTTAACTAGTGGAAAAGTTTTATAGTGCAGGTCGTTACGGATGCGGCAATACCAAATATGTGTACTTTTATTGTGTGTTTGTTTGTTTTTTCATAAGATTTATTGATGGGTACATTATATTTTTATTTTTAGTGGATTATTATTTTTTTTTATTATTATTTTTTTTACAATTTTTTTTTTATTTTTTTTTTCCACTTTCTGGGAGTTTTTACACTTTTTTACTTTGTCCCACTGTGGGACTTTCACTTTTTTTATTCCGATCGCCTGCACAGCATAGGGATGGAGCACCATCCCTGTGCCATGCCGGCTGTCAGTGCTGGACAGGGAGAAGATAGTTTGGAGATGCACTGCGCATGTCCACACAATCTTACTGCTGTCTGGTGACCCGGATGTTGTCATGACGATATCGGGTAGTCATGGCAACACCCGGGAAGCCACGGTAGACAGCGCTGGAGGCCGGAAGAGGAGGTGAGTATACCGATCACCTCCCCTTGCCTCCACAATGCTGCGATCGACTTCGATCGCAGCATTGCGGGGGTTAATGTGCTGGGAGCGGTGCGGGACCGCTCCCTGCACATAGTACCGGGTGTCAGCTGTGACAATCAGCTGACACCCGGCGGCGATCGCGCCCGCACAGCCTGTGTGCGCGCGCGATCGCGATGACGTACTAATACGGGTCAGGCTCTTAAAGCCCAGGGCACAGACGCGTATTAGTACGTCATGGGCTTTAAAGGGGTTAAAATGGTAACACTTTTGGGTGGTTTCCAACATATAAGACTCGCAGGCTAAGTGCCCACGAAGCAAAAATGCTCCGGATTTTTTCTGTATCTCCCTGGCAGGAAAAATGCATGCGGATTTTACATGCGTTTTTCCCGCCAGGTAGAAGCGTTTGTCAAGCGTTTTTGCATGCTGGTTGTCAAGCGCTTTTCCAAGCGATTTTAGCATCACTTGGAAAAGTGCTTGACAACTTGGTCACACTATATAAATCCATGCAACCGGCATGGATTTATATAGTGTGACCAAGTTAATAGTTAAAAAAAGAATAAAAATGGTAAACAAAAAAACCATTCTACTCGCCTTCCGATAGCCCCCGGTCTCCTTCTCCGGTGCGTCCGGTGTCTTGGGCGGCTCGCGATGGTGTAAAAGGACTTTCCATTATGTCATTTAGTCATGTGACAGGTCAAGCGACCGCCGACATCAACGGTCACGTGACCTGTCACATGACTAAATGACGTCATGGAAGGTCCTTTTACACCACCACGAGCCGCCGAAGACACTGGACGCACCATACAGGAGACCGGGGGCCATGAGAAGGTAAGTATAATGTTATTTTTTATTTTATTCTTTTTTAACTACAGGTACTATGGTACCCGGGTCTGGAGGAGAGTCTCCTCGTCTCCAGACCTGGGTACCATCCGCACATTGAATCACTTAATATCCACATGTGTACATGTAGTCATTAAGATATTATGCAATTCAATGGAAGTCAATGGCGGCAATTACGCCGCTTTTCCGCAAAATTAATGGATATGCTTCAGATTTTTCCGCAATGATAATCCGCAGCGTAAATTTCCGCAGCATGTGCACAGTGTTGCACAGCTTCTGGATACCCACAGTTGCAGTATAAAACTTCACAGAGCAGATTACAGGGGATAACAAGCTTTTACTTCTCAGAACATGAGGTAAAGGAAAAAACGCACAGTTACACAGTACTGCACCAGGAAGTAAGAACAAAATAGAAAATACAAGAGAAACTTTTTTCCTTTTACAATACAGTAAACAAGGAAACTTTACACAACATCGCCATCTACTGTCAGATCAGCATAAAGTCCTCCTTCACACAAACAAAGAAGTCCACAACTGTTGCATATACCAACACACAGCACATGCGGGTTATCATTGAGGACCATGGGGCATGCATTACCAAGCGTTTAAGCGTTTTCGCTTTGAAAATTCCGCAGCAAAAACGCTTGAAAAACGCACAGTGGGCACGCAGCCTCAAAGTCACTTCAAAACTGAACAGGTCCCTATAAAAATAAGTTTTGTAAATTTCCTTGAAAAAAATGAAAAATAACTGCTACATTTTTAAATCTTCTAAAATGCTAATACAATGAAACAACATTTTACAAATGGTGCTGATGTAAAGCAGACATGAGGGAAATGTTATTTATTACTGTTTTTGTGTGGTATGACTATTGGGATTAAAGGCATAATCAATCATAGTTTGAAAAGTGCAATTTTTAAGACATTTTTGCCAAGTTTCTGATATTTTTATAAATAAACGCAAACCATATCAGCCTAAATTTACCATTATTATAAAGTACCATGTGTTACAAAAAAACTGTCTCAAAAGCTATGGGATATGTTATTCCAGAGTTATTACTACATAAAGTGACACAGGTCAGATTTAAAAAATTGGTTTGGTCACGAAGGGGTTAAGCCACTTTGTTACCATTTTGGCAGTATGCTTCGGGTCATTGCTCATTTGGAGGACCCATTTCTGCTCAAGCTTTAACTTCCTGGCTGATGTCTTGAGATGTTGCTTCAGTATTGCCACATAATCTTCTTTTCTCATGAAGCCATCTACGTATTTTGTGATGTGCACCAAGTCCCTCTTGCAGCAAAGCAACCCCACAACATGATGCTGCCACCCCCGTGTTTCACAGTTGGGATGGTGTTCTTAGGCTTCTAAGCTTCTCCCTTTTTCCTCCAAACTTAACGATGGTCATTATGCACAAAATGTTCAATTCTAGTTTCATCAGACCACAGGACATGTCTCCAAAAATTAAGGTCTTTGTTCCTGTGTGCATTTGCAAACATTAATCTGGATTTTTTATGTTTCTTTTGGAGTAATGGCTTCTTCCTGGCAGAGTGGTCTTTCAGCCCATGTTGATACAGTACTCGTTTCACTGTGAATTGTCACTCTGACAATCTTACTAGCTTCTGCCATCCTCTTCACAAGGTCTTTTGCTTTTGTCCTGGGGTTGATATGCACATGTCGGACCAAAGCACGTTCATCTCTGGGACACAGAACCCGTCTCCTTCCTGAGTGGTATGATGGCTGGACATTCCAATCTTTTTTGTACTTGCATATAAATGTTTGTACAGATGAACGAGGCACCTTCAGATATCTTGAAATTGTACCCAAGGATGAACCAGACTTGTGCAAGTCCACAATTCTCTTCCTGATATCTTGGCTGATTTATTTACACTTTCCCATGATGCTACACAAAGAAGCAGTGTGTTTCAGGTGTGCATTAAAATACATCCACAGGTGTGTCTCTAATTAACTCAGATGTTGCACAAAAAACTATTAGAAGCTTCCAAACACATGGCATCATCATATGAGCAGTCGAGAATTGGTTAACCACTTCGCGCCAGAGCCTGTTTTTGCCTTTCTGACCGGGCCAATTTTTTCAATTCTGACCACTGTCAATTTATGAAGTAATTACTCTGGAACGCTTCAACGGATCCCGCTGATTCTGAGAAAGTTTTTTCGTGACATATTGTACTTCATGATAGTGGTAAAATTTCTTCGATATCACTTGCGTTGATTTGTGAAAAAATCGGAAATTTGGTGAAAATTTTGAAAATTTTGCAATTTTCAAATTTGAATTTTCATGCCCTTAAATCAGAGAGATATGTCACACAAAATAGTTAATAAATAACATTTCCCACATGTCTACTTTACATCAGCACAATTTTGAAACCAAAATTTTTTTTCTGTTAGGGAACTATAAGGGTTAAAAGTTGACCAGCGATTTCTCATTTTTCCAACAAAATTTACAAAAACATTTTTTTAGCGACCACATCATATTTGAAGTCACTTTGAGGGGTCTTTATGACAGAAAATACCAAAAAGTGACACCATTCTAAAAACTGCACCCCTCAAGGTGCTCAAAACCACATTCAAGAACTTTATTAACCCTTCAGGTGCTTCACAGGAATTTTTGGAATGTGGAAGAAAAACATTAACATTTAACTTTTTTCACAAATATGTTACTTTAGACCCATTTTTTTTTATTTTTGCAGGGGTAACAGGAAAAAATGAGCCCCAAATTTTTTTGTGCAATTTCTCTTGAGCACGCTGATACCCCATATGTAAGGGAAAACCACTGTTTGGGCGCACTGCAGGGCTCGGAAGGGAAGGAGCGCCATTAGACTTTTTGAATGCAAAATTTGTTTGAATAATTAGCAGACACCATGTTGCGTTTGGAGAGCCCCTGATGTGCCTAAACAGTGGAAACCCCCCACAAGTGACACCATTTTGGAAACTAGACCCATTAGGGAACTTATCTAGATGTGTGGTGAGCACCTTGAACCCCAAGGTGCTTCACAGAAGTTTATAATATTGAGCTGTAAAAATAAAATTTTCACATTTTTCCTACAAAAATGTTTTTCATCCCCTAATTTTGCATTATCATAAGGGTAATAGAATAAATTGCAACATGAAATTTGTTGTGCAATTTCTCCTGAACACGCCGATACCCCATATGTGGGGGAAAACCACTGTTTGGGCGCACGGCAGGGTTTGGAAAGGAAGAAGCGCCATTTGACTTTTTGAATGTAAAATTTGCTTGAATAATTAGCGGACGCCATGTTGCATTTGGGGAGCCCCTGATGTGCCTAAACAGTGGAAACCCCCCACAAGTGACACCATTTTGGAAACTAGACCCCTTAGGGAACTTATCTAGATGTGTGGTGAGCACATTGGGAGACAAAATAAACAAATCAGTAGCAGGTGAAGAATTGGTTTTATTTATTTTTTACGCTGTTCCTCGTGCGGTATAAGTGATGAGATTACTTTATTCTTTGGGTCGGTGCGATTACAGAGATACCAGATTCATATCGGGTTTTTATGATTGACAGCTGTAACACACTAAGAGACGCTTTTTTTTGCAAAATCTAGTTTTTGCATCGCCATATTTTGAGAGCTATAATTTTTCCATATTTCGGTCGACAGAGTCATGTGATGGCTTGTTTTTTGCGGGACGAGTTCACATTTTTATTCGTACCATTTTTGGGTACGTGACATTTTTTGATCGCTTTCTATTCCGTTTTTTGGGAGGTAAAATTAACAAAAACCAACAATTCAGGAATTGTTTTTTGAGGTTTTATTTTTATGCCGTTCTGCGTGTGGTAAAAGTGATGAGGCAGCATTATTCTTCAGGTCAGTACGTTTACAGCGATACTACACTTACTGTATATTTTTTTATGTTTTGGCTCTTTTACACAATAAAACAATTTTATAGAAAAAATATTTTTTTTGCATTGCTTTATTCTGTGAGCTATAACTTTTTTATTTTTCGGCTGATGGAGCTCTATGGCGGCTTGTTTTTTGTGGAACAAGATGCCGTTTTCAGCGTTACCATTTTTATTTCCATTTTGCTTTTTGATCGCATTTTTTTCCACTTTTTGTTTGGCGATATGAGGAAAAAGCATAGTTTTTTGCTCTGTTTTTTATTTATTTTTATTACGGTGTGCACAGAAGGAGTTAATTAGTGTGACAGTTTTATAGCTCGGGTTGTTTCGGATGCGGCGATACCAAATATGTGTACTTTTTTTGTTTTTGCATAAATATACGGATTTATCGGTTTAATATTTTATTTATTTATTTTTATTTTGTGATTTTTTTTTAGTAGTTTGAAAACATTTTTTTTACTTTTTTTTTACATTTTTACTTAGTCCCTGCATGGGACATTAATTTTTATTTTTCTGATCACTGATCTCATGTAATGTAATAGACATATATTACATTACATGAGATCTTTGCTGACTGTTTCACAGTCAGTGTCTCCTGCCAGGCTTCAGCTGCAGGCTGAGCCTCGCAGGACATCGTATATGGCAGATCTGGAGGCGGTCATGTGACCTCCAGCTGCCATAGCAACGCCAGGTCCTGGAAGGTATCAGGGGTCGTCGGAGAGGTAAGTAGACGACCCCCTCTCCTCCTGCTGTCTTCTATATGCCGCGATCACTATACATCGCGGCATATAGAAGACAGCAAAGGGTTAACATCACTGGGACCTGATCAAATCAGGTCCCGATGATGTTCCCTGTCCGAGCTATCACTCTGCACCTCAGCCGCAGCGCTTGCAGGACCGTCGGGGTCCTGAGTGCTGCGGGACCACCCACCGTTTTTAAGCGTCCGCGCTCCACAGAGCCCAGGCAGCGTGGACGTTTATCTACAGTGGGCGGTCGGGAAGCGGTTAAATAAAAAAAAGTTTTCACAAAGTAAAATAGAGAGTTACCTTTTTGTTATCATCTAGGACTGTGTTCATACTTTCTATCCCTAGCGTATCAATAGGTCCATCAAAGATAACCCATTTTCTTTCCGGGGTCTCAGATAACGCAAACTCCCGGAAAGTATTAGCGACTATCCCATCGGTCCACTGCAAATGAAGAGAGGCATCAATAAAATTGCTCTTCCCATAAAATCCAATACAATTCCACAATTGAAAGGATTATTAAAGGGAACGCCTGGGATTATGATATTGATGATACACATGTATTGACTACACGTGGCCCCTATTGAAGTGAACGTGCCGGCACTGGGAGAGACCGCAAGTAAGTGATTTGCATATATGTGGTCACATGCCAACTAGAAGTGCGTGACCTCACTCAAAGCAAGTGTATTGAGTGAGGCCAGACACAGTCTAGTCAGAATGTGGCTGGAAGTATGCAAACTTATGCTAATTTCTGGCATAAATAATACAATTTGTTGTTTCCATGTCTGATGGGGAAAATAAAACAGTTTCCAATTTTTGTGCAAACAGAGAGTAAGTCATAATAAAATGATTGCCCGGCAATGTATGGCTGGGGTCTATGTCTCTGAAGGAACCCCTTCTACCATGTCCATAAGCCATAAAAGGGGAGATGTTCCCATTTTCAGCAAAGATATTAGTATTATAAACAATAATTCCAATCATAGACGAACCTCATGTGACACTGGATCAAACTGCCCGAACAGCTGCCCCATGGTGATGGCTTTAGGGTTCACTGTCCGGTAAATCACTTTTTCTTCTTCGCACCCTCGCTCACTCATAAGAGACAGCGTATCAGCGAGGACGTGGAGGACCTTCGTTTTTCCAGAGAACGGCTCTCCAACCAACATAAAACTGTACGGGATGAACAAAATGCAGCATGGTCCATTGTATAAAATGGAAACAGCGAAGAATAAATCCCCCGTCCCATGGACTTCTGTAGTTCCAGCTTACCCGTGTCTGACAATCATCATCTCATACGTCTGGATCATTTCCTCCAGGAAGACCTTCTCGGGCTGGATGTTGTGTCCAGCACAGCTCTCCTGTGCGCATTCCAGTAAATCCTGAGCAAAAGGAAGGTAAAATATTTCATCAGTCTGTTTACAGTGGATCCAATTAGAGGTGGGAGAATACATTTTCAGGACCCAGATCAGTATTCTGTGGCCGCTGGACGGGACCCCTGAGAGCCGCCTCTTAGCTGCCGGCATCCCCGGCTCCTCTTCTGATTATATGGCCTGGTGTACATCATGCTGCAACCATAATGTCATGCCAGGCCGGCTAATCTGAAGAAGAGCAGGAAGAAATAAGGTGGCTCTCAGGGGTCTCATTCAGTGCCCACCACTGACCTGATGTCACGCACAGTGTAGGAAAGACAAAGTGCGACACAAAGGGATGAGGGGAAGGGAGCCCAGACACTAGGGAAAGGGGGAAATGGAGACCTCCTAGGCTGATCTGCAATCACCCTGTCTCCCCTACCGACTCTATATTGGTTCCTCACCAATTGCCGCACAGGAACCTATCCCTGTATTTCCTTAGCGTTTGGCCCTGGATAGGGAAGGGGGGGTGAGCACTAGTCGATCCCCACTGACAACTAAAGACAGCAAGGGGAGACAGACACAGGGGAAGTAGCTTAGCTTGAGTCGACTTCAGAGAGATGGCACACACATCCTCTTAGCACCAGAGAGGAAGTAAGAGCTGCACTTGCTCCAAGCCTTCACAAGGGGTCATGTGAATATCACTGGCACCTCTGTGTAGCAACCAGGAAGTATTTAAACACCCAGGCCTGATTGTCAATTAGAACAGGAGGGAGGTAGCCGCTGGGTCCTACAGTGAGACCGCTAAGAAGATGTCTGTAATGCCAAACGAAGGGATCTCCTGCAACCAACTGCAGGGCGACTGTCTGTCACATCTGACGCACCCATGACACCTGGCCATTGGATCAGTCTCCTGCAAATCGATTCATTCATCTAAAAAAAAATGTCTCCATAACCTACAACTAAACTAGTGATAAATCACTCACAGATGTTTTAACTATTTTTTTTCTACATCAGATCATCCTGCATTGGAGGTATAAGTGAGCCCCCTTATCTCTGGTGCCCCTGTGCAGCTGCCCAGGTTGCACTAATGGGACCGGACGATGAGTGACAAGGTCATGTAACCCAATTCCAAAGCAGTGGATCAGGATCGGGTGATTTCAATGGGATTGGTCTACCATCTACTGTGTATGGGGGCCTCATGACAGATTATGTTGGGGGACATAAAAATCGGGCGGTTGGAATTTAATCACCCGATCCTTACTTTCTGACCCTGAAATTAACAGCTGCCATAAGATTCTGGCAGCGACTCTGTCATAGAGAAAACAGGAGCGAGCATTCCTGAATATGGGGGGCCGGGAAAGATAACTGTCATCCAAATGATAGCTGGCCAGCTATATAGGACCTATCACTTGCCATTAATATGCAATTTTATTACCTGGTGTAAATGCCGCTGTTCTCCTGAATCCAGTGTTGTTTTTCTTTTGCTCCTGCGCCTCTCCATTCCTGAGATATAGCCTCTTTATAGAAATCTAGTTCATAATTTTTAATAGCCAAGTGGGCGTGGTCATCAAGTCCTCTCTGTGGGAGTCTTCAGGAAGGCCTTGCCCAGTTGGCTTAAAGGGCTAGAGGAGTGTGACAGATGTCAGGAACGGAGAGGAGCAGGAAGAAAAGAAAAACAATGCCGGAGTCAGGAGAACAGCGGCATTTACATATTTATGGCGAGGGACAAGTCCTCTTTAAGTCTTGGAAAACCCCTTTAAGACACTATTATATTTTAATACCTTATAGTCGGCTTCCGGAAGTTGAATGCCAGGGAACAGGTCGCTGGTAATCCCATTGAACAGAGGAATATCATGAGACAAAAATTTGGGTTCGTTTACATCCTTAATTGACCGCAAGAGCTAAATAGAATGAAAAAGGATTAAATGATAAAATAATTCATATACAATATGACATGAAACAATATTAAAAGTGAAGAACCCCATTACAAAGGAGCCGTCAGTTCTTGTGGTATGTCTGTATTAGTAAAGAATAGTATTCTCCAAAAAATAAGGATGAAACCTCTTTTCCTAAAACTCTACATTGTATCGTCCCTCTGTTATACCTCCTGGAAATGTATGTGTAAATGATATATAATGTATATATAATCTATATAGGGGACAACCCTATACACTCTGACTGTGCCCAAACAGTGGTGACATTGTCAGACTGTGTAGGGTACTCGTTATTGACAGATTTCAATTAATTCCTACATTTCCAGGAATGATAAAAGAGGAATGGAACGCTGCTGAGTTGCACTAAAATATGCTGCAGAATTGTTTTTCCATAGGGAATACATGTGGCCTCTGTGTTGCACTGTTAATTGCCGGCTGCAGAATGAGTTAAGTGAGATACTGTCAGTGAACTCGTTTTTGCTGGCTGACAGGGAGTTTGTAAATGTTTTATCGGTCTTTTTCTGAGCTCCTCTCAGTTTATTTATGACCACAGACCTTATCAAAATTGAATGTGCAGGGAATCAAAAAGCCGGTGAAAGCCAAGCGATGCAACATTTTTAATAAAACCCAATTGTTAAAATGATTTTTAGCCTAAAATACATGTGTTTAAGTTAAAAATCAAGACTGTCCCATAAGATGAACAAGCTACGTGTTTAACAACTATACTTTTGACATTTTTGCACAGATGAGATCTAACAAGCCAGGAACAGTAATGTGCAGAAATTATTTGCAAGTCTCTGTCTGCTATTATAAAATCATGCAGATCTAATTTTTGTGATCCAAATGCTTCTCGGTAAGATGGTAATGCTATCCTATACGAGATGTAAAGCGACCAACAGTTCAGAACTTACAAGAATCTCTTCATTTTCATGGGGGAATTTCAGCTTCAGATTGCCAGCAGCGGTCAGCACAGCCTTTACTGCACACATCCCATAATCATAATGGAACTGGGACGAGAGCGGCTCCGAGCACAGCCGGTAAGTCATTACCATCTTCACCGAGAGAGGTTTAGCGTGCAGAAAACCGTAAGAATAAAGGCAGATCTCCGCAATCAGAGCATAGTTGGGGACCATCATTGCTACAGTCCGGAAAAGAACCTGAAATGCGCAAACCAGATGGGTCAGTCAACAAATGAAACTAAATTACTGTAAACTAGGCATAGAGCCGGGGAACCCATTATGTCCATTTACACTATCCTCCACCCCAGACCTAAAAGTGATGTGTCTATTCCACATCAGAGGAAAGTCAAAGTGTGGTTAAAGGGGTATTCCCATCTCCAAGATCCTGTCACAATATGTAATAGGTATAATAATAATAATGTTTGCAAATATCTCCAATTAGAAATGTAGTATAGTTCTTCTGATTAACTATGTTGCTTACCCCCATGTGCAGGACATTGCAGTAGCTTAGGTATCCATGGTTATGACCACTCATAGTAACAGTTAGTTAATTGCTAGTGGTCGTAACCATGGATACCTAAGCTACTGCTATGCCCTGCACATGGGTTAAGCAACATAGCTAATCAGAAGAACTATACTACATTTCCAATTGGAGGCATTTGCTATTAATATTATTATTACACCTATTACATATTGGGATAGAATCTTGGACATGGGAATACTCCTTTAACACTTTCCAAATCTCTCTCCACACCTCTACTGTGTCCATTTTGGAAAATAGGAGAATGGGACATCAATATTAAGGAGCTTGCAGAAATGAGGGCATCAGGTGTTGTGATTATACATAGGAAATGTACAATCTCATATAGGTTTGGGGGAGAATAATCCCTTGATGAAATCTTATGTTTCTTTTGTAAACCTAGTATTTACTTGAAAGTTTGTGAACCCCTCAAAAATTTCTGTATTACTGCATAAATTTGGCTTAAAGCTACATCAGTCTGTGAGGTCACAAAGGAACTCAAGGTAACCTCTAAGCAACAAAAGGCCTCTCCTCACATTAGCTAATGTAATTGTTCATGAGTCTGACGCGCCCCCTGGGCCAGTGTTGTTTGGGGGATACCCGGAGCCGGATCAGATGGGGGTTGTAGTCTCCGAGTGGCGGTGACCCGGTCCGTGCCCAGGGTGTCAAGCTCAGTGTGTGGCAGTCCTACAGATGTTGCTGGATGTTCTTTCGTGACGACTACGCCACCCGTTGATTTGCGGTCAATACGGCCGCCGCTGCAGCAGGGTCCGCTGAGGCTGGTGGTGTGTGTGCAGCTTCTGGTGGTATAACCCCAAACGGGAGGGGTATAGCCTCAGGGGGTCAGTTGTAGAGGGTGGTGGTTGTGGTGGTGCAGTGAGGATGGTATTAAGACTCAGAGTCGGGCTGTGCAGTTCAGGGTGTTTACTTACTGCTGTTGTTCTGGTCACTCCGGCCTTGAGTGACCGCCCGAGCCGTGCTGCGTCCACCAGGTCCTGGACTCGGCCAACCCCCAGGTAATTCTGGAGCGTGATCCTGAGCTCCCTTTCTGACGTTCCTTTTCTCTGGCCTTCCCCACCAGGGATCCACCTATGTCCGGCTCCCTCGGGTCTCTTGGTGGGTACACCTCCTCTGGGTTTCCTGACCCTATACTTGGTCTGCCTTCCTGGTGGATTTAGTGGGGGGTCGCGGCAGATCCTGCCCACAACCTCCGGTCTCTGGCTGAGGATTAGTGCCCTCCACCAGCTTGGGATCCGGTACCCTTGTGCCAACCCTTCACCCTGTTGCTTGTATTTGGGCTCTTGGGGTTCCCTCTTCTTCCCCTCTGGGTCCTTCTGACTCCTCTCTCTCTTCTTTCAGGACTGCTTGACCCTCTACAACAGACTGACTAGTAGCTGTCTGCCTGTCTGACCCTGATCTAAGATGGTTCCCACCTTATATACTCCCTCTATGTGTGAGCTCAGGTGACCAGCACCCAATGAGCTCCTAGCATTACCCAGACTGCTCCCCCTATCTGCCCCTACACTACTGAGATGTTCCACCCCCCTCCCACTCCAGCCAGGGACAGACACTGTCGTACCTGCACATTTCTCTAGTGGGAGTACCATTGGTCTGTCCCCCGGAAATGGGATGTATGTAGTGCATGCAGCCTACTGAGCTCAGTTCCACACTCCATCCTTACCCGGGAGTGGAATACCACACCTCTGGTCTGAGGTGCAATACCCCTGTAGCAGCCGAGTCCTCAGGGTGCTACATTCCCCCCTGGTAAATCACAGCACGTCCTCGGGCTGTAAGATACAAAAACATCCAAAACATACAATTTTTTTTTTTTTCATAAACATAATCATATAAAACATCACATAAAACTTTTCATAAAAACTCTTCATAAATAACGTCCTTGTAAACACTCTTGCTCCTCCGGCCACGGTGCAGCTTGTGACCGGGAAAAGCGCGACAGTCTCTTTAAGAAAAACAACAGTTTACTATAAAACCGGTAGGGGGCGCCTCAGGAAGCGCAACTATATACAAGGGGAATATGGCCGCTCTCAGTCCTCGGCCAGGTAATGGGAATAGGGACACACGGGTTAACAGTTCACTCTTGTCCCAACGGGGACATATTTAAAGCAGCAACAGTTCACTGTACCCCGATGGGCAACTATTTACAGTCTCTTTACCGTACTTTAACGACGGCGTCCTCCTGCTCCTTCTTTGGATTTAGACCCGTCCGGGTCCTCCTGCTCCTCCTCACACCGCAGCTCCTCCTCCGTCAGGCGATGTACATGGAGGGCGTAGGGTCCTTTGGCACACTTGTGCCGGGTGAAGGTGACCTCGTCCCCTACGTACAGGTCACGACCTCTGTGTCCCTCCGGCAGATGGCTCTCTACGTCTCTGCGGGTTACAAAGACGTCGCCGGGGGTATGATGGTCTTTTATGAAGCCCCACCCATGCTGCAGGTTGAATTTAATCACAGTCCCGGTGGTACGGGGACCATGAGCTGCACGGGGGTTCCTCCTGGTCCGGCTCTTCTGCTCTGCACTCTGTTCCTGCAGCCGCTGCTCTCGGACCCGCCTCTCTCTTCTCTCCCGGTCGAAGACCTCTAACTGCTGCCGGCAGCACTCCGCACGCTCAGCTGAGGCTGCCCGAGTCTCTTGGGTGAATCCCATGAGGTCTCCTCCGGTGGGGTCCCACGCAAACTGCGCTTCCTCCAACGAGAGTGGGGTGATCTTAACGGGCTTCGGAACCGGAATCAGGGGCTCATCTAGGGGTCTTTCTTTCCGGAGTCGGGGATGGTGGAACTCCGGTGGCCATATGAAGGGCTGCCCATCCGGGCACGTATGCTGGGCGAACAGGTCCTCACCCAGGTGCGGGACTTTAGGTGTTATGGGCGCTGTGGTGGTAGCGGCGCCCGGGTTGACCAGGCCTTGCGACCAGGCTTGGGGCACGCTAAAGGAAAAGGGCACCGTAAGAACGGCGGCGCCCGTGGTTACTCGGCCCTGCGACCAGGCTGGTGGCTCCGCGGAGGTAGGGGGCGCTGTTGGAATGGCGGCGCCCGGGTGTACTAGGCCTTGCGACCAGGCTGATGGTATTTCCTGCTTTGCCGCGCTCAGGGTCGAAGCGCGTGACGTCACAGGGGTCGCGGCCGCGGTTTCCGGTTGAGGCCTAGTCTGCGGCGGTGACGATGCAGCGACGGGCACGGCAGGGGGAATTTCGGGCTCTGCGACGGGGAGCTGAGGCAGGCACGCGGTTTCCCGGCTCGGGGTAGAGACGTCCCCTTTACCTGCCTCCATTCGTTCAGCTCCCTTCTCGGCGCCGTCTCCGGCCGCGAGTCCTTCTGCACCATCCTCAGAGGCGGTCTGTCTCCTCGTCTCGGGTGGTGTGCTCCGCTGACGGGTTTCGGTCCGCTGGGCCATCTCTCGGCTCCACTCCGCCAACGTCTCTCGCTGCACCCGGGCCATCCTCCGTGCGAGGCCCTCCAGCGCAGTCTGTGCACACTCCCGGTCTCGGGGGAGCTGTGCCAGGACCTCCACTAGGCCTAGTGGGGTTGTGGCTTGTAGCAGGCTCCTGACCACTGGGTCGGTGCTGCCTGACTCTCCCTCCATCTCCGGGTAGGCTCTCTCTGGACTCCTCTCCAGACTTCTTGTCTCCGGGTGCGCTCTCTCCAGACTGCTCCAGGCGACACCCATCTTCGTTCTCTTGTTCTGTCTCCGCCCACATTGAGGGTGGTCCCGGGGCAACTTTGTGATTGTCAGTTCCAGGGGCAGTTCTCTTACGCTGATGGACACTTCCAGCATCACAGTCTCTGTTGGTGGGCGCGGTTTCCGCTTTTGGCGCCATTCTTCGACCTGGCCCACGATGGGAGGTGACCTCTTGCCACCCTCTGGCACGCCCATAATGGCGTCCACTCTTCCAAGGCGGGAAATCTTTGGAAATGGCGGGAATCGTCTCCCAGTGGCGGGAAACTCCATGGATGGCGGGAAAAAGCTGCAAATGGTGGACAACCGGCGGGAAACGACCTGTGATGGGGTCCGTTGGCGGGGACCCTCCGGAACCGGCGGGAGACTTCTTTTTAAGGTAACGGTGAACTTCTCTTCAGGCACGCAGTACCCGGTTGTTGCGGGCACGTTATCCTGCCGACTACGCCAAAGTTGACGCGCCCCCAGGGCCAGTGTTGTTTGGGGGATACCCGGAGCCGGATCAGATGGGGGTTGTAGTCTCCGAGTGGCGGTGACCCGGTCCGTGCCCAGGGTGTCAAGCTCAGTGTGTGGCAGTCCTACAGATGTTACTGGATGTTCTTTAGTGTCGACTACGCCACCCGTTGATTTGCGGTCACTACGGCCGCCGCTGCAGCAGGGTCCGCTGAGGCTGGTGGTGTGTGTGCAGCTCAGGTAGTATAACCCCCAACGGGAGGGGTATAGCCTCAGGGGGTCAGTTGTAGAGGGTGGTGGTTGTGGTGGTGCAGTGAGAGTGGTAATAAGACTCCGAGTCGGGCTGTGCAGTTCAGGGTTTTACTTACTGCTGTTGTTCTGGTCACTCCGGCCTTGAGTGACCGCCCGAGCCGTGCTGCGTCCACCAGGTCCTGGACTCGGCCAACCCCCAGGTAATTCTGGAGCGTGATCCTGAGCTCCCTTTCTGACTTGTCCTTCTCTCTGGCCTTCCCCACCAGGGATCCACCTAAGTCCGGCTCCCTCGGGTCTCTTGGTGGGTACACCTCCTCTGGGTTCCCTGACCCTATACTTGGTCTGCCTTCCTGGTGGATTTAGTGGGGGGTCGCGGCAGATCCTGCCCACAACCTCCGGTCTCTGGCTGAGGATTAGTGCCCTCCACCAGCTTGGGATCCGGTACCCTTGTGCCAACCCTTCACCCTGTTGCTTGTATTTGGGCTCTTGGGGTTCCCTCTTCTTCCCCTCTGGGTCCTTCTGACTCCTCTCTCTCTTCTTTCAGGACTGCTTGACCCTCTACAACAGACTGACTAGTAGCTGTCTGCCTGTCTGACCCTGATCTAAGATGGTTCCCACCTTATATACTCCCTCTATGTGTGAGCTCAGGTGACCAGCACCCAATGAGCTCCTAGCATTACCCAGACTGCTCCCCCTATCTGCCCCTACACTACTGGGATGTTCCACCCACCATCAGAAGGACAATGAACAACAATGGCGAGCATGGCAGGATTGCAAGGAGAAAGGCAATGCGATTTAAAATGTCACTGCTAAAACTCACCTGGGCACATCAATAGGTAACTGGAATAATGCTTTGTGGAAGGATGAGGCCAAGATAGAGATTTTAAGTGAGAAGCTATATGTTTGCAGAAAGAAAATACTGCATTACAGCATAAGAACCTCCTATCATCTATGAAACACAAAGATGGTAATCGTAACATGCTTTGGGCCTGTTTTGCTGCACTTGGCCAAGGACGGCTGCCATCATTGATGGAACAATGAATTCTAAAATCTATCAGCAAATGCTAAAGGAAAATATCAGGATATCAGTTCATGTACTGAATCTCAAGAAAACGTGGGTCATGCAGCAAGACAATGGCCCAAAGACACAAGTCGTTCTACAAAAGAATGGTTGAATAAACATAAAGTTTTGGAATGGCCGAGTCATAGTCCTGAGCTTAATCCTATAGAAATGTTGTGGAAGGACCCGATGCAAGGCACTGGGACTCTTTACCTTGAGGTTATCCGGCAGCTCAGAACGTCCCGCGTAGCCAGGATTCATGGTAATGGCTACGAAGCAATTTGGGTTAAGCTTCAGATCTGTTCCTTCGAAGTTGAACATGTCCATCTTGGTCTGGATGGCTCTCTGGATGCGGAGAATCTGTTGGGCCACCACGGACAACACCTCCAGCTCAATACGGTTAAACTCATCAAAACACGCCCATGCTCCCGATGATGCCAGCCCTTGGAAAAACTAAAAAAAGAATATACACTACAGACCAAAAGTTTGGACACACCTCATTTAAAGATTTTCTGTATTTTCATGACTATGAAAATTGTACATTCACACTGAAGGCATCAAATTATTAATTAACACATGTGGAAAAATATATACTTAACAAAAAAGTGTGAAACAACTGAAAATATGTCTTATATTCTAGGTTCTTCAAAGTAGCCACCTTTTGCTTTGATGACTGCTTTGCACACTCTTGGCATTCTCTTGATGAGCTTCAAGAGGTAGTCACCGGAAATGGTCTTCCAACAATCTTGAAGGAGTTCCCAGAGATGCTTAGCACTTGTTGGCCCTTTTGCCTTCACTCTGCGGTCCAGCTCACCCCAAACCATCTCGATTGGGTTCAGGTCTGGTGACTGTGGAGGCCAGGTCATCTGGCGTAGCACCCCATCACTCTCCTTCTTGGTCAAATAGCCCTTACACAGCCTGGAGGTGTGTTGGGGTCATTGTCCTTTTGAAAAATAAATGATGGTCCAACTAAACGCAAACCGGATGGAATAGCATGCCGCTGCAAGATGCTGTGGTAGCCATGCTGGTTCAGTATGCCTTCAGTTTTGAATAAATCCCCAACAATGTCACCAGCAAAGCACCCCCACACCATCACACCTCCTCCTCCATGCTTCACGGTGGGATCCAGGCATGTAGAGTCCATCCGTTCACCTTTTCTGCGTCGCACAAAGACACGGTGGCTGGAACCAAAGATCTCAAATTTGGACTCATCAGACCAAAGCACAGATTTCCACTGGTCTAATGTCCATTCCTTGTGTTCTTTAGCCCAAACAAGTCTCTTCTGCTTGTTGCCTGTCCTTAGCAGTGGTTTCCTAGCAGCTATTTTACCATGAAGGCCTGCTGCACAAAGTCTCCTCTTAACAGTTGTTGTAGAGATGTGTCTGCTGCTAGAACTCTGTGTGGCATTGACCTGGTCTCTAATCTGAGCTGCTGTTAACCTGCGACTTTTAAGAAACAAGAATATAAGACATATTTTCTGTTGTTTCACACTTTTTTGTTAAGTATATAATTCCACATGTGTTATTTCACAGTTTTGATGCCTTCAGTGCGAATGTACAATTTTCATAGTCATGAAAATACAGAAAAATCTTTAAATGAGAAGGTGTGTCCAACTTTTGGTCTGTACTGTATAATCAAAACATGTCAGCAGAACATCGGTTGGAGTCAGTTTATTATCTGCAATGGAGCAGCTTAACATTGTATGTACCTTTGACATTGCTATGTAGTCCAAACCATCAGAGCAGTTAAAGACCACACACTGCACGGCCAGCGCCTTGGCCAAATCTTTGGTGGCCTCAGTTTTTCCTGTGCCGGCCAGACCTTCTGGAGCTCCACCAAGATTTAGATAAAAAGCACCGATCTACCAATGAAACATGAAAGAACTGGTATGAAATATCAATAAACTTTCTAAGAAGTTTCATGCATCATACAAAAGTCAAAAAGATTTCTGAGCATAACCCATCACATCATAGCAGAGTCCGCTAGCATCTGTCAGTGAGCGGAGTGATGACCAGGCGTGGGGAGTTGCCCAGGTACTCATAGGCGGACTTCACATTGCAGTTGATGATTCGCACTCTCGCATTCTCATTCTCCCAGTAATAGCAGAGTTGGGCAAGCCACTGGAAGTCTGTTTCATGAGAAACTCCTGAGCAATGTAGGAAAAGATAGTCAACCTCTAAGACACTGCAGAATCACGAGGGAGAGTTTCTAAAGGGAAGGCAAATGCCCATACATTATAGGACAAAACTCCTAGTCACCGAATTCTGCTTTTTTCATTTAGTCCCATTGCCCACGGTGTATAACATCTGGACTCTCAGCCCCCAGTTTATAAAATCCGGCCCCTCGCCTCCCCCGGTGTATAACATCCGCCCCTCGCCCCTAGCTTAGTATAACATCCGTCCCCTCGCCCCCCCACCAGTGTATAAAATACATCCCCTCAACCCCACTGTATAACATCCAACCCCAAGCCCTCCTTTGCATAACATCCGACCCCCAGGGTATAACATCCGGCCCCCAGCCCCGGTGTATAACATCTGTACCCTCGCTCCCTCCCCCTGGTGTATAACATCCGGCCTCTCGCCCCCCGGTGTATAATATCCGTCCCCTCGCTCCCAGTGTATAACAACCATCCCCTCGCCCACGGTGTATAATATCCGTCCCCTCGCCCCTGGTGTATAATATCCGTCCCCTCGCCCCGGTGTATAATATTCGTCCCCTCGCCCCTGGTGTATAATATCCGTCCCCTCGCCCCGGTGTATAATATCCGTCCCCTCGCCCCTCAGTGTATAACATCCAGCCCTCGGACTTGTATAACATCTAGCCCCTTGTACCCCCAGTGTATAACATCTGGCCCCTCGGCCTTGTTGTATAACATTAAGACTCTCGCCCCCCACCAGTGTATAACATCAATCCCCTCGCCCCTGGTGTATAATATCCGTCCCCTTGCCCCTCAGTGTATAATATCCATCCCCTCGCCCCGGTGTATAATATCCGTCCCCTCGCCCCTGGTGTATAATATTCATCCCCTCGCCCCTGGTGTATAATATCCGTCCCCTTGCCCCTCAGTGTATAACTTCCAGCCCTCGGACATGTATAACATCTAGCCCCTCGTACCCCCAGTGTATAACATCTGGCCCCTCGGCCTTGTATAACATTAAGACCCTCGCCCCCCACCAATGTATAACATCAATCCCCACGCCCCCCGGTGTATAACATCCGCCCTCCCATGCTGTGTGCTGTTACTAACATATGACAGAACGGCTGGTGGTGCAGAGCTCTCTGATACCAGCGCGGTCCTGTAATAGGAGCCACCGGGGTAACAAGTCTGGATATTACATTTCTTCCCTCCTAAATCTTCCCCCATCACATGTGAGTGATATTATTAAGTAGTGGAAGGAACTGCAGCAACTCAGGAGACCCCGGAACATTACAGAGCGGGGTCACTGAGTGCTGAGGAGCAGAGGGCAGAACGCTGTCCTGACTCCATTGGTAACAACATCACCACAAACACTGCGTCCCCGTCAGGAGCTTTATGGCCGAGCAGCTGCATGCAGCCTTACATCACCAAGCACGATGCCGAGCGTCAGATGGAGTGGTGTGAAGCCACCACCACAGGACTCTGGAGGAGACCTGTTCTGTGCAGTGACGGATCACACTTCTCTATCTGGCATCTGATGGACGAGTCTGGATTTGGTGAATGCCAGGAGAACGTTACCCTATTAACTGCATTGTGCCCGCTGTACAGTTTGCTGGTGGGGGTATGGCCTTGTTTTTAGGGGTTGGTCTAGGCCCCTTAGTTCCAGTGAAAAGATATCTTAATGCTTCAGCACAAGACATTTTAAACAATTGTAGCTTCCAACCCTAAGGGAATAGAAGAGCAGAACTGTTTCACACACGTTCTCAACCTCAACCCCACTAAACACCTTTAGGATGATTAATTAGAACAAATACTGGACAATGGCAGCATAAATATGTCACCGCAACATAGGGAAGAACAATGTCAGTCACACATCAATTACATTGCCATATGTCTGCTCAGGCTTAGAATGGCTGACCATTCAGAGAATTACATAATACCTACAAAGAAACCGAACAAAAGGTCATTAAAGGAATTGACATAAAAACCCTTTATTAGTACATCCATGGTTATGGAAGGACACCGCACAGAGGAGGGCACACACACCATTGATAGAAAATATTACACACCGCACCTAGGCCATCCAAAACACTGACTATAAAGAATATCAATTGTGGCAATGAGTCATATATAGGGGACGCCGACACCTACAGATGCCAAAACATTCCTATATAGGGACCACCATCTCAATATGCAAAAATGACTACTGCCCATAGACGTCATTGTAAGTACACCCCAAGATTGCTTTACTGTGACAAGATCAATTGTGTCCTATGAAAACTCAAAGAAAAGAGGGGGGAATATAACATAGATATGGAAAGAACATAGGAATGGGGTGAAATGTATGAAGGTGCTCTGCATATTGAGCTGTGATATCTGTAGAGGGACGGACTCCATATTAACATCCTGTATATGGATTTAGAATAGGAGGCCATAAAAGCCCCTGTAGGTGTAATGTGGAGGGGGCACAATGCCTTTCTCCATGTAGTGTATAATAAATAGAACATGGTATTGGAAAGTTTGGTGCCAGCCATGATGTTTGCACAAACCTGTTTGGATCATTTCCATGACCACGTCACGAGCGTGCCCCTCTATGGTGACGAGAGCCCCCAATGTGCTGCGAGTCTGCTGGGACAATTTGCCTCCTCGCACAAGCTCCACAATATCATTTAGCTGGAGCTGCAGATTATCATAGGAGTTTTTCAGGCCCTACAAGAAGGATGTAACGGTGAAATCATCTGCAGAAACATTCATAGAACATACATATTGCAAGGGGGCTGAAATCTATACAGATTATAAGCTGCAGACTAGATTGAGAACTCCACAATATGCAGGCACTTTATAATGTACACAACAATTTTACAACATATCTTTATAGAAGTTGGAGATCTGGATTGAACCCAGAGCTCCAAATACCCAGATGTACCTCTATAAAACCCTGCCACAAACAGCATGGAAAACTCAATGCAGATGGATTCATTTGATGCTGGTATTATGGGAAATCCCATACAATGTCTTCCCTTATTGGTAGATATGACGAGAGTAGAGATGAGCGAATGGATTTGCAGGACTCTGGTCCAACAGTCGGGTCAGTATTCCACGGCCGCAGGACCGGAGCCCCATGAACCGGCATCTCCGGCTCCTCGTTTGATGTCGATGTCATAGTTGTGGTGTGAGGCACAAATGACATCACGCCTGGCCGGCTAATCAAAAGAGGAGCCAGGGATGCCGGCATGTAAGAGGCGGTTAGCAAGGCTCCCATCCAACAGCCACAGACTACTAACCTGCTCTCTTAGACCAAGGTCCTGCAAATTTAGTTGCTCATCTCTAGACAAGATGCATGAATCAATGCAAAGTCCCAACAATACTATGGAGCCTTTTGGGTACCTTCAAGATATTGAGCCGCTGTACAACTGCAACCCCCAGGAGAAGACCCCTGGGCAAGAACAGTACATGGGCTCTTTGCAGTCTAATAACGTACTGTGAAATAAGCTACTTGCATCTTTTGATGTGAATGTGGGTTCCCTTACCTCTGTTGCACCAATGGTATATCCGCCCCTGGAAACTCCTATAAGCTGCGTCCCTGGGTATGACAGTCTATTAGCAGGAGAACACATGAAGTCTGTCTATGAATGTATATATATGTATTTCTCCCAGAAAATTATTACAATTACACATGTTTTGTTGTTCACATGTTAATTTAATTTGTGTGTATTGGAACAACACAAAAAGAAGATATTGGTCAACAATTTTGTTTTTCAAGTCCTCAGACAGTTCTCTTTTCCTCTTTCTGTTCTCCCTACTTAGTGTGGCACGTAACAACGCAAAGATTGAGTCAACTTTTCCCCTTTGTATCGGGTTTCAGGTGTGATTTTCATATTGCCCACACCTGTTACTTGCCACAGGTGAGTTTGAATGAGCATCACAAGCTTGAAACAAAATTGTTTACCCACAATTTTGGAAAGATGCCAACAATTTTGTCCGGCCCATTTTTGGGGTTTTGTGTGAAATTATATCCAATTTGCCTTTTTTTCTCTGTTTTTTTGTGTTGTTCCAATACACACAAGGGAAATAAACATGTGTATAACAAAAAATACACATGCAATTGCAATAATTTTATGGAAAATACTTCAAGGGTGCCAACACTTCCGGCCATGACTGTTTCTAGTGAAGCAACCTTGATCAGTAAAGGAGCTTATGCCGTACCTCTGGGCCACTGCCGATAGCTTCATGCTCTTCACTTGTCCAGAACATCTGAGACACACAGAGCACGACCTGTCCCGGCCATTCCCTCACCCAGTCTTTTCTTGCAGTCTCAGGGTACGCCTTTTAAAAAACAAAGTTAAATTACGTTGACAGAAGCATTTAAGAGAGGGACAACCTTACTAGTATTATCTAGCAAATTCATTTCTACCGATTGCAGGTAGAAGATCTGCTACCTGGCTCTATAGCAAGAGATACATCATCCACAAATCATTCACTGCTGCCAAATAATCTCATACAAATATAAAAGTACTAGATTAGTTCCAATTAATGCTTTTGGTCTGTAGGTAGATCCGTACCATTCGTGACCGAGCAATAACATCATGCACGCTCCTTAACATGACATCTTCCCCTTGGATGAGCCACTTCTCCACGGCCCCCCGAGCCTCGGAGGTGGAGATGGTCTGGATGAGCTCTACGCGTTCCCCCTCGGTGCTGTACATGGCTTTGATGTCCAGGTTAGGAAGGAACTCCAGCTTTGCGATGCCTTCAAAGCCCTTCTTTAGATGTGGTTGGACCCGCAGAGGATCTTTAGTCTCAGAGAGAATTTCTAGCATTTCGTCGTTGGACAGGAAGAAAAAGCTAAAGCGAAAATGCACAATATGATAAAAATGTCATTAAAGTATTGGGTCAGGCGCCATTTGTATTAGTGTCTATGTGAGAAAATAGAAAAGCAAAGCTTTAAAGTAAAGATTCAGTCCCCATACACATTGGATTAAAATAGTTTAAACCTGACGATTGCAGCAGGACCGGCCTACCCACTGATGTGTATGGGGGTCTCCTGACTCTCCCCCGATAGAGGATGTCAGGGCCAGAAGGATCGGGCAGATGGGATTTCAATACCCGGTCTTTTGGTTCTCAGGGGAGATAACCCGCTGCCGGAGGTGTCCAGTACTGACTTTCTCCTCTCTCCCCATTAAAAACACATGACTGTTCAGCAGAATATTCTACCCCAATATGTAGTAGGCGTCATAATAATAATATTAGCAAATACCTCCAATTAGAAGTGTAGTATAGTTCTTCTGATTTGCTTTGTCGCTTATCCCATGTGCAGGGCATTGCAGTAGCTTAGGTTACGACCACTAGCAAATAACTGTCACTAACCATGGATACCGAAGCTACTGCAATGCCTTGCACATGGGGAAAGCGACATAGCGAATCAGAAGAACTATACTACACTTCTAATTGGAGGTTTTTGCTAATATTATTATTATTACTACGCCTACTACATATTGGGATAGGATCTTGGAGATGGGAATACCCATTTAATTGCAAGTATTTGCGACAATTCAGTTTCATTAAAAATGTTGCACCGTTAGGCTTTTTGTTTCCTGCACATTCAGCTTTGATGTGATCTGTGGTCATAAATCGGCTAAGCGGAGCAGAAAAAAGACAGATTAAAAATAAGTCCAATAGCCAGCGCAACACAGAGCCAATAGAAGGCAAACAGTGCAAAATTATTAATGAAATCCAATTACAAAAATGATTTCAATGCGTTTAAATAAGAAAAAAAAAAAATTCTTTAAGGAGTATATAGAATCATTGCAACAAGTGAAAGGACTATACCGTGGGAAAAAAGCCTCTTCTTCTCCAGATAGGCATTCAGCCCTTTCATGATTTTATCCAGAAGCACATTGCTGTCCTGAAGTTTTTCCAGAAGTCCGGTCAGAGAAGTGGCGCTTAAAACCTAAAACAAAGTAGATAGCCCATAAGTAAGATTCCATTATATAGTTATAGAGACTGAAAAAAGGTCACATTCATTGACTATTGTGCCAATAGTTCATATTAAAAAAATAATTAGAACATACAGTTATATGAAAAAGTTTGGGCACCCCTATTAATCTTAAGCTTAATGTTTTATAAAAATTGGTGTTTTTGCAACAGCTATTTCAGTTTGATATATGTAATAACTGTTGGACACAGTAATGTTTCTGCCTTGAAATGAGGTTTATTGTACTAACAGAAAATGTGCAATCTGCATTCAAACAAAATTTGACAGGTGCATAAGTATGGGCACCTCACCAGAAAAGTGACATTAATATTTAGTAGATCCTCCTTTTGCAAAAATAACAGCCTCAAGTCGCTTCCTGTAGCTTTTATTAATATCCTGGATGAAGGTATTTTTGACCATTCCTCTTTACAAAACAATTCCAGTTCAGTTAAGTTTGATGGTCGCCGAGCATGGACAGCCCTCTTCAAATGATCCCACAGATGTTCAATGATATTCAGGTCTGGGGACTGGGATGGCCATTCCAGAACATTGTAATTCTTCCTCTGCATGAATGCCTGAGTAGATTTGGAGCCGTGTTTTGGATCATTGTCTTGCTGAAAGATCCATCCCCTGCGTAACTTCAACTTTATCACTGATTCTTGAACATTATTGTCAAGAATCTGCTGATACTGAGTGGAATCCATGCGTCCCCATCCATCCATCCTGGGTAGGTGTATATGCCCAGCCATCCATCCATCCTGGGTAGGTATACATGCCCCTCCATCCATCCTGGGTAGGTGTATATGCTTCTCCATCCATCCTGGGTAGGTGTATATGCCCCGCCATCCATCCATCTTGGGTAGGAGTAGATGCCCCGCCATCCATCCATCTTGGGTAGGAGTAGATGCCCCTCCATCCATCCATCCTGGGTAGGTGTAGATGCCCATCCATCCATCCTGGGTAGGTGTAGATGCCCCTCCATCCATCCTGGGTAGGTGTATATGGTCCTCCATCCATCCATTCTGGGTAGGTGTATATGCCCCTCCATTCATCCATTCTGGGTAGGTGTACATGCCCCTCCATCCATCCATTCTGGGTAGGCGTAGATGCCCCTCCATCCATCCATTCTGGGTAGGTGTATATGCCCCTCCATTCATCCATTCTGGGTAGGTGTATATGCCCCTCCATCCATTCTGGGTAGGCGTAGATGCCCCTCCATCCATCCATCCATTCTGGGTAGGTGTAGATGCCCCTCCATCCATCAATCCATCCTGGGTAGGGGTATATGCCCTCCATCCATCCATTCTGGGTAGGCGTAGATGACCCTCCATCCATTCATCCTGGGTAGGTGTAGATGCCCCTCCATCCATCCATCCCGGGTAAGGTGTAGATGCCCCTCCATCCATCCATCCTGGGTAGGTGTAGATGCCCCTCCATCCATCTATACATCCTGGGTAGGTGTAGATGCCCCTCCATCCATCCACCCATCCTGGGTAGGTGTAGATACCCAGGATGAATGGATGGATGGAGGGGCATCTACACCTACCCAGGATGGATGGGTGGAGGGGCATCTACACTTACCCAGGATGAATGGATGGATGGAGGGGCAAGTGTAGATGCCCCTCCATCCATCCATCCTGGGTAGGGGTAGATGCCCCTCCATCCATCCATCCTGGGTAGGTGTATATGACCCTCCATCCATCCATTCTGGGTAGGTGTATATGCCCCTCCATCCATCCATCCTGGGTAGGCGTAGATACCTTTCCATCCATCCATCCTGGGTAGGTGTATATGCACCTCCATCCATCCATCCATCCATCCATCCAATCTGGGTAGGTGTATATGCCCCTTCATCCATCCATTCTGGGTTTGCGTAGATGCACCTCCATCCATCCTGGGTAGTCTATTCTGGTAGGTGTATATGCCCCTCCATCCATCCATCCATCCTGGGTAGGAGTATTTGCACCTCCATCCATCCTGGGTAGGTGTATATGCCCCTCCATCCATCCTGGGTAGGTGTATATGACCCTTCATCCATCCATCCATTCTGGGTAGGCGTAGATGCCCCTCCATCCATCCATCCATCCTGCGCAGTCTATTCTGGTAGGTGTATATGCCCCTCTATCCATCCATCCTGGGTAGGTGTATATGCCCCTCCATCCATCCATTCTCGGTAGGTGTAGATGCCCCTCCATTCGTCCATTCTCGGTAGGTGTAGATGCCCCTCCATTCATCAATCCATCCTGGGTAGGTGTAGATGCCCCTCCATCCATCCATAGTAGGTGTAGATACCACTCCATCCATCCATTCTGGGTAGGTGTATATGCCCCTCCATCCATCCATTCTGGGTAGGTGTATATGCCCCTCCATCCATCCATCCATCCTGGGTAGGCGTAGATACCTTTCCATCCATCCATCCTGGGTAGGTGTATATGCACCTCCATCCATCCATCCATCCATCCAATCTGGGTAGGTGTATATGCCCCTTCATCCATCCATTCTGGGTTTGCGTAGATGCACCTCCATCCATCCTGGGTAGTCTATTCTGGTAGGTGTATATGCCCCTCCATCCAGCCATCCATCCTGGGTAGGAGTATTTGCACCTCCATCCATCCTGGGTAGGTGTATATGCCCCTCCATCCATCCTGGGTAGGTGTATATGACCCTTCATCCATCCATCCATTCTGGGTAGGCGTAGATGCCCCTCCATCCATCCATCCATCCTGCGCAGTCTATTCTGGTAGGTGTATATGCCCCTCTATCCATCCATCCTGGGTAGGTGTATATGCCCCTCCATCCATCCATTCTCGGTAGGTGTAGATGCCCCTCCATTCGTCCATTCTCGGTAGGTGTAGATGCCCCTCCATTCGTCCATTCTCGGTAGGTGTAGATGCCCCTCCATCCATCAATCCATCCTGGGTAGGTGTAGATGCCCCTCCATCCATCCATAGTAGGTGTAGATACCACTCCATCCATCCATTGTGGGTAGGTGTATATGCCCCTCCATTCATCCTGGGTAGGAGTATTTGCCCCTCCATCCATAGTGGGTAGGTGTATATGCCCCTCCATCCATCCATCCTGGGTAGGTGAATATGCCCTTCCATCCATCCTGGGTAGGTGTATCGGCCTCTCCATCCATCCTGGGTAGCTGTATATGCCCCTCCATCCATCCATCCTGAGTAGGTGTATATGCCCATCCATCCATCCTGGGTAGGTGTATATGCCCCTCCATCCATCAATCCATCCTGGGTAGGTGTATATGCCCCTCCATCCATCCATTCTGGGTAGGCGTAGATGCCCCTCCATCTATTCATCCTGGGTAGGTGTAGATGCCCCTCCATCCATCCATCCATCCTGGGTAGGTGTAGATGCCCCTCCATCCATCCATCCTGGGTAGGTGTATAGGCCCCTCCATCCATCCTGGGTAGGTGTATCGGCCCCTCCATCCATCCTGGGTAGCTGTATATGCCCCTCCAGCCATCCATCCATCCTGGGTAGGTGTATATGCCCCCTCCATCCATCCTGGGTAGGTGTATATGCCCCTCCATCCATCCATCCTGGGTAGCTGTATATGCCCCTCCAGCCATCCTGGGTAGGTGTATATGCCCCTTCATCCATTCTGGGTAGGTGTAGATGCCCCTCCATCCATCCTGGGTAGTCTATTCTGGTAGGTGTATATGCCCCTCCATCCAACCTGGTTAGGTGTAGATGCCCCCTCCATCCATCCATCCTGGGTAGGTGTATATGCCCCTTCATCCATCCATCCTGGGTAGGTGTAAATGCCCCTCCATCCATCCATCCTGGGTAGGTGTAAATGCCCCTCCATCCATCGATGCTGGGTAGGTTTATATGCCCCTGACTAGCCCAGGGGAATGGGTATGACTCGGTACCCGGGCCTTTAGGGATGTCGCGGTGGTCGGCTCCCGGGCCCGTACCCTGGGGTCGCTCCTTTAAAAGGGTTGGTGAGTTGTGAAGTTTATAAAAGAGTTTGTGACGCCACCTGTGGTTTCTGGTGAGGATCACCAGCGCTGCGCAGTCCACTGAGGCCGGTGATAAGGCAGCTCGATGGTATAGCTTCCCACAGGTGGAGCTAGGCCTCAGGGCAGCGTATGGACGGGGAAAGCAGGACGGAGAGACCCAGCCGGGTCAGAGCAAGAACAGGGACAGACGATTGTCACTTCAGTACCTTTTACTGATGGAAATTCAGGCACGTCCCAGAGCACTGTAGGGTGAAGGGTGCACGTCAGGATCCTCCCCAATGAGCGGGTTTTGGGCCTCCTGTTTCTTGCCTCTGCGTAGTAAGTTTCTGACCTTCCTGGAGCAAGGCCTAACTTTGTCTCTGTCCTGCGCTGGCTGACCTTGTGGTAGGGCCTTTTCTTGGATTACACGCTCCCGACTTAAGGGGCCTATGTGTCTCCTGGCTTTATTACGTATCAGCACTTTTGCGATACTGGGACTTGTAGTTCTCCAGGGATTCTGGTTATATCTTACTGGGTCGTGGAGATCCCGGTAAGCTTCGGACCCGATGTCCGGTAACTGCTTCTTCGGGGTGAGCTAGTTAAGCTCCTCTGCCCCCTATGTATTAACTCTCCACTCGCCTTCGGCCTACTCGGGCCCTCACTAGGCTATACACACTAACGGCAGGTTGCCGCGCTTCACCGATCTTATGGCGCCGGCACACCTAAAGCTCACCTCTCTGAGCTACAACTGAGTCTAGAACGTGCTCCACTGCAGACTGACCTCTCTCAGGCTTTTGCACTGCAGGAACTCTCTCAACAGGTTTGCTTTCTGTCGACTCCAGTCTAGACTAACTGCTGCCTGGCTCCACCTTCCCTTATATATCTATCCCTAACGGGCTCCCTCTGATGGTCTGAGGTGGAAGGTGGAGATGTGTGAATGGTTATGGGGGCCTCTTGTGGAGGAATCCATCAATACACCCTGCTAGGATCTGTGATACCAAGCGCAGCTAGGCGTCACACCCCCCCATCCATCCTGGGTAGATGTATATGCCCCCTTCCATCCATCCATCCTGGTGGATATATCCTCCCCTTCATACTGGTGGGTATATGCCCCCCCTCCATCCATCCTGGTGGGTATATGCCCCCCCCCCTCCATCCATCCTGGTGGGTATATGCCCCCCCCTCCATCCATCCTGGTGGGTATATGCCCCCCCCCCCTCCATCCATCCTGGTGGGTATATGCCCCCCCCCCCTCCATCCATCCTGGTGGGTATATGCCCCCCCCCATCCATCCATCCTGGTGGGTATATGCCCCCCCCCCTCCATCCATCCTGGTGGGTATATGCCCCCCCCCCCCTCCATCCATCCTGGTGGGTATATGCCTCCTCCTCCATCCTGGTGGGTATATGCCTCCTCCTCCATCCTGGTGGGTATATGCCCCCATATATTCAATGCGAAGGGAAAAAAAACAAAACAAACGCTTCTACTCACCTTCCACATTCCCACGCAGCGCTGTGTCTGTGTTGCCTGAAGATGTCGGCGGTGATAACAGCTGAGAGGCTGAGATCACCGCACGGCGCCGCTGCAGATACTCACTCGGGACGTCCACTCCTAGGCATTTCCTCCCCGGCAGTTCCTGTCATGGCATGCTCTGACTGAGCAGTGCGTGCGACGACAGGGGGAATGTACAGCTTACACTGCAGGCTCCACAAAGATGGCTGCAATCTCCTCCCACGGCTGCGACCTGAACAGCCAAGGGGGCGTGCCCAGGTCACAGCTAGAGGCAGGAGGAGCGGCCTGTAATGTTAGAGAAAGGGTCGGTGACAGACTACTGTCTCTTATGGCCAGGGCTGCCGTAAATGAGGTGTGTAAGAGCGCTTCTTACACACCCCCCAAATAAAAATGGCAGCCCCTAGTGGCCAATGTAAAAATAAATAAAAAACTAATAAAGTGGTACATTTAATTTTGTATTAAAAATAATTGATTACATAATTATTAATACAAAACATAAAATCGTGGCCCCTTCCCTGTAAGAATAGCACATGGCTCTTTTCACGTCTGGTTATTTCTCTAGCAGGTAGAATATGCTCCGTTATAGACCGGGGACAGGTTTACAGCTCTATTTATTGTGGACGATTGATCTGCAAATCAGAACTGAGACCGGTCTGATTTTCATCCGATTTGTAGATAAAGATCATCTATTGAAGTCAACGAGTCTGTCAGAAAAATGCCCAGAACCAACCATGTTGCCTGTACTGCTTGTTTTCCAGTGTCTATAGGCCGGGCAAGCGAGGCGAGGAAACCTTTAGCTTTTTACTTTACATATAAAAAAATATGCCCCACTGAGGAGAAAAACTGACACTGACCAAAATCAGATGAAAATTAGAAAAAAAACACTGATTAAAACCTGACATGTGAACGGGGCCTTAATCAGATGTCAGCAGGGTCGGACTGGGGTGTCTGGGGCCCACAGGGGACACTGACTCTAGGGGCCCACCTCCAGCAATATGCAGATCTCTCTTCTCTGCTCTCCCTGTTATAGTGGAGCAGTGACTGGCGGCTCCTCACATCTACTCTGCACAGACTACAACAGGGATGGACAATTTCTGTAGTTTACATGAAAGAGCTTCTTTGGTTAAAACAAGTCATCACAGATTCATGGGCTACACAGGATAGGTGATCACTTATTGATTGGAAGAATGGGGAAGTTTTATCCCTGACAGGACACTTATCCCCATTTTAAAATGCAGCGACAGGTGGGACGTCTGACCACAGCCTCATTCTTTCTCTTGGGGGCTTCCAAAAAAGAGCAGCGCTCACAGCCCCTGAGGGAATGAATGGATCAGTGGTCGAGTCGCACATGAGCTCCAGTGTAATGGGGAGAAAAGCTCCACAGTCTGCCGATCGCTGCAGGTCCCAGTAGTCAGACCCCCACCAATCAATAAGTTATCACTTATCCTGTGGAGAGGGGATTACTTGTTCTCCCCGGAGAACCCCTGTGAGTGCATCTCTGACGCTCTGCTCCAAGTATTTCATCTCTAAGGCCACAGTCCCACTATCAGTATTCAGTCAGGATTTTTTCTCAGGAGTGGGAGCCAAAACCAGGTGAGGAACAATCAGAGAAAAGGTAGAATAGAAACAAGTCACCAATTCTGTATTTATCACCCACTCCTGCTTTTGGCTCTCACTACTGAGAAAAAATACTGACCAAATACGGATAGTGAAGCCGTGGCCTCATGGAAAAAAATCTTTTCCTAGTTAATCTCAGCGAGAACAAATGACCGCCATACACAACATAATCCACTATAACAACACCAATAATATCACATACAAAAGGGACAAATATCACCACACCATGACCAGACCACATATTACCACCATATAGTGACCAAATAATACAATACTGATCAGGAATACAAACCACAATACTAACACTGTCACTATACATATGAGCTCTGTATATAGTGTCAGTGTACAGGTAATACAGTGATCCCCAGTGACATTATAAACAGGATCTCTGTATATAGTGTCAGTGTACATGTAATACAGTGATCACCGGTGACATTATACACAGGAGCTCTGTATGTAGTGTACAGGTAATACAGTTATCACGAGTGACATTATACACAGGAGCTCTGTATATAGTGTATAGGTAATACACTGGTCACCAGTGACATACACTATATAGTATATACAGAGCTCCTGTGTAAGTGTACAGTAATACACTGACTCACCAGTGATGTCTCTAGGTGAAGTTCTTCATCTTCGCTTTTCCTCATCTGGCACAGTCCACCATCACTTCTTCCAGCCAGGAATCATCTCTGCAGAAAATAACACACAGTTATCAATAACTGATCTCTTTTAGAGCACATTCCCACTTTTCCCCAGGCTTCTACACTACACCAGTTGAAGAAATAAAGCGACATAGTGGCGCCCTGCACAGTAACAGGACCCCCCTTTTGTCCCCTCTTACGGAAAACAGTTTCCTAAAAATAAAATTATATTACAGAAGTAATAATGTCCCTAATTGGACTCTAAAGTAATAATGTTCCCCACTCGCCATCATAAACTAATAAAGTTCCTCAATCTGGCCCCTAAACAGTAATAAAGTCCCTTGTACAGCGTGGCCCCCCATCTATCCATCCTGACCCCCCCCCCCCCATATATCCATTCTGGTGTCCATGTGTCCAGCCTGCCCCTCCCATATATCCATCCTGGCCTCCATGTGTCCAGCCTGCCCCCCTTCATATATCCATCCTGTCCCACTCATATGCATCCCACCCCACCCCATATATCTATCCAGGACCCCATGTGTCCAGCTTGCCGCCCTTCACCTCCATGTGTCCATCCACGTCCCCATGTGTCCAGCTTGCCGCCCTTCACCTCCATGTGTCCATCCACGTCCCCATGTGTCCAGCTTGCTGCCCTTCACCTCCATGTGTCCATCCAGGTCCCCATGTGTCCAGCTTGCTACCCTTCACCTATATGTGTCCATCCAGGTCCCAATGTGTCCAGCTTGCCCCCCTTCACCTCCATGTGTCCATCCAGGTCCCCAACTTGGCCCCCTTCACCACCATGTGTCCCCTTATGCGTCCATCCAGCCCCCCCCCCCCTTCAGCCCCGTGCCTCCATCCATATGTCTCCCCATGCGTCCAGCCAGCCCCCCCTTCAGCCCCATGCCTCCATCCATATGTCTCCCCATGGGTCCAGCCAGCCCCCCCTTCAGCCCCATGTCCCAATCCATGTCTCCATGGGTCCAGCCAGCCCCCCCTTCAGCCCCGTGTCCCCATGGGTCCAGCCAGCCCCCCCTTCAGCCCCATGTCCCCATCCATGTCTCCATGGGTCCAGCCAGCCCCCCCTTCAGCCCCATGTCCCCATGGGTCCAGCCAGCCCCCCTTCAGCCCCATGTCCCCATCCATGTCCCCATGGGTCCAGCCAGCCCCCCCTTCAGCCCCATGTCCCCATGGGTCCAGCCAGCCCCCCCTTCAGCCCCATGTCCCCATCCATGTCCCCATGGGTCCAGCCAGCCAGCCCCATGTCCCCATGGGTGTAGCCAGCCCCCCCCCCTTCAGCCCCATGTCCCCATGGGTGTAGCCAGCCCCCCCCCTTCAGCCCCATGTCCCCATCCATGTTCCCATGGGCCCAGCCAGCCCCCTCCCCTTCAGCCCCATGTCCCCATGGGTCCAGCCAGCCCCCCCTTCAGCCCCATGTCCCCATCCATGTCCTCATGGGTCCATCCAGCCCCCCCTTCAGACCCATGTCCCCATCCATGTCCCCATGGGTCCAACCAGCCCCCCCTTCAGCCCCATGTCCCCATCCATGTCCCCATGTGACCAGCCTGCGACCCCTCCATATATGGATGATGACCAATGCTGGGAACACTCACCCAGAAAAACGTGGATATTGCACTTGACTTGAAGTTGAAGCAGGGAGAGCTGTAGCCAGACCTGCAGCCTTGTTTCCAGGGTTATGGTGAGAGAGCAGAGTGCTGGTCACCGCATACTCAGCCCAGGAGCCGGCTTAAAAGGCAAGAGAGCAGGAGAGAAGAGGGCGGTGCGCGGTGCTGGTGCGGTGTTCCATACCCGGACGGGAGCCGGCGTTACAAGGCCAATTCCAAGGGAGCAGGAGCCGGGACTGGAGAGCAGAGCGCGGCGTCGGCGTATCAAAAGCCGGCAGGGGAGCAGGGAGAGGAGAGCGCGACGTCAGCGTGTCACCTGACAACACACCACTGCCAGCCACCAGCGGCAAAGCAGAGCGCGAAGCGTGTCACCGCCCACCAAGAACACGTCCTCAGTCATGTGACTATGCGCGTCACCCGCTGTCACCACTGAATAGTATGAGCGCCGCACGCGACGCTACATTTCCTTCGGCTGCGCTTTTAAAGGGCCCGCACTTTTTAAGAGCCCCCGCTACCAATTCTCTCACTATCTCATCGAGGCCCACCGGGAATTTTTCCAGCTATCACACCAGGCCAGTCCTACCCTGCGCGCTGGCATCGGGGCCCCCTCCTCAAATACTTACCTCTCCCGTTCCCAGCAACTCCTGTGTCTTCAGCGTCTTCGGAGTCTGTCGTCACTACCGTGCGCCCTCTGTCTTATCTAGCAATCCATAAGTATAATGCAAACTATGGGGCCATTATACAGCATGGAGCAATCTATGGGGCCATTACACAGCATGGAGCAATCTATGGGGCCATTATACAGCATGGAGCAATCTATGGGGCCATTATACAGCATGGAGCAATCTATGGGGCCATTATACAGCATGGAGCAATCTATGGGGCCATTATACAGCATGGAGCAATCTATGGGGCCATTATACAGCATGGAGCAATCTATGGGGCCATTATACAGCATGGAGCAATCTATGGGGCCATTATACAGCATGGAGCAATCTATGGGGCCATTATACAGCATGGAGCAATCTATGGGGCCATTATACAGCATGGAGCAATCTATGGGGCCATTATACAGCATGGAGCAATCTATGGGGCCATTATACAGCATGGAGCAATCTATGGGGCCATTATACAGCATGGAGCAATCTATGGGGCCATTATACAGCATGGAGCAATCCATGGGGCCATTATACAGCATGGAGCAATCCATAGGGCCATTATACAGCATGGAGCAATCCATAGGGCCATTATACTTATGGAGCAATCCATGGGGCCATTACAGCATGGAGCAATCTATGGGGCCATTACAGCATGGAGCAATCTATGGGGCCATTACAACATGGAGCAATCTATGGGGCCATTACAGCATGGAGCAATCTATGGGGCCATTATACAGCATGGAGCAATCTATGGGGCCATTATACTTATGGAGCAATCTATAGGGCCATTATACTTATGGAGCAATCTATAGGGCCATTATAGTTATGGAGCAATCTATAGGGCCATTATAGTTATGGAGCAATCTATAGGGCCATTATAGTTATGGAGCAATCTATAGGGCCATTATACTTATGGAGCAATCTATAGGGCCATTATACTTATGGAGCAATCTATAGGGCCATTATACTTATGGAGCAATCTATAGGGCCATTATACTTATGGAGCAATCTATGGGGCCATTATACCGCATGGAACAATCTATGGGGCCATTATACAGCATGGAACAATCTATGGGGCCATTATACAGCATGGAGCAATCTATGGGGCCATTATACTTATGGAGCAATCTATAGGGCCATTATACTTATGGAGCAATCTATAGGGCCATTATACTTATGGAGCAATCTATGGGGCCATTATACTTATGGAGCAATCTATGGGGCCATTATACTTATGGAGCAATCTATGGGGCCATTTTGCAGTATGAAGCAAACTATGGGGCCATTACAGCATGGAGCAATCTATGGGGCCATTACAGCATGCAGCAATATATGGGGCCATCATACAGTATGGAGCAGTCTATGGGGCCATTATACAGTAGGGAGCAATCTATGGGGCCATTATACAGCATGGGGCAATCTATGGGGCCATTATACAGCATGGAGCAATCTATAGGGCCATTACAGGATGGAGCAATCTATGGGGCCATTATACTTATGGAGCAATCTATAGGGCCATTATACAGTAGGGAGCAATCTATGGGACCATTATACAGCATGGAGCAATCTATGGGACCTTTATACTTATGGAGCAATCTATGGAGCCATTACAACATGGAGCAATCTATGGGGCCATAATACAGCATGGAGCAATCTATGGGGCCATAATACAGTAGGGCGCAATCTATGGGGCCATTATACTTATGGAGCAATCTATGGGGCCATTACAGCATGCAGCAATCTATGGGGCCATTATACAGCATGGAGCAATCTATGGGGCCATTATACAGCATGGAGCAATCTATGGAGCCATTATGCAGCATGGAGCAATCTATGGGGCCATTATACAGCATGGAGCAATCTATGGGGCCATTATACAGCATGGAGCAATCTATGGGGCCATTATACAGCATGGAGCAATCTATGGGGCCATTATACAGCATGGAGCAATCTATGGGGCCATTATACAGCATGGAGCAATCTATGGGGCCATTATACAGCATGGAGCAATCTATGGGGCCATTATACAGCATGGAGCAATCTATGGGGCCATTATACAGCATGGAGCAATCTATGGGGCCATTATACAGCATGGAGCAATCTATGGGGCAATTATACAGCATGGAACAATCTATGGGGCCATTATACAGCATGGAGCAATCTATGGGGCCATTATACAGCATGGAGCAATCTATAGGGCCATTACCGCGTGGAGCAATCTATGGGGCCATTATACTTATGGAGCAATCTATAGGGCCATTATACTTATGGAGCAATCTATAGGGCCATTATACTTATGGAGCAATCTATGGGGCCATTATACAGCATGGAGCAATCTATAGGGCCATTACAGCATGGAGCAATCTATAGGGCCATTACAGCATGGAGCAATCTATGGGGCCATTATACTTATGGAGCAATCTATGGGGCCATTACAGCATGGAGCAATCTATGGGGCCATTATACTTATGGAGCAATCTATAGGGCCATTACATCATGGAGAAATCTATGGGGCCATTATACTTATGGAGCAATCTATAGGGCCATTACAGCATGGAGCAATCTATGGGGCCATTATACAGCATGGAGCAATCTATGGGGCCATTATACAGCATGGAGCAATCTATGGGGCCATTACAGCATGGCGCAATCTATGGGGCCATTATACTTATGGAGCAATCTATGGGGCCATTACAGCATGGAGCAATCTATGGGGCCATTATACAGTAGGGAGCAATCTATGGGGCCATTATACTTATGGAGCAATCTATAGGGCCATTACATCATGGAGAAATCTATGGGGCCATTATACTTATGGAGCAATCTATAGGGCCATTACAGCATGGAGCAATCTATGGGGCCATTATACAGCATGGAGCAATCTATGGGGCCATTATACAGCATGGAGCAATCTATGGGGCCATTACAGCATGGCGCAATCTATGGGGCCATTATACTTATGGAGCAATCTATGGGGCAATTATACAGTATGAAGCAATCTATGGAGCCATTATGCAGTATGGAGCAATCTATGGGGCCATTATACAGCATGGAGCAATCTATGGGGCCATTATACAGCATGGAGCAATCTATGGGGCCATTATACAGCATGGAGCAATCTATGGGGCCATTATACAGCATAGGGCAATCTATGGGGCCATTATACAGCATGGAGCAATCTATAGGGCCATTACACTTATGGAGCAATCTATAGGGTCATTACACTTATGGAGCAATCTATAGGGCCATTACAGCATGGAGAAATCTATGGGGCCATTATACAGTATGGAGCAATCTATGGAGCCATTATGCAGTATGGAGCTATCTATTTGGCCATTATACAGCATGGAGCAATCTATGGGGCCATTATACTTATGGAGCAATCGATAGGGCCATTACAGCATGGGGCAATCTATGGGGCCATTACCGCGTGGAGCAATCTATGGGGCCATTATACTTATGGAGCAATCTATAGGGCCATTATACTTATGGAGCAATCTATGGGGCCATTACAGCATGGCGCAATCTATGGGGCCATTATACAGCATGGAGCAATCTATGGGGTCATTATACAGTAGGGAGCAATCTATGGGGCCATTATACAGTAGGGAGCAATCTATGGGGCCATTATACAGCAGGGAGCAATCTATGGAGCCATTATCCTTATGGAGCAATCTATAGGGCCATTACAGCATGGAGCAATCTATGGGGCCATTATACAGTAGGGAGCAATCTATGGGGCCATTATACTTATGGAGCAATCTATAGGACCATTACAGCATGCAGCAATCTGTGGAGCCATTATACTTATGGAGCAATCTATGGGGCCATTATGGAGCATGGAGCAATCTATAGGGCCATTACAGCATGGAGCAATCTATGGGGCCATTATACTTATTGCGCCATCTATGGGGCCATTATACAGCAATCTATGGGGCCATTATACAGCATGGAACAATCTATGGGGCCATTATTCAGCATGGGGCAATCTATGGGGCCATTATTCAGCATGGGGCAATCTATGGGGCCATTATACTTATGGAGCAATCTATAGGGCCATTACAGCATGGAGCAATCTATAGGGCCATTACAGCATTGAGCAATCTATGAGGCCATTACAGCATGGAGCAATCTATGCGGCCATTATACTTATGGAGCAATCTATAGGGCCATTACACTTATGGAGCAATCTATGGGGCCATTATACAGTATGGAGCAATCTATGGAGCCATTATGCAGTATGGAGCAATCTATGGGGCCATTATGCAGCATGGAGCAATCTATGGGGCCATTATACTTATGGAGCAATCTATGGGACCATTACAGCGTGCAGCAATCTATGGGGCCATTATACAGCATGGAACAATCTATGGGGCCATTATACAGCATGGGGCAATCTATGGGGCCATTATACAGCATGGAGCAATCTATGGGGCAATTATACTTATGAAGCAATCTATAGGGCCATTACAGCATGCAGCAATCTATGGAGCCATTATACAGCATGGAGCAATCTATGGGGCCATTATACTTATGGAGCCATCTATGGGGCCATTATACAGCATGGGGCAATCTATGGGGCCATTATTCAGCATGGAGCAATCTATGGGGCCATTATACTTATGGAGCAATCTATAGGGCCATTACAGCATGGAGCAATCTATGGGGCCATTACAGCATAGAGCAATCTATGAGGCCATTACAGCATGGAGCAATCTATGCGGCCATTATACTTATGGAGCAATCTATAGGGCCATTATACTTATGGAGCAATCTATAGGGCCATTATACAGTATGGAGCAATCTATGGAGCCATTATGCAGTATGGAGCAATCTATGGGACCATTACAGCGTGGAGCAATCTATGGGGCCATTATACAGCATGGAGCAATCTATGGGGCCATTATACAGCATGGGGCAATCTATGGGGCCATTATACAGCATGGGGCAATCTATGGGGCCATTATACAGCATGGGGCAATCTAAAGGGCCATTACAGCATGAAGCAATCTATGGGGCCATTATACAGCATGGAGCAATCTATGGGGCCATTATACTTATGGAGCAATCTATAGGGCCATTATACTTATGGAGCAATCTATGGGGCCATTATACAGTATGGAGCAATCTATGGGGCCATTATACAGTATGGAGCAATCTATGGGGCCATTACAGCATGGAGCAATGTATAGGGCCATTACAGCATGGAGCAATCTATGGGACCATTATACTTATGGAGCAATCTATGGGACCATTACAGCATGGAGCAATCTATGGGCCCATTATACTTATGGAGCAATCTATAGGGCCATTACAGCATGGAGCAATCTATGGGGCCATTATACTTATGGAACAATCTATGGGGCCATTACAGCATGGCGCAATCTATGGGGCCATTATACAGCATGGAGCAATCTATGGGGCCATTATACAGCATGGAGCAATCTATGGGGCCATTATACAGCATGGAGCAATCTATAGGGCCATTATACTTATGGAGCAATCTATGGGGCCATTATACTTATGGAGCAATCTATGGGGCCATTATACTTATGGAGCAATCTATGGGGCCATTACCGCATGGCGCAATCTATGGGGCCATTACCGCATGGAGCAATCTATGGGGCCATTACCGCATGGAGCAATCTATGGGGCCATTATACTTATGGAGCAATCTATAGGGCCATTATACTTATGGAGCAATCTATAGGGTCATTATATTTATGGAGCAATCTATAGGGCCATTATACTTATGGAGCAATCTATGGGGCCATTATACAGTATGGAGCAATCTATGGGGCCATTATACAGTATGGAGCAATCTATGGAGCCATTATGCAGTATGGAGCAATCTATGGGGCCATTATGCAGCATGGAGCAATCTATAGGGCCATTACAGCATGGAGCAATCTATGGGGCCATTATACTTATGGAGCAATCTATGGGACCATTACAGCGTGGAGCAATCTATGGGGCCATTATACAGCATGGGGCAATCTATGGGGCCATTATACAGCATGGGGCAATCTATGGGGCCATTATACAGTATGGAGCAATCTATGGGGCCATTACACTTATGGAGCAATCTATAGGGCCATTACAGCATGAAGCAATCTATGGGGCCATTATACAGCATGGAGCAATCTATGGGGCCATTATACTTATGGAGCAATCTATAGGGCCATTACATCATGGAGCAATCTATGGGGCCATTATACCATGGAGCAATCTATGGAGCCATTTTGCAGTATGAAGCAAACTATGGGGCCATTACAGCATGGAGCAATCTATGGGGCAATTACAGCATGAAGCAATCTATGGGGCCATCATACAGTATGGAGCAGTCTATGGGGCCATTATACAGTAGGGAGCAATCTATGGGGCCATTATACAGCATGGGGCAATCTATGGGGCCATTATACAGCATGGAGCAATCTATGGGGCCATTACAGGATGGAGCAATCTATGGGGCCATTATACTTATGGAGCAATCTATGGGGCCATTATACAGTAGGGAGCAATCTATGGGACCATTATACAGCATGGGGCAATCAATGGGGCCATTATACAGCATGGAGCAATCTAAGGGACCTTTATACTTATGGAGCAATCTATAGGACCATTACAGCATGGAGCAATCTATGGGGCCATTATACAGCATCGAGCAATCTATGGGTCCATTATACAGCATGGAGCAATCTATGGGGCCATTATCCTTATGGAGCAATCTATAGGGCCATTACAGCATGGAGCAATCTATGGGGCCATTATACTTATGGAGCAATCTATGGAGCCATTACAACATGGAGCAATCTATGGGGCCATAATACAGCATGGAGCAATCTATGGGGCCATAATACAGTAGGGCGCAATCTATGGGGCCATTATACGCATGCAGCAATCTATGGGGCCATTATACAGCATGGAGCAATCTATGGGGCCATTATACAGCAGGGAGCAATCTAGGGGGCCATTATACAGCATGGGGCAATCTATGGGGCCATTATTCAGCATGGAGCAATCTATGGGGCCATTATACTTATGGAGCAATCTATAGGGCCATTACAGCATGGAGCAATCTATGGGGCCATTACAGCATAGAGCAATCTATGAGGCAATTACAGCATGGAGCAATCTATGCGGCCATTATACTTATGGAGCAATCTATAGGGCCATTATACTTATGGAGCAATCTATGGGGCCATTATACTTATGGAGCAATCTATGGGGCCATTATACAGTATGGAGCAATCTATGGAGCCATTATGCAGTATGGAGCAATCTATGGGGCCATTATGCAGCATGGAGCAATCTATGGGGCCATTACAGCATGGAGCAATCTATGGGGCCATTATACTTATGGAGCAATCTATGGGACCATTACAGCGTGGAGCAATCTATGGGGCCATTATACAGCATGGAGCAATCTATGGGGCCATTATACAGCATGGGGCAATCTATGGGGCCATTATACAGCATGGGGCAGTCTATGGGGCCATTATACAGCATGGGGCAATCTAAAGGGCCATTACAGCATGAAGCAATCTATGGGGCCATTATACAGCATGGAGCAATCTATGGGGCCATTATACTTATGGAGCAATCTATAGGGCCATTATACTTATGGAGCAATCTATGGGGCCATTATACAGTATGGAGCAATCTATGGGGCCATTACAGCATGGAGCAAAGTATAGGGCCATTACAGCATGGAGCAATCTATGGGGCCATTATACTTATGGAGCAATCTATGGGACCATTTCAGCATGGAGCAATCTATGGGCCCATTATACTTATGGAGCAATCTATAGGGCCATTACAGCATGGAGCAATCTATGGGGCCATTATACTTATGGAACAATCTATGGGGCCATTACAGCATGGCGCAATCTATGGGGCCATTATACAGCATGGAGCAATCTATGGGGCCATTATACAGCATGGAGCAATCTATGGGGCCATTATACAGCATGGAGCAATCTATGGGGCCATTATACAGCATGGAGCAATCTATGGGGCCATTATACTTATGGAGCAATCTATGGGGCCATTATACTTATGGAGCAATCTATGGGGCCATTATACTTATGGAGCAATCTATGGGGCCATTACCGCATGGCGCAATCTATGGGGCCATTACCGCATGGAGCAATCTATGGGGCCATTACCGCATGGAGCAATCTATGGGGCCATTATACTTATGGAGCAATCTATAGGGCCATTATACTTATGGAGCAATCTATAGGGTCATTATATTTATGGAGCAATCTATAGGGCCATTATACTTATGGAGCAATCTATGGGGCCATTATACAGTATGGAGCAATCTATGGGGCCATTATACAGTATGGAGCAATCTATGGAGCCATTATGCAGTATGGAGCAATCTATGGGGCCATTATGCAGCATGGAGCAATCTATAGGGCCATTACAGCATGGAGCAATCTATGGGGCCATTATACTTATGGAGCAATCTATGGGACCATTACAGCGTGGAGCAATCTATGGGACCATTATACAGCATGGGGCAATCTATGGGGCCATTATACAGCATGGGGCAATCTATGGGGCCATTATACAGCATGGAGCAATCTATGGGGCCATTATACTTATGGAGCATTCTATAGGGCCATTACATCATGGAGCAATCTATGGGGCCATTATACCATGGAGCAATCTATGGAGCCATTTTGCAGTATGAAGCAAACTATGGGGCCATTACAGCATGGAGCAATCTATGGGGCAATTACAGCATGAAGCAATCTATGGGGCCATCATACAGTATGGAGCAGTCTATGGGGCCATTATACAGTAGGGAGCAATCTATGGGGCCATTATACAGCATGGGGCAATCTATGGGGCCATTATACAGCATGGAGCAATCTATGGGGCCATTACAGGATGGAGCAATCTATGGGGCCATTATACTTATGGAGCAATCTATGGGGCCATTATACAGTAGGGAGCAATCTATGGGACCATTATACAGCATGGGGCAATCAATGGGGCCATTATACAGCATGGAGCAATCTAAGGGACCTTTATACTTATGGAGCAATCTATAGGACCATTACAGCATGGAGCAATCTATGGGGCCATTATACAGCATCGAGCAATCTATGGGTCCATTATACAGCATGGAGCAATCTATGGGGCCATTATCCTTATGGAGCAATCTATAGGGCCATTACAGCATGGAGCAATCTATGGGGCCATTATACTTATGGAGCAATCTATGGGGCCATAATACAGTAGGGCGCAATCTATGGGGCCATTATACGCATGCAGCAATCTATGGGGCCATTATACAGCATGGAGCAATCTATGGGGCCATTATACAGCATGGAGCAATCTATGGAGCCATTATGCAGTATGGAGCAATCTATGGAGCCATTACAGCATGGAGCAATCTATGGGGCCATTATACTTATGGAGCAATCTATGGGGCCATTATACTTATGGAGCCATCTATTGGGCCATTATACAGCAATCTATGGGGCCATTATACAGCATGGAACAATCTATGGGGCCATTATACAGCAGGGAGCAATCTAGGGGGCCATTATACAGCATGGGGCAATCTATGGGGCCATTATACTTATGGAGCAATCTATAGGGCCATTACAGCATGGAGCAATCTATGGGACCATTACAGCATGGAGCAATCTATGAGGCCATTACAGCATGGAGCAATCTATGAGGCCATTATACTTATGGAGCAATCTATAGGGCCATTACACTTATGGAGAAATCTATGGGGCCATTATACAGTATGGAGCAATCTATGGAGCCATTATGCAGTATGGAGCAATCTATGGGGTCATTATGCAGCATGGAGCAATCTATGGGGTCATTACAGCATGGAGCAATCTATGGGGCCATTATACTTATGGAGCAATCTATGGGACCATTACAGCGTGGAGCAATCTATGGGGCCATTATACAGCGTGCAGCAATCTATGGGGCCATTATACAGCATGGAACAATCTATGGGGCCATTATACAGCATGGGGCAATCTATGGGGCCATTATACAGCATGGAGCAATCTATGGGGCCATTATACTTATGAAGCAATCTATAGGGCCATTACAGAATGCAGCAATCTATGGGGCCATTATACAGCATGGAGCAATCTGTGGAGCCATTATACTTATGGAGCAATCTATGGGGCCATTATGGAGCATGGAGCAATCTATAGGGCCATTACAGCACGGAGCCATCTATGGGGCCATTATACAGCAATCTATGGGGCCATTATACAGCATGTAACAATCTATGGGGCCATTATACAGCAGGGAGCAATCTATGGGGCCATTATACAGCATGGGACAATCTATGGGGCCATTATACAGCATGGGGCAATCTATGGGGCCATTATACAGCATGGGGCAATCTATGGGGCCATTATTCAGCATGGGGCAATCTATGGGGCCATTATACTTATGGAGCAATCTATAGGGCCATTACAGCATGGAGCAATCTATGGGGCCATTACAGCATGGAGCAATCTATGAGGCCATTACAGCATGGAGCAATCTATAGGGCCATTATACAGCATGGAGCAATCTATGGGGCCATTATACTTATGGAGCAATCTATGGGGCCATTACAGCATGGAGCAATCTATGGGTCCATTATACAGTAGGGAGCAATCTATGGGGCCATTATACTTATGGAGCAATCTATAGGGCCATTACAGCATGCAGCAATCTATGGGGCCATTATACAGCATGGAGCAATCTATGGAGCCATTATACAGTATGGAGCAATCTATGGGGCCATTATACAGCATGGAGCAATCTATGGAGCCATTATACAGTATGGAGCAATCTATGGGGCCATTATACAGCATGGAGCAATCTATGGGGCCATTATACTTATGGAGCAATCTATGGGGCCATTATACAGTATGGAGCAATCTATGGGGCCATTATACAGTATGGAGCAATCTATGGGGCCATTATACAGTATGGAGCAATCTATGGAGCCATTATGCAGCATGGAGCAATCTATGGGGCCATTATGGAGCATGGAGCAATCTATGGGACCATTATACTTTTGGAGCAATCTATGGGGCCATTACAGCATGGATCAATCTATAGGGCCATTATACTTATGGAGCAATCTATGGGGCCATTATACAGCAGGGAGCAATCTATGGGGCCATTATACAGCAGGGAGCAATCTATGGGGCCATTATACAGCATGGAGCAATCTATGGGGCCATTATACAGCATGGAGCAATCTATGAGGCCATTACAGCATGGAGCAATCTATGGGGCCATTATCCTTATGGAGAAATCTATTGGGCCATTATACAGCAGGGAGCAATCTACGGGGCCATTATACAGTAGGGAGCAATCTATGGGGCCATTATACAGCATGGAGCAATCTATGGGGCCATTATACAGCATGGAGCAATCTATGGGGCCATTATACAGCATGGAGCAATCTATGGGGCCATTATACTTATGGAGCAATCTATGGGGCCATTACAGCATGGAGCAATCTATGGGGCCATTACAGCATGGAGCAATCTATAGGGCCATTACAGCATGGAGCAATCTATAGGGCCATTATACTTATGGAGCAATCTGTAGGGCCTTTATACTTATGGAGCAATCTGTAGGGCCATTACAGCATGGGGCAATCTATGGAGCCATTACGGCATGGAGCAATCTATGGGGCCATTATACTTATGGAGCAATCTATAGGGCCATTATACTTATGGAGCAATCTATAGGGCCATTACAGCATGGAGCAATCTATGGGGCCATAATACAGTATGGAGCAATCTATGGGGCCATTATGCAGCATGGAGCAATCTATGGGGCCATTACAGCATGGGGCAATCTATGGGGCCATTATACTTATGGAGCAATCTATGGGGCCATTATACTTATGGAGCAATATATGGGGCCATTATACAGCATGGAGCAATCTATGGGGCCATTATACAGTAGGGAGAAATCTATGGGACCATTATACAGCATGGGGCAATCTATGGGGCCATTACAGCATGGAGCAATCTATGGGGCCATTATACTTGTGGAGCAATCTATAGGGCCATTACAGTATGGAGCAATCCATGGGGCCATTATGCAGCATGGAGCAATCTATGAGGCCATTATGTTGCATGGAACAATCTATGAGGCAATTAATGTATGGAGCAATCTATAGGGCCATTACTGCATGGAGCAAGCTATAGGGCCATTACAGCATGGAGCAATCTATGGGGCCATTATACTTATGGAGCAATCTATGGGGCCATTACAGCATGGAGCAATCTATGGGGCCATTACAGGATGGAGCAATCTATGGGGCCATTACAGGATGGAGCAATCTATGGGGCCATTATACTTATGGAGCAATCTATAGGGCCATTACAGCATGGAGCAATCTATGGGGCCATTACAGCATGGAGCAATCTATGGGGCCATTACAGCATGGAGCAATCTATGGGGCCATTACAGTATGGAGCAATCTATGGGGCCATTACAGTATGGAGCAATCTATGGGGCCATTACAGTATGGAGCAATCTATGGGGCCATTACAGTATGGAGCAATCTATGGGGCCATTACAGTATGGAGCAATCTATGGGGCCATTACAGTATGGAGCAATCTATGGGGCCATTACAGTATGGAGCAATCTATGGGGCTATTATACAATATGGAGCAATCTATGGGGCTATTATACAATATGGAGCAATCTATGGGGCCATTATACTTATGGAGCAAACTAGGGGGCCATTATACTTATGGAGCAATCTATGGGGCCATTATGCAGCATGGAGCAATCTAGGGGGCCATTATACTTATGGAGCAATCTAGGGGGCCATTATACATTATGGAGCAATCTATGGGGCCATTATGCAGCATGGAACAATCTATGGGGTCATTATACAGTATGGAGCAATCTATGGGGCCATTATACAGTATGGAGCAATCTATGGGGCCATTACAGCATGGAGCAATCTATGGGGCCATTACAGCATGGAGCAATCTATGGGGCCATTATACAGTATGGAGCCATTATACAGTATGGAGCAATCTATGGGGCCATTGTGCAGTATGGAGCCATTATACAGTATGGAGCAATCTATGGGGCCATTACGCAGCATGTAGCAATATATGGGGCCATTTTACAGTATGGAAGAATATATTGGGCCATTATGCAGCATGGAGCAACATATGGGGCCATTATACAGTATGGAGCAATCTATGGAGCCTTTATACAGTATGGAGCAATCTATGGGGCCATTATGCAGCATGGAGCAATATATGGGGCCATTATGCAGCATGGAGCAATATATGGGGCCATTTTACAGCATGGAACAATTTATGGAGCCATTAAACAGTATGGGGCAATATATGGGGCCATTATGCAGCATGGAGCAATCTATGGGGTCATTATGCAGCATGGAGCAATCTATGGGGTCATTATGCAGCATGGAGCAATCTATGGGGCCATTATACAGTATGGAGCACTATATGGGGCCATTATACAGTATGGAGCACTATATGGGGCCATTATACAGTATGGAGCACTATATGGGGCCATTATACAGTATGGAGCACTATATGGGGCCATTATACAGTATGGAGCACTATATGGGGCCATTATACAGTATGGAGCACTATATGGGGCCATTATACAGTATGCAGCATCATGTGGGGCCATTATACAGTATGCAGCATCATGTGGGGCCATTATACAGTATGGAGTTTTATATGGGGCCATTATACAATATGCAGCATCATGTGGGGCCATTATAGTATGGAGCAATGTATGGGGCCATTACAGTGTGGAGCAATCTATGGGGCCATTATGCAGCATGGAGCAATCTATGAGGCCATTATGTTGCATGGAACAATCTATGAGGCAATTAATGTATGGAGCAATCTATGGGGCCATTACAGTATGGAGCAATCTAGGGGCTATTATACAATATGGAGCAATCTATGGGGCCATTATACAATATGGAGCAATCTATGGGGCCATTATGCAGCATGGAGCAATCTAGGGGGCCATTATACTTATGGAGCAATCTAGGGGGCCATTATACATTATGGAGCAATCTATGGGGCCATTATGCAGCATGGAACAATCTATGGGGTCATTATACAGTATGGAGCAATCTATGGGGCCATTATACAGTATGGAGCAATCTATGGGGCCATTACAGCATGGAGCAATCTATGGGGCCATTACAGCATGGAGCAATCTATGGGGCCATTATACAGTATGGAGCCATTATACAGTATGGAGCAATCTATGGGGCCATTGTGCAGTATGGAGCCATTATACAGTATGGAGCAATCTATGGGGCCATTACGCAGCATGTAGCAATATATGGGGCCATTTTACAGTATGGAAGAATATATTGGGCCATTATGCAGCATGGAGCAACATATGGGGCCATTATACAGTATGGAGCAATCTATGGAGCCTTTATACAGTATGGAGCAATCTATGGGGCCATTATGCAGCATGGAGCAATATATGGGGCCATTATGCAGCATGGAGCAATATATGGGGCCATTTTACAGCATGGAACAATTTATGGAGCCATTAAACAGTATGGGGCAATATATGGGGCCATTATGCAGCATGGAGCAATCTATGGGGTCATTATGCAGCATGGAGCAATCTATGGGGTCATTATGCAGCATGGAGCAATCTATGGGGCCATTATACAGTATGGAGCACTATATGGGGCCATTATACAGTATGGAGCACTATATGGGGCCATTATACAGTATGGAGCACTATATGGGGCCATTATACAGTATGGAGCACTATATGGGGCCATTATACAGTATGGAGCACTATATGGGGCCATTATACAGTATGGAGCACTATATGGGGCCATTATACAGTATGCAGCATCATGTGGGGCCATTATACAGTATGCAGCATCATGTGGGGCCATTATACAGTATGCAGCATCATGTGGGGCCATTATACAGTATGGAGTTTTATATGGGGCCATTATACAATATGCAGCATCATGTGGGGCCATTATAGTATGGAGCAATGTATGGGGCCATTACAGTGTGGAGCAATCTATGGGGCCATTATGCAGCATGGAGCAATCTATGAGGCCATTATGTTGCATGGAACAATCTATGAGGCAATTAATGTATGGAGCAATCTATGGGGCCATTACAGTATGGAGCAATCTAGGGGCTATTATACAATATGGAGCAATCTATGGGGCCATTATACAATATGGAGCAATCTATGGGGCCATTATGCAGCATGGAGCAATCTATGGGGCCATTTCAGTATGGAGCAATCTATGGGGCCCATTATACTGTATGGAGGTTTATGTGGGGCCCATTATTCTGTATGGAGGACTTTGTGGTGCCCATAATTCTGTATGGAGGACTATGTGGGGGCCGGGAATTGGATGTTTCGCCCCCAGCAGTTCGCCCCCAGCAATTCGCCCCCGGGTACATTTCACCCCCGCACAGTTTGCCCCCAGGATGTTTCGCCCCGAACATTTCGCCCCCAGCAGTTTGCCCCCAGGATGTTTCGCCCCGAACATTTCGCCCCCAGCAGTTTGCCCCCAGGATGTTTCGCCCCGAACATTTCGCCCCCAGCAGTTTGCCCCCAGGATGTTTCGCCCCGAACTTTTCGCCCCCAGCAGTTTGCCCCCAGGATGTTTCGCCCCGAACATTTCGCCCCCAGCAGTTTGCCCCCAGGATGTTTCGCCCCGAACATTTCGCCCCCAGCAGTTCGCCCCCAGGATGTTTTGTCTCTAGCAATTTGCTCCTGGATCTTTCGCATACGGGAAAGACCTGCCTGAACTGAACTTTGGCAGGTTCGCTTATCACTAATAATACACCATATGAGTCTAAGATATAGAATTCTGATCAAATGAGTTTTTTTTATTCTAAAACATTGTTTTCTAGATAAGTCATTTTACAAACAGACAGGAAAATAGTAGGATTTCATTGGTTACTAAGGAGGTCGAGCCCCCTTGGTAGCAGAACGGATCCTGGCTCCCTGTGATACATTCAGGGCTGCTTGTTCACAGCCCTCTGCAAAGCTCCCCTTCACCCTCCGCTCATGTGCTCTGTCCTGGACAAGAGGAGGGCTCCCCCCCGCCTGTGTAAAGCCGTTACAGGACGGAACACATAGGGGGGGGCTCTGCAGAAGGCTGTAAACCAGCAGCCCTTTATACATCATAGGGAATCTATTGTTACGGTAGTTGCATGCTCCTGTGCAGCCACAGCCTCTAGAATCCATCCACAAGTTCTGCTACTAAGGAGAAACAACCTCCTTAGCCACCACTGAAATCCTGCAGCACATGGAGCTGTAACTTGGAGGAGACTTTTCACACAGAAGTGAAGCTGCTGGAAGGTCTCCTTTGGAAATGAATATCATGGGCACAGGTACTATAACAGAACTTATGTTTTTTGGAGAGTTCTGCTTTAACTGTATATATCAAAACTGTTGTAACAAGAAACATAAAAAGGTATAGAGGGGAAGGATTAGAGAAAAAGAGAAAAGACAAATTACAGGTTATAATGCTTGAATGATTTTACAGCTAAAAACACTGCTCTCAAAACATACAATATGTGACCATGAACTAAAATCCAAAGCTGTAGGCAATGCCTCTCAGATAATCCATCACGCTTCTATTATTGAAATCTTGCTCGATACGTTTAACCCTTGCTGAAATTGCAGCATACTTTTTGTTTCTTGCAGCGATGGGATTTCCTGCTATTATCTGAATAATTTCAAAACTATGGAGCTCTTGCTGATGTTTCAGACAGTTAATGAACCGGTATATATTTTGGAAAAGAGTACCACATGTTTCTCGAAAGCTACGGTGCCATCCTTCGACATCATTATTTGTTCGCTGTTGATCATTCAGTGTTCGTTCATACACATTCCAGAGTTGAACTGGAAACAAAGGTGCTTGACGTCCTCTGCGATTCATTCGACCGATATTAGCTGTCTTCAAAATAGTTGGTGATAGGTATTGCTTCTTGTGGAAAGTCAGGATCTTCCACCAATTCTTCAAATGATTGCACAACATTCTGTAGTGGTATAAAGGCCAGGGCAGGTATCATGCGTATCCAACGGGCAAATTCATGGTCACCTTGGTATTGCATCTTGAGTCCTTCATTTTGAACTTTACGCCAAACCGACTGTGATAGGTGGAGAAAGCAACCAGTCTTCTCAAGGTTGGGGAATTCACTTTCAAATGTCTGTATTGCAGCTAGTTCAAAATCCAACATCAGGTTGTCTGGCTGCCGTCCAGGCTGCAAGTTCTTCAGCTCTTGCAGCAACCTCTGGTATGTAGAACAGCTCTGGTCTGTCAGCAAGGTGCACACTAGCGGAACAACAAGGCCGCTATGGACTACATGGATTGTGTAAAGCTGCTTAAACAAGGCTGGTGTAGTGAAAAACATGCCATCAGCAAACCACTCTTTAGTTTGTGCCAGTAGATGGAGATTGTCTCTTGTTCCAAATATCAACATACGGCTGTGTCCATTTCCTAATTTAAAATGAAAGTATTAGTAGAGGAAATAACAGAAAAAGTGTAACAAGCATCAGACAGATAATTTTGGGATGAATTCACAAAAAAAAATATCCTAATCAGAAGCCTCTGTTCATATCTCACATTAAAAACTCACATTTTGCTCCAGATTTTCTGATTTCATAACTGAAGCAAAATCTAGTGTAAAGGGGCCAACCAATACTTTTTGACAACATATATTGTCCCAGTGGAAAATGATATATTTTTGTTTAAAAAAAAAAATTATGCATAATGGAATTGTTTTAATACAATGTTAAATAGTTAAGTAGCTTACCAGAGTCATGCAGAAGGTACTGCTGCTGGACACCATCAATACTGATCTCCTGAAACTCCTGGGGGATAACAAGTTGATCAAGGGTTTGAGGGAACCTTGGAATATTGCCAAGCTGCCTTGCTAATCGTATTGTTCTCTTCAGTGATGCTTTCCTTGGGAGAAGTGCTACAACATTAGAATGGGCTCCTGAAACGACGTCTGTGAGAATCTGTTGTGGTGTCTCCCGTGTTGTCCTTGTCCTGGTCCTGCCACATTAACAAGTCGGATTGCTTCAGGTCTTGCAGCTGGTGCTGCGTGACTGTGAAGATTGACTACTTTCACAACTTTGCCAGATTCTTCATTGGTCCAAACACGTCCCATGCAAGTCGACCGTTTTTCACATACCCAGATGGAATGGACATCATCAGCGGTTCGTTTGGAAAATAAGTAAATGTGATTCTCATGGACCAACTTCCTCCTTCCACGTTTGGACAGAACTGAATTCATAGTTGTAGAAAGTGAATTGCTGTGGAAGCGGACTGATTTTTTGTGGCAGTACACGTCTCTCTTTGTGGAGATTTCAGACACTGCTATATTCTGATGTACAAATGGAATAAAAGCTAGTCTAATGTAACTTGCAGGACACCTGACCTGCTACTTGTTACATCTGCAACAAAACTTGCAACAAAGCAGGCCCGTGCTGGGTCAGGTAAAAGTTCAAAATGGTTTTGATTTTAGGCCTCTTGCACACTGTAATTTTAGAGTGGTTTCACACTTGTGTTTGGGGCCGCCAGAGGTCGATCCGCTCTGGATCTGACATCCAGCTGACCCCGGGGCAATGCTGGCAGAATGCTGGCATTCTGCTTGCATTGCCCATAGATGTGAACGGCTGGGTTCCGCGATCTGCAGCCGCCCGTTCGCTTTCGTAATACCGCATTCCGCTATCAGTGTCAGAACAAAAAGAAAAGCATTTTCTTCTTTTCATTCCGCTGCAGGTTAGCGGAACGGCGGCATTACAGAAGCGAACGGGAGGCCTGTAGTACATATGTAGTGGAAGTGTGAAAGCACCCTTATGCTGCCACTGTTTTAGAACTCCAAAGCATGTGCTTTACTAGCATTTTTGAGAGCACTTTTGTGAGCGCTCTCGGTAATGACCCATAAGATACAGGCTATTGATGAACGCTAAGTGCTCAAAAATAGCTCCTGTAATAAAATAAAAAGAGCTGGCCGAAACAACACCTCGCTTTTCCAGCCATTGACTTATATATTCAAAATTGGCAATCTTCTTAGCAATTTTCCAGTGCTTAGCACTTGGGAAAGTGCCTACTGTGAAAGAGGTCATAGGGCTAAAACACAAGGCCGAAATTCCCTGCCTAATTTGGGGCCAAAACATCTGGGGGCAAAAAGCTGGGGGCGAAATGTTCGGGGGCGAAACATCCTGGGGGCGAAATGTGCGGGGGCGAAACATCCTGGGGGCGAAATGTACCTGGGGGCAAACTGCTGGGGGCGAAACTTCCTAGAACCGTTTGAGGGTACCGTTGAATCGCTCACACAAACCATTGGTTTGGGGATGATACGTGCTCGATACCAGATGCTGCACCTGCATTTTCTTACATAGGGCCTCCATTAAGCAACACATGAACTGGGTCCCCTGGTCGGTAAGCATCTCACTGGGGAAGCCTACTCGCGAAAAGATGGCCAAGAGGGCGTCCGACACCTTATCCGCCCTAATTGAGGACAGGGCTACTGCCTCCGGATACTGGGTAGCATAGTCTATCACAGTAAGGATGAAACGTTTTCCAGAGCTGCTGGGTATGGCCAGTGGTCCCACAATGTCCACAACAATCCTCTGGAAAGGCTCCTCTATCACTGGCAAAGATATCAGGGGGGGCATTGGGAGCCGGCCCTGACTTTCCCACTCTTTGACACGTGGTACAGGAGTGACAGTAGTTCACCACATCTGTCCTCATTTTGGGCCAATAAAAGTAGTGAGACAGCCGGGCCTTGGTTTTGCTGACCCCCAAGTGTCCAGCAAGTGGAATCTCATGGGCGATCTGCAACAACTCACCCCTGAATTGGTAGGGGACGACCAGCTGTCTTCCCCTCAGCCACTCCTGTTGGGGTGTACAGGGAACTGTCTCCCAGTACAACCTCCTATGGTCCCACAATACCCTCTCCTTATCCGACTCGGAGGTGGGTTTCTCAGCGAGGCTCCTTAACGCCTCTAGGCTAGCATCTGAGTGCAGAGCTGCTTGAAACTCCTGGCTGGAGGAAGCCAGAAGTGAGGTTAAGGCCACGTCCTCACTGGGACCGGCTCTGGGTCCCTAACGGATTCCGTTATTCCTCTGTCCGAGGAGGGTCCAGAAGGCAGGGCGTTACTTGCGTTCTGGGCACTCTGACTGCGGGTAACAGCGGCTATATAGGCCGTCTCCCCGGGGAATAACACCGTCCCATCAGCCTGCGCGGCTATGCGTGCCACTTCCCCATCCTCCCCCATTACCTCAGGCGCAGTGCTACTTATGGGGCAGCTACCATCAGCCAGATCACCGTCTGTTGTGACACTGGTCGCTGGCACAGCACCACCTGCTTCATGGTCCCCGTGCCTCTCTCCATTACCCATAGCACTGACACTTGCTCCTGCTAGGGGATCTTCAGCAATATCACCCTGCAGCGTGACATGGCTGAGTTCTCCTGTACCTTCAAATACATCATCATCAGGTAAAGCTTTGACATTCACATTATCAGCATTAACCTTGACAACTGTATCAGATCGGGCAGGGGTGTCAGGGATATAATAAGCAAATATCCTCCCCAAATCAGATCCCAACAAAACATTTGCAGGCAGGTTTTCAGATACTCCCACTTCCTTCACCCCACTCCCCGCACCCTAATCAATAAAAACCTGGGCAAGGGGCATCGGACACCACCAATCCCGGTGACAGCCAGGGTCTTTCCTGGAATAAGCTCTTCAGCGGACTCCATTTCGGGTCGGATGAGGGTTCGTTCGGCCCCAGTGTCCTTGAGGCCTACAGTGACAGTATCCACCACAGTGACAGACTGCAAGTTTTCACAGGCCCTCCCAACCGGCCCACCCACCAAAAGAATTGATGCATTAGGCCCTGGGACCTTGGATGGGGGGTTCTTCCTCTGCTTCTCTGGGCAAGTGGCGCTGAAATGACAAGTCTGGTTGCAGAAATAACACTTGCGGGCATCAGATGCAGGCCGGGCGTTGGTAACGGGGACAAGGCCTCCAGAAGGTCGGATGCTGGGGCAGGGATGGCGGTTGATGGCTTACCCCCTTTCCAGCTGGCAACGCCCGGCTTCCGCACCTCCGGTTGGCCTTGTAGGTGTCTGCGATCTGCGCTGCTTTATTGGCATCTGGTGGCTCCCGATCCATTACCTCAGTCGGACACAGATGCAGGAACTGGTCTTTCACCATCAGGTCCTTTAACTGCTCAAAGGTGGTCGCTGACAGTCCTTGGATCCACTGCTTGAAGTTGGTTCTGAGCCCATGCACCACATCGCTGTAACTGTCGTGCGGTCCACGTTGGAGGTTCCGGAACTTTTTACAGTACACCTCAGGAGTCAGTTGGAACCTCTGGATTAGGGCCTGCTTAATGGCATCATAGTTCCCATCTAGGCCCTGAGGAAGAGCCACAAACACATCCAGAGCTTTGCCTCGCAGCCCTGCAGTTAAGTACCGGGCCCACTGGTCCACAGGCAGCTGGTACTGTCTGCAAGTCTTTTCAAAACCCCTCAGAAAGGTGTCGAGGTCGCGGTCCTTTAACATCACAGGAAAATGCTCTGGACGGGGTTTAAACAGGGTCGCATTGTTGGTCTCACCGTTCCGTGAGGTGGATGGTGAGATCCTGAGCTGGGCCATCTGCAGTTCATGGGCCTTCTGAGCTTGGGCCTGCCGCTCGGCCTCTCGCTCGGCTCTCTCTGCCTCTGACTGGGCTTGGGCCTCCGCTCGTCAGCCTCCTGGTGCTGCTGAATTACTTTCAGCCGTCCTTCATGATCCTCTGCAGGAAGTTGCTGTAGAGCCATCTGCAGATAAGGGTCCAGGCTGCCCTGGTCGCTGACGCGGCATGCGTCTACAGGTGGGACCCCTGCAGCAGTACTGTCCATATCTTGGCTGACCCCTGGCCCTGCTGAGGTCTGGAGAAGGGCTTGCTCTGCCTCCAGTTGCGCCAGCGCAGCAGCCATTTGTTCTTTGTTTTTGCCGAGGGGGTCCATGCCTTTGGTTATACATATTCCAATAAGAGTGTCCATTTTCTGCTGGCTGTACCAGAACTCCCCAACAATGACCTTGATCACCAAAATACAAATAGAAAGAAAAAACGAAGAAGGGTAGGGGTGACTGCTGCACATACAGTATTGTCTCAGATCTAATAAACACTGAGTTCAATCTTCAAAACTTTTGTGCAGGGTCCAGGTAAGAACCGTGCAAGTTTTTAGTGAGAGGAATGATTGCTCAAACCAGATCACTAATGTCCTATGATCCCACCGCTTGCCACCAATTGTCAGGAAAACTTGGTCAGACCTTGCAGCACTCTGGCACCCCCTTATCCTGCTGGTGAAACACGGTATTGACCGAGGATAAGCAACAGGGCGCAGCTGCTCTCATTTATGTCGACTATTGCGGCACGTGATGTGACAGGATGTATATATACCACCAGTTCCGTCCAGGAACGTATATATACCTCAATCCCACCACCCTCAACCACAATATCACATAAATACACCGTATGCTGCCACCACCGATCTCTTAACAGGTGGATCGGGTACCCGTTCGGTAACGTGAATTAGCGGGTGAGGAACGGGTTTGCTCAACATAGGACAAGAAGAACGAAGCTAGTAAATAATAATTTACTCCTGAAAGTTAGCAGTGTTTGCAAAAGATATACAAGATATTATAAAAGACAATTTACATATATGCACAAAACAGTTATTAAAATAAAAGGGGTAAATAATAGCAAAACCTGAGCCACGAGGAGATGGTCTCAGATTCTGTGGCGGGGACGGCTCCCCGGAAATTAGGTGTGATTCCTCCACGCAGCGAGGAGTGCTTGCATCTGACGTCCCTGGGTCGGAATGAGCCAACATGGACGTTCTGGTTTTTAGTAAGGAGGCAAAACACTAGGACACACCCATGTTGTTTACCTCACACGGGGGCTCGGTTTTGTGAACCCACCCAGCTGCACAAGACATAAAAATCCTTCATCTTCCATATCTTGGTATGGGGGGGCCCACATCCAAGATGGATACATCATGTTTGCCGTCACCAATATTCACGGAGATTGATATCAAATTTGATATTTCTATGATGTTCAGAAGCTCAGAACCCATTTCCTAGGTTTCTGGTGGTTTCCCAGTTATGAAAGATACATCATAACTGGAAAAAGGTGAGCATCCCAAAAATGTGGTCCATGTGTTTGTGACAGTCATGTGCATTGTTAACCCCTTAACATTTGACGTACTAATACGCGTCTGTGCCCTGGGACTTAAGAGCCAGACCCGTATTAGTACGTCATGGCGATCGCGCGCGCATACAGGCTGTGCGGGCGCGATCGCCGCCGGGTGTCAACTGATTGTCACAGCTGACACCCGGTACTATGTGCAGGGAGCGGTCACGCACCGCTCCCAGCACATTAACCCCCGCGATGCTGCGATCGAAGTCGATCGCAGCATTGCGGTGGCAAGGGGAGGTGATCGCAGATACTCACCTCCTCTTCCGTCTTCCAGCGCTGTCTGCCGTGGCTTCCAGGATGTTGCCATGATGACCCGATGTTGTCATGACAACATCCGGGTCACCAGACAGCAGGAAGATTTTTTGGACATGCGCAGTGCATCTCCAAAAATCTTCTCCCTGTCCAGCGCTGACAGCCTGCATGACACAGGGATGGTGCTGCATTCCTGTGCCATGCAGGCGATCAGAGAAAAAAAAGTGAAAGTCCCATAGTGGGACAAAGTAATAAAGTATAAAAACTATCAGAAAGTGAAAAAAAAAATAAAAAAAATTGTAAAAATATATATATAAAAAAATAAAAATAAAAAAAAATAATCCACCAAAAATAAAAATATAATGTACCCATCAATGAATATTATTATATATAAAAAAAAAAAAAAAACAATAAAAGTACACATATTTGGTATCGCCACGTCCGGAACAACCAGACCTATAAAACTGTCCCACTAGTTAACCCCTTCAGTGAACACGTTAAAAAATAAAAATAAAAAACGAAGCAAAAAACAATGCTTTATCACCATACCGCCAAACAAAAAATGGAATAACACGCGATCAAAAAGACAAATATAAATAAAAATGGTACCGCTGAAAAAGTCATCTCGTCCCGCAAAAAACAAGCTGCCATACAGCTCCATCAGCCAAAAAATAAAAAAGTTATAGCTCTCAGAATAAAGCTATGCTAAAAAATATTTTTTTCTATAAAATTGCTTTTATTATGTAAAAGTGCAAAACATAGAAATACGATATAAATGTGGTACCGCTGTAAACGTACTGACCCAAAGAATAAAGCTGCCTTATCAATTTTACCACACGCGGAACAGAATAAAAAAAAAAAAAAAAAAACAATTCCTGAATTGTTGTTTTTTGTTTATTCTGCCTCCAAAAATCGGAATAGAAAGCGATCAAAAAATGTCACGTGCCTGAAAATGGCACCAATAACAACGTCAACTCATCCCGCAAAAAAAAAGCCGTCAAATGACTGTCTGCCAAAATCTGGAAAAATTATAGCTCTCAAAATATGGCGATGCAAAAACTAGATTTTACAAAAAATGCGTCTTTTAGTGTGTGACAGCTGTCAGTCATAAAAACCCCATATGATTCTGGTATCTCTGTAATCACACCGACCTGAAGAATAAGGTCATCTAATCACTTATACTGCATGAGGAACGGCGTAAAAAATAAACTCTCGAGTTGTGCTAGGGTTAGGGTTGTGCTACGGTTAGGGTTGTGCTACGGTTAGGGTTGTGATGGGGTTGGGATTTTTTTCAAAAGTAAGAAAAAAAGATGACGATATGGCGACTAGTGTTGAGCGCAAGTGCTCGCTACTTGAGTTTGCATCGGGTGTTCTGGTATGCATTGAGTATCGTGGGTATTTGAGTGACATGCTCGAGTCTCCGCCCCATATGCTTCACGGCCCAAAAAACTTTGCGGGGATTGCCTGCCATGCACGAGCGATCCCTGCATGTTTTTTTTTGGGTGTCTAATAACCGTGAAACATCCGGGCGGGGACTCGAGCATTTCACTCAAGCACACGCAGTACATGGTGCATACCTGAGTACCCGATGCAAACTCAAGTAGCGAGCACTTGCGCTCAAGACTAATGACAACTTATTCAATATGATGACCTAATGTTATCAAATTCTGTGTCGTACCTCCAAATGCAACATGGTGTCCACTAACAAATTGTCGGCTCAAATTGTTAGCGGACACCATGTTGCATTTGGAGAGTCCCTGTGTGCCCAAACATTGGAGCTCCCCCACAAGTGACCCCATTTTGGAAACTAGACCCCCCAAGGCACCTATCTAGATGCATAGTGAGCACTTGGAACCCTTAGGTGCTTCACAAATTGATTCATAAAAATGGAAAAGTATTTTTTTTCCACTTTTTCATTTTTACGAATCAATTTGTGAAGCACCTGGGGGTTCCAACTGCTCACTATGCATCTAGATAGGTGCCTTGGGGGGTCTAGTTTCCAAAATGGGGTCACTTTGTGGGGGAGCTCCAATGTTTGGGCACATCAGGGGCTCTCCAAACACAATATGGCGTCCGCTAATTATTCAAGCAAATTTTACAATCAAAAAGTCAAATGGCGCTCCTTCCCTTCCGAGCCCTGCCGTGAGCCCAAACAGTGTTTTTTCCCCACATATGGGGTATCTGCGTGCCCAGGGGAAATTGCACAACAAATTTTATGTAGATACAAGTCTGTACATCAGTACAGGGGAGAACACAAGAGCGGTGTATGATCCGAGCTGCGGTAATACATTATACCTGTATAACAATTGGCGCAGGCTTTGGCACTTTCCGGTCTCCTTTCAGAGGCTGCCCGTTCTTCTGGGTCATTACTTGCTTGTTGCCATTTCCTAGAGCTTTTCTTCATGTTTTCCCACATGATACAGAACCGCGCACTTTGTCCTGGTGGCTTTTGACAAGTGACTTTACTTTAGGGAAATATAGATCATGTGAGGACGGTTCCTGAGCCAACCATGTGGAGCATCAATGGGCATGAAAGTGAAAGATTGCCAACACCAAAGCTGCAGAGGCAAAAGTCTTCCAATACACAAGGAACAGAATTATGCCCACCTGGATGTCAGGTGTACTAGTAATCCCAGCACCCAACCCTCATGCCCAAAAGGACTACGTCATTTCTGCACTAAAAGTATTTCACGTGTCAAAACCCCACTGAAGTGGCACTTTAACCCCTTACCAACATGATTTGCAGTTACATCATATGCCAGCTCTGACTTCTTGCCTGGAAGATGATGGCTGTGATATTTAGCCATCATCTGCCTTTAATAGCCACATGTAGAGCAGAGCTCCACCTGTTAGAGATGGACAGCAGCATTAACAGCGAACTGAGAAGGGAGTCATGCCATGTGCCCAACTGTGCCCCTGTAACACGATCGTGGGATGCCATCACTGCCAGGAAGGAGTCTGCTGAAAAGACCCATGCCTGTCATGACAGATCTGTGAATGCTGGCTATATACTGCAGTATTGCTGTACATAACACAAGAAACCAGATGATTGCATGTTCACGTCCCCTAAGGCTATGTGCCCACGATGCAGAAATGCTCCGGATTTTTCCTGAGCCTTTCTGCATCTCTCCTGGCAGACAAAACGCATGCGGATTGTACATGCGGATAGTACATGCGTTTTTCCTGCCAGGGACATGCGGATGTGAAGCGTTCTTCACATGCATTTCTGCATGCGGGTTGACAAGCGCTTTTCAAGCGATTTTAGCATCACTTGGAAAGTGCTTGTCAACTTGGTCACACTATATAAATCCATGCAAATGAATTGTGACCCGAGAGAATGTCAAAAAAATAAAAAATAAATCTATACTTACCTTGCGATGGCCCCCGGAGTCTTGCTTCACTCGGTGCTGACTGCCGGCAGATCGCGGTACAGTGCACTGAAGGACCTGCCGACGTCAGCGTCGCGTGACCAGTCACAAGAATATGACGTCAGCGCAGGTCCTTCAGTCCATCGCGATTTGCCGGCATGAGAGGAGGAGCGCAACGGGGGCTGCCAGAAGGTAAGTATCATATTTATTTTTTATTTTATTCTTTTTTTCACAGTTTCTATGGTACCTGGGTCTGGAGGAGAGTCTTCTCTCCTCTAGACCTGGGTACCATCCGCACATTGGAACACGTGGATTGCGCATCTACAAATACAGTGATGCGTAGTCCATGCGTTCTAATGCAAGTCAATGGCGTATAGCAAATGTGGTGCCAATATTCAAAAAGGGGACAAAAACTGAACTTGGAAATTATAGGCCAGTAAGCTTAACCTCTACTGTGGGTAAAATCCTGGAGGGTTTCCCAAGATATGCTATGATAGAGTATCTGAAGAAGAATAACCTCATGACCCAATATCAACATGGGTTTATGAGGGACCGTTCCTGTCAAACTAATCTGATCAGTTTTTATGAGGAGGCAAGTTCTGGACTGGACCAAGGAAATGCAGTGAATGTTGTGTATATGGACTTTTCAAAAGCTTTTGATACGGTTCCACACAAAAGGTTGATACATAAAATGAGAACATTGGGGATAGGGGAAAATATATGTATGTGGGTTAAGAATTGGCTCAGTGATAGGAAACAAAGGGTGGTTATTAATGGAAAACACTCAGACTGGGTCTCAGTTAACAGTGGGGTACCACAGGGGTCAGTATTGGGCCCCCTTCTTTTTAACATTTATTAATGACCTTGTAGGGGGCATATAGAGTAATATTTCAATATTTGCAGATGACCCTAAACTCTGCAGGGTAATCAATACAGAGGAGGACAATTTTATATTACAGGAGGATCTATGTAAACTAGAAGCTTGGGCTGATAAATGGCAAATGAGCTTTAATGGGGATAAATGTAAGGTAATGCACTTGGGCTGAGGAAATAAAATGTATAATTATATACTTAATTGTAAAACACTGTGCAAAACTGGAACTGAAAAAGACCTGGGTGTATTGGTGGACGACAAGCTCACGTTTAGTGGCCAGTGTCAGGCAGCTGCTGCAAAGGCAAATAAAATAATGGGATGCATTAAAAGAGGCATAGATGCTCATGAGGAGAACATAATTTTACCTCTATACAAGTCACTAGTGCGACCACACTTAGAATACTGTGTACTGGTCTCCGGTATATAAGAAAGACATGGCTGAACTAGAGCGGGTGCAGAGAAGAGCGACCAAGGTTATTAGAGGACTGGGGGGTCTGCAATACCAAGACAAGTTATTACACTTGGGGTTATTTACTGTGGAAAAAAGAAGGCTTAGAGGTGATCTTATTACTATGTACAAGTATATGAGGGGACAGTACAAAGACCTTTCTACTGATCTTTTTACTCTGAGGCCTGAGACGGGGACAAGGGGGCATCTTCTACGTCTGGAGGAAAGAAGGTTTAATCATAATCACAGACGGGGATTCTTTACTGTAAGAGCAGTGAGACTATGGAGCTCTCTGCCGCATGATGTTGTAATGAGTGATTCACTATTAAAATTTAAGAAGGGCATGGATGCCTTTCTTGAAAAGTATAATATTGCAGGTTATAAATACTAGATTCCTTGATAGGGCGTTGATCCAGGGAACTAGTCTGATTGTCGTATGGAGTCGGGAAGGAATTTTTTTCCCCAATGTGGAGCTTGGTGTTTGCCACATGGGTTTTTTTTGCCTTCCTCTGGATCAAGATGTTAGGCTATGGGTTGAACTAGATGGACTTAGTCTTCCTTCAACCTTAAAAACTATGTTACTATATAATGGTGGCGAAAACGCAGCACTTCCGCAAAATAATTGGTAGTGCTGTTTTTTTTTCCGCAATGATAATCCGCAGCGGAAATTTCCACAGCATGTGCACAGCACATGCGGATCATCATTGGGGAACATGGCAGGCCTTCTACCATGCGTTTTTTAAGCATTTCTGCAGCGTTTTTGCCGCTGCGGAAACACTTAAAAAGGAATCGTGGGCACACAGCCTAAGGGGACATAAGGGAAAAAGTTTAATCTGAACATTCAAATCACTCCTGCCCCTCTATGACCCATTTTAAAATAAAACATATGGGCGTTACTTCTGTAAAAGTCCAATCAAAATATAAAAATAATTAACCTGATCAGTGAACGGCATAAAAACAAAAACCCTCATATGGCTGTATGGACAGAAAAATAAAGCTACTGCTCTTAGAAGAATAAGAAAAATGCAGAGCCGGGAAATAACATGGTCAGGAAGGGGTTAAATTCTGCCACTTCTATAGAAAATTGAACCCATTTCGCTGACTGCCTTCAATGGCAGCCAAATAAGGCAGAGGGTTAGAGGAATACCGACCTTATATTGTAGACTTCTAGGATGCTGAAGAAGTGGACAATCCCTTTAAGCTACATTGTGCAGACAAAGCCATGGCAGTGTAGAAGGCCGACAAGATCTCAGTGGAATGGCTGCAGGTTTGCGTCTGCATTAGGCAAGTTATAGAGGTAGAAGTGTTGGGACCTTGTTGCTGTGCAGGTAGAATCTGGAGCCTCGGCACCGTCCTGCGGAGCCCATACTACAGGGAGGAGGCGCAGCGCCATGTGTAGTAATCTGAGCAGGATAGTCAGTGTTCAGCCAGCACTGATGGAGACTGACACCCCAACTCATTACCCAATACATGACCGGCTTAAAGACCCTCTCCCATCAGAGCTTATCCTCTTACTATATTGTAATCAGATTATACAGCACTGCACTTACAGCTGCTCATTATACCTTTCTACTGGGCTAATTATTCTCTTTTCTCTGCTCTATGTAGAATTAGCTGGATCCCCTCCTGACCCAGCCGCTCTCATCCCCCCTGCCAGGGACTTTTGCAGTGACTTATGACTCATACAAGGAAAACTGACCTCCTGTTTCTACATACAGCTTATAAATATTAGCAAAAATGTCCAATCACATTGTAAATATAACGACATCCAAAAATGTGTGCGTCCAATGGACATTCCACACGGACAGTGTAGAGCAGGGGTCTCAAACTCGGCTGGGTATATGGGCCGCATATGGAAAAAATTGGAATTTGGGGGGCCGCATTCTTTGCAGGTCAAAGTGACATTTTTAGTGATACCATTTTTTTGTATACACCGTCTGAACATTTTTGCTGTGTTTATTTTATTTTTTTATAGCTTGGGTCGTTACGGATGTGGCGATAATAAATGTGCACTTTTTGTGTTTACTTTAGTTTATATATTTAGTTTATATATAAAGCAGCATTTTTAGTGGCAAAATATTTTTTCATGCTTTATTTTTATTTTTACAATTTTGTTTCCCTCTTTTGGCCACAGAGTAATATAGTTTCAGAATTAGCACCATATATAGTAATTCTGGCAAACATCTAGTAATTTGCCCCATCCTGGTCCCCATCTTGAAGTAACGTACCCCATCCTGGTGGTCCCCATCTTGCAGTAATGTGCCCCATCCTGGTGGTCCCCATCTTGCAGTAATGTGGCCCATCCTGGTGGTCCCCATCTTGCAGTAATGTGGCCCATCCTGGTGGTCCCCATCTTGCAGTAATGTGGCCCATCCTGGTGGTCCCCATCTTGCAGTTATGTGGCCCATCCTGGTGGTCCCCATCTTGCAGTAATGTGGCCCATCCTGGTGGTCCCCATCTTGCAGTAATGTGGCCCATCCTGGTGGTCCCCATCTTGCAGTAATGTGGCCCATCCTGGTGGTCCCCATCTTGCAGTAATGTGGCCCATCCTGGTGGTCCCCATCTTGCAGTAATGTGGCCCATCCTGGTGGTCCCCATCTTGCAGTAATGTGGCCCATCCTGGTGGTCCCCATCTTGCAGTAATGTGGCCCATCCTGGTGGCCCCCATCTTGCAGTAATGTGGCCCATCCTGGTGGCCCCCATCTTGCAGTAATGTGGCCCATCCTGGTGGCCCCCATCTTGCAGTAATGTGGCCCATCCTGGTGGTCCCCATCTTGCAGTAATATGCCCATCCTGCAGTAATATGCCCATCCTGGTGGTCCCCATCTTGCAGTAATGTGCCCCATCCTGGTGGTCCCCATCTTGCAGTAATGTGGCCCCCATCTTGCAGTAATGTGGCCCATCCTGGTGGTCCCCATCTTGCAGTAATGTGCCCCATCCTGGTGGTCCCCATCTTGCAGTAATATGCCCCATCCTGGTGGTCCCCATCTTGTAGTAATATGCCCCATCCTGGTGGTCCCCATCTTGTAGTAATATGCCCCATCCTGGTGGTCCCCATCTTGCAGTAATATGCCCCATACTTGTGGTCCCCATCTTGCAGTAATATGCCCCATACTTGTGGTCCCCATCTTGCAGTAATATGCCCCATCCAGTAGAATTGTCCTCTGCGCTGTTCTTCACACACATAAAAAAGTAAAAAAAAAAAAAAAAAAAAAAAAAGATTCCTTTCACCTGTCCTCCGTTCCCTCTGCTTCCTTTGTGCACATGTGGCCCGCGGGCCCCATGTTTGAGACCTGTGGTGTAGACGGTTATGTAAAAGAATGGGAAGCCACTAGGTGGCAGCACAACGTCACATAACAGGATTTTTTATCCAGATGGCTGTGAATCTACTAGTCATTAGGTTACCTGACTCAAGTAATCATTCATAGATCTCCACAGCCAAATGTAGATGTATTGAAGTAGAACAGTGAGACCAGAACCAGTTAGGCTTGTATTTTACCAGTGAGATTCAAAAACACAATTTAAACTTCCTTGACATTACAATAATAAATACCAACCAAGGCCGGTTACCACAACACTGAAAACTGACAGCCACAAGTGGGTTACTATCCTGGCAGAGCTACCATCCGGCTCCCCTACGTAGAGGAATACCGAAAAGCCAATATATACGCCTAAGGAGAAATTGCTCAACGGTGAATGAGTACATGATAAAATCGAGGGAATTACAAAAACGCTTCCTACAAAAGGGATATCCTAAAAAAGTGCTAGGCCAACGCCCTTACAAGAGACAGAAATTCTCTATTGACCCCTAAAGTACGAGAACAACAAGATAATGAGATCCATCTAATAGGAACCTACGACGACCGAAATCAGGGGGTGATGAACATACTCTATGATCTTTGGGCAATTTTGAGATCAGATAAAGATCTGCAAGATGTGGTCCCTGAGAGCCCCAGGGTCACATACAGGAGAGGCAGGAACCTTAGAGACCACCTTGTGCGCAGCCACTTTGTGGAGGACAACACGGGCAAAACAACGTGGCTGAGCAGTGACACCACGGGGACTTATAGATGTGGTGACTGCAAAGCCTGCAAATACATCTGTAAAAGCAAGAAATGGATCAGTGCCACAACCAAACTAGAAGACCAAAATCACGAATTCACAAACTGCAAGACGCAAGGAGTAATCTATATGGCAACTCGCCAATGTCCGATGAACTACATCGGCAAAACCAAAAGAGTTCCGGAGACGGATATTGCACCATATCGGTTATGTCAGACGTAGGGAGGACACAACTCTCTCGAGACACATGCTTGAGAAACACACCTTGGACCCGTTTTCTTTATACTTTCAAGCCATCGAAGTAGTACGCCCCCCGAGAGGAGGTAATTGGGACCAACTGCTGCTTCAGAAAGAAAGTAGATGGATCCATAGAATGAAATCCTATAACCCACACTACACAAATGAAACATTGTCCTTCTCATGTTTCATTGACACATAATAACATTTTCACCCCCTATGAAACCTCTTGAACCTCGCTAGACCTAAAAACTCTCTAAAATATAATATGTAGAATCCAGTCCATGTTCTTCATAATGGATATTGGTCCACATAACTATCAAATCAGCGCCTTATAGGACCAAAACTATTAAAGTTATTATACTTTAAAATCACAAAATGACCTCTTGAACAAATTGAACTTTGATAACAATTGGACAAATTTCATCAGAATTTCTTCCTTTGTTTTTAGATTATAAAATACTCATCTGAAGACTTAATAATACAGATACATCGATACAATCAGAATAAAAGTCATCCCAATGTCTATTATTATGGACATATTGATACGATCAAAGGAAATGAACTTTGAGGAAATAGACGTCCGCAAGCGTTTGCTGGTGCGGAAGCAGTGACATAGCCAGATGGCATTTGTCACGATGAAAGGAAGTTCTGCATCGATGTGAGTGTAGGTGGGACGAGGTAGCACATGAAACAGGCAGATCTGTCTGGAAACAAAACAAATGACAAACTACGAACTAACACTATTAACAACTCATATCGCAACAAACTCGTAGAGACGACATTATAAGATGCAATGCAATATACCAGTCTCCTTCCCTAGATATAAAAGACATATTAATACTGTGAGATCGCAATGCAGCCAAGACATCTCTGTGAGAAAAGATCCTACTGGAAGAATGAGACGAGTCCCTGCATGATTATATGATCGCAACATGATACGCCTGCAACGCACCCGAGTCACTCGATTGGATGACAGAAGGGGGGGGCGCACAAGAGGGGGCACCAACTTTCCTATAAAGTCACGCTGGTTTAGCTGCCAGACGCTGCCGGCAACCCTGCCGATAAGTTTATTACAAAACTATCGTACTATCAAACCAAAAAAAGATCATAGACTGTGAGCCCCTGATGACCATGAGAGTCTCATATAAGAATGATGAAACGCGTAGGGCTGAGCATTTCTATAGAAAGTCCTACAAGAGATGATTAGCCAGGCTACCTCAATATAAAGCTCCTAGATCAGGAGAAACAAGCACCGCACCGGTATATGACGGCAGCACTATAAAGCCGTTCTGAAGAGAATAGCACAGGACATGGTAAAATGAAGATTATTAATGCCATTATCAGACTGCAGACTCACAATGAGGAGAAATGAGATGGCATGATTTCTAATAGCCAGAGGCCAAATTGAAAAGGGAGTTATAAATATAAATAAAGAGATACCCCTAGGAATTGTGACTAATCCCTGGCCCCCCAACAAGACAATATATATAAATGGTTAGCCGGTGAGATAAATTAAAACCATACACAATAGTCCTATGTTTAGGATAATTTTAGGAAATTTGTCACGGATTTTGGACACTTAAAAAAAAATCCTTTTTAAAATATTGAATAAAGGTTATTTTTTATATTTTACTCCCATTGGATTTGACTGTGAAATACTGCAGAATTATCTTGGAGCATATTTATACTATATAAAACAGTGAGGGGTCAATATTGGTTTAGTAGTTTCCATATTACTCTGGATAGGCTTCTCAGTGTCTGCGGCATGGCAGGCTGGATGGCAGCGTTCTGCTACGATCCAGCCTGCCATCTCAATGTAGCAGAGCTGGAGCCGTCGTGGGAACCATGGAAAGGTAAAGATGAGGTTTGTTAATTATTTTACTTCTATTGCAGGAGACATTGGCTTCAGCTGGAATGGGCGTGATGGTAAGTATGGTTTAATTTAGGATATTAAAGTATTGTGTGTTTATTTCAATTAAAAGATTTTATTCTGGGTGTTGGTGTTTTATTCACTTTCACTATGGGGTTAGTAATGGGCGCGTCTTATAGACACCTCCTCATTACTAACCTGGGCTTGATGTCAGCTGGCATTATAAGCTGACATCAACCCCAGCCCTATTACTCCAGTGCCAACGCTACAGGGCAGTGGGAGAGCGAGGCTAAGTGCCAGAATTGACGTATCCTATGGATGTGTCATTTCTCGGGCGGCTGACGGCTGGTGTTTCTAGCCTGTGAGGCGGCCAATATTCATGGCACCCTTCCTGGGCTATTAATATCAGCCCCCAGCTGTCTGCCTAGCCTTTGCTAGCTATTAAAATAGGGGGAACCCACGTCATTTTTCTTTGGGTCCCCCATTTTAAGATGGCGGATACACAGGTGCAAAATACTGATGAAACAATCACTCACAACCTACAATTTCATGGAGGGGGTGACTGCCTAGTATTAGAATTGCACAAAGATAGGCTTGTATAGGGTGCTGTTCACACTAGGGTAGTGCACAGTATCCGGCCCTGGGCACGGAGCGGGTCTGGGCCATGGCTGCACCCCATCGACAACATAGGACCCGGCTCCGAGTCCCCCATCCCCCAGGGTAGGGCTTCCAGCGTCACACATCTGCTATCTTTATGTGGGCCTGCTGCATCCTGGTAGTGCATTTGGCTTTGAAGATCTGGCCAGGTAAACACTGCTGCCCTTTCCTTACCCCCAGCATAGTGAGCGGGGGTGAGGAGCAAGGGGGAATGTGTGTGTGGAAATATAAGGAACAGGGGGGTAATGTGTCAGGAGACAGAGTAGGGGGAGAAAAGTTTGTGCGGGCACATAATAGAGACTGGGTAATGTGGAGAAAGGGTTAACATGAAGAGACAGTGTGAGGGCATACCAAAGAGGAGACAGTACATGTACTGATGTTGTACTGTACTGATGAGGGTTGTGATGCTGTATTTCTGCATACTGCTGGTAGTTCTATTGATGTCTTTTTGTGCAGTTATTGGTTCTGATCCTGTACACATGGAACAGTCCATAACTTGTAAGATTACATGATACATGGCCATGTTAATAAAGTGTTGTGCTGTCTGAGAAGAGTTACTGTTTTTATTTGTTTTAGGAAAATTAAAGGGTTTGTTCAAGTTTGTGATGAAAGTCTGCAATCACTGACAGCATACCTCTGAATTCTCATCGTGCGCATATGCACTGCATGCGGTCAGGATTCTCTGGTGCTAGTGGTGAGAGCAGGAAGTCTTGAAACCACAATTATGCGAATTGCATATGTAGCACCCTGAGGATTCGGCTGCTACAGGGGTATTGCACCTCAACCCAGAGGTGTGATATTCCACTCCCGGGTAAGGATGGAGTGTGGATCTGAGCTCGGTAGGCTGCATGCACTACACACATCCCATTTCCGAGGAGCAGACCGACGGTACTCCCACTTAGAAATGTGCAGGTACGACCGAGTCTGTTCCTGGCTGGAGTGGGAGGGGGGTGGTACATCCCAAGTAGTGTAGGGGCAGATAGGGGGAGCAGCCTGGGTAAAGATAGGAGCTCATTGGGTGCTGGTCACCTGAGCTCACACATAGAGGGTGTATATAAGGTGGGCACCATCAGAGATCAGGGTCAGTCAGTCAGCCACAGTCAGTCAGTCTGTGAGGAGCCAGAGGAAGAGGAGCAGAGCAGCCCTGGAGAGAGAGAGAGAGGAGAAAGAAGGAAAGACCCAGAGAGGGGACAAAGAGAGGACTCTGAGAGCCCAAATTCAAGCTACGGGTGAAGAGTCGGCATCAGGGTACCGGAACCCAAGCTGGTGGGGGCAAAAACACACCCCAGCCAGAGACCGGAGGCCGTGGGCAGCGTCTGCCACGGCCACCCACCACATCCACCACGAAGGCATACCACGTGGAGGGTCAGGGAACCCAAGGCCAAGGGTCACCCAACAGAAGGCCCGAGGGAGCTGGACCTGGGTGGATCACTAGTGGGGACGGCCAGAGAAAGGACAGAAGGAGAGCTCAGGGTCACGCTCCGGACTCGCTTGGGGGTTGGCTGGATCCAGGACCTGGTGGACGCAGCACGGCTCGGGTGGTCACTTGAAGCTGGAGTGACCGGAACATCAGCAGTGAGTAAATACCCTAAACTGCACAACCCGACTCTGTCTTCATTTAACACCTATGCTGCACCACCACAACCCCCATCCTCTGCACCTGACCCCCTGAGGCTATACCCCACCCGTTGGGGGTTATACCACCAAAAGCTGCACCTACACCATCAGCCTCAGCGGACCCTGCTGCAGCGGCGGCCATAGTGACCGCAATACAACGGGTGGCGTAGTCGACAATAAAGAACTTATAACATCTGTAGGACTGCCACATACAACTGAGTTTGACACCCTGGGCACGGACCGGGTCACAGCCACTCGGAAGACTACAACTCCCATCTGATCCGGCTCCGGATATTCCCCCTAAAGAATATGGCCCAGGGGGCGCGTCACATACACATGATCACATGCCGACTAGACATGCGTGGCCTCATTCTATACAAATTACTTGAGTGAGGATGGTCACGTTTAGTTGGAATGTGGCCAGAAGTATGAAAATCTCATACTTGCATGCACATGACCTTTCAGGATTCTCCTGTACTGGAGGAAAGGTGAAAGTGTGCAGTGCATGCGCTGCGAGTATTCAGAAGTCTGCAGTCACCTAGAGTTCTTCCGACTTTAATCACAAACCTGGACAACCCTTTTAATTATACAATTAAGTACTGTAGCATGCCCAATCCTAACAGCGTGTAATATACTCAATGTCAGGATTCAGCTCTGCTAGCTGGGTCCAGCAGACACCACATGACCACTCGTATGTGATTTTCATACTTACGGTTATGTGACAACTAGCCTTTAATCCTGCTTCTCTTCATGAAATAGGGGCTGTAGTTTTTGACTGAAATTGAGAGAATTAGGAAGAGTAGCTAGTCACGTGACTGTCAAAAAGCAAATCGTATATGAGCGTTCACATGACTACTATTCAAACTGCATGAGCGGTGTGTGGGGGGCGCCAAACTGAATTCCTGCTCCGGGTGCCGGAAAACAGATCTGCCTCTGTGCTAAGCTTGCAGATATGGTCAGAAGGTTCTGTAAGACATTGCTCTATAGATCAGATATTCTTCCAGAAACAAACCGCCTGGAAGCCTCCTTGTCAGATTTATGCTTAAGAACTAATTATATTTTACTTTAAATATTTCTAATAAAGAAAATAATCAATACAGTAATTATAATCCATAATTTTCCAATATGTTATATTACTTGTGATACGTCTGATATAGTCTAGCTTTATTAAATCATGTTTTGTTTCTGTAAAGGAAATCAAGGCTGAGCCTGCAGATATTGTTAGAAAGTTCTGTACCATGTTATTCTATAGATAAAATGTACTCACAGAAACCAGGTGTCTGGAGGTCTCCTGCAACAGACTTATCCTTGAGAACTAAGAATTGTAATGTTTAATCTGAACATGCATGGAAACTTTGTTACTGTGAGCCAGAACTTTGGTTTAGATACTGCACTCTTCTGTAACAGAGTAGGTCCCTCTCTCATTCATAGGGGTCCTGTATACACAATTTATGTCTCATCTCCATCTCTGAACTGTAACTATTATTCAAAATACATTTTTCTCTCATTCTAATCACCTGTGAATATGGATGTTTTGCTTGGAATACAGATTTCCATGTCATTTCATGATATTGTCTGGGCGTGCGTGGAAACTCCATGCAGGAGAGAAATTTACATTTATATACTTCACCCTCTTACAAGAAGGCCGACCCACTCCTCATTCATAGAGGTTTCTGTAGAAGTGTTTTTATATCTTAGCCTTATCTATACCTTTTTTAATTGTAAGTTTATTCTAAATTAACCTCCATTTTATTCAATTACCTATGAAGACCTGGTTTGTCCAGAAGTCTGCACCGACTTCTGCTCTCAAGCTCATCCAGTGGCCGGTATCATTATGGTATGGCATCCAGTGGCCAGTATCATTATGGTATGGCATCCATTGGCCAGTATCATTATGGTATGGCATCCAGTGGCCAGTATCATTATGGTATGGCATCCAGTGGCCAGTATCATTATGGTATGGCATCCAGCGGCCAGTATCATTATGGTATGGCATCCAGTGGCCAGTATCATTATGGTATGGCATCCAGTGGCCAGTATCATTATGGTATGGCATCCAGTGGCCAGTATCATTATGGTATGGCATCCAGCGGCCAGTATCATTATGGTATGGCATCCAGCGGCCAGTATCATTATGGTATGGCATCCAGCGGCCAGTATCATTATGGTATGGCATCCAGCGGCCAGTATCATTATGGTACGGCATCTATTGGCCAGTATCATTATGGTATGGCATCCATTGGCCAGTATCTTTATGGTATGGCATCCAGTGGCCAGTATCATTACGGTATGGCATCCAGTGGCCAGTATCATTACGGTATGGCATCCAGTGGCCAGTTTCATTATGGCATGGCATCCAGTGACCAGTATCATTATGGCATGGCATCCAGTGGCCAGTATCATTATGGTATGGCATCCAGTGGCCAGTATCATTATGGTATGGCATCCAGTGGCCAGTATCATTATGGTATGGCATCCAGTGGCCATCATCATTATGGTATGGCATCCAGTGGCCATCATCATTATTATACACACTATAATCCTCCCAATTGGCATCAAGATAACAGAACAGTAGTGTTGCGCAGACGTGCTTGGATAAGGTGTCATCTGAGCATGCTCGGGTGCTAACAGATTATCTTTTGCGTGCTCTAATAATATGTTCACACCGCCGCGGCTCCACACAAACTGGCAAGCCCTGCATGTATTGCGGCGGTCTAACAGCCGTGAGACATGCAGCCGCGGGGACGCAAACATATTTTTCAAGCACGCCGAAGATACTCTTAGCACCCGAGAATACTCGGATAACGCCTTATCGGAGCACGTTAGCTTATCACTACAGAACAGATCTGAACAGTGCTCAGGATTCTCCTCACCTAGCACCCTGCCGAGAATAATAAATGCCTGTAGCCAATTTCCAAAAGTGCCTCCTACATTGCTCACCCTCCACCTACCTATGCTTTTTCCCTGCTCCCACATTTCAGTGATGAAACACTCAAGAGGCAGTAAAGTAGATATAGCTGCAGTTTTCCTTTTCCAAATATTTTTAACTTCCATTTTTTAAATGAGGCCCTAATGGTCCTTGAAAGCATACACACACACGCTCCCAAGTCAGACTTTGTTGCAGACGGACAAGCCTATTTTTGGTAACAGTCTCTGCTGCCACTGGCCAAGTCCCAACACATCCTTCCGCATCATCAACTCTAACAGACCATGCTGCTACAGGCCCCTCACACTGTGGTCCCAACTGCAACACCCGGTGGCCTAAAAGATGTACCCAGGTTACCGTACGTGAGGTGTGAAAGCGTGTAACTGGCATGTCTCACCGGAGGTCATCACCACAACCCACTAATGGTCCATCCTAACTGACTCTGGGCACTCTGAGGACCTGATGCAAAGTATCTTCTAGATTAACGACCTCTGATGAAGCCTGCAATAATGAAAAATAATAATAAAGTAAACTCTTCTGCATTGCACTGAATGACCAGCAGGTGGCAATGAAGTCACAACATTAACTAGCCCCCTATTGTAGAAAACCTAAACACCATCAGGTGGCGCTGAGGCTTCATGAGAACGCGCCACCCCCAAACTTAAAAGGCTTTTCCACTATTCAGACAACTTCTCAATTACTGTTTCCCCTCAGTAAAATAATAACTATTCTACTCTGTGCCATTCCAGCAGTGTCAGCATTGGCTCTCCCGGGGTCCGCAATCCCTGCGGCCAATCAGAGGTGTCAATGTGGCACCCCAGGGGTCTGGTTGCCACAGTAATAGAATTATTATGTCTGAGAGCAAGTGGGAGGTTTCTCTGGTCAGGAGCCCTAAGCATGCAACACTGCCCGCCCAGACCTGGGAGGGGAGGAATCTGCCCTTATAAACTGGGTCTGGGGCGGGATTAGGTGAGTCAGAGCTTGGAGAGGGAAAGATACAGCAAGAGCTCTGTAGGAGCAAGATTGAGTGCCAGAGGCTGGAAGCTAGATAGCTCACCTTGGCTGAAGACACTAAACTCGGACACGGAGTCCGAGGCTGTGGGGACATCCAGGTCCAGCAGCAGAATCCAACCGGCAGGGGATTCCAGGTCCTCTGGCCTTAGAAGCCCGGAGGCACGGTCACAAGCAAGGGACCAGCACCGCCGTCGTGGAGCGGAGGCTAACAGAAGGCCCCAAGTCACCGGCCATACGGGTGAGCACCACACGGTATACTCAGGGACGTGGGCTACTTCTACCCGCATAGAGCAAGGTAGCCAGGAAAGAGTGCAGATAGACGGGGAGGCCTACAACTCCACCTGGCCAGGGGGAGATCCTGCTTGCTCACAGACTGACCAGGCCTCTACTGCTAACCAGTACTCCCGGGAGGGTCTGCTCTATACCATCAGTAAAGACCCTGAACTGCACCACACGTCGCCGCACCAACACCATTAGTACTGGGACGCTCACACCATCACTCCCATCATCCACACTAGCTGCCCTGTGGCGTAGTCGGACATTTGTTATTACACTAAGACTGCCACTGGTTTGACCACCCTGAGCCACGGACCGGGTCGCCGCCACACTGAGACTACCACCCCTAGCATCCCACCAGAGGCCCGGTTCCGGGTTCCCCATGCGGCCCAGGGGGCGAGTCAACTTTGGCGTAGTCGGCAGGATTTCGTGCCCGCAACCACCGGGTACTGCGTGCCTGAAAAAGACTTTTGTACTTACCTGTGGCGAAGTTTCCCGCCGACCGGAGTAGTTTCCCGCCATCGGACGCCATCTTGGGTCGTTTCTCGCCATCTTCTGCAGTCTTCCCGCCATCCGCAGCCACTTCCCGCCATCGGACGCCATCTTCGGGACGCCGCACGGGAAGAAGAGGGACGTGGACGCCGAAAGCGCGCGAGAGCCGAAGCTCCGCCCCACGCACTGACGCTGCGCAACGTCCTGGAAGGGAGGAAGAGAGACACTGACGTCATCGAAGTGCGACGCCAGGTCCTCTACCCCGACGATTGACTGCGGAGCCGCGGCCTACGGAAGAAGAGCATCTCAAGGTAGGCCACGGTCCACTAGGGGGGTAGAAGGATGTCGGATACCGAGGGGAGCTCCACCGCCACACCGGCCGCCAGCGCAACCGCTGCAGCGGTCATGCCATTCACCATGCCCTATATCCCGGGGGCAACCTGGCTACCCCAGTACTCAGGGGAGTCACATACCCTAAGTGACTTTAGGGAAAGATTGGATAGCCTCTTCCAGGTATACCCCCTCACGGAAGAGCAAAAAGTAAGCATCCTGGTGGCCCAATTAATCGGGGCAGCCCAAAGGGAGGTAAAGTCCTGGTCACCTGGGAAGAAGAGGACTGTCAGAGAAATACTAGCCCGGCTGAAAGACACATTTGATACCCGAACATCAGCCAAAATAAAGCTCAGATTTTACGGGTGCAAACAACGGGCACATGAAAGTATAAGAGACTATGCTCTAAACCTACAAGAGGCCCTGAGAGCCATTAAGCAGGCAGACCCTGACAGCGTGGGAAATGAAGACAAGCTGTTGACCGAACAATTTATTGAGGGTCTACTGTGCAATGCCCACCGAACCCAGTTGCGGGCAATGGCCTTACAGGACCCTGACCTGGACTTTGTACAGTTCAAGGACAGAGCCATCCGGGTGCTCGGAGAACCGGCACCAGGTGGCGCTGTGACCCACAGGCGCCCTGCTATCACTTATCACCAGGACGCGGTGCCCGTGTCTGCAGGGCCTGTGGGAACTGATGCGCAGGCTTTGAACAATAACCCGGCTACAGACCTGCACCATCAGGTCCAAGAGCTGACTAAGAGCGTTGCCGCGCTAACCAGAACTGTGCAGTCTTTACAGGTCTCTTCTCCAGGAAAGATCCAGCTGGCATCTGGACCGGAGGACGTCCCGTGGCGCCGACTGAGGAGGACCCCACCGGCCAGAGGGAGACCCAGCGACAGGTACAACGAGGACGGACGACCCATCTGCCGCCACTGCAATCAACCCGGACATGTGGCAAGGTACGGTCATTTAAACGGGCACAACCTGGGGTAGAAGGCCAACCCCCAGGCCTAAGATCATCAGGCCCATCGAACTGGCGTGACAAGTACGTAGGGGGATGTCCGGTCTTGCCTGTGGTACTGGACGGCATTCCTATGAGTGCCCTACTGGACACCGGGTCACAGGTCACCACCATCCCGTACGTGCTCTTCAAGCGGTACTGGAATGACTCGGACATAACCGGCTACCCAGATGACGACCTGAGCATTATCGCCAGCAATGGTCAGCCCGTGCCACAGATAGGATTTAAAGAAGTGACCATCAAGGTCGGTAAAGTTGAACTGCCGGCACAAGGACTGATCATTTTGGACATTGACCGTCGCGAGAGTCACCCAAAAATAACCCTAGGTACTAACGTAATTGAAAACGATCTTGCAGAGGTGATTCTTATTTTGCAGCAGGTTGCCAAGAACGCCAGTTCCAGCCAGCAGCGTGTGCTCCAAAAAGAGATCCGGGCACTGATGAAGCAGCAACAAGTGGAACTATCTGGTGGTGAGATAGGTAGCGTGAGAATGTGTGACCCGTTCCCTATTGCCATGCCCCCAAAAAGTGAGATGATGATTTGGTGCCAGGCAGCTATTGGTCTAAGAGGTAGAGACTACCAAGCAATGGTAGAAACCGTCTACTCAGACAGTAGGCCCACCATTTTGACAGCACGGGGGGTGGTCGATGTACGTCATGGGAGGGTGCCCGTCCGCATCATAAATATCGGGGAGAGAGAAGTATACCTGCCCCGGTATGCCACGCTAGCCAAATTGTTCACCATAAACCAGAACTCTGTACAGGCCGTGGAACCCTTGCCTCCATCTCAACCAGAGGAAGGTAACGGCTCAAAGAAACCAATGGAGGACTGGTGTCAGCAACTGCATTTGGGTACTGACTCCACTCCCTCACACCAAAAACAGGGAGTCTACCGGGTGGTTCAGTAGTACGAGAGAGTGTTTAGCAAACACCCGCTAGACTTTGGGCGAGTAAAGGGGGTAGAACATCACATCCCCACGGCAGACCATCCTCCCATAAAGGAGAGTTACCGACCCGTACCCCCTGCACACTATCAGCACGCCAAGGGGATGTTAAAGGACATGAAGGAGGCTGGGGTAATTAGGGACAGCTGTAGCCCCTGGGAAGCTCCACTAGTCTTAGTGAAAAAGAAAGACAACACCATGAGAATGTGTGTAGACTACAGGAAGGTCAACCGTATCACACACAAAGATGCGTACCCGTTACCAAGGATAGAAGAGTCCTTAGCTGCATTAAAATCTGCTAACTTCTTCTCTACTTTGGACCTCACTAGCGGGTACTGGCAGGTTCCTGTGGCAGAGGCGGACCGGGAGAAGACCGCATTCACCACCCCGATGGGTCTCAGCAAATTTAACTGTATGCCGTTCGGGCTCTGCAAGGCACCAGGAACCTTCCAATGGTTGATGGAATGCTGTCTGGGACACCGGAACTTTGAGACGGTCCTATTATACCTGGACGATGCCATCGTTTATTCCAAGACTTACGAGGACCACCTGAAACACCTGGCAGAAGTGTTTGATGCCCTGGCAAGCTACGGCCTAAAGGTGAAACCCTCCAAGTGTCACCTCCTGAAACCAAAGGTGCAATACCTGGGACACGTGGTGAGTGCTGACGGAGTGGCTCCCGACCCCGATAAGATCACCGTGATTAAAGACTGGGCAAGACCCTCCAGCATAAAGGAAGTGCGGCAGTTCCTCGGGTTGGTAGGCTACTACCGAAGATTCATTCCCGGTTTCACCAAAATGGCAGCCCCTATGCAGGACCTCCTGATAGGTCAATCTCGGAAAGCTAAAAAACAGAAGCCGCCCTTCAGGTGGGAAAATCTGGAAGAGGAGTCCTTCTGCCAGCTGAAGATGGCCCTCACGGGGGATGAAATCCTGGCGTACCCCGATTACAGCCAGCCCTTTATCCTCCACACGGACGCAAGCAACATCGGGCTAGGAGCCGTACTGTCCCAGATCCAGCAGGGGAAAGAACGGGTAATCGCTTACGCCAGCCGAAAGCTACGGCCCACGGAGAGGAACCCTGATAATTATAGCTGATTCAAGCTGGAGTTCCTGGCAGTGGTGTTGGCAGTGACCGAACGTTTCAAGCATTACCTTGCCTCTTCCAATTTCACCGTGTACACGGATAACAACCCGTTGACACACCTGGACACTGCAAGGCTCGGTGCACTGGAGCAGAGATGGATGGCCTGCCTGTCCAACTATGAATTCACCATCAAATACCGGGCGGGACGCTCAAATGCCAACGCGGATGCCCTGTCTAGAATGCCAAACTTACCGGACGTAGGGGAAGATCCAGAAGAAGTCGAGCTCCCTGCGTTCCACCGTCATGGGATTACCCTGTATTCCCACCGTGTGAAGGACAAGCGCTCTGTGACGTTCAATCCCTTGCCCCACTACAGCTGGGCGGAAACGCAAGACAGTGATCCCGCAGTCCGTCTGGTGAAGGAAATGCTGACACAGGCCGATGCCCGTCTTGACCCAGACACTCCAGAGGAGACCAAGCAACTGTGGAAGGAGAAAAGTAAGCTGTTCCTCTACAGGGAGAAGCTGTGCCGAAGAATGGTTAATTCTCGAACACATGAGTTGACCTGGCAGGTAGTGGTCCCAAGACGAGACGCGGCTATGGTTCTGGAGGCATACCACAACGGAGCAGGACATTTTGGATGGAAGAAGCTGGAGTACTTGTTGCGTGAATGGTTCTACTGGGTAGGCATGAGAGGAGCCATCAAGAGGTGGTGCAGAGACTGTGGCCCGTGCAACCTAAGAAGAAAGGACCGTGCCAGCCAGAAGACTCCCCTGCAGCCCATCATCACCAGACAGCCACTGGAACTGGTAGCCCTGGACCATGTGAAACTGGCTCCGAGCAGATCTGGGTATGTCTACGCCCTCACAATCGTAGATCACTACTCCCGGTTCCTGGTGGTGGTTCCCGTCAAGGACTTAACGGCTCAAACAGCAGCTAGAGCCTTCCACCAGCACTTCAGCCGTCCACACGGGTACCCGGAGCAAGTGTTGACAGACCAAGGACCAGCCTTGGAAGCAGAGGTCTTCCAGGAGTTCTGCAACCTGTATGGCTGCAAGGAGATAAGAACAACGCCCTATCACCCGCAGACCAACGGACTCTGCGAAAAGATGAACCAGGTGGTGATAGATCTGCTAAAAACATTGCCCCTGGAAGAACGCAGCCTGTGGCCTGAGAAACTGCCCGATCTGGTGGACCTGTACAACCACATCCCGGTACGTTCCACCAACTGTACCCCGGCTTACCTAATGAGAGCAAGACCTGGTAAGCTGCCTATTGACCTGGATATGGGAGTCCTGACACCTGAGGACACCTCGCCAGAGGCAGACTGGGATACAGAACGGCAGCAGCAGTACCGGAAAGTACAGGAGAGCGTCGAGCGAAGTCTCTGTCAATCAAGAGAAAGGCAGGAGAGGACTTATAACCAACATGCTCCCGCTGTTCCCCTGGTACCTGGAGAGCAGGTCTTGAAAAGAAAAAGGCGGCTCCATAAGTTGGACGACCAGTGGGAAAAGGACCCGAACACCGTACTGCCCTCAAGCCACAATAATCCAAAGGTGTACGTCATCAGCAAGGATGGAGGAGAGACCACAGCCACTGTCTCCAGAGACCACCTGAAAAAGTGCCCCGAGAAGTTGCAAAACACGGATGAAGATCAGGAAGACCCTCAACCCGTAGAGGAAAAGGAGGAAATGATCAGCACCGTACTCGGAGACTTTCCCCGGTCCTGGACACAAGTAAACAACGCTATCGTGGTGCCCGTCCTCACCTTTCTCCAGCCAGCCCCTCAAGTGCCTACAGAAGACCAGGTAGAGCTGGAAGAGCAGCCAGCCCAGGAGGCAGAAGAGTCCACACCAGCAGCGCAGGAGGATCAACCCTCTGCTAGTAGTGAGCCTGCCGTGCCCCTAGTGAGCCAAAGAGTGCGCAGACAGCTGCCCAGCTTACCCATAACACATCCTACACCCTGTAGTGCAGAACCAGTTAGTGAGCTCCGTAGGTCCACTAGAGGTCAGATGCCCGCTCGCTGGAAAATATAAAGTAATGCACTGTAAATTTACCTGTTTCTTGAAAATGTTTATGGTTTTTGTTGTTGCCTGTTATTAATTATGTTTCTCAGTTACCCTGCAGATTTATTTGGACTAACAGGTTATGGACGCTGGATAACCGGAACAATCTTGTAGATAGTTGCACACTGTGCCTCTTGCGAAGATGGCCGCAGAAGAGAAAACCTGTCTGGCGTGGCCTCCTTGCGGCCCAAAGTAGCTAGCTTCAGCCTTGCAGCCACGCCCAAGGCCAACGCAAGGGGTTTGCTTTGGACAGGTCCCCTACTTCACTTAAAGCTTCACCTTGGGTGACATGGACACCCTCTTGTTTCACAAACTTCACCTTGGGTGATATGGACACCCGGTTGCGGACACGCCGTGACCTTTAAAGAACTAAAGCTTCTTGTAAATATGTTATTGTATTATCGTTTATACCCTTGTATTTATGTTTCTTTAAAAATGTGTTTAGTCCCGGAGTACTAAAATTTACTAGGGGGGGATGTGGCACCCCAGGGGTCTGGTTGCCACAGTAATAGAAATATTATGTCTGAGAGCAAGTGGGAGGTTTCTCTGGTCAGGAGCCCTAAGCATGCAACACTGCCCGCCCAGACCTGGGAGGGGAGGAATCTGCCCTTATAAACTGGGTCTGGGGCGGGATTAGGTGAGTCAGAGCTTGGAGAGGGAAAGATACAGCAAGAGCTCTGTAGGAGCAGGAGTGAGTGCCAGAGGCTGGAAGCTAGATAGCTCGCCTTGGCTGAAGACACTAAGGGACCAGCACCGCCGTCGTGGAGCGGAGGCTAACAGAAGGCCCCAAGTCACCGGCCATACGGGTGAGCACCACACAGTATACTCAGGGACGTGGGCTACTTCTACCCGCATAGAGCAAGGTAGCCAGGAAAGAGTGCAGATAGACGGGGAGGCCTACAACTCCACCTGGCCAGGGGGAGATCCTGCTTGCTCCCAGACTGACCAGGCCTCTACTGCTAACCAGTACTCCCGGGAAGGTCTGCTCTATACCATCAGTAAAGACCCTGAACTGCACCACACGTCTCTGTGTTTCATCGCCGCACCAGCACCATTAGTACTGGGACGCTCACACCATCACTCCCATCATCCACACTAGCTGCCCTGAGGCAATACTTCTCCCGTGGGGAGTTATCCCATACTTGGCTGCGCTTACAACATCAGCCTCAGCGGCCTGCAGCACAGCGGCGGTCCCCACTGACCGCAATCCACGGGTGGCGTAGTCGGACATTTGTTATTACACTAAGACTGCCACTGGTTTGACCACCCTGAGCCACGGACCGGGTCGCCGCCACACTGAGACTACCACCCCCAGCATCCCACCAGAGGCCCGGCTCTGGGTTCCCCACGCGGCCCAGGGGGCGAGTCATCTTCACTCTCTCGTACTTTGGAGGAATTGACCGCTGCAGCTGCTCTCCCACTTCCTCCAGATTTCAATGTTGTCTGTAGGAGAGGAAAGTGAAGCCAGCGCTGAATGTCACGCCAAAGATGGCTGCCCTCCTATTATATAAATCTCACTATAACTCCACCAGCCTATCACATTCCTAGTTCCACATCCAACCTCCATATCAAACCCTGTAATAAACCCTTCATTACCTGGTCTTGTCAGGACCTCAATAAACCCAGCCTTTTTGAGGCCTACTTCTGTACGGCCATTAATAATGCACTGGTGTAAATAATGTGTGTGAGGTAAATTGTGTGGAAAACCGGATTGTAATCAAGCAATGATTTCTTCAATTGGACTGCAATGTCCTGAACCATACGACTTGTACCAGTCATGTGACTTATGCTGCCCCGGGACTACAGCCATATTGGCCAAAGCTGTGATATCACAGAGGCACATACCAGCATGTGGAAGCATGGCGACATAGCGATGACATCACAATGGCCAATGCCGGAATGTGGAATCTATGACATAGCGATGACATCACAATGGCAGGTGCCGGAATGTGGCATTTATGACATAGCGATGACATCACAATGGCAGGCGCCTATATACACAGGAGAGCAGGTGAGAGGAGACACACAGGAGCTTAGAAACCACAAGGAAGGCAAGAAGAATCGATTGGAGAATAGGGACAGGAGAAGCCAAGAAGAACAGAATAACCCGCTTCTTAGCCTTCACTGAGCCATGACGAGACTGAGCGGATGGAAGCGGAGGAGGAGACCCAGGACCCCGTCACATCCACCTGACTGATGAGAAAGGGGAGAAATTATGTAGATTATGTAGCAGCATTACAACTATTCTCGTTACCCATAGCAACCAGTCAGAGCTCAGCTTTTATTAAAGGGGTATTCCCATCTCCAAAATCCTCTCCCAATATGTAGTAGGTGTAATAATAATAATATTAGATATCCATGCTTACAACCACCAGTTATCTAGTTGCTAGTGGTCGTAACCATGGATACCTAAGGTCCTGCAATGCCTGCACATGAGGGAAGAGACACAGCGAAGCAGAAAAACTATTCTACATTTCTAATTGGAGGTTTTTGCTAATATTATTATTACACCTACTACATATTGGGATAGGATCTTGGAGATGGGAATACCCTTTTAATCTCTGATTGCTATGGGTAACTAGGAGAGTTTGTTGCTCAGCTTTGATAAGGGATGACAGATTTTACTAGACTAAGTGGATATCATTGGTGCAACCAGTGCAGCTGCACAGGGGGCTAATAGGTTAGGGGGTCACTCACCTTCATTTTGTTAATTCTGTGTATTGCTGTAGCAGTGCTGTGCGCGTATATTGATGCTGTGGGGCAGGGGCGTACATAGAAATCATCGGGGCCCATAGCAGAAGTTTGAGTTGAGGTCTCTCCCTTCAAAAGAAATGAACAAAAAAATTATATTTGTCAGTGTCACAACTTTCCAGCCTTTACATAGTAATTTTCCTCCTGCTGAAGTCCTAGATTCCCCTCTCATTGCCACCATAACGTATGATGCCAACAAAAGTGCCCCCCAAAAACAGTATGATACCCCCCATGGTGAATTCCTCTACCTTAACCTCCACATGTACAGTAGGGTCATCAAACTGTGCCCCCCACTCAACTCCCAAGGCAAAGTAAGGTGACCACAACACAGTAATCCCCCAACTTTGACCCCCACACAGCCCTCCATGCAGTGTAATGGGCCTACATACAGTATAATGGCCCCACACTGTATAATAGTCTGCACTAGTGACGCGCCCCTGGGCCTACTTGGTGTAGCGTTGCGCACGCGGGGACTACCCGGAGCCGGGCCTGTTGAGGGTAGTAGTCTCGTGGCGGTGACCCGGTCCGTGCCCAGGGAGTCAAACTGTGTGGCTGAGTATTAGCAGTAGATGTTGGACGACTACGCCACCCGTTGAATGCAGCTATGGAGCTGCCGCTGCAGGGCAGACCGCTGAGGCCGGTGGAAGGATTGTGCAGCGTAGATGGTATAACCCCCAACGGGAGGGGTATGGCCTCAGGGCAGCCGACGTGGATGATGGGGGTAGCAGGAACCACTCAGATGATGCGGTGTAGTTCAGGGTCTTTACTGGTGACAAAGATAGACCCTCCCGGAGTACTGGCTAGCGATTGGTGCCTGGTCAGTCCTTGAGCAGATGGGATCTCCCCTGGCCAGGCGGAGTTGTAGGCCTCCCCAACTAATTGTACTCTTCTGGCTACCTTGCTAGAGGCGGGTAAAAGTAGCCCACGTCCCTGAGTGTACCGTGTGGTGCTCACCCGTATGGCCGGTGACTCGGGGCCTTCTAGTGGCTTCCGCTCCACGACGGCGGTGCTGGTCCCACGCGTGTGACCGTGCCTTCGGGTTTCTTGGCCAGAGGACCTGAAATCCCCTGCCGGTCGGTTTCTGCTGCTGGGTAAGGATTAGTCCCCACAGCCTCGGACTCTGGGTCCGGTGATAATTCTTCAATCAGGGCGAGCTCTACAGCTGCCAGCCCCTGATTCCTTTTAGCACTGCTCCCACTGAGCTCCTGATCTTTCTTTCCTAAGCTGCTCCTCTTCTTCTCTACTCTTCTCACAAACCCTGCCTCAGCCCCAGTTTTATATAGGGGAAGTTCTTCCCCTCCCAGGACTGGGCAGGAGGTGTGGCATGCCTAGGATTCCTGACCAAGAGACCTCCCACCTGCTCTCAGACATAATATTGTTATTACTGTGGAAACCAGACCCCTGGGGTGCCACATTCCCCCCTAGTGAATTTTAGTACTCCGGGACTAAACACATTTTTGTAAAACATAACAAGGTATAAACAATAACGTTCTGGTAGAGACAACACATAAGGTGGTCACGGCGTGTCCGCAACCGGGTGTAACTTTTGAGGAAAACAAAGGTGTCCATTTCACCAAAACAAGGAGACGTAACCAGGTAGGGGTCTGTCCTGCCCCGAGTCCTTAACAGTCTTTTAGTCCATCCTGGGTTACGCTCCAACTATATGCAAAAAGGATTCCCGGTAAATCCACCAAAGACTCCTACAAATAACTAGAAACACATAATTATACACAAGCAACAATAAACAGGTAAACATTAATAAAATAGCTTGAACATTTAGATCCTCCACCGTATGGGCAACTGGCCTCTAGTGACCCTAGTGGACCTACGGAGCTGGCTGACTGGTCCTGAGCTACAGGGTATAGGAGCTGTCAAGGGTAAACTGGGCAGCCGTCTACGGACTCTTTGGCTCACTAGGGGTATGGCAGGCTCACTATAAGCAGAGGGTTGATTCTCCTGGTCTACTTGTGTGGGGTCTTCTGCCTCCTGGACCGGCTGTTCTTCCAGCTCTACCTGTGTCTCCGTAGGCACTTGGGATGCTGGTTGGAGGAACGTGAGGACGGGTACCACAACAGCACCATTGACTTGAGTCCAAGACCGAGGGAAGTCTCCAAGCACAGTACTAATCATATCTTCCCTTTCCTCTACGGGTCGAGGGTCTTCTTGTTCCTCTTCAGGGTTCCGTAGCTGTTCGGGACACTTCTTCAGGTGATCCCGGGATGCAATGGCTGTGGTTTCCCCTCCGTTTTTACTGATTGTACAGATCTTTGGGTTGTCGTGGCTTGAGGGCAGTACGGTGTACGGGTCCTTCTCCCACTGGTCGTCCAACTTGTGGAGCCGTCTTTTCCTCTTCAAGACCTGCTCTCCGGGCACCAGGGGAACAGCGGGGGCATACTGGTTGTAAGTTTTCTCTTGTCTTTCCCTAGCTTGACAGAGACTTCGCTCCACGCTCTCCTGTACTTTCCGGTACTGCTGCTGCCTCTCTGTGTCCCAGTCTGCTTCTGGTGAAGTGTCCTCGGGTGTCAGGACTCCCATCTCCAGATCAACAGGAAGCTTACCAGGTCTTGCCCTCATTAGGTAAGCCGGGGTACAGTTGGTGGAACCTACAGGGATGTGGTTGTATAGGTCCACCAGGTCGGGCAGCTTTTCAGGCCACCGACTACTTTCTTCCAGGGGCAATGTTTTCAGAAGATCTATCACCACCTGGTTCATTTTCTCACAAAGTCCATTAGTTTGCGGGTGATAGGGTGTTGTTCTAATCTTCTGGCAGCCATACAGGGTGCAGAACTCCTGGAAGACTTCCACTTCAAAGGCAGGCCCCTGGTCCGTCAGCACCTGCTCCGGGTATCCGTGCGGACGGCAGAAGTTCTGCTGGAAGGCTCTAGCTGCTGTTTGAGCCATTAAGTCCTTGACGGGGACGACAACCAAGAACCGGGAGTAGTGATCCACGATGGTTAACGCGTAGACGTAGCCACTTATGCTTGGGGTCAGTTTTACATGATCCAAGGCTACCAGTTCCAACGGCTGTCTGGTGATGATGGACTGCAGGGGAGTCTTCTGGCTGGCACGGTCCCTCCTTCTTAGGTTGCATGGGCCACAGTCTCTGCACCACCTCTCGATGGTTCCTCTCATGCCTACCCAATGGAACCGCCCGCGCAGCAGGAACTCCAGCTTCTTCCATCCGAAGTGCCCAGCTCCGTCGTGGTATGCCTCCATCACCATAGCTGCGTCTCTTCTTGGCACCACTACTTGCCAGATTAGTTCATGCGTCCGGGAGTTAACCATTCTGCGGCACAACTTCCCCTTGTAAAGGAACAGTCGACTCTTCTCAGCCCACAGTTGCTTGGCTTCCTCCGGAGCGTCTGGGTCAAGGCGTGCATCTGGCCGAGTCAGCATCTCCTTTACCAGTCGGACGGCAGGGTCACTGTCTTGCGTCTCCGCCCAGTTGTAATGAGGTAATGGGTTGAACGTAGCGGATTGCTTACTCCTTACACGGTGGGAATACTGGATAGTCCCATGACGGTGGAACGCGGGGAGTTCAACTTCTTCCAGTTCCTCTGAATCTTCCCCTACGTCCGGTAGGTTCGGCATCCTGGACAGGGCGTCCGCGTTGGTATTGGAGCGTCCTGCCCGGTATTTGATTGTAAACTCATAGTTGGACAAGCGGGCCATCCATCTCTGCTCTAGGGCACCGAGTCTTGCAGTGTCCAGGTGTGTCAATGGGTTGTTATCCGTGTACACGGTGAACCGGGAAGCAGCGAGGTAGTGCTTAAAGCGTTCGGTGACTGCCCACACCACTGCCAGGAACTCTAGCTTAAATGAGCTGTAATTCTCAGGGTTTCTTTCGGTGGGTCGCAGTTTTCGGCTGGCGTAAGCAATTACCCGTTCCTTCCCCTGCTGGATCTGGGACAGTACGGCTCCTAGCCAGATGTTACTGGCGTCGGTGTAGAGGATAAAGGGCTGGCTATAATCAGGGTACGCCAGGATTTCATCCCCCGTGAGGGCCATCTTCAGCTGGCGGAAGGACTCTTCTTCCAGCTTCTCCCATCTGAAGGGTGGCTTCTGGTTCTTGGCCTTCCTGGACTGGCCTATCAGGAGGTCCTGCATAGGAGCTGCCTTTTTGGTGAAACCGGGAATGAACCTTCGGTAGTAGCCTACCAACCCGAGGAACTGCCTCACTTCCTTTATGCTGGAGGGGCTTGGCCATTCCTTAATTGCGGTGATCTTATCAGGGTCGGGAGCCACTCCGTCAGCACTCACCACGTGTCCCAGGTACTGCACCTTTGGCTTCAGGAGGTGACACTTGGAGGGTTTCACCTTTAGGCCGTAACTTGCCAGAGCTTCGAACACTTCCGCCAGGTGTTTCAGGTGGTCCTCATAGGTCTTGGAATAGACGATGACATCGTCCAGGTATAACAGGACCGTCTCAAAGTTTCGGTGTCCCAGATAGCATTCCATCAATCGCTGGAAGGTTCCTGGTGCGTTGCAGAGTCCGAACGGCATGCAGGTAAACTCGCTAAGTCCCATCGGGGTGGTGAATGCGGTCTTCTCCCGGTCCGCCTCTGCTACAGGAACCTGCCAGTACCCGCTAGTGAGATCCAAGGTGGAGAAGAAGTTAGCAGATTTTAAAGCAGCCAAAGACTCCTCTATTCTTGGTAAGGGGTACGCATCTTTGTGTGTGATACGGTTAATTTTCCGGTAATCTACACACATTCTCATGGTGTTGTCTTTCTTTTTGACCAAGACTAGTGGAGCTGCCCAGGGGCTACAGCTATCCCTGATTACCAACACGCCAAGGGGATGCTTAGAGACATGAAGGAGGCTGGGGTAGTGTGCAGGGGGTACGGGTCGATACCTCTCTTTTATGGGAGGATGGTCTCCCGTGGGGATGTGGTGTTCTACCCCCTTGACTCGCCCGAAGTCTAACGGGTGTTTACTAAACACTCTCTCGTACTCTCGAACCACCTGGTAGACTCCCTGCTTCTGGTGGGAGGGAGTGGAGTCAGTACCCAAATGTAGTTGCTGACACCAATCCTCCATTATTTTCGTAGAGCCGTTACCTTCCTCCGGGTGAGATGGAGGCAAGGGTTCCACAGACTGTATAGAATTTTGGTTGATAGTATATAATTTGGCTAGCGTAGCATACCGGGGCAGGTATACTTCCCTTTTCCCGATATTTATTATACGAACGGGCACCCTCCCATGGCGTACATCAACTACCCCCCGTGCTGTCAAAATGGTGGGCCTACTGTCTGAGTAGACTGGTTCTACCATGGCCTGGTAATCTCTACCTCTCAGACCAATAGCTGCCCGGCACCAAATCATCATTTCACTTTTCGGGGGCATGGCAATAGGGAAAGGGTCACACATTCTCACGCTACCAATCTCACCACCGGAGAGTTCCACCTGTTGCCGTCGCATCAGTGCCCGGATCTCTTTCTGGAGCACTCGCTGCTGGCCGGAGCTGGCGTTCTTGGCAACCTGCTGTAAAATGAAAATCACCTCTGCAAGACAATTTTCAATCACATTAGTTCCTAGAGTTATCTTTGGGTGACTCTCGCGCTTGTCAATGTCTACAATGATCAATCCCTGTGCTGCCAGTTCGACTCTACCGATTTTAATGGTCATTTCTTTAAATCCGATCTGTGGCACGGGCTGACCATTACTGGCGATGATACTCAAGTCGTCGTCTGGATAGCGGGTTATATCCGAGTCATTCCAGTACTGCTTGAAGAGCACGTACGGGATGGTGGTGACCTGTGACCCGGTGTCCAGTAGGGCACTCATAGGGATGCCATCCAGTACCACAGGCAAGACTGGACGTCCTCCCACATATTTGTCGCGCCAGTTCGATGGGCCTGGTGATCTTTTTCCTGGGGGTTGGCCCTCTACCCCAGGTTGTGCCAGTTTAAAGGACAGTACCTTGCCATATGTCCGGGTTGATTGCAGCGGCGGCAGATAGGTTGTCCGTCCTCGTTGTACCGGTCGCTGGGTCTTCCTCTGGCCGGTGGGGTCCTCCTTGGTCGACGCCACGGGATGTCCTCCGGTCCGGATGCCAGCTGGATCTTCCCTGGAGTGGAAACCTGTAAAGACTGCACAGTTCGGGTTAGCGCAGCAACGCTTTTAGCTAGCTCTTGGACCTGATGGTGCAGGTCTGGAGCCGGGTCATTGTTCAAAGCCTGCGCATCAGCCCCCACAGGCCCTGCCGACAAGGGCGCCGCCTCCTGGTGGTAAGTGGTAGTAGGGCGCCTGTGGGTCACAACGCCACCCGGTGCCGGTTCTCGGAGCACCCGGATGGCTCTGTCCTTGAACTGTGCAAAGTCCAGATGAGGATCCTGTAAGGCTATGGCCCGCAACTGGGTTCGGTGGACATTGCAATATAGTCCCTCTATAAATTGCTCGGTCAACAGCCTGTCCTCGTTTCCCACGCTGTCAGGGTCGGTCTGCTTAATGGCTCTCAGGGCCTCTTGTAGGTTTAGTGCATAGTCCCTTATATTCTCATGTGCTCGCTGTTTGCACCCGTAGAATCTAAGCTTAATCTCGGCTGAGGTGCGGGTATCAAAGGTGTCCTTCAGCCGGGTTAATATCCCTGCGACAGTCCTCCTCCCAGGTGGCCAGGACTTTACCTCCCTTTGGGCTGCCCCGGTTAGTTGGGCCACCAGGATGCTCACTTTTTGCTCTTCTGTGAGGGGGTACACCTGGAAGAGGCTATCCAGCTTTTCTTTAAAGTCATTCAGGGTATGTGACTCCCCTGAGTACTGGGGTAGCCAGGCTGCTCCCGGGATATAGGGCATGGTGAAAGGCATGACTGCAGCAGCGGTGGCGCTGGCGGGGGTTGAGGCAGTGAAGCTCTCCTCCGTATCTGACATCTTTCTCCCCCCCCTAGTGGACCGTGGCTTACCTTGCGATGATCCTCTTCCGTAGGCCGCGGCTCTGCAGTGGATAGTCAGGGTTGAGGACCTTCCGTCGCGCTCCTGTGACGTCGGCGTCTGCTGGGCTCCTTCCAGGACCTTACGCAACGTCCGGACGTGAGGCGGGGCTTCAGTTCTCGCGCGCTTTCGGAGTCCACACCCCTCTTCTTCCCGCGCGGCGTCTTCAAGATGGCGTCCAACGGCGGGAAAACTCCACGGATGGCGGGAAGAAGGCAGAAGATGGCGGGAAAACTTCGCGGATGGCGGGAAGAAGGTAGAAGATGGCGCCGGATGGCGGGAATCTTCACCACTGGTAAGTTTGAACAGTCTTTTTCAGGCACGCAGTACCCGGTGGTTGCGGGCACGAAATCCTGCCGACTATGCCAAAAGTTGACGCGCCCCTGGGCCTACTTGGTGTAGCGTTGCGCACGCGGGGACTACCCGGAGCCGGGCCTGTTGAGGGTAGTAGTCTCGTGGCGGTGACCCGGTCCGTGCCCAGGGAGTCAAACTGTGTGGCTGAGTATTAGCAGTAGATGTTGGACGACTACGCCACCCGTTGAATGCAGCTATGGAGCTGCCACTGCAGGGCAGACCGCTGAGGCCGGTGGAAGGATTGTGCAGCGTAGATGGTATAACCCCCAACGGGAGGGGTATGGCCTCAGGGCAGCCGACGTGGATGATGGGGGTAGCAGGAACCACTCAGACGATGCGGTGTAGTTCAGGGTCTTTACTGGTGACAAAGATAGACCCTCCCGGAGTACTGGCTAGCGATTGGGGCCTGGTCAGTCCTTGAGCAGATGGGATCTCCCCTGGCCAGGTGGAGCTGTAGGCCTCCCCAACTAATTGTACTCTTCTGGCTACCTTGCTAGAGGCGGGTAAAAGTAGCCCACGTCCCTGAGTGTACCGTGTGGTGCTCACCCGTATGGCCGGTGACTCGGGGCCTTCTAGTGGCTTCCGCTCCACGACGGCGGTGCTGGTCCCACGCGTGTGACCGTGCCTTCGGGTTTCTTGGCCAGAGGACCTGAAATCCCCTGCCGGTCGGTTTCTGCTGCTGGGTAAGGATTAGTCCCCACAGCCTCGGACTCCGGGTCCGGTGATAATTCTTCAATCAGGGCGAGCTCTACAGCTGCCAGCCCCTGATTCCTTTTAGCACTGCTCCCACTGAGCTCCTGATCTTTCTTTCCTAAGCTGCTCCTCTTCTTCTCTACTCTTCTCACAAACCCTGCCTCAGCCCCAGTTTTATATAGGGGAAGTTCTTCCCCTCCCAGGACTGGGCAGGAGGTGTGGCATGCCTAGGATTCCTGACCAAGAGACCTCCCACCTGCTCTCAGACATAATATTGTTATTACTGTGGAAACCAGACCCCTGGGGTGCCACATTAGCCCTCCAAACAGTATGATGGACACCACATAGGTCAGAGTAATATTCAGCTCACCCTTGAAGGATTCCCAGCGGGTTCCATATAACGAAGCACAGGATCCAGTCTCTGCCAGATGTAGAAGCAAGGTGCATCCAAATCCAGTACAAAAAAAGTCTTTATAAGAACGATTGAAACAATGGCATTGTTGTGACACACCATTTAGGTGTAGTTGGGGGTTTGGAAGATGCACAAAAGAGGAGTCTAAGAACATGCAGAGTGTTCAAAATGCGTTCGGTGTTGCACATTTTCTACACCTTCCAAACCCCCAACTACAGCTAAATGGTGTCACAGCAATCCATTTGTTTTTTTTACTGGAGCTGGATATTCACTTCAATCCATGCATGATGGACCCCACACAAACCTTAACACTGTATAATTGCTTGCATACTGTATAATGGCCCCACACATAACCCTTCACATATTATAATGGTCCCCCATAGTATAACATGCCACCATAATCCTCCATACAATAAAATACTCACTATAGTCCTCCACAGAGCATAATTCACTTCCCCATGGTCCTCCTCACAGTAATATGCACCCGCCCATAGGGTAAAACGCAACCCCACCCCCCCCCCCCCACCCCCCATAGGGTAAAATGCAGCCCACAGTTTTCCAGTATTATGGGCACCACGTACTCACTGATTTTATTTTTAAGAAAAATACAATACTCACCGCTCCTTGTTCCCCCACTGCTTCAGTCTCTGCAGCGCATATACTCACCTCAGCAGCTACACTATCTGACACAGCATGGAGTGCGATGAAGTGTCATCATCGTGCCCGCTGTGTCAGATGCAGGAGGGAGGGAGCATTAAATGCTGCCGTTCAGTCAATACCATGGTTAATCACTAACAGGGGCATTTAAGTGTCCTGGTAGCTACTTCACTCATGTACCTCTTCCCATCGCCCCATAGAAGTGATTGCCGAAGATTTACCATGGCAGTCAGGGGCCTTAAAGAAGGATTCAATCACTGCCATCTTAGTACTCCTATAAAGCTCGGCTTCACAAGAGAATGTCAATTAAACTACATGTATATACTGCAATAATACAAAATATAGTATAAGGGGTTAAATGATCACATAAGTCCACTAAGTTAACTTAAAAATAAAGTAAAAATTGAAAAAGTTTTGAAAAATATGAACGTTTAAATTATACTTCAACCGTTATGTTAAAATACCCCCCAAAACATAAAATGAAATGCTCTTCTTCACAAAAAAACAATCAAAAGCAATGACATTTAATGCAACCCAAAAAGGTATCAAAAACGGATCAATTCACTTGTATTGAGAGAGGCCGAACACATCCAGTCGGCACGTGATAGCGTGTATGCAAATTGCAATCTTGCGGCGCCAGTACTAGAGAAATTCTGTCCGCTCGCACACTGTGCACTTTAAGGAGCCACAAGTCTGACTGCAGATGGCGCCCCAAACCTGGGCAAACCTTTTAATATACCCCAAAATTGTATCAATAAAAGCTACGCAAAATCACACCGTCACAAAGGTCCATCAACAGAAAAAAAAATGTAAAAGGTCTCAGAATATGGTGACCCAAACCAATTTCTTTAGTGTTGTTACATAGTTGTTTAACCACCATGGGAGATAAAACACCTTGAGTTTGGTATTGCGGTTATCTCAATGACCTGGAGAATTATATTATAATCTAAAAACAAATCCTTAAAAGACAATAGTGGAATTGCTTTTATCTCATTATTTCATCCCAACACAGATTTTTTTTCTCTCCACATTTCAGACATATGATAAATATATAGTTGTATAGTTTGTTTTTATCTTAGTGGTGAAAACATTTTATTTTATTTCATTTTGCAACAAAGAAAATTACTCGTTTCCCATTATTTCCTGTGGCCAAATATTTTCCTATTGGTAAAGCAAAATGAGGATTTAGTTTGTGCGAGTGAAGCTCATGTTTTTATTGACAAAAGTTGAGAACAAAGAAGATTTTGATTATTTTTTAAAATCATTATTTTGGTATGTTATATGGTTATTAAAGGGGTAAATAATTGCTATGGAGCTAATATTATGGGTTCAATAATTTAACATTTTTATATGGCAAAATGATTAAATGCTACTTCCGCGTCTTAAATTTTTATACCTTTGAAATCGGATCGGGGCCCGCCTCTGCCCACCGGGACAGGTGATCGGGGCCCGCCTCTGCCCACCGGGACAGGTGATCGGGGCCCGCCTCTGCCCACCGGGACAGGTGATCGGGGCCCGCCTCTGCCCACCGGGACAGGTGATCGGGGCCCGCCTCTGCCCACCGGGACAGGTGATCGGGGCCCGCCTCTGCCCACCGGGACAGGTGATCGGGGCCCGCCTCTGCCCACCGGGACAGGTGATCGGGGCCCGCCTCTGCCCACCGGGACAGGTGATCGGGGCCCGCCTCTGCCCACCGGGACAGGTGATCGGGGCCCGCCTCTGCCCACCGGGACAGGTGATCGGGGCCCGCCTCTGCCCACCGGGACAGGTGATCGGGGCCCGCCTCTGCCCACCGGGACAGGTGATCGGGGCCCGCCTCTGCCCACCGGGACAGGTGATCGGGGCCCGCCTCTGCCCACCGGGACAGGTGATCGGGGCCCGCCTCTGCCCACCGGGACAGGTGATCGGGGCCCGCCTCTGCCCACCGGGACAGGTGATCGGGGCCCGCCTCTGCCCACCGGGACAGGTGATCGGGGCCCGCCTCTGCCCACCGGGACAGGTGATCGGGGCCCGCCTCTGCCCACCGGGACAGGTGATCGGGGCCCGCCTCTGCCCACCGGGACAGGTGATCGGGGCCCGCCTCTGCCCACCGGGACAGGTGATCGGGGCCCGCCTCTGCCCACCGGGACAGGTGATCGGGGCCCGCCTCTGCCCACCGGGACAGGTGATCGGGGCCCGCCTCTGCCCACCGGGACAGGTGATCGGGGCCCGCCTCTGCCCACCGGGACAGGTGATCGGGGCCCGCCTCTGCCCACCGGGACAGGTGATCGGGGCCCGCCTCTGCCCACCGGGACAGGTGATCGGGGCCCGCCTCTGCCCACCGGGACAGGTGATCGGGGCCCGCCTCTGCCCACCGGGACAGGTGATCGGGGCCCGCCTCTGCCCACCGGGACAGGTGATCGGGGCCCGCCTCTGCCCACCGGGACAGGTGATCGGGGCCCGCCTCTGCCCACCGGGACAGGTGATCGGGGCCCGCCTCTGCCCACCGGGACAGGTGATCGGGGCCCGCCTCTGCCCACCGGGACAGGTGATCGGGGCCCGCCTCTGCCCACCGGGACAGGTGATCGGGGCCCGCCTCTGCCCACCGGGACAGGTGATCGGGGCCCGCCTCTGCCCACCGGGACAGGTGATCGGGGCCCGCCTCTGCCCACCGGGACAGGTGATCGGGGCCCGCCTCTGCCCACCGGGACAGGTGATCGGGGCCCGCCTCTGCCCACCGGGACAGGTGATCGGGGCCCGCCTCTGCCCACCGGGACAGGTGATCGGGGCCCGCCTCTGCCCACCGGGACAGGTGATCGGGGCCCGCCTCTGCCCACCGGGACAGGTGATCGGGGCCCGCCTCTGCCCACCGGGACAGGTGATCGGGGCCCGCCTCTGCCCACCGGGACAGGTGATCGGGGCCCGCCTCTGCCCACCGGGACAGGTGATCGGGGCCCGCCTCTGCCCACCGGGACAGGTGATCGGGGCCCGCCTCTGCCCACCGGGACAGGTGATCGGGGCCCGCCTCTGCCCACCGGGACAGGTGATCGGGGCCCGCCTCTGCCCACCGGGACAGGTGATCGGGGCCCGCCTCTGCCCACCGGGACAGGTGATCGGGGCCCGCCTCTGCCCACCGGGACAGGTGATCGGGGCCCGCCTCTGCCCACCGGGACAGGTGATCGGGGCCCGCCTCTGCCCACCGGGACAGGTGATCGGGGCCCGCCTCTGCCCACCGGGACAGGTGATCGGGGCCCGCCTCTGCCCACCGGGACAGGTGATCGGGGCCCGCCTCTGCCCACCGGGACAGGTGATCGGGGCCCGCCTCTGCCCACCGGGACAGAACTACCCCGATGCCGTGAGCGGTAACTACGTCAGGTGGGAGCTTCTAGAACTACCCCTCATGGGCGGTTTTATTAGTACTCCAAGTTTGCTGTTCTTGAGCTACCAATTGTGGGCGGTTCTATTAGTTCTCCTAGTGTGCGCTTCTAGAACTACCCCTCGTGTGCAGTACTAGAACTACCCCTGGTGCCGGTGTGTGCTTCTAGAACTACCCCTGGTGGGCGGTTCTAGAACTACCCCTGGTGCCATGATCAGTTCTAGAACTTCTTCTAGTGCGCGGTTCTAATACTGCTCCTGGTGGACGCTTCTAAAACTACCTCTGGTGGGCAGTTCTAGTACTACCCATGGTGGGTGGTTCTGAAACTACTGGTGCTGATGGGCGCTTGTAGAACTACCCCTCGTGTGCGCTTGTATAACAACCTTTGGTGTGCAGTTCTATAACTACCCCTGTTGACGGTGGAGGCTTCTAGAACTACCCCTGGTGGACGCTTCTAGTACTACCGATTGTGGGTGGTTCTATAAGTACTCCTAGTGAGCAGTTCTAGAACTACCCCTGGTGCCGGTGGGCGCTTCTAGAACTACTCCTAGTTTGCAGTTCTAGAACTACCCCTGGTGGGCGCTCCTAGAACTACCCCCTGGTGCCGGTGCGCGGTTGTAGAACTACCCGTGGCAGGCGCTCCTAGAACTACCCCCCGTGGGTGCTTCTAGAACTACCCCTCGTGGGCGCTACTAGAACTACCCCTCGTGGGCGCTACTAGAACTACCCCTCGTGTGCAGTACTAGAACTACCCCTGGTGCCGGTGTGTGCTTCTAGAACTACCCCTGGTGGGCGGTTCTAGAACTACCCCTGGTGCCATGATCAGTTCTAGAACTTCTTCTAGTGTGCGGTTCTAATACTGCTCCTGGTGGACGCTTCTAGAACTACCCATGGTGGGCGGTTCTATTAGTACTCCTAGTATGCAGTTCTTGAACTACCCATTGTGGGCGCTTCTAATACTACCTCTGGTGGGCAGTTCTAGTACTACCCATGGTGGGTGGTTCTGAAACTACTGGTGCTGGTGGGCGCTTGTAGAACTACCCCTCGTGTGCACTTGTAGAACAACCCTTGGTGTGCAGTTCTAGCACTACTCCGATGGGCGGTTCTAGAACTACCCCTGTTGACTGGAGCCTTCTAGAACTACACTTTGTGGGTGGTTCTAGAAGTACTCCTAGTGAGCAGTTCTAGAACTACCCCTGGTGCCAGGGGGCGCTTCTAGAACTACTCCTAGTTTGCAGTTCTAGAACTACTCCTGGTGGGTGCTTCTAGAACTACCCCTGGTGGGCGCTCCTAGAACTACCCCTGCCGGGCGCTTCCAGAAGTATCTGTGACACCCCAGGGGTCTGGTTGCCACAGTAATAGAGATATTATGTCTGAGAGCAAGTGGGAGGTTTCTCTGGTCAGGAGCCCTAAGCATGCAACATGGTCCGCCCAGACCTGGGAGGGGAGGAATCTTCCCTTATAAACTGGGTCTGGGGCGAGATTAGTGAGTGAAGACAGAGACAGAGCCTGCAGAACAAGCAGAGGAGTCAGAGCCTGGAGAGGGGAAGTAAGAACCAGGAGCTCTGTAGGAGCAGCAGCTGAAGGCCAGGGGCTGTGAGCAGAGATATAGCTCGCCCTGGCTGAAGTTACTAAAACCGGACACAGGAGTCCGAGGCTGTGGGGACTGATATATACCCAGCAGCAGAAACCAGCCGGCAGGGGATTCCAGGTCCTCTGGCCATAGAAGCCCGGAGGCTCAGTCACAAAGAAGGGACCAGCGCCGCCATCCAGGAGCGGAGGCTAACAGAAGGCCCCAAGTCACCAGCCATACGGGTGAGCACCACACGGTATACTCAGGGACGTGGGCTACTTGTAACCGCTGACAGCAAGGTAGCCAGGAAGAGTGCAGATAAACGGGGAGGCCTACAACTCCACCTGGCCAGGGGAACTCCTGCTTGCTCGCAGACTGACCAGGCCCCTTATACTAGCCAGTACTCCCAGGAGGGTCTGCCTTGTACCATCAGTAAAGACCCTGAACTGCACCTCACGTCTCTGTGATTCCTTGCCGCACCAGCACCATTAGCACTGGGACCCTCACACCATCACTCCCATCATCTCTCACATTAGCTGCCCTGAGGCAATACTTCTCCCGTGAGGAATTATCCCATACTCGGCTGCGCAAACAACATCAGCCTCAGCGGTCGGCAGCGCAGCGGCGGTCCCCACTGACCGCAATCCACGGGTGGCGTAGTCGGACATTTGCTATACATTAAGACTGCCACTGGTTTGACCACCCTGGGCACGGACCGGGTCACAGCCACACGGACACTACAACCCCCAGCATTCTACAACAGGCCCGGTTCCGGGTTCCCATGCACAACCCAGGCCCAGGGGGCGCGTCAACTTTGGCGTAGTCAGCAGGATTTCGTGCCCGCAACCACCGGATACTGCGTGCCTGAAAAAGAGACTTTTATACTTACCTGTGGTTAAGTTTCCCGCCGTCCGGAGCAGATTCCCGCCATCAGACGCCATCTTGGACCGTTTCCCGCCGTCTTCTGCCTTCTTCCCACCATCCGCAGCTGCTTCCCGCCTTCGGACGCCATCTTCGGGACGCCGCACGGGATGAAGAGGGGCGTGGACGCCGAAGCTCCGCCCCACGCTCTGACGCTGCGCAAGGTCCTGGAAGGGAGGAAGAGCGACGCTGACGTCATCGGAGCGCGACGCCAGGTCCTCAACCCCGACGATCGACTGCGGAGCCGCGGCCTACGGAAGAAGAGCATCGCAAGGTAGGCCACGGTCCACTAGGGGGGAGGAGGATGCCGGATACCGAGGGGAGCTCCACTGCCACAGCCACCGCCAGCGCAACCGCTGCAGCAGTCATGCCATTCACCATGCCCTATATCCCGGGGGCAACCTGGGTACCCCAGTACTCAGGGGAGTCACATACTCTAAATGACTTTAGAGAAAGACTGGATAGCCTCTTCCAGGTGTACCCCCTCACAGAAGAGCAAAAAGTGAGCATCCTGGTGGCCCAATTAATCGGGGCAGCCCAAAGGGAGGTAAAGTCCTGGCCACCTGGGAGGAAGAGGACTGTCAGAGAAATACTAGCCCGGCTGAAAGACACATTTGATACCCGCACCTCAGCCGAAATAAAGCTCAGATTTTACGGGTGTAAACAGCGGGCACATGAGAGTATAAGAGACTATGCTCTAAACCTACAAGAGGCCCTGAGAGCCATTAAGCAGGCAGACCCTGACAGCGTGGGAAATGAAGATAAGCTGTTGACTGAACAATTTATTGAGGGTCTACTGTGCAATGCCCACCGAACCCAGTTGCGGGCAATGGCCTTACAGGACCCTGACCTGGACTTTGCACAGTTCAAGGACAGAGCCATCCGGGTGCTCCGAGAACCGGCACCAGGTGGCGCTGTGACCCACAGGCGCCCTGCTATCACTTACCACCAGGAGACGGCGCCCTTGTCTGCAGGGCCTGTGGAAGCTGATGCGCAGGCTTTAAACAGTGACCCGGCTACAGACCTGCACCATCAGGTCCAAGAGCTGACTAAGAGCGTTGCCGCGCTAACCAGAACTGTGCAGTCTTTACAGGTCTCTTCTCCAGGAAAGATCCAGCTGGCATCCGGACTGGAGGACGTCCCGTGGCGCCGACTGAGGAGGACCCCACCGGCCAGAGGAAGACCCAGCGACAGATACAACGAGGACGGACGACCCATCTGCCGTCGCTGCAATCAACCCGGACATGTGGCAAGGTACTGTCATTTAAACGGGCACAACCTGGGGTAGAGGGCCAACCCCCAGGCATAAGACCATCAGGCCCATCAAACTGGCGTGATAAATATGTAGGGGGACGTCCAATCTTGCCTGTGGTACTGGATGGCATTCCTATGAGTGCCCTACTAGACACTGGGTCACAGGTGACCACCATCCCGTACGTGCTCTTTAAACAGTACTGGAATGACTCGGACATAACCCGCTACCCAGATGATGACCTGAGTATCATCGCCAGCAATGGTCAGCCCGTGCCGCAGGTGGGATTCAAAGAGGTGACCATTAAGATCGGTAAAGTCGAACTGGCGGCACAAGGACTGATTATAGTGGACATAGACCGTCATGAGAGTCACCCTAGAATAACCTTGGGAAGTAATGTGATTGAAAATTGTCTTGCAGAGGTGATTCTCATTTTACAGCAGGTTGCCAAGAACGCCAGTTCCGGCCAGCAGCGTGTGCTCCAAAAAGAGATCCGGGCACTAATGAAGCGGCAACAGGTGGAACTATCTGGTGGTGAGATAGGTAGCGTGAGAATGTTCGACCCGTTCCCTATTGCCATGCCCCCAAAAAGTGAGATGATGATTTGGTGCCGGGCAGCTATTCGTCTAAGAGGTAGAGACTACCAAGCAATGGTAGAACCCGTCTACTCAGAAAGTAGGCCCACCATTTTGACAGCACGGGGGGTGGTCGATGTACGCCATGGGAGGGTGCCCGTCCGCATCATAAATATCGGGGAGAAAGAAGTACACCTGCCCCGGTATGCCACGCTAGCCAAATTGTTCACCATCAACCAGAACTCTGTACAGGCCGTGGAACCCTTGCCTCCATCTCAACCAGAGGAAGGTAACGGCTCTAAGAAACCAATGGAGGACTGGTGTCAGCAACTGCATTTGGGTACTGACTCCACTCCCTCACACCAGAAACAGGGAGTCTATCGGGTGGTTCGAGAGTACGAGAGAGTGTTTAGTAAACACCCGCTAGACTTCGGGCGAGTAAAGGGGGTAGAACACCACATCCCCACGGGAGACCATCCTCCCATAAAGGAGAGATATCGACCCGTACCCCCGGCACACTACCAACACGCCAAGGGGATGCTTAGAGACATGAAGGAGGCTGGGGTAATCAGGGACAGCTGTAGCCCCTGGGCAGCTCCACTAGTCTTAGTGAAAAAGAAAGACAACACCATGAGAATGTGTGTAGACTACAGGAAGGTCAACCGTATCACACACAAAGATGCGTACCCGTTACCAAGGATAGAAGAGTCCTTAGCTGCATTAAAATCTGCTAACTTCTTCTCTACTTTGGATCTCACTAGCGGGTACTGGCAGGTTCCTGTAGCAGAGGCGGACCGGGAGAAGACCGCATTCACCACCCCGATGGGTCTCAGCGAATTTAACTGTATGCCGTTCGGGCTCTGCAACGCACCAGGAACTTTCCAACGGTTGATGGAATGCTGTCTGGGACACCGGAACTTCGAGACGGTCCTGTTATACCTGGACGATGTCATCGTCTATTCCAAGACCTACGAGGACCACCTGAAACACCTGCCAGAAGTGTTTGAAGCTCTGGCAAACTACGGCCTAAAGGTGAAACCCTCCAAGTGTCACCTCCTGAAACCAAAGGTGCAATACCTGGGACACGTGGTGAGTGCTGACGGAGTGACTCCTGACACTGATAAGATCACCGTGATTAAGGACTGGCCAAGACCCTCCAGCATAAAGGAAGTGCGGCAGTTCCTCGGGTTGGTAGGCTACTACCGAAGATTCATTCCCGGTTTCACCAAAATGGCAGCCCCTATGCAGGACCTCCTGATAGGTCAATCTCGGAAAGCTAAAAAACAGAAGCCGCCCTTCAGGTGGGAAAAGCTGGAAGAGGAGTCCTTCTGCCAGCTGAAGATGGCCCTCACGGGGGATGAAATCCTGGCATATCCAGACTACAGCCAGCCCTTTATCCTCCACACGAACGCAAGCAACATCGGGCTAGGAGCCGTACTGTCCCAGATCCAGAATGGGAAAGAACGGGTAATCGCTTACGCCAGCCGAAAGCTACGGCCCACGGAGAGGAACCCTGAGAATTATAGCTCATTCAAGCTGGAGTTCCTGGCAGTAGTGTGGGCAGTGACCGAACGTTTCAAGCATTACCTTGCCTCCTCCAAATTCACCGTGTACACGGATAACAACCCGTTGACACACCTGGACACTGCAAGGCTCGGTGCCCTGGAACAGAGAAGGATTGCCCGCCTGTCCAACTTTGAATTCACCATCAAATACCGGGCAGGACGCTCAAATGCCAACGCGGATGCCCTGTCTAGAATGCCAAACTTACCGGACGTAGGGGAAGATCCAGAAGATCTGGAAGAAGTTGAGCTCCCTGCGTTCCACCGTCATGGGATTACCCTGTATTCCCACCGTGTGAAGGACAGGCGCTCCGTGACGTTCAATCCCTTGCCCCACTACAACTGGGCGGAGACGCAAGACAGTGATCCCGCAGTCCATTTGGTGAAGGAAATGCTGACCCAGGCCGATGCCCGTCTTGACCCAGATGCTCCGGAGGAGACCAAGCAACTGTGGAAGGAGAAAAGTAAGCTGTTCCTCTACAGGGAGAAGCTGTGCCGGAGAATGGTTAACTCTCGAACACATGAGTTGACCTGGCAGGTAGTGGTCCCAAGACGAGACGCGGCTATGGTTCTGGAGGCATACCACAATGGAGCAGGGCATTTCGGATGGAAGAAGCTGGAGTTCTTGTTGCGTGAACGGTTCTACTGGGTAGGCATGAGAGGAGCCATCGAGAGGTGGTGCAGAGACTGTGGCCCGTGCCACCTGAGAAGAAAAGATCGAGCCAGCCAGAAGACTCCCCTGCAGCCCATCATCACCAGACAGCCACTGGAACTGGTAGCCCTGGACCATGTGAAACTGGCTCCAAGCAGATCTGGGTATGTCTACGCCCTCACAATCGTAGATCATTACTCCCGGTTCCTGGTGGTGGTCCCGGTCAAGGACTTAACGGCTCAAACAGCAGCTAGAGCCTTCCAGCAGCACTTCTGCCGTCCACACGGGTACCCGGACCAAGTGTTGACAGACCAAGGACCAGCCTTCGAAGCGGAGGTCTTCCAGGAGTTCTGCAACCTGTATGGCTGCAAGAAGATAAGAACAACGCCCTATCACCCTCAAACCAATGGACTCTGTGAGAAGATGAACCAGGTGGTGATAGATCTGCTAAAAACGTTGCCCCTGGAAGAACGCAGTCTGTGGCCTGAGAAACTGCCCGATCTGGTGGACCTGTATAACCACATCCCTGTAGGTTCCACCAACTGTACCCCGGCTTACCTACTGAGAGCAAGACCTGGTAAGCTGCCTATTGACCTGGATATGGGAGTCCTGACGCCTGAGGACACCTCGCCAGAGGCAGACTGGGATACAGAACGGCAGCAGCAGTATCGGAAAGTACAGGAGAGCGTCGAGCGAAGTCTGTCTCAAGCTAGAGAAAGGCAAGAAAAGGCTTATAACCAGTATGCTCCCGCTGTTCCCCTGGTACCTGGAGAGCAGGTCTTGAAGAGGAAGAGGCGGCTCCACAAGTTGGACGACCAGTGGGAGAAGGACCCGTACACCGTACTGCCATCAAGCCATGAGAACCCAAAAATCTGCGTAATCAGTAAGGATCGAGAAACCACAGCCATTGTCTCCAGAGACCACCTGAAGAAGTGTCCCGAGCAGCTGCAAAGCCCTGAAGAAGATCAAGAAAATCCTCAACCCGCAGAGGAAAGGGAAGAAATGATCAGTACCGTACTCGGAGACTTCCCCCGGTCTTGGACACAAGTAAACGGCGCTGTCGTGGTACCCGTCCTCACCTTTCTCCAGCCAGCCCCGCAAGTGCCTACAGAGGAACCGGTAGAGCTGGAAGAGCAGCTGGCCCAAGAGGCAGAAGAGTCCACACCAGCAGTACAGGAGGATCAACCCTCTGCTAGTAGTGAGCCTGCCGTGCCCCTAGTGAGCCAAAGAGTGCGCAGACAGCTGCCCAGCTTACCCATAACACCTCCTACACCCTGTAGTGCAGAACCAGTTAGTGAGCTCCGTAGGTCCACTAGAGTCACTAGAGGTCAGATGCCCGCTCGCTGGATAATCTAAACTAATGCACTGTGAATTTATCTGTTAACTGTTTATGGTTTATGTTTGTTGCCTGTTATTAATTATGTTTCTCAGTTACCCTGCAGATTTATTTGGACTAACAGGTTATAGACACTGGATAACCGAAACATTCTTGTAGATAGTTGCACCTTGGTGCCTCTTGTGAAGACGGCCGCGGAAGAGAAAACCTGTCTGGCGTGGCCTACTTGCGGCCCAAAGTAGCTAGCTCCAGCCTTGCAGCCACGCCCAGGGCCAACGCAAGGGGTTTGCTTTGGACAGGTCCCCTACTTCGCTTAAAGTTTCACTTTGGGTGACATGGACACCCGGTTGCGGACACGCCGTGACCTTTAAAGAACTAAAGCTTCTTGTAAATATGTTATCGTATTATTGTTTATACCCTGTATTTATGTTTCTTTAAAAATGTGTTTAGTCCCGGAGTACTAAAATTTACTAGGGGGGAATGTGACACCCCAGGGGTCTGGTTGCCACAGTAATAGAGATATGTCTGAGAGCAAGTGGGAGGTTTCTCTGGTCAGGAGCCCTAAGCATGCAACACGGTCCGCCCAGATCTGGGAGGGGAGGAATCTTCCCTTATAAACTGGGTCTGGGGCGAGATTAGTGAGTGAAGACAGAGACAGAGCCTGCAGAACAAGCAGAGGAGTCAGAGCCTGGAGAGGGGAAGTAAGAACCAGGAGCTCTGTAGGAGCAGCAGCTGAAGGCCAGGGGCTGTGAGCAGAGATATAGCTCGCCCTGGCTGAAGTTACTAAAACCGGACACAGGAGTCCGAGGCTGTGGGGACTGATATATACCCAGCAGCAGAAACCAGCCGGCAGGGGATTCCAGGTCCTCTGGCCATAGAAGCCCGGAGGCTCAGTCACAAAGAAGGGACCAGCGCCGCCATCCAGGAGCGGAGGCTAACAGAAGGCCCCAAGTCACCAGCCATACGGGTGAGCACCACACGGTATACTCAGGGACGTGGGCTACTTGTAACCGCTGACAGCAAGGTAGCCAGGAAGAGTGCAGATAAACGGGGAGGCCTACAACTCCACCTGGCCAGGGGAACTCCTGCTTGCTCGCAGACTGACCAGGCCCCTTATACTAGCCAGTACTCCCAGGAGGGTCTGCCTTGTACCATCAGTAAAGACCCTGAACTGCACCTCACGTCTCTGTGATTCCTTGCCGCACCAGCACCATTAGCACTGGGACCCTCACACCATCACTCCCATCATCTCTCACATTAGCTGCCCTGAGGCAATACTTCTCCCGTGAGGAGTTATCCCATACTCGGCTGCGCAAACAACATCAGCCTCAGCGGTCGGCAGCGCAGCGGCGGTCCCCACTGACCGCAATCCACGGGTGGCGTAGTCGGACATTTGCTATACATTAAGACTGCCACTGGTTTGACCACCGTGGGCACGGACCGGGTCACCGCCACACGGACACTACAACCCCCAGCATTCTACAACAGGCCGGGTTCCGGGTTCCCATGCACAACACAGGCCCAGGGGGCGCGTCATATCCCTGGCGGGCGCTTCCAGAAGAACTACCCCCGGCGGGCGCTTCCAGAAGAACTACCCCCGGCGGGCGCTTCCAGAAGAACTACCCCCGGCGGGCGCTTCCAGAAGAACTACCCCCGGCGGGCGCTTCCAGAAGAACTACCCCCGGCGGGCACTTCCAGAACTACCCCCGGCGGGCACTTCCAGAACTACCCCCGGCGGGCACTTCCAGAACTACCCCCGGCGGGCACTTCCAGAACTACCCCCGGCGGGCACTTCCAGAACTACCCCCGGCGGGCACTTCCAGAACTACCCCCGGCGGGCACTTCCAGAACTACCCCCGGCGGGCACTTCCAGAACTACCCCCGGCGGGCACTTCCAGAACTACCCCTGGTGGGCAGTTCCAGAACTACCCCTGGTGGGCAGTTCCAGAACTACCCCTGGTGCCGGTGGGCGCTTCTAGAACTACCCTCGTTGCTGGTGTACGGTTCTAGAAATACCTCTGGTGCCGATGGGCGCTTCTAGGACTACCCCTGGTGCCGATGGGCGCTTCTAGAACTTCCCCTTGTGGGCGCTACTAGAACTACCCTCGTGGGCGCTACTAGAACTACCCTCGTGGGCGCTACTAGAACTACCCTCGTGGGCGCTACTAGAACTACTCCTAGTGTCCAGTTCTAGAACCACCCCCAGTGCCGTGAGCGATTCTAGAACTTCCGGTGGGCGCTTTTAGAACTACCCTTGGTGGGCGGTTCTAGCAGTCCTCCTAGTGTGCAGTACTAGAACTACCCCTGATGCCGTTATGCGCTTCTATAACTACCCCCTGGAGGGCGGTTCTAGAACTACCCCTGGTGCCATGATTGGTTCTAGAACTTCTTCTAGTGTGCGGTTCTAATACTGCTCCTGGTGGGCGCTTCTAGAACTACCCCTGGTGGGCGGTTCTAGAACTACTCCTGGTAGTATACATCTATTCTATATTTTTCTATTTTAACTATTGTATGTACATTGGTGTGAGTGCCTGTCTCTATGGTGTCTTACTTAACCGTGTATTTATTATAGGTTTTTTAATTTCCTATTTATGCATAATTTGACAATTTTGTTCGGTTGTTCTTGATTGGTTCTTTGACATTCCTAGTTTGCCTATGGGGTCAATGCACCAAAATGAGTCATCTAGCGTCAATGAACTTTAACCACCTTCACTGCACACGTCAGTGTTGTGCCCTTCTCCCCCGCCCCCCCAAATAGCTGCAAAGTCCCACCTGTATACTGGAGCCCAAGACCACAAGATCACAAGATCACATGCTGGATCTCTGGCACTCGTGAGGTCATGTGCAGGGGCCTCAGGAGCCTCCGAACACCACACTGACATCTGTCTTGTCTCCTCCACAACTGAGCAACATCAGAAACCCAGCTAACAGACAATGCTGTCACTGCAAACACTCATTGGATTAACTGACACGATGTCAGCAAGTTGCTGAAGATCTGGATACTGCAGCCATGAGATCTGTGGCAGCATTAGGCAGATGGGACAATGCAGCTAATAGAGAGTAAGAGTGCAACAGAGATGGCCCTAAACTGCATTTAAAGGGTGTCAGGAAAACTTAGTCAGACTTTGCAGCCCTCTGGCGCCCCCTTATCCTGCTGGTCAAACACGGTATTGACTGAGGATAAGCAACAGGGCGCAGCTGCTCTCATTTATGTTGACTATTGTGGCTCGTGATGTGACAGGACGTATATATACCACCAGTTCCGTCCAGGAACGTATATATACCCAAATCCCACCACCCTCAACCACAATATCACATAAATACACCGTATGCTGCCACCACCGATCTCTTAACAGGTGGATTGGGTACCCGTTAGGTAACGTGAATTAGCGGGTGAGGAACGTGTTTGCTCGACATAGGACAAGAAGAACGAAGCTGGTAAATAATAATTTACTCCCGAAAGTTGGCAGTGTTTACAAAAGATATACAAGATATTATAAAAGAGACAATTTACATATATGCATAAAACAGTTATTAAAATAAAAGGGGTAAATAATAGCAAAACCTGCGCCACGAGGTGATGGTCTCAGATTCTGTGGCGGGGACGGCTCCCCGGAAATTAGGTGTGATTCCTCCACGCAACGAGGAGTGCTTGCATCTGACGTCCCTGGGTTGGAATGAGCCAACATGGACGTTCTGGTTTTTAGTAAGGAGGCAAAACACTAGGACACACCCATGTTGTTTACCTCACACGGGGCTCTGTTTTGTGAACCCACCCAGCTGCACAAGACATAAAAATCCTTCATCTTCCATATCTTGGTATGGGGGGGGGGGCCCACATCCAAGATGAATACATCATTTTTTTATTTTTTTTTTAAGGTTGAAGGAAGACTAAGTCCATCTAGTTCAACCCATAGCCTAACATGTTGATCCAGAGGAAGGCAAAAAAAACCCATGTGGAAAACACTAAGCTCCACATTGGGGAAAAAAAATTCCTTCCCGACTCCATACGACAATCAGACTAGTTCCCTGGATCAACGCCCTATCAAGGAATCTAGTATTTATAACCTATAATATTATACTTTTCAAGAAAGGCATCCATGCCCTTCTTAAATTTAAAAAGTGAATCACTCGTTTCAACATCATGCGGCAGAGAGTTCCATAGTCTCACTGCTCTTACAGTAAAGAATCCCCGTCTGTGATTATGATTAAACCTTCTTTCCTCCAGACGTAGAAGATGCCCCCTTGTCCACGTCTCAGGCCTCAGAGTAAAAAGATCAGTAGAAAGGTCTTTGTACTGTCCCCTCATATACTTGTACATAGTAATAAGATCACCTCTAAGCATTTCTTTTTTCCACAGTAAATAACCCCAAGTGTAATAACTTGTCTTGGTATTGCAGACCCCCCAGTCCTCTAATAACCCTGGTCGCTCTTCTCTGCACTCGCTCTAGTTCAGCTATGTCTTTCTTATACACCGGAGACCAGAACTGTACACAGTATTCTAAGTGTGGTCGTACTAGTGGCTTGTATAGAGGTAAAATTATGTTCTCCTCGTGAGCATCTATGCCTCTTTTAATGCATCCCATTATTTTATTTGCCTTTGCAGCAGCTGCCTGACACTGGCCACTAAACGTGAGCTTGTCGTCCACCAATACACCCAGGTCTTTTTCAGTTACAGTTTTGCCCAGTGTTTTACAATTAAGCATATAATTATACATTGTATTTCCTCTGCCCAAGTGCATTACCTTACATTTATCCCCATTAAAGCTCATTTGTCATTTATCAGCCCAAGCTTCTAGTTTACATAGATCCTCCTGTAATATAAAATTGTCCTCCTCTGTATTGATTACCCTGCAGAGTTTAGTGTCATCTGCAAATATTGAAATATTCCTCTGTATGCCCCCTACAAGGTCATTAATAAATGTTAAAAAGAAGGGGGCCCAATACTGACCCCTGTGGTACCCCACTGTTAACTGAGACCCAGTCTGAGTGTTTTCCATTAATAACCACCCTTTGTTTCCTATCACTGAGCCAATTCTTAACCCACATACATATATTTTCCCCTATCCCCATTGTTCTCATTTTATGTATCAACCTTTTGTGTGGAACCGTATCAAAAGCTTTTGAAGAGTCCATATACACAACATCCACTGCATTTCCTTGGTCCAGTCCCGAACTTGCCTCCTCATAAAAACTGATCAGATTAGTTTGACAGGAACGGTCCCTTGTAAACCCATGTTGATATTGGGTCATGAGGTTATTCTTCTTCAGATACTCTATTATAGCATCTCTTAGGAAACCCTCCAGGATTTTACACACAGTAGAGGTTAAGCTTACTGGCCTATAATTTCCAAGTTCAGTTTTTGTCCCCTTTTTGAATATTGGCACCACATTTGCTATACGCCAGTCGTGTGGACCCTGTTATTATTGAATCTTTAAAGATTAAAAATAATGGTCTATCTATGACGTTACTTAATTCCTGCAGTACTCGCGGGTGTATCCCATCTGGGCCCGGGGATTTGTCAACTTTAGTGATTTTTAGACGCCGCCGTTCTTCCTGCTGGGTTAAGCAAGTGACATTTAATGGAGAATTTTTGTTATCACTAATCATGTTTTCTGTCATGCGATTTTCTTGTGTAAATACGGTTGAAAAAAAAATCATTTAGCATATTGGCTTTTTCCTCATCCTCATCCACCATTTCACCCAGACTATTTTTAAGGGGGCCAACATTATTATTTTTTAGTTTTTTACTATTTATGTAGTTAAAGAATATTTTGGGGTTATTTTTACTTTCTCTGGCAATGATTCTCTCTGCCTCAATCTTTGCTGCCTTGATTTGCTTTTTACATAATTTATTTAATTTTCTATATTTATTTAATGCCTCATCACCACCTACTTGCTTTAGTTCTCTAAATGCTTTCTTTTTGTCACTTATTGCGCCCCTTACAGCTCTATTTAGCCATAGTGGTTTCCTCCTATTTCTAGCATGTTTATTCCCAAAGGGTATATATTGTGCACATGTACTATTCAGGATGTTAATAAACGTCTCCCATTTGCTTTGTGTAGCTTTATGTCTCAGGATATCGTCCCAGTTTATTGCACTAAGATCATCTCTCAACCGTTGGAAATTAGCCTTCCTGAAGTTTAGTGTCCTTGTAACCCCTCTACTACACATCTTATTAAAGGTTACATGAAAACGTATTATTTTGTGATCACTATTACCCAAGTGACCCCCAACTCGTATATTTGATATGCGGTCTGGCCTATTGGTTAATATTAGGTCTAGCAGTGCCCCCCTTCTTGTTGGGTCCTGAACCAGTTGTGAAAGGTAATTTTCTCTCATAGTTGTCAAAAACCTATTACCTTTGCTTGAACTACATGTTTCTGTCCCCCAATGTATTTCAGGGTAGTTGAAGTCTCCCATAATAATGACTTCTCCTTGAGTCGCTGCTTCATCTATTTGCTTTACGAGGATATTCTCTGCTACTTCCATTAATTTTGGAGACCAACCCCTATCAGTAATTTTTTATTTTTTCCCCCTCCCCTTATCTCCACCCACAGGGACTCTACATTTTCATTAGATTCACATATATCCTCCCGCAAGACAGGTTTTAAGGATGATTTTACATATAAACACACCACCCCTCGCTTGTTTGTACGGTCATTTCTGAACAGACTATAGCCCTGTAAATTAACTGCCCAGTCATGGCTCTCGTCCAGCCACGTATCAGATATTCCTACCAGGTCATAATTATTTTCCAACAAAATTAATTCTAATTCCTCCATTTTGTTGGTGAGGCTTCTGGCATTAGTGTACATGCATTTTATGTATCTCTCTGTACCTCTATTCCTTCTTACTTTATTGACTGTTCTAACCCCACCCCCAATTTCTTTATTTGTGCCCAGGTCACTATCTGCACTATCTTCCCCACCTATAAAATGAATACCCTCCCCCCCAATCCCCAGTTTAAACACTCCTCCAACCTTCTACCCATTTTCTCCCCCAGCACAGCTGCACCCTCCCCATTAAGGTGCAGCCGGTCCCTAGTATAGAGTCTGTAGCCAACTGAGAAGTCGGCCCAGTTCTCCAGGAACCCAAATCCCTCCTTCCTACACCAGTTCTTGAGCCACTTATTTATCTCCCTAATCTCCCATTGCCTCTCTGGCGTGGCACGCGGTACCGGAAGTATTTCAGAGAATACCACCTTGGAGGTCCTTGCTTTCAGCTTGCAGCCTAATTCCCTGAAATCATCTTTAAGGACCTTCCACCTACCTCTAACTTTGTCATTTCTGCCAATGTGCACCATGACCGCTGGGTCCTCACCAGCCCCTCCCAGTAATCTGTCAACCCGATCAACGATGTGCCGGACTTGAGCGCCAGGTAGGCAGCACACTGTTTGATGATCCCTGTCTTTGTGACAGATTGCCCTATCTGTTCCCCTAATAATTGAGTCCCCCACTACCAGCACCTGCCTGGCCTGCCCTACTCTCCTATTTCCCTCTTTACTGGAGCAAACACTCCTCCGGCTTTCAGGGGACATGCCTTGCTGCAGCAGTGCTACCCCTGTACCGTCACTCCCCTCATCTGCCAACTTTGCAAACTTATTGGTGTAGCATACCTGGCGGCGTTCTTGCATGGTGTTCCATCTCTCATCATGCAAGATCGCAAACTTCATCTCCTGCCCAGCTTCCTGGTCTGGCTTCTTTCCTTGTGCTCTGCTCTGCTCCACTTTGGCTGCATAGGGCGACGCCCGCTGAACTTCCTGTTTCTTGTACCTGCTGCGGACACGCCCCTGTTGCACCTTCAGCCTATTGCTGTCCATCTTTGGGTATTTATACCACCTTCTTCCTCAAGATGGCGCCTGAGCATTGTTTCTTGTCAGTTGGCTTTTTGTCTCTGACATGCCAGGTCCTATCCTGTTTTCCTGCCTGTTTTCCAGTTCTGTGTCTGAACTGTGGTCTGTTCTTGTGAACACGCTTCTTGCCTGTTCTTTCGCCTTCTAGGGGCCGTATTCCTAGATCTGCCTGTCTGTGCCTTGCGGTATCTGTTCCCGTTTGAACAGAGTCCTGTTTGTGTTCCTGCCTTGAGGTATCTGTTCCCGTCTGAACAGAGTCCTGTTTGTGTTCCTGCCTTGCTGTCTCTGTTCCCGTTCCTCTGTTCCCTGTTGTCTGTGCCTCGTTTCTACTTTAACCTTGTCTCCCTTTTCCCTCTATGTCTGTTTTCTGCGTCTTTCTGCAGAGTCTGAACCCGCTCCTAAATTCCTTCTCGTCGTCTCTGTACCTCGGTTGTGAATTTAGTGTACGCTCGCTACTTCTATGTAAGTACTGTGCGTGCTTCTGGTTCTGCCTTTCCTTCTCAGTCTGTTCTTTGTGAACAGAGTCCTATCCCCTTGCCTTGTTTACCGCTCTGCGGTGTCCGCTCTGCTCCTGCTTAGCTTGCCGCTCTTGCGGTTTCTGCTCTGCTCCTGCCTTGTTTACCGCTCTGCGGTGTCCGCTCTGCTCCTGCTTAGCTTGCCGCTCTTGCGGTTTCTGCTCTGCTCCTGCCTTGTTTACCGCTCTGCGGTGTCCGCTCTGCTCCTGCTTAGCTTGCCGCTCTTGCGATTTCTCCTCTGCTCCTGCCTTGTTTACCGCTCTGCGGTGTCCGCTCTGCTCCTGCCTTGGTTGCCGCTCTTGCGGTTTCTGCTCTGCTCCTGCCTTGTTTACCGCTCTGCGGTGTCCGCTCTGCTCCTGCCTTGCTTGCCGCTCCTGCGGTTTCTGCTCTGCTCTTATCTTGCTTACTGCTTCTGCGGTTTCCGCCCTGCCCTGCTTCTGCCCGCTGCTCCGGCAGTCCTGTCCTGCCCTGCCCTGCATGTGCTCGCTGCTCCTGCAGCCCCGTCCTGCTCTGTTCTTGCCCACCGCTTCAGGCGTTCCCTCTCTGCTGTGGTTGTCTACCGCATCTGCGGTTCTGTGACCCAGTCTGTACTGGGTCTTAACCTCTCTGTGCTCCAGCCCGTCCTTTCGGCCAGTACCTCCCTGCCTGCATACTCGCCTGTATCCACCCATCTGCATACCTGCCGTGTTTGCTTACATCCACCAGTCTGTGCCAGCCTAACCTGCCTGTTCCAGTAATCCCAGTGTGGGTCAACCCCCGTGTCCGGAGTTTGACCTGGAGTAGCACCTGGTCCCTCTGCCCGGTTTCTCCCTGGTGCACTGGCGTCGTATGCCGTCGTGCCACCTTGGTCGGATCGGCCAGATACTTAGTCACGCCCCTCCAGGCACTCTCCGGTCCATGGTCCAGTGGAACCACAACACCCGCACTCGCCAGTCAGTCCGGGCGTGTGCATAACAATTGGGGTGTGCCAGATCAGGACTAGCCTCCCTTGCACTCTTCCCTCTACCCCCCCTTCTAACTGTCACCCAACTAACGGCCTCACTGTCCTGCAGCTCCAGACTACCACCCTCCCCCACATCTACCCCAGTGAGCTGCTGCTCAGTGAGCAGCAGACTCCTTTCCATGTTGTCAATGGATCTCAGTGTTGCCAGCTGCTCATTTAGATCCAGTATCTGGGCTTCCAAAAGCACAACGTGCTCACATCTCACGCAGCAGTAAGCAACCCCGACCGGCTGTTCAAGGATTGCATACATGTGGCAAGATGTACACTGGATAGCATTGTCAATAATGGAGCTCATTTCCTAATGGGGATTGCAATAGACAGAATGTTAAGTAAAAAGAAAAGCAAAGAATTAATGAAATGCAGACAGCAATTCAGTCCAAAGTCCTCCCTTCCAAACTTCCTGAATGCAAGTCACTGAAAAATAAGTCACACACTTACTTTCGTTCGCACTTACGCTCTGGTCACACTCAGCTCGTTCACACTTGCAAATTAAGAGATTTAAAGAGGTTTTGTTCTGTTTTTTTCCCCTTTTCCAGCAATGCACCCTTCACCTCAATGCACTTCCAAAGGAAAGTTTGCCGTCACCAATATTGACGTAGATTGATATCAAATATGATATTTCTATGACGTTCAGAAGCTCAGAAACCATTTCCTAGGTTTCTGGTGGTTTCCCAGTTATGAAAGATACACCATCATAACTGGAAAAAGGCGAGCATCCCAAAAATGTGGTCCATGTGTTTGACCGTCATGTGCATTATTAAACTTGACATTAAAAGTTTGTACAGTTACACAATAGGGCTTTGGAGGGGAAATCCAGTGTATACCAGTATGCTTGCCCTGGACTGAGGTTTATGGCGGTTATAAAAATTCCTTGTTTGGGGGAAGCAAGAGTAGAGTTCTATGGAGGTCCCTTCCAAGTGAACAGGGGGCGGAGATTTAAGACATCTCTGGCTGTCCTTTCAACATTTTTAAAACTAGGACAAAAATACATTTTGCCTGACAAAGGGAATGTCACCAGGTTTATTGCCACCTGATCTGAGCACAGCACAACGTGGGGACAAAGATCCCCAATTCCAGCGACGTGTTGCTCTCTGGGCTGACTGATGTAGTTTTGATAAGTGATCCTCCACCAGCAGGAGACTGCCACCAGAGGACTAGTAAAGCTGCTGCCATGTAGTCCAACCCTGTCCCCACAACTGATGAATAGCTCTGTACACTGTGCATTGGTATCTTTCTGCATATCAGTGGTGTGGGTGGGGTTATACAGAGCCCAGCATTCAGAGAATTTGTAGATCTGCAGCAGACACAGTTAGGGTATGTGCCCACGTAGCGTTTTTCAAGCGGATATGCTGCAGAATTTCCGCAGCGTAAAGGCTTGTTTAACGCTATGTTATCCGCCCCCCATGGTCCCCAATGTGATTACGCAAGTTCAATGCCCATGCTGCGTTTTTTCCGCAGCGATTTTGCTGCGGGGAAAAATCCGCAGCATGTTCATTCATTTTGCGTTTCCGCAAGCGGAATTGCCTTTGCAGTACAATTAAAAACTCAAGGCAATTCCGCATGTGGAAATTGCACGATAAACGCATGATAAACGCGTGCGGAATTCCACATGCGTTTATCCGGGACAGGACATGCAGAAATGAAGCAGAAAATTTCTGCTTCATTTCCACAGCATGGGAGCATAGCCTTACTCTGAACTGCACCAAGCGATCCATCACTAATCAGGGTCTCTGCTCCTAAATCACCCTGCTCTCAGATGGGGCAGCAAAATCCTGGTGACAAATTCACTAACCCCCTCCAGCTTCAGATGCAAGTATTAGAATTGATTCTGATGCTCAAAATTAAATGTAAAGGCAAGTGGCTAATGGCAGGCAATAGGTACAGCAAAGTGTGGAAAAGTTACCTGCAGGATTGTAGGGAACAAACTTCTCAGTGTCGGGGTACTGCTGCTCGTCTGTCTTATCAGAAGTGCCAGAAACCTAGTGGGGAACAGGAACCAGGTCACAAGCTTCATTTATCCAGGGTTTACCATTAGGTTCTCCATATATGATCTGAAAAGTAGTGTTGAGCCACCCCCGTAGTGTTCGAGTTCGGTTCGTCGAACACCTGTATGTTCGCCGAACACCTTCGAACACCGTTAAAACCAATGGCAGGCAAACAAAAACACATAGAAACACGTAGAAAACACCTTCAAAGGTGTCCAAAAGCTGACAAACTGCTCAGAGGACACAACACACACATGTAAAAGCGACAAGTACATATAGTCATGCGAAAAGAAAAGAGGTGGAGGAGTAAAAGGAGGGGGAGACACAGATATAGGCATGTCATGCACTTCTAAAACCCCAAAAATGCGAAGCTAACACGGCCAGTCCGTTCCTGCCCGTGCGACCTCCGTGTCGCGGGGTTTGCGCCAGAGCTGCGGTGGAACCTGACGGCCAGCCCCCCCTCTCCCAATACTGGTGCCTGTCCTCTGGTGGCTCGAGCGAGCCCCCCTGCGGTGGAGGCAGGTCTAAGCTTTTTAATTTAAATTGTCTCTGTAATTTGAATGAGTACACTTTAAATCCTTTTACAAGGATCTATTGGAGGGCAAGTCTGATGCCAGCAGCCGCGTAATTCCAGCTCCAGTAGCGTCCACTAAAGCTGCTGCAGTTAAAAAGCTTTTATAAGGATTGAGCTTGGCGGTCCACCGCAAAGCGTCCTACCGCCAGTCCCAGCCCCTATGCCTTGGGGTGCCTCCCCGATGCTTTTCACTGAGTGTCCCGGGGGCCCGAAGCATTTCCTTTGAAAAAATTAAGTGTCCAAACTACAGGTGGTGTAGCTTGCTTAACAGTTGGGATAATAAGCTGACTAGCAGACATTGCTACTAGGTCCAAAGTATTTCCTGGGCTAGATACAGTTAAAAATTGGTAATTAGATACTCTCGTTGGATGCTGAGAAAGCATTCCATAGAGTCTCCTGGCACGCCATATATTATTCTCTTAAAAAGCTTGGGGTAGGGATCTAGGGGACCCTTTCATAGGCAAAATCACAGCCCGGGATCGCAATACGTCACCTAGGCTGAAGATGAATGGAACATTTTCATCACCTTTCATAATCACCAATGGGACAAGGCAGGGATGTCCTCTGTCCCCTCTCTTATACATTCTAGTGATGGAGCACCTGCTCTCATCAATTCGCCATAACCCCAATATTAGGTGGATTGAGGTGGCAGGCACAGAGTACAAGTGCTCTGCATTTGCTCATGATGTCCTAGTATATAGCACTCAATCACATATATCCATCCCTGCTGTTATGGCTGAAATAGATCACTTTGTTACATGGTCAAATTTTAAAATCAATGCAGCAAAGTCTGAGGCCCTCGATGTCTCCCTCCTCAAATCCATACAGGATTCCATCCAGTCCAACTTTCCCTTTGCCTGTCCCTCACAGGGTATCAAATACTTAGGAATTAGTATTCATAGAGACCTCTCCCGTCTATGTTATCTTAATTTTGGGCCCTTTATTGAACAACTCCATACAGACCACGGTTGGCAAGTTAGAACTGTAAGATTCACTACGTGAACCACTGGTGTTTTGTGGAAAACCACATGCACACTGTGTTCCAAATTATTATGCAAAAAGTGTTTAGGAGTGATAAGGGAAGAATTTGTTTGTTTGTCAGTTAAACTCATTGATGGTGATGTGTGTCAGGGCTCTTTATATCACTGTAAGCAATTGCAGACACCTGTGCTAATTAGTTCGGCAGGGGTGTCCAATGAAAGGCAAGACTTCTTAAGAAGGCTGTCCCACATTATTAAGCAGCCTACATTTTCTGCCAAAATGGGAAAGAAAAAGGATGTGTCGGCTGCTGAGAAGCAACAAATTGTGGATTGTTTAGGTCAAGGCATGACTACAATCAACATTGCCAAGACACTTCATCCTGATCATCGCATAATCAAGAAGTATGTAGCTGATTCACAGTACACATGTGTGCGTGCTGATAAGGGAAAATTGAGGACTCTTTCCTACAGGCAATTACGTCAGGTTAAAAGAACAGCGGCAAAAAAGCCTCGTCATAGCAGCAGACAAGTTTTTGAAGCTGCTGGTGCCTCCAACGTCCCCCGAACAACAAGATGCAGGGTCCTTCAGAGGTTTGCAGCTGTGCGCAAGTTATCCTGTCGACCTCCTCTATCTAATGTACACAAGCAGAAAGGGCTACAGTGGGCCAAACAATACATGAAGACTGACTTCAAAACGGTTTTGTTCACCGATGAGTGCCGTGCAACGCTCGATGGTCCAGATGGATGGAGTGGAGGATGGCTGGTTGATGGACACCCCATGCAAACACGGCTACGGCGCCAACAAGGAGGAGGTGGAGTAATGTTTTGGGCTGGAATCATGGGGAGAGAGATTGTCGGCCCCTTTAGGATCCCTGAAGGGGTAAATATGAACTCCATAATGTATGTGGAGTTTCTCAAACAGCACTTCCTGCCATGGTTCAAGAAGAAGAACCGTGTATTCCGCAGCAAGATCATTTTCATGCATGATAATGCACCGTCTCATGCTGCACATAACACATCTGCATCTCTGGCTGATATGGGCATAAAAGGGGACAAACTTATGGTGTGACCCCCATGCTCCCCTGACCTCAACCCCATTGAGAACCTCTGGAGCATCATCAAAAGGAGTGTCTATGATGGCGGGAGGCAGTTCACATCTAAGCAACAGCTCTGGGAGGGTATTCTGTCCTCATGCAAAACAATTGAAGCAGAAACCATCCAAAACCTGACAAATTCAATGGACGAGAGAGTTCAGAAGCTCCTTTCGAACAAGGGGTCCTATGTGCAAATGTAACATCACCTAGAATAAAGTTTTGAGCTGAAAACTGTTTGATTACAGTTTGTAATAACCGGCTAATGCTTATAATTTCAAAAATGACCATTTTTTTGCTCTTTATTAAAATGAAAAGGTTGATCGTAGAGTGTGGGGGATCTAAGAGTGTGGCAACCCAGTAGTCAGGATTATTTCGAATTCTGACAATCTGAGGGTCATGTTGCAGGTAGTGCAGCAAGAAGGCACTCGTGTCTTGCGCATCTCGGAGCCCCAAAATTATTTTCCGGGCTAGATGCAGCAAAAAATTATTATTAATTTGAAAGCTGGTGGAGTTTAGTATAGATGGCCTAATAGAATCAGTACTGCAAACTGCTACAAGGCCCAAATTATTTTCCAGCCAAGATACAGATAAACATGATTAGTAATTTGAAAGCTTAAAACGGTTGGTGAGGTGATTTTAACAAATCATCAAGCTTTTACTCTCCCCAGCATGACACAGGGGTAGAAAAGTCGTTTCGGATCCATGATTTGTTCATCTTTATGAACGTGAGTCTGTCTACATTATCAGTGGAGAGCCCCGTGCGCTTATCTGTCAGCACACCACCAGCAGCGCTGAACACACGTTCAGACAGAACGCTGGCTGCGGGGCATGACAAGATCTCCAAGGCGTAAGTGGCAAGCTCCGGCTATTTATCAAGATTGGAAGCCCAAAAAGAGCAAGGGTCCAGTGACACAGTCATGGCTTCAATGTTTACTTGGATATACTCCTGTACCATCGTCTCTAGGCGTTGACTATGTCAGACTTCTTGTCTCCTGTGGCCTTGCAAAGGATGGGCTAAAAAAGTGGTGAAATGATTCCGCAAAATTGATGTTACCAGCAGATACTGTGTTTATGTTAAGTTTTGAGTGCTGAACACTCGACGGTCCCACGGTTGGCAAGTTGGAACTGTGAGACTCACTACGTGCACCACTAGTGTTTTGTGGAAAAGCACATGTAAGATTCTGAAACAGTCTCTGCTGATACTCCAGCATGCGTGCATCTCTTTCTATGGCAGGAATAATTTCTGCAAATTTACTTTTGAACCGGGGATCTAAGAGTGTGGCAACCCAGTAGTCAGGATTATTTCTAATTCTCACAATTCGAGGGTCATGTTGCAGGTAGTGCAGCAAGAAGGCACTCATGTGTGTTGCGCATCCAGGAGCACCAAGTCCCTGTTGTGTTGGTGGCGAGGTAACAATCATGCTTCCTTCCTCTGCCCTCTCCCCCCCCAACCTCGCACAACAGAAATGTGATCAAGGTCTCCCTCATCTGATGAGTCTTCCATCAGTTCGTCCTCCACTCCTGCACCTTCCTCACTAGTTTGGCTGCTACCATGCGCCCTGGTAAAACCATCTCCCCCACCCTCACATGCCTGCCGCCTTGGTGCTGCCGACCATCTGGACCTTGCAGATGTTAGCCCTTCCTCATGCAACTCCTCCTCCTCTACTTCCTCCACCTCCTCTTCTGCCACCACCTGACTCCGAATTCTGTTTAACATGTGCTCCAGCATGTAAATCACCAGAATAGTCATGCTGATAATGGCATCGTCAGCACTAAACATCTTCTTCGCCATTTCAAAACTGTGCAGAAGGGTGCATAGGTCCCTGATCTGAGACCACTCCTCCAGCGTGATTTGCCCCACCTCTGGATCTCGTTGGCCCAGGCTATACGTCAGAACGTATTGCACCAGGGCTTGTCGGTGCTGCCACAGTCGCTGCAACATGTGCAGAGTTGAATTCCACCGGGTAGGCACATCGCATTTTAGCCGGTGAAGTGGCAGGCCCAACGACTTCTGTAGAGATGTAAGTCGCTGAGCTGCGGGATGCGAATGGCGGAAGCGAGCACACAGCGACCGTGCCCTCTGCAGAAGGCCATCTAGTCCGGGATAGTGGGCTAAAAGTTGCTCGACAACCAGGTTCAACATGTGAGCCATACAAGGCACGCGTGTGACATTGCCTCGGCAAAGGGCCGCACCCAGGTTTGCAGCATTGTCGCACACGACTTTCCCTGGTTTCAGGTCCAGTGGAGACAACCATTCATGAAATTGGTTCTCCAGAGCTGACCACAACTCCTCAGCTGTGTGACTCACATTTCCCCAGACATTTCAAAGTAAAAACCGCCTGATGACGTTAAGCCCTGCTGCCAGCATAGTAAGGAGGTGTGCAGGATCCCTTCTGCGCAGTTAGAAAGCTTGTGGAATGACCAGACAGGCTTTGGGTGCAGGTGGAGGACCGAGAGGAGGTTGAGGAGGCAGAAGCAGTGGAGGAACTTCGAGATAAAGAGGATTGACGCACAACTCATGGGGACGGCAAGACTTGGACAGCAGCCCCTTGTCCTGCTGTCACCATAGTTACCCAGAGCCCAGTCAGCGACATGTAACGCCCCTGTCCCTGCCTACTCGTCCAAGTGTCTATGGTGAAATGCACCCTGTCACACACAGTTTCTCAAAGAAGCGGTGATGTTGTGTGCGACATGCTGGTGGAGGAGCGCAGGCACACCTTTCTTTGAGAAGTAGTGCCGACTGGGCATCTGGTACTGGGTCACTGCGACAGACATAAGGTCTCGAAAATCCTCTGTGTCCACCAGGCGGAAAGGCAGCATTTCTGTAGCCAAAAGCTTGCAGATGGTGAAATTCAACCTCTTAGCTTTCTCATGGCTAGGAGGAAATGGTCTTTTACTTGTCCACATCTGAGGGACCGAGGGCTGGCTGTTGTGCTTAGACGAGGTTGAGAAGGGTGTCCCCGGCAAACTGCCAGTCCGTGAGGAAGATGCAGGCGGACATGTTAGGTTGCCTTGATCCAAAGGTGGTGCAATCGATGTCGGACAGCGCTGAACACCAGCTGGTGTTTCCACCTCCAAAGAAAATGATGACCTGCCAATCACGCTGGCTGTTGCAGGTAAAGAGGTGGCAGGTCTGCGTCCCAAAACAGGTGTGACTGCTGTCCCCCCAGTCACAGAGGATGAAGAGGCCGCGGATGCACAAGATGTGGCAGACGGCGGTTGGCCCGGCCGGCTAGGCCGCATTGTAGCACAGTGAGCTTCCCACTGCAATTTATGCTTCATATCCATGTGCCGGTTCATGCATGAAGTGCTCAAACTATGTATTTTTTGGCCTCTACTTAGCTTTTGCTGACAAATGTTACAGATAACACAAGTTGGGTCATCCTCATCGATCTGAAAAAATGCCCAGGCTATGCAAGGCTTAGCACCCATGCGACCTGAAGAGCCACCACGACTTGTGGTCAGAGGCAGAGTTGTGTTTGAGGATGCAGTTGTTGACGTGCTTCCAGTACTACGTCTGTCCAGGAAGGCGCAACCTGACCTCGTCGTCACTAGCATCCTCCTCCACCTCCTCTGCTGACCTCATCGACTGGCTAACTGTGGGTTGACAGTAAGTGGGATCTCCAACCTCATCATCATCACCCTGTGTGTTATCACACCTGTCGTCCTCAGAGCCAACCTCTTCCTGCCCTGACAAAAAACTAAAGTTGTCGCTCCAATCAGGTATATGAGTCTCATCATCATCTTCCTCATTGTCTCCACCAACAGGAGTTACAGTTTGGGAACGAGGGTCTACATTATGGTCAGAACCTTCTGCCTCTGGTCCTGGATCCGACTCAAAGATTCTGGGCATCAGTGCAGATCATTTCCTCGTCTGGATTCACAGAAGCTCTGGAGCCGACCCCTGATTCCCAGGCTATAGTATGAGTAAACAGCTCTGCAGACTCCACCATCTGTGTTACCCCATACTAAGACGGGCAGCTGGAGACTTGGGAGCTGTGAGGAAGCAAGTGCGATTGGGGTGACACCTCTGAGGACTGGAGTATTTGTGATGTTGAAGTTGAGGTGGAGGAGAGCCCACTTAAAGGAGCACTTGATATCCGTTGAAGCACATGCTGTTTTTGTGCCTCATCTGGAATTTGTAGCGATTGGCATGGCCGTAAGAAAGGGATCTTCTCACATTGTCCGCTAAAAGAAGTAGACATCTTAGTTTGGCTGGAAGATGGTCTTTCTTCAGCAGATGTTACTGTTGCTTTAACACCTACCCCATGGATACAACCTTTCTTTCCCTTCCCAACCTGCCTATTCCCCTTTCCACAAGCAGCAGGCCTTTTTCCACTCATTTTGGTGGTTAACTAATTGACAACTCTGGAGTTGTTTGCACAAAAACAATGAATGGGAACCGAGCAGAGCTGAGTGGCCAAACTGTGGTATTAGCCCAAAAGTATTGGCTGGGTTAGATGCAGAAAAAAATTATTTTCAATTTGCAACCTGGTGGAGGTTAGTATAGATGGACTAATAGAACAAGTCCCACACACTGCTACAAGCCAAAATATTTTTTCAGAGCAAGATGCAGATAAAAATTATTTTGAATTTCCAACCTGGTGTAGGCAAGTATAGATGGACTAATAGAATGATGCTATGCCCAAAAGGTTTTCCTTCACTAGGTGCAGTAAAAAAATTTGCATTCTATACACAGGTGGTGTAGCTTGCAACACAGATAGGCTACTCCACTGACTAACACACACTGCAAGAGGCCAAAAAGGATTTGCTTTGCTAGATTTAGCCAAATGCTGTGAAAAAAACTTGCACAGCACTAGTACAGACCTGCCTGGCAAAAAGTGATAGGAACTGATGTAACCTAGTCCTCAAAAGGACTGCAATCACAACTATTCCCTACTCCCAAGCTATCTGTAGATTTGTGCGAAAATTGGCTTGAAATTAACACAAAGTATAGCGCACACAGCAACAGCAGTGCAGTCTAACACGCAGCTGCAGCAGTGAGAAAATGGTGGTGACGGGGAAAATGGCTGGGTCTTATAGGGCAAGGACATGTGACATACACTGCCAATGACACATGCCCTTGCTTGTGTGAAAAAAAGCAGTTCGCTCCGTGTGTGCGCTGCTGATAGGCTGACAGATTGCACCTCCCCACTGTAAATGCGGGAAAGAGAAAAAAAAATGGAGATCTTCATTATTTATGCAGAGATCCATCCCCTGCCCCTCCCCCCACCCCGCTGTACACTCAAACTGCGTATTAACATTAATTTTCAGCATTACTGAGAAAAAATCCAGTTATGATTTTGGTGCACGAACAGTTATCGAACATAACCTCGAACAGCCGAATTTTTCTCAAATTGTTCGTGTTCGCCGAACGGCTCGAACACCGCCCAAAACAGCTCGAAGTTGAGATTGGCGAACAGTTCGAGTCGAACACCGCTCCTCTCTACTGAAAAGGAGTCAGCCAAGTCCTTGTGGCATAGCTGTGGCCTGGCCATACACTATTTGGCTAGCAGCCATCTCTCCCAACATACAGATGAGTTCTCATGTGTTCTGTGGGGAGGAGGGTAATCGCCTGCCTCTAAGCAATTTGTGCCTAGAGAACAAGGAGCGGGTATTTGAACTGAACATTTGTTAGGGCAGCTAGATTAGCCAGATATTAGCCCACTTTAATCAAACAGAAAACAATGGGACTTGTAATTGTGGTGCTCCTGATGGTTCAGTCACCACAGAGATAGTGCACCTCACCCAGAGGTGTGGAGTCTCCTTCTCTCAGGTGAGGAGGGAGTGCTGCCCAGAACCCCAACACCCGCATTCAACACTACACTGCTCCAGGCCGGCTGGAGGGGCAACATGCATGAGCGCAACTGCTGAGCCCTGTCCCAGGCTGGAGTAGGGGGAACCCAGAGGTAGGGGGAACCAGTAGTGGGTGTGGGTGGAGGAAGTAGTTTAAGGGAGCACTATAGTAGTAGGTATATAAAGGGGAGCCATTTTAGGGTGGCAGGAGAGTTCGGTAGAGGAGTCAGTGGAGAACAGTCAGGGATCAGAGTCTCTTTAGGAGCTCTGCTCCACAAGCAGGGCCCAGTGCTAGAGGCCCAGGAGGGGAGCAGAAGAGTAGGCTCCGATCTAAGGAAGGGATCCTAGGGGGTACGGCGAGTGCAGGACGGCACCCGTATGCCCCGCATCTGTCAGAAGACAGGGATCGTAAGCCGCAGGAAGGGGACGGACCCCTGGTCCAGCCATGTAACTCCAGGTCTTGGCTGGGAGGCTTCTGGCTTATATAGTCAGTTGCTGAAGCCTCATTCTAATCCCCGTGAGGGACAAGCAGGTCCAGGAACTCCAACGTACAGGAGGGGCTTCAGAGCACCCAAATGGGATTGAGAGTGGGAAGCACAGGGCAGGAGGGAGACAGACCCAGTGTGAAGACTGTCTAGCTAGGAACACAGAAAGTGGAGTTCTGTCAGGTGCTCCTAATCTACCTGAGGAAGTGCTGAACCCCTGTCTGGTGAACGCAGCGCGACGTGGGGAGGCTAACAACTGTACAGTGCACCAATGGAACTGTCATAAGACCTGTGAGAAAAGACTCGGATGACTGCATCGCACTGCCTCAGTCCATTCTTTATCTGCGCCATCTTTCCCTCCCTGCACTACAACGCCCAGTGCAACTTTCACTGCCTTACACTGCCCAGGAGCAAGCTCTACCTGTGGAGAGCCACACCATCCCTGCTGCCGTAACATCAGCTCCAGAGGACTGCTCCGCAGCGGCAGCTCCCTTTGGCTGCATTCCACAGGTGGCGTCACAAACACTTTCCCCAGATCCTCCAATATCTTCCCCTTTTTACTGACCGCCCTGGGTCACAGACCGGGCCAGCCACGGTGATATCCCCTATACCGGCATCCATAGGCCCAGCTGCCAGGGGGCGCGTCAGCTCTGGAGTCATGAACAAGATAAGTGACCAACCCGTTATCGGTGGGTGAAGTGTGCCTAAAGAACTGTGTAATGATACTGATGTGGTGCCCGCCCCAGAAGAACGGGTGCCATTATGTGCGTGATCAAAGACAACAGTATGGAACCTCCCATCGTGGGCCGGGTCCCAGAATGGCACCAAAAGCCCTTCCTGGAGCAGCTGCTCAGCCCGGAACCTCCACCCCAGGGCACTGACTGAGGACCTTCCATTTGTTGCCCTCCCGGAACCTCCACTCCCGGGCACTGAAGTCAGGAACCTTCTGCTGGGTTCCCTCGCGGAGCCTCCACCTCCGGCACCTGAGTGGGTGTACGGCGCGCCGGGCTTCGATTGGTCAACCCGGTTTGAGGACCAGCAGCCGTGCACGCTAGTGTTGATCGAGCACTAAAATGCTCGGGTGCTCAAATCTCGGGCCGAGCTCGCCGTGATACTCGGGTGCTCGACCCGAGCAACGAGCCCAATGTTAGTCTATGGGAGACCTGAGCATTTTTGGCATGGCACTCCCGGCCGTCTTTTAAAAGCCTAACAAGTGCCCAAAACGATAGTGACAGTGCTCAAATGACATGGGGACAGCATGGGGATCGCCCCAGGAAGCATTTCTGATGCCCAGGTCACTGCTGTCAACAACGTGGTCAGAGGTATTAAGCCACTTTTAAGGGCTCACAATAAAACATTCAAAAATGAAACTGAAACTGCTTTCCTGTGAAATATGTTAAGGAACTTCCTTTCCAGGGTAAAGACTTGTGTATAAGGTAAAATAAATAACCCCCCCAAAAAAATACTCCTCCACACCTTGGGCTATGTTAACAAGTAGCATTTTTTAGACGTTTTTGCATTTTTGTATTGCTTTCAACCGTGACAAATGCATTCACCGGGAAATGTCATTTTAACATTTTACAACCTTATCTGACCATGTGCTGTGTGACACATGCATACAGTGCTGAAAATACATGGGAACAGCATGGGGAATACCCCTGGAAGCATCTGACACCCAGGTCACTGCCTAAAAGTGTGCCCATCAGAAATGATCCTTGCCGCGTCAGAAGATGCAGACTTGCAACTATCCCCGTGCAAGTTCTTGTCCCAGGGTATTGTTCAATTGTACCTCCCCCATTCCTTGCAATGCAAGCGCAAGTATGCAGCCTGCCACCCACCCACCCCCAGGCTGCAATACCATACTGCTTGCTTGCTTTCACTTGAAATTGGGCCTTTTAGGCATATGGAGGCGAAATCTGGCCACCACGTCATGGCTGCGTTGGCGGCCTGGAATCCATACTCAGTCCCCAGCCGCCAGGTAGCCGGGCATCCACACTGGGTCCCCAGCCGCCCCGCGGCCGGGTGTCCACACACGGTCCCCAGCCGCCTGGGGGCAGCCGGGTGTCCATAAACGTTCCCCAGCCGCCCCTATTTCTCCTGTCAACTTCCCCCCACACACTTTTCTTAGCCCAGCCTGCTTTAGGGCAGCATTGGACGAGACCACCAGAGAACCAGACTCCTCTGGTAGGCCCTGGCTTCTCCATCAGGGGAGTTGAGAGTGCCAAGGTGAGGAGCATGATGATGATGAAAGTTAGCATCTGCTTTGTTTTCTTGGAATGCAAGCATAAGTGTGCAGCCTGCCACCCACCCACCCCCAGGCTGCAATGCCATACTGCTAGCTTGCACTTGAAATGGGGCCTTTTAGTTTGGAGGAGGCCGAAGCTGGCCACTACCTCATGGCTGCTTCGGCAGCGAGGTATTCAAACTCAGCCCCCAGCCGCCCCTATTTGTCCCTCTGTGCCTTATACATAAGATTAAGCGCGTATACCAAAACATTACCTGTGCCCTCCCCAGTGCATTTAGTGGGAAGGACAGCCTATTCCGCTGTAGTGTGTGCATGCCAAACCCCTGTTCATGGTACATGCGAAGATGCCTCCCACCTTGCACCTGTCATTGCAGACTTGCAACTATACCCGTTCAAGTCCTTGTCCCAGGGCAGTGTTCAATTGTACCTCTCCCATTCCTTGCAATGCAAGCGCAAGTATGCAGCCTGACACCCACCCCCCCCCAGGCTGCAATACCATACTGCTTGCTTGCATAAACGGTCCCCAGCCGCCCCCATTTCTCCTGTCAACTTACCCCACACACTTTTCTTAGCCCGGCCTGCTTTAGGGCAGCATTGGACGAGACCACCAGAGAACCAGACTCCTCTGGTGGGCCCTGGCTTCTCCATCAGGGGAGTTGAGAGTGCCAAGGTGAGGACCATGATGATGATGATACAAGTTAGCATCTGCTTTGTTTTCTTGGAATGCAAGCGCATGTATGTAGTAGCGGCTAGGCCTGAGGTGGTCAGCGTTTTGGCGCATATCCTACCTCCTCCGAGGATTTCTGGATGTTTTCCTGCTACTATCAGTTCTATGACTCCCAATAAAACAAAGCTTCAGGTGAAAAATGATGGATGAGGTAGTGGCAAAGGAGAAGGAGGAACAGGGACCATTCACATCAATATCAGGCCAGTCAACCACATATGTCTTGTAGGATATGTTTCTGTAACAAAAAGGAGCAGTTCGGCTACACAGTTATAGGGCATACAGTGAGTGCAATGCCTACCAAAAATTTTGAGGCACTCCAATGCCCCTTGGAAATGACATGGAGGTCAGAGGGCCTTAACTAAACAGTTTTTTCCATTTATACCAACTGGGTCTCCTGTACACTGTTAGCCTAAGCAGTGAATGGAAGGCTTTCCAAAAATTATGAGGAACTTGCAATGCCCCTTACAAGAGCCATGCAGCACAGCATATTACAAACATAAGTCCCATTATTGGGGAGTGGGTCTCCCATAGTATTTGCTTATGCCTTCCAAGCAAAAGCTGACAAAAATAAGGACGGAGGAACTTTCAATAATGGCAACACGGACCACGGTCACCCTGGTGGTATAGTGGTGGTGGAGGCTGAGGATAAGGAGAACATAAAACAGCCGAAATGAGGAAGCGTATACCCATGTGTGGGTGTGAAGTGGTGCATGGGAATACACCTCCCGAAATAACACCGTGGATTTGACTTTATGTTACTCTGCTGTCATTTGGTGGTGATGAGAAGTCTGGCCCAATCTAGCCCTTGTTCATTTTGATAAGGGTCAGCTTGTCAGCATTGTCAGTTGACAGGAGAGTGTGCTCATCAGTTATAATTCCCCCAGCGGCACTAAAAACAAGCTCCAATAACATGCTAGCGGCAGGGCAGGCCAGGACCTCCAAGGCGTACAGAGCGAGTTCATTCCAAGTGTCCAGCTTGGATACCCAATAATTTAAAGGCACGAAGGACGCTGGTACGGTCGGCAAGGTACTCCCTCACCATCTTTTGAAACTTTCCACTCCTTGTGAGAGTACCCCACGCCTCAGGGTCTGAGAAAACTGTCCCAGAACGTTGACAGTGTTCCCCTGCCTCTACTAGATTGGAGTTGCCTCTCTCTCGCTTGTACGCTTTGGTTGGTCAACGAACTGTGACCTCTGCCGCTAGCGTGTTCAGATGGGAATTTTTTTTTAACAGTTCTGCAGCAAGGGCCTTCTGGTACAGGCCCATTTTTGTAGACCTCTCCACCTCAGAAATAAGACCGTGAAAGTTCTCCTTGTAGCGGGGGTCTACAAGTGTCACCAACCAGTAATGACTGTCACCCAACATTTTGACAACGCGAGGGTCACAGTTAAGGCAGCACAACATAAAGTCAGCCATGCGTGCTAGACTGGTAATGGGCAAGATTTCCTTGTCCTCACCAAGATGACGACGGACCATGCTCTCCTCCTCCCCCCTGTCCTCAGGCCACCCACGCTGAACCGACGGTATAACACTTGTACAGGTACTACCATCTACAGCGCTTGATAGCAGCTCCTGTTCCTCCTCTCCCTCTGTCCCCCAATGCACGTTGGGATGAGATGAGGCTGGGCTGTGTGTAATCGCCCACTACGGCTTCTTGATCCATCTCATCATACTCTGGCTGCAATGCCTCCTCTTTAATTCTCTGCAGAGAGCGTTGCAAAAGACCGACAAGTGGGATGCTGACACTAATGATGGTGTCATCGCCACTCACCATCTTAGTGGCCTCCTCAAAGTTTGTCAGGATGGTACATATGTCAGACATCCAGTTCCACTCCTGAGGTCTTATGTGTGGAGTCGGACCTGAACATCGACGGCCTTGTTGTATCTGGTACACCACAACTGCTCTCTTCTGCTCACAAATCCTTTGCAACATGTGGAGGGTAGAGTTCCAACGTGTGGGGACATCACACACCAGTCGGTGTGCTGGAAGCTGCAAACGCTGCTGCAACACAGCAAGGGCGGCGGAAGCTGTAGCAGACTTGCGAAAATGAGCTGACAGGCGGCGTACTTTCACGAGCAGATCTGGCAACTCTGGGTATGATTTAAGAAACCGCTGAACCACGAGGTTAAGCACATGAGCCAGGCATGGTACGTGTGTGATCTCACCTCAGAGCCGCCACCAGGTTACGGCCATTGTCACACACGACCATGCCAGGATGTAGGTTCAGCAGTCTCAGCCACAGATCTGCCTGCTCTTTCACAGCTGTCCACAACTCACAAGCAGTGTGAGGTTTATCACCTGAGCTTATGAGTTTCAGCACAGCCTGTTGCCACTTGGCGGAGGCAGTACTGCAGTGCTTCCAGCTTGTAACTGATGTGGTGATATCTGAGATGGAGATGGAGGCTGAACAGAAGGAGGAGATGGAGATGGAGGCTGAACAGGAGGAGGAGATGGAGACGGAGGCTGAACAGGAGGAGGAGATGGAGATGGAGGCTGAACAGGAGGAGGAGATGGAGACGGAGGCTGAACAGGAGGAGGAGATGGAGACGGAGGCTGAACAGGAGGAGGAGATGGAGACGGAGGCTGAACAGGAGGAGGAGATGGAGACGGAGACGGAGGCTGAACAGGAGGAGGAGACGGAGACGGAGACGGAGGCTGAACAGGAGGAGGAGACGGAGACGGAGACGGAGGCTGAACAGGAGGAGGAGACGGAGACGGAGACGGAGGCTGAACAGGAGGAGGAGACGGAGATGAAGGAGGAGATGGAGATGGAGGCTGAACAGGAGGAGGAGATGGAGATGGAGGAGGAGGCTGAACAGGAGGAGGAGATGGAGGAGGAGATGGAGGCTGAACAGGAGGAGGAGCTGGAGATGGAGGAGGAGGCTGAACAGGAGGAGGAGATGGAGATGAAGGAGGAGATGGAGATGGAGATGGAGGAGGAGGCTGAACAGGAGGAGGAGATGGAGGAGGAGGAGGAGGAGGCTGAACAGGAGGAGGAGATGGAGATGGAGGAGGAGGCTGAACAGGAGGAGGAGATGGAGATGGAGGAGGAGGCTGAACAGGAGGAGGAGATGGAGATGGAGGAGGAGGCTGAACAGGAGGAGGAGATGGAGGAGGAGGAGGAGGCTGAACAGGAGGAGGAGATGGAGATGGAAGAGGAGGCTGAACAGGAGGAGGAGATGGAGATGGAAGAGGAGGAGATGGAGGAGGAGGCTGAACAGGAGGAGGAGATGGAGGAGGAGGCTGAACAGGAGGAGGAGATGGAGATGGAGGAGGAGGAGGAGATGGAGGAGGAGATGGAGGAGGAGGAGATGGAGGAGGAGGAGATGGAGGAGGAGGAGATGGAGGAGGAGGAGATGGAGGAGGAGGAGGAGGCGGAGATGGAGGCGGAGATGGAGGAGGAGGAGGAGCTATACACTATGGGGGCAACTATGACTGACATAGGGCCCGCAATCCTCGGTGTGGGGAGGATGTGTTCCGTCCCAAGGTCCGACTGGGTCCCGGCTTCCACTATGTTTACCCAGTGTGCCGTCAGAGAGATGTACTGTCCCTGGCCACAAGCACTTGTTCATGTGTCTGTTGTCAGGTGGACTCTCCCAGTAACTGCATTGTTGAGGGCACGGCAGATGCTTTGGGACACGCGCTTGTGTAGTGCGGGGATGGCACACCGGGCAAAATAGTGTCGGCTGGGGACCGAGTACCGAGGGACGGCCACCGCCATAAGATTGTGGAAGGATTCCGTCTCCACCAGCCTAAAAGGCAGCATTTCCAACGCAAGCAGTCGTGAAATGTGCGAATTTAGGACTGTGGCCTGTGGGGCGTTAGCTGCGAATTTCTGCTTTCGTTCAAAGGTCTGGGATATGGACAACTGAACGCTGCGGTGGGACGTGGATGTGGATGCTGTTTCTTGAGAAACTGCCATAACAAGTGAAGACTGAGAGGAGGGGGAATCTTTACATGCAGTATGGACAAGGGATTGCCTTGCACACACAACAGGGGGTTCTATTGCACGCACAACAGTAGAAGAAGCAGTGGTGACACCCGCTGACACTGGTCGTGGACCCTGGGTTTCGCCCCACAAAGTCGGGTGCTTTGCTGCCATGTGCCTGATCATGCTGGTGGTGGTCAGGCTGGTAGTTTTGTCACCCCTGCTGATGCTGGCATGGCAGGTGGAACATATGACCTTTTTGGGGCTATCAGCAGAGTCTTTAAAAAAATTCCAGACTCTGGAAGACCTACCGCTTGTACTGGCAACGTCCCTCGTGTTGGTGTTACGGGGAACGGTTGCCCGCCTTCTGTCTGCGGCCACCACACTGCTTCTTCCTGCCTGTTGAGGTACTCTGCCTCCCTCCCCCTGTGTGCTGCTGGCCTCACTCTGCATGTCCTCCTGCCACGTTGGGTCCGTTACTAGATCATCCACCACCTCCTCCTCTTCCACTTGCGCACCACGATGCTCCTCCTCACTTCCTGGCAATTGTGTCTCGCCATCGCCCACCTCTTGTGACAAATTGGCAGTGTCGACTTCCTCTGGCCGTGGCTGTTCAAATATTTGGGCATCGCTACATGGGATCTCCTCTTCCACCACAAGCGTATCAGGCGAGGGGCACAAATATGGAAATGGACCAGTGAACAGCTCTTCAGAGTGTCCAAGTGTGGGATCAATTGCTGTCTGACGACACTCAGCATGGTGGGAGGAAGGAGCATCAGGGTGAGGAGGAGTATGCGGTCGAGACTCACGGCTACTAAGAGCTGACTGTGGAAGACAGAGCGGAGGTGGTGGTGCCCATGTAACTGGAAGTATTATCTGCTATCCAATTAATAACCTGTGCACACTGATCAGTTCTCAATACTGGTGTTGTTCTGTGCTTCCCTAATAATTCGGTCAAGAAGTGGGAGCGAGAAGATGTGGCGTTGGTTGTGGCACGTTTTCACCTTGGCCACGGCCCCGTCCTCTGCACAAACCATCTCCAGAACGTCCAGTTCCACGTCCCTTGCCACGCGCCTTGCCCATTGTAAAGGAAGTAAAATAGCTTACACTCACACTATCAATGGAAAAAGGGTAATAAAAAGTAGATTAGATCCGTGGAAGAGGAAAACCACAGTTCTATTTCTCTGGCCTACACCCGACTCTTTTAAACAATCTGAACAATCAGGGAGAAACTATTACTGTTTTTCTTTACGTAAAAACTACTAAAACCTGAATAATAGAGATTTTTTACCGTGGGATGGCAAAACCACAGTTATTGTTTACTGGGGTATACCAGACTTTTTTAAATAGATATAATTGCGGCTGAACAGTGAGCGACACACTCAAACCATGTTTTTTTTTTAGATACAAATGGGCCAAAGTGGATAATACAGAGGTTTGAACCGTGGAAGTGCAAAACACTTCTGTTTCTCTAGCCTACACCTGACTATTTTCAACAGATATATTTGTGTCTGAAAAATCAGACACGCTTTTTTTTTGGGGGGGGGGGGGGACAAAAGGTTAATAAGATGGGTATTTGTACAGTGTGAAGGAGGGAAAAAAAAAAAAAGGATATTTCCTGTCCCCTGAGACCTGGAGCTAAGTCCAGCAATTTCAGCAACAGGAGCACACAGGACTGTAATGCAGCGTTTGCTGGTATAACCACTGCGTCTCCTATACAGCCTGCCTGCCTGGTATCTGGGATGGATATTAGTCCTGAGAAGGACTGTTTGTTTGCTTTTGCTGGCTTTACAGACCCTACACTAACTATTTCGCAGTTTATATCTCTCCCTAAATCAGCAGCGCTGTCTCTGCACTGTCTGATCCGGAGCGACTGTGTCCAAGATGGCGGTGTGGCACCCCAGGGGTCTGGTTTTCCACAGTAATGTAATGTTATGTCTGAGAGCAGGTGGGAGGTCCTTTGGTCAGGGATCCTGTGCATGCCACACCTCCTGCCCAGTCTTGGAAGGGGAAGAACTTCCCCTGTATAAACCCGGGGCTGAGGCAGGGTGGGTCAGACAAGTGGAGTAGAGACAAGAAGCAGCATAGGAAACAGCAGAGTTACAAGGAGTCAGGGGCTGGCAGCTGCAGAGCTCGCCCTGACTAAGAAGACTTCTTTCCGGACCCGGAGTCCGAGGCTGTGGGGACTAACTCCTACCCAGCAGCAGAATCCGTCAGGCAGGGGATTTCAGGTCCTCTGGCCCAGAAGCCCGAAGGCACGGTCACACGCGTGGGACCAGCACCGCCATCGTGGAGCGGAAGCCATTAGAAGGCCCCGAGTCACCGGCCATACGGGTGAGCACCACACGGTACACTCAGGGACGTGGGCTACTTACATCAGCTTCTAGCAAGGTAGCCAGAAGAGTACAGTCAGTTTGGGAGGCCTACAACTACGCCTGGCCAGGGGAGATCCCATCTGCTCAAGGACTGACCAGGCCCCGTTCGCTAGCAAGTACTCCGGGAGGGTCTATCGTTGTTACCAGTAAAGACCCTGAACTACACTGTACCGTCTCTGAGTGGTTCCTGCTACCCCCATCATCCACGTCGGCTGCCCTGAGACCATACCCCTCCCGTTGGGGGTTATACTATCACGCTGCATAATCCTACCATCGGCCTCAGCGGTCTGCCCCGCAGCAGCAGCTCCCTGGCTGCACTCAACGGGTGGCGTAGTCATCAACTATTTACTACTAGTAGACTGCCGTCCAGTTTGACTCCCTGGGCACGGACCGGGTCACCGCCACGAGACTACAACCCTCCACGGATCCGGCTCCGGGTAAGCTCCCGCGTGCGCACCGCAGCGCGACACAGGCCCAGGGGCGCGTCAACTTTGGCGTAGTCGGCAGGATTTCGTGCCCGCAACCACCGGGTACTGCGTGCCTGAATAGCAAAGACTGTTCAAACTTACCAGTGGTGAAGATTCCCGCTATCCGTGGAGGTTTCCCGCCATCCGGCGCCATCTTCTACCTTCTTCCCGCCATCCGCGAAGTTTTCCTGCCATCCGGCGCCATCTTCGACCTTCTTCCCGCCATCCGTGGAGTTTTCCTGCCATTGGACGCCATCTTGAGGACGCCGCGCGGGAAGAAGAGGGGCGTGGACTCCGAAAGCGCGCGAGAACTGAAGCCCCGCCTCACGTCCGGACGTTGCGTAAGGTCCTGGAAGGAGCCCAGCAGACGCCGACGTCACAGGAGCGCGACGGAAGGTCCTCAACCCTGACGATCCACTGCGGAGCCGCGGCCTACGGAAGAGGATCATCGCAAGGTAGGCCACGGTCCACTAGGGGGGAGGAAGATGTCGGATACGGAGGAGAGCTTCACTGCCTCAACCCCCGCCAGCGCTACCGCTGCTGCAGTTATGCCCTTCACCATGCCCTATATCCCGGGAGCAGCTTGGCTACCCCAGTACTCAGGGGAGTCACATACCCTGCATGACTTTAAAGAAAAGCTGGATAGCCTCTTCCAGGTGTACCCCCTCACAGAAGAGCAAAAAGTGAGCATCCTGGTGGCCCAACTAACAGGGGCAGCCAAAAGGGAAGTAAAATCCTGGCCACCTGGGAGGAAGACTGTCGCAGGGATACTAACCCGGCTGAAGGACACCTTTGATACCCGCACCTCAGCCGAGATTAAGCTTAGATTCTACGGGTGCAAGCAGCGAGCGCATGAGAGTATAAGGGACTATGCACTAAACCTACAAGAGGCCCTGAGGGCCATAAAGCAGACCAACCCTGATGGGGTGGGAAACGAGGACAGGCTGTTGACTGAACAATTTATAGAGGGTTTATATTGCAATGCCCACCGAACCCAGTTGCGGGCAATGGCCTTACAGGATCCCCATCTGGACTTTGCACAGTTCAAGGACAGAGCCATCCGGGTGCTCCGAGAACCGGCACCAGGTGGCGTTGTGACCCACAGACACCCCACTACCACTTACTACCAGGAGGCGGCGCCCTTGTCAGCAGGGCCTGTGGGAGCTGATGCGCAGGCTTTGGACAATGACCCGGCTCCAGACCTACACCATCAGGTCCAAGAGCTAGCTAAGAGCGTTGCTGCGCTAACCCGAACTGTGCAGTCTTTACAGGTTTCCACCCCAGGGAAGATCCAGCTGGCATCCGGACCGGAGGACATCCCGTGGCGTCGACCAAGGAGGACCCCACCGGCCAGAGGAAGACCCAGTGACCGATACAGTGAGGACGGACGACCCATCTGCCGCCGCTGCAATCAACCCGGACATATGGCAAGGTACTGTTCTTTAAACGGGCACAACCTGGGGTAGAGGGCCAACCCCCAGGAAAAAGATCACCAGGCCCATCGAACTGGCGCGACAGATATGTGGGAGGACGTCCAGTCTTGCCTGTGGTACTGGATGGCATTCCCATGAGTGCCCTACTGGACACCGGGTCACAGGTCACCACCATCCCGTACGTGCTCTTCAAGCAGTACTGGAATGACTCGGATATTACCCGCTACCCCGACGACGACTTGAGTATCATCGCCAGCAATGGTCAGCCCGTGCCACAGATCGGATTTAAAGAGGTGACCATCAAAATTGGTAGAGTCGAACTGGCCGCACAGGGACTGATCATTGTAGATATTGATAAACATGAGAGTCACCCAAAAATAACTCTAGGAACTAATGTAATTGAAAATTGTCTTGCAGAGGTGATTTTCCTTTTACAGCAGGTTGCCAAGAATGCCAGCTCCGGCGAGCAGCGGGTGCTCCAGAAAGAGATCCGGGCACTGATGCAACGGCAACAAGTGGAACTCTCCGGCGGTGAGATTGGTAGCGTAAGAATGTGTGACCCTTTTCCTATTGCCATGCCCCCAAAAAGTGAAATGATGATTTGGTGCCGGGCAGCTATTGGTCTGAGAGGTAGAGATTACCAGGCAATGGTAGAACCAGTTTACTCAGACAGTAGGCCCACCATTTTGACAGCACGGGGGGTCGTCAATGTACGCCATGGGAGGGTGCCCGTTCGCATAATAAATATCGGGGAGAGGGAAGTGTACCTGCCCCGGTATGCCACGCTAGCCAAATTATATATCACTAATCAAAATTCTATACAATCTGTGGAACCCTTGCCTCCATCTCACCCGGAGGAAGGTAACGGCTCTAAGAAAGACATGGAGGACTGGTGTCAGCAACTACATCTGGGTACTGACTCCACTCCCTCACATCAGAAACAAGGAGTCTATCGGGTGGTTCAAGAGTATGAGAGAGTGTTTAGTAAACACCCGTTAGACTTCGGGCGAGTCAAGGGGGTAGAACATCGCATCCCCACGGGAGATCATCCTCCCATAAAAGAGAGGTATCGACCCGTACCCCCTGCACATTACCAACACGCCAAGGGGATGCTTAGAGACATGAAGGAGGCTGGGGTAATACGGGATAGTTGTAGCCCCTGGGCAGCCCCATTAGTTTTAGTCAAAAAGAAAGACAACACCATGAGGATGTGTGTAGATTACCGGAAAATCAACCGTATCACACACAAGGATGCGTACCCCTTACCAAGGATAGAGGAGTCATTGGCTGCTTTAAGATCTGCTAACTTCTTCTCTACCTTGGATCTCACTAGCGGGTACTGGCAGGTTCCTGTAGCAGAGGCGGACCGGGAGAAGACCGCATTCACCACCCCGATGGGACTTAACGAGTTCACTTGCATGCCGTTCGGACTCTGCAACGCACCAGGAACCTTCCAACGCCTAATGGAGTGTTGTCTGGGCCACAGAAACTTCGAGACGGTCCTGTTGTACCTGGACGATGTCATCGTATATTCCAAGACGTATGAGGACCACCTGAAACACCTACCTGGCGGAAGTGTTCGAGGCTCTGGCGAGTTACGGCCTAAAGGTGAAACCCTCCAAGTGTCACCTCCTGAAACCAAAGGTGCAGTACCTGGGACACGTAGTGAGCGCTGACGGAGTGGCTCCCGACCCTGATAAAATCACTGCAATTAAGGAATGGCCAAGCCCCTCCAGCGTAAAAGAAGTGCGGCAGTTCCTCGGGTTGGTAGGCTACTACCGAAGGTTTATTCCCGGTTTCACCAAAAAGGCAGCACCTATGCAGGACCTCCTGATAGGCCAGTCCCGGAAGGCCAAGAACCAGAAGCCGCCCTTCAAATGGGAAGAGCTGGAAGAAGAGTCCTTCCGCCAGCTGAAGATGGCCCTCACGGGGGACGAAATCCTGGCGTACCCTGATTATAGCCAGCCCTTTATCCTCTACACCGACGCCAGTAACATCGGGCTAGGAGCCGTACTGTCCCAGATCCAGCAGGGGAAGGAACGAGTAATCGCCTACGCCAGCCGAAAACTGCGACCCACCGAAAGGAACCCCGAGAATTACAGCTCATTTAAGTTAGAGTTCCTGGCCGTAGTATGGGCAATCACTGAGCGCTTTAAGCATTACCTCGCTTCTTCCCGGTTCACCGTGTACACGGATAACAACCCGCTGACACACCTGGACACGGCAAGACTCGGTGCCCTGGAGCAGAGGTGGATGGCCCGTCTGTCCAACTACGAGTTCACAATTAAATACCGGGCAGGACGCTCCAATACCAATGCGGACGCCCTGTCCAGGATGCCCAACCTGCCGGACGGAGGAGAAGATCCGGAGGGACTGGAAGAAGTTGAACTCCCTGCGTTCCACCGTCATGGGACTATTCAGTATTCCCACCGGGTAAGGAGTAAGCAGGCTGCTACGTTGAACCCCTTACCCCACTACAACTGGGCGGAAACGCAAGACAGCGACCCTGCCGTCCGACTGGTGAAGGAGATGCTGACTCGGCCGGAGGCTCGCCTTGAACCAGACGCTCCGGAGGAAGCCAAACAACTATGGGCAGAGAAGAGTCGACTGTTCCTTTACAAAGGGAAGTTGTGCCGCAGAATGGTTAACTCCCGGACGCATGAATTACTCTGGCAAGTAGTGGTGCCACGAAGAGACGCAGCCATGGTGATGGAGGCATACCACGACGGAGCTGGACACTTTGGGTGGAAAAAGCTGGAGTTCCTGCTGCGCGAGCGGTTCCACTGGGTAGGCATGAGGGGAACCATCGAGAAGTGGTGCAGAGATTGTGGCCCGTGCAACCTGAGAAGGAAGGACCGAGCCAGCCAGAAGACTCCCCTGCAGTCCATCGTCACCCGGCAACCGTTGGAACTGGTAGCCTTGGATCATGTAAAACTGACCCCAAGCAGAAGTGGCTACGTCTACACGTTAACCATCGTGGATCATTACTCCCGGTTCTTGGTTGTCGTCCCCGTCAAGGACTTAACGGCTCAAACAGCAGCTAGAGCCTTCCAGCAGCACTTCTGCCGTCCACACGGGTACCCGGACCAAGGGCTGACGGACCAGGGACCTGCCTTTGAAGCGGAGGTCTTTCAGGAATTCTGCAATCTGTATGGCTGCCGGAAGATAAGGACGACACCCTACCATCCGCAGACTAATGGACTTTGTGAAAAAATGAACCAGGTGGTAATGGATCTTCTAAAAACGTTGCCCCTGGAAGAACGCAGTCTGTGGCCTGAAAAGTTGCCCGATCTGGTGGACCTATACAACCACATCCCGGTAGGTTCCACCAACTGTACCCCGGCTTACCTAATGAGGGCAAGACCTGGTAAGTTACCTGTTGACCTGGAAATGGGAGTCCTGACCCCCGAGGACACTTCACCAGAAACAGACTGGGACACAGAGAGGCAGCAGCAGTACCGGAGAGTACAGGAGAGCGTGGAGCGAAGTCTCTGTCAGGCTAGGGAAAGACCAGAGAAAACTTACAACCAGTATGCTCCCGCTGTTCCCCTGGTACCCGGAGAGCAGGTCTTGAAGAGGAAGAGACGGCTCCACAAGTTGGACGACCAGTGGGAGAAGGACCCGTACACCGTACTGCCCTCAAGCCACGAGAACCCGAAGGTCTGTACCATCAGTAAAGACGGAGGGGAAACCACAGCCATTGTATCCCGGGACCACCTGAAGAAGTGTCCCGAACAACTGAGGAACCCTGAAGAGGAACAAGAAGACCATCGACCCGTGGAAGAAAGGGAAGATATGGTTAGTACCGTGCTCGGGGACTTCCCTCAGTCTTGGACTCAAGTCAATGATGCAGTTGTGGTACCCGTACTCACCTTCCTCCAACCATCATCCCAAGAACCTACGGAGCAACGGGTAGAGCTGGAAGAACAGCCGGTCCAGGAGGCAGAAGACTCCACACAAGCAGAACAGGAGAATCAACCCTCTGCTTATAGTGAGCCTGCCGTACCCCTAGTGAGACAAAGAGCCGGTAGACAGCTGCCCAGTTTACCCTTGACAGCTCCTACACCCTGTAGTTCAGGGCCAGACAGTCAGCTCCGTAGGTCCACTCGGGCCACTAGAGGCCAGTTACCCGCACGCTGGAGAATTTAAAGTGTATAAATTGTTTTATTTATGTTTTTCTGTGTCTTGTTGCTTGTGTATAATTTTGTGTTTCTAGTTATTTTTAGGAATCCTTGGTGGATTTACCGGGAATCCTTGTACGTAGTTGGAGCGTAACCCAGGATGGACTAGAGACTGTTAAGGACTCGGGGTAGGACAGACCCCTACCTGGTTACGTCTCCCTGTGTTGGTGAAATGGACACCTTGCTCTCTTCAGAGACTGCACCCGGTTGCGGACACGCCGTAACCATCTTTATATGTTTTCTTATTGTATTATTAATGTTTTTGCCTTGTTATGTTTTTCTAAATGTGTTTAGTCCCGGAGTACTAAATTTCACTAGGGGGGAATGTGGCACCCCAGGGGTCTGGTTTTCCACAGTAATGTAATGTTATGTCTGAGAGCAGGTGGGAGGTCCTTTGGTCAGGGATCCTGTGCATGCCACACCTCCTGCCCAGTCTTGGGAGGGGAAGAACTTCCCCTGTATAAACCCGGGGCTGAGGCAGGGTGGGTCAGACAAGTGGAGTAGAGACAAGAAGCAGCATAGGAAACAGCAGAGTTACAAGGAGTCAGGGGCTGGCAGCTGCAGAGCTCGCCCTGACTAAGAAGACTTCTTTCCGGACCCGGAGTCCGAGGCTGTGGGGACTAACTCCTACCCAGCAGCAGAATCCGTCAGGCAGGGGATTTCAGGTCCTCTGGCCCAGAAGCCCGAAGGCACGGTCTCACGCGTGGGACCAGCACCGCCATCGTGGAGCGGAAGCCATTAGAAGGCCCCGAGTCACCGGCCATACGGGTGAGCACCACACGGTACACTCAGGGACGTGGGCTACTTACATCAGCTTCTAGCAAGGTAGCCAGAAGAGTACAGTCAGTTTGGGAGGCCTACAACTACGCCTGGCCAGGGGAGATCCCATCTGCTCAAGGACTGACGTTCGCTAGCAAGTACTCCGGGAGGGTCTATCATTGTTACCAGTAAAGACCCTGAACTACACCGTACCGTCTCTGAGTGGTTCCTGCTACCCCCATCATCCACGTCGGCTGCCCTGAGACCATACCCCTCCCGTTGGGGGTTATACTATCACGCTGCATAATCCTACCATCGGCCTCAGCGGTCTGCCCCGCAGCAGCAGCTCCCTGGCTGCACTCAACGGGTGGCGTAGTCATCAACTATTTACTACTAGTAGACTGCCGTCCAGTTTGACTCCCTGGGCACGGACCGGGTCACCGCCACGAGACTACAACCCTCCACGGATCCGGCTCCGGGTAAGCTCCCGCGTGCGCACCGCAGCGCGACACAGGCCCAGGGGCGCGTCAGCGGCGCCCGGTTTTAAATACTCGAGGTGACGCTGTGCGGCCAACCAATCACTGTAATGCCCACAAACATGGCTGCGGCATTACAGTGACTGGCTGGCAATCCCTGCATGTTCATTGGCTCTGTAAAGAGCACCAAACATACAGGGCGGAGATCCGAGCTCCCGCCCGAGTAACCCGGAAATGCTCGGTGCTCGCCGAACATCCCGAGTAGTGAGATGCTCGGGCGAGTACTGAGCAGTGTCGAGCATGCTCGCTCAACACTAAAAATGACCTCTTGAACAAATTGAAGTTTAATAACAATAGGACAAATTTCATCAGAATTTCTTCCTTTGTTTTTATATTATAAAATACTCATCTGAAGACTTAATACAGATACATCGATACAATCAGAATAAAAGTCATCCCAATGTCTATTATTATGGACATATTGATACGATCAAATGAAATGAACTTTGAGGAAATAGACGTCCGCAAGCGTTTGCTGGTGCGGAAGCAGTGACATAGCCAGATGGCATTTGTCACGATGAAAGGAAGTTCTGCATCGATCTAAGTGTAGGTGGGACGAGGTAGCACATGAAACAGGCAGATCTGTCTGTAAACCAAACAAATGACAAACTACGAACAAACACTATTAACAACTCATATCGCAACAAACTCGTAGAGACGACATTATAAGATGCAATGCAATATACCAGTCTCCTTCCCTAGATATAAAAGACATATTAATACTGTGAGATCGCAGTGCAGCCAAGACATCTCTGTGAGAAAAAGATCCTACTGGAAGAATGAGACGAGTCCCTGCATGATTATATGATCCCAACATAATACGCCTGCAACGCACCCGAGTCACTCGATTGGATGACAGAAGGGGGGGCGCACAAGAGGGGGCACCAACTTTCCTATAAAGTCACGCTGGTTTAGCCGCCAGACGCTGCCGGCAACCCTGCCGATAGTTTTGTAATAAACTTATCGTACTATCAAACCAAAAAAAGATCATAGACTGTGAGCCCCTGATGACCATGAGAGTCTCATATAAGAATGATGAAACGCGTAGGGCTGAGCATTTCTATAGAAAGTACTACAAGAGATGATTAGCCAGGCTACCTCAATATAAAGCTCCTAGATCAGGATTAACAAGCACCGCACCGGTATATGACGGCAGCACTATAAAGCCGTTCTGAAGAGAATAGCACAGGACATGGTAAAATGAATATTATTAATGCCATTATCAGACTGCAGACTCACAATGAGGAGAAATGAGATGGCGTGATTTCTAATAGCCAGAGGCCAAATTGAAAAGGGAGTTATACATATAAATAAAGAGATACCCCTAGGAATTTTGACTAATCCCTGGCCTCCCAAGACAATATATATAAATGGTTAGCCGGTGAGATAAATTAAAACCATACACAATAGTCCTATGTTTAGGATAATTTTAGGAAATTTGTGACGGATTTTGGACACTTAAAATCTTTTTAAAATATTGAATAAAGGTTATTTTTTATATTTTACACCCATTGGATTTGACTGTGAAATACTGCAGAATTATCTTGGAGCATATTTATACTACACTGCTCAAAAAAATAAAGGAGACACTCAAATAACACCTCCTAGATCTGAATGAATGAAATATTCTCATTGAATACTTAGTTCTGTACAAAGTTGACAACAAAATCACACAAAAATCATCAATGGAAATCAAATTTATTAACCAATGGAGGCCTGGATATGGAGTCACCCCCAAAATTAAAGTGGAAAAACACACTACAGGCTGATCCAACTTTGATGTAATGTCCTTAAAACAAGTCAAAATGAGGCTCAGTATTGTGTGTGGCCTCCACGTGCCTGTATGACCTCCCTACAACGCCTGGGCATGCTACTGATGAGGTTGTGGATGGTCTCCTGTGGGATCTCCTCCCAGACCTGGACTAAAGCATCCTCCAACTCCTGGACAGTCTGTGGTGCAACGTGACGTTGGTGGATGGAGCCAGACATGATGTCCCAGATGTGCTCAATCTGATTCCGGTCTGGGGAATGAGCGGGCCAGTCCATAGCTTCAATGCCTTCATCTTACAGGAACTGCTGACACTCCAGCCACATGAGGTCTGGCATTGTCCTGCATTAGGTTTCACCCAGGGCACCAGCATAAGGTCTCACAAGGGGTCTGAGGATCTCATCTCGGTACCTAATGGCGGTCAGGCTACCTCTGGCAAGCACATGGAGGGCTGGTAGGTCCTTTCACAAGCATTTTGGTCGTACTATCACTTCTGGTCGGCCTGGGCTCACGTCATTGTCGTGCACCAGCTGTGCCAAGGCCTGCATTTTGTCATGGAAGCGTAAGACATTCAATGACTGACACTCCAGGGGAGGCCAAGTCCCCTTCCCAGACCTCCTTCACCAGAGCCAGGTGCCCCGCGCACGCCGGTCGTACAGGAGCTCAAAAGGGAGAACCCCGTTGAGGCCCGTGGAACCTCCCGGTAGGCAAGAAGCAGGTGTGGGAGGTACCGCGCCCAGTCGTGCCCCTAGGAGTCAACCAACATCTTAAGCATCTGCTTCAGAGTGCCAGTTCGCACAGGCCATTGGTCTGTGGGTGGTATGGGCTGGTCACCAGATTTTGCACCTGTATTTGCTTACAGAGGGTCTCCATCAGCTGCGACATGAACTGGGTTCCCCGGTCGGTGAGCATTTCCTGGGGAAAACACACTCGGGAGAACATCTTCAGTAAGGCGATAGCCACCTTGTCTGCCCGAATGGATGACAAGGCTACCGCTTCCGGGTACCGGGTGGCATAGTCTACTACCATCAGTATGAAGCGTTTCCTTGAGCTGCTGGGAGTGGCCATCGGGCCAGCCAAATCCACAGCCACCCTCCTGAAAGGCTCTTCGATGATGGGCAGAGTTACCAGTGGGGCTTTGGGCCACCGCCCCACCTTCCCCACCCTCTGACAGGTGTAACACGAATGGCAGTAGACAGTTACCTCAGCCCCCAACCTTGGCCATTAGAAATGCTGGGCTAGCCTGGCCTTGGTCTTATGGATCCCTAGATGTCCAGCCATCGGAATTTCGTGTGCCATCTGCAACAAACTCCACCCTGAACGGATAGGGTACCACTAACTGTCGATCCCTGGGCCACGCCTCTGGTGAGCCTCGCTGGACTGCTACCCGGTATAGCCATCCTTGGTCCCAGACCACCCACTGGAGGACAGAGTTCGAGGGAGGCTGTGCCGCCCGCTCCTCACGAGGCTTCAGGCTGTCAGTCTCTAACGCCACCTGAAACCCCTGACTGGACATGGCCAGAATAGACAAACCTGCCACGTCTCCTGGCCTCCGTCTGACCCGGCAGCCACTTGGTCGGAAGGGGAGAAGCCGTCGGACTCCCGAGGGGCCACTAGGGCCCGGGTGCCGCCACTGCAAGCAACAGTGGCTACGGCCGCTGAGACCGCGGGTAGCGCCCGTTTCTCCTCTGCTTCTGACCAAGCATCTGGTCTAAAAGGACTACCCTGGCCCTCTAACATCCTGGTTGTGGAGGAACCCTACCATGCGGCCTTACCTGGGAGCCCCATCTCTCCTGGAACTGCCCCGCCCTCCATGGCATGCTCCCCCTCTGCAGCTGTTTGCCCCTTGTCTGCCCCCTCTGCAACAACCTCACAGGACAAATTTCTCCAGCCTGCCGTATGGCCACATTCTGAGGCCTCATCACAGCTGACTTGATTGATCTCGTCCCCCATGGGGAGAGAGGTGTTAGGGGCTCAGGGTGGTAGTTGTGGTGAGGGGCTGCTGTGTTCCCACACTCTGGCTCCCTGATAAAGACACATGTCCCAATTCTCCTGTGCTCTGTATGTGGTGTGTAACACTCACGTTTTGGTCGCAGATCTCTGCTGTCTTCGGTTCTTCCACCTCAGGAACCACCGCACACACATTAGGGAACTTCCACTCCATTTTATAAAAAAGAACTTTACTTGAACGTTTGAATACAACTTCATACAGCATGCAGCATTGATCACATACACCTTGGCGATGGACAGCGCCGGCTTGATGCCTCCAATCCCGGAGCCGGCGAAAGTTTAATCAGGTATCAAATCCTAGGGTGACACCAGTTCGGGCCGCACAAGGGTCATCTCAGCACCGGTGTCTCACAGTCCCATTGCTCTGGCGTGGCCTATGGTAACAGTCTGAAAGTTGTCAAGGGACCTCCCACCACCCCCACTCACACACAAAACAGTGGACAGATTCTGGGACGAGGATCAACTGCTCTCATTAGGGCCCACATGTGATCAACCCAGCAGTCTGCAGGACACCACTGCATACTCTGGAGCTTCTTCCGGTATGACTCAGGAGTCAAGTTGTACTGCCAGACCAGAGCCTGCTTGAAGTCCTCATAGCTCAGGGTGGTCTCACTGTGCAAGTACCCAAAGATTTCCAGGGCCTTACCCCTAAGCTGAGGGGTTAGGAACCGGACCCACTGTTCCTCAGGCAGATGGTACTGATGGCAGTTTTTTTCAAATGCCAGCAAGAAAGTGTCCAAGCCCCCTCCTTTGTGCAGAAGGGAGAAGTCATTCGTCCATAGCTTCGGGACTCTGATCTCAGGGGACTTGCGACTGGCTGGGGCCTGCAGTTGGAGCTGGAACACATCTTTCTGGTGCTCGTGCTCCCGCTGACATTCTGCCATGAGGGTCTCATAGGTGGCCCTGTCTCCAACCTGGAGACTCGCTAGGGAAACTTGTATGAGGGGGTCAGGTGGTGGGTAGCCCACTGCGGGACCGACCACTGGTGAATCTCTCTCTGGGGGGCCTAAGTTGGACTCCCCTTCTCTTAGAGTAACGTGGTCTTCCACCTCCTCAACACCATATGGTGCATTGGCCATCTCCTTGGTTTTGGCCCTGGTGCCACTGGCCATCCTTGCACTCTATGGTCAGTGACACCAAACTGCCACCTGATGCACCCACACACGCCTTACAGTATTTGCACTCAGACTGTCTAGTGCTGAGCTGATCTTAAGTGTCTGAGTATGCGTTACACACACACACACTATTATCTTGATCCCACCGCTTGCCACCAATGCAAAGAAATTGGCAGCAGGAGGGACCCCACAGAATCCTACCACTGTCGGAACTGATGAATCCACACCCCACCACCTGCCTGACGTCACAATTACGTGAGACGGAGCACGTGGTACGGATCTGTCATTTGCACCATCGTGACATTCCGCACCCCCTCGAGGACGTGTAAGGTCAGATTGGTACAGTTCTACACAGACAATGGGACCTCTGCTTATAAAATATATCATTCCCGGCATGACTATATTCTCAACTACAGCTGGAACTTTTATGCTGAAAGGGGCCCTGCCCACACATTCCCCTGTCATGACTTCACTGTGGGCTTGGCACCACTTCATGGTTTTATTAAGATCTCTAACTTCCACAATAACTCCTCGCTGGTTGATCGCAGAAGTTTCCATGTAATATCACATTTCTTATTACAAATTTACCTTTCTTTAGAGACTAGACATGACATATCTTCGGTTGGTCATTCCTGCCTTCTTGCATCATAGCGCACCCGTACTGTTCTCAGATAAGGAAAAATATGTATATTGTTCCTTAGCTAACCTTGCCACTAAAAATATGTATCGTATCACAATCAGCGTTATAGAAACTCTGATATTCCATATTTCATTTCAGTGCCTACCAGACTGCAGCTTGAATACATGTGCAAATGGAGATGAGCTAAGCTTCAAAGGAATTCTAGGAGCTGTATCCTTTTCAACCAGGTGTCAATTCATCACTCCTGTCTCCATTTTATATGGTGATTAGCCTGAACACTTGGTGGATCCCGCTATTTGCATATGGGCAATTGGGAAGAGTGTAAGCTCTTGCTCCTTTGACAAATGGTAGATAGGGGAGGAGGGAAGAGTGAGTGGGATTTCGGAGGGGGAGAAAGAGATTCTCAATATTTCTATGACCGTGACATTTCCCATTCTCTTGGGATCTCGAAAATCTAGATTATGAATAACTAGGACATGCTATAATTCAATACCGAGTTATGGGAATACTGTATCTGACACAAAGGGCATGCTGCATGGCTGGGGTCCAAAGGGGGTCTTGCTGTGGCAGCTTCTTGTCACTCGCTGCCTCTCTGCCCCCTCCCTTCTTAGCTGCAGAAGTGTCCAGTTACAACTGTATGCTGTAGACCTCTATAATCCCGCCAAACAGGGCACAATGATTGACATGGGGTTAAATTTTCAATATTCTTCTCAAGGCAAAATCACATTAAAAAAAGATGGCAGCACTTGCTAACTTCTGTGATCAACCAGTGAGAAGTTATTGCAGAAATTATAGATTTCATAAAACCATGATGGACAGAGATGAGCCCACGTGAGGTCATCACAGGGGAGTGTGTGGGCAGGGCCACCCCTTCAGCATAAAAGATCCAGCTGAATATGGGTCTATACTCATGCCGTGAGATACATATTTGTAACCACAGGTCCTGCTCCATAACAGTCCATTGGAGCACCTCTCCTCCAGGTAAATTGAATAGTCTCTGATCTGTCTAGTAAGTTCTTCCATTAATACCTTTTATTTTGTGTAACTGTATATGTATTGTACTGTCCCTCTTTGTAAAATCCTTTGTATATTTTTTCATAAACCCTGCCTCCCTTTGGATTAAATATAAAATGTATTAGTCCTGTTTCTTCTGTTCTGTAATCGTTCCTCCTCCAAAGCCATACGCTACCAGAAAGCAGGAGTCCGATCAGGCCTGTATTTAGAACTGATCGGTGGTGGCAGTGAATACTATTAATTGGGTTATCGTGAAGCTGGCAATGATCGTATGGGGGCATATACACATTCAATGCGTTGAAATTCGGAGGCGTGTACGCCATACGCTCACGGCTTGCTTGCCGGTAACTACATAGTGAGTAATCAGGATAGTCTGTGTGTGCAAATCCCTGACAAATTGGTGGCAGCGGTGGGATATTGTAAGATCTCGCCGATGCCTTCCCCCATAGTTCACTATCCAGCTACATCTAATTTTCCTACTTGTCAACTGGGCATTCTGCATATGGGCTGCTTAGATTGCCCTCTTTTGTCCTATTGCAAAAGAGGAGGTGAGAGGGGTGAAGGAATACTCCTTTACTAGTGGCTTCAGAAATTGCAATATTTTCTATGACACGGTGCAATACCACATTATTATGCTATATAGTGAAAATACCAGTTTCCTTCAAAGCTCTGATTCAGATCAGTTCAAATATAGTCGAGACAGGGACCTTCAGCATGCCACCAGCTTTCATTTTAACTCATCGGCCTCATCCCAGAGCGCCAATGGGAGCCAGCGGCATTTAAATGGTTAACAGCTGCGGCCGAAACGAAGCTCTGACTGCGACTGTTAGAGATAAAATGTCAGCTATATAGAAAGGGTTGTCCACTACTCAAACAGCTCTCAATCACAATATTTCCTACATATAAAACAGCTATAATCACCTTTTGTGCTGTTGCTGTTCTACCCAAGTCTGCGCTTAGTCTCCCAGGACTCGAGTGACCTCATATCACGCAGTCAGTAGCCATTTCACGCTCACTTCCTTCAGACGAAAGGGACACCCTAAAGAAGTGTAATCTGCTGCTGCTCTCTGGCTGTCAGTTCTGTTCAAAGGATGAGAGAGTGATGCAGTTGTAGCGCCCAGAGGGTTCGGTCGCTACAGGGGTATTGCACCTTAACCAGAGGTGTGATATTCCACTCCCAGGTAAGGATGGAGTATGGACCAAGGCTCAGTTAGCTGCATACACACACTCCTCATTTCCGGGGGACAGTTCGCAGATGCTCCCATTTATTGCAGGCACAACTGACCATGTCCCTGGCTGGAGTGGGGAGGGGGGAGAGAACCCGGTGATGCAGGAGCAGAAGGGGACGGTTTCTGGAGCATAGGAAGGAGCTCATTGGTTGCAGGTCACCTGAGCTCAGACACAGTGAAGCAGATAAAAGGTGGGGGCCATCTTAGGAGAGTGTTCAGTCGGTTAGTTCAGAGAGGGAAGAAGTTCAGCCAGAGAGGGCTGACAGGGAGCTGAGGCTCAGCTTGGGCTCAGCTCCACGAGGCAGGCCTAGAGAAGAGGCCGGGGCCAGGAAGGGGAAGAGGAGAAGGAGAAGGAAGGAAGAAAGGTGGAGAGAAAGAGGAGTAGAAAGGCTCCAGAAACAAGAAGGCAGAAGGGACCCTGAGAGAGAGAACTACATAACCGGACACTGGGATCCGAGGCTGTCAGGGTTGCAAGCCCGGCAGCAGATAACCTACCTGCGAGGGATTTTAGATCCCTGGGCCTGAGAAGCCTGGAGGCTCCGCCACACAGAGGGACTGGTACAGCACAGAGAAGCAACAGGTACCTAAGGCCCGAGTCGCAAGCCATACAGGCGTAGTACACGGCCAGCTCAGGGACGTGGGCTATCACACCACTAAAGGGGGAGATAGTCAGCAAGGGCAGAGAGAACGGTAGGCCTACCCACTCACCCTGACCAGTGGGGCTCGCCTGAATGTTCTCAGACACCCAGGCCCATTCCTACCCTGTACTCCTGTTGGGTCATAAGTACCACCTACAATAAAGACCCTGGACTGTTTGAAGTAGACTCTGGACCTTTATTATTGCGGCCTGCACCATCACCCCCAGCATCCTATTACCTGCTCTGAGGCTACACTCTTCCCGTGGGGAGTTATCCTATCCCTGTGCTGCATATGTACATCAGCCTCAGCGGTCTGCCTTGCAGCGGCGGTCCTCCCTGACCGCAATCCACAGGTGGCGTAGTCTGACATTCAAAACCCTACAAATAGATTGTCACAACATTTGGTCTGACCACCCTGAGCCACGGGATCAGGTTGCCACTACTACCCCCATCATCACACTGAAGCCCGGTTCCAAGTGCCCCACGGCCCAGGGGGTGAGTCACAGTCACTGATTGGCTGCAGGGATCCTATGATTAGTCATGCATGTGACTCGCCCCCTGAGCCGTGGGGTACCCGGAACTAGGCCTTCTAGTGTACGGTGCTGATGGGGGTAGTAGTGGCAACCCGATCCCGTGGCTCAGGGTGGTCAGACCAAATGCTGTGGCAGTCTATTTATAGTTTTGTGAATGTCCGACTACGCCACCCGTGGATTGCGGTCAGAGATAACCGCCGCTGCGAGGCAGACCGCTGAGGCTGGTATTAGTGTGCAGCACAGGGATAGGATAACTCCCCATGGGAAAAGTGTAGCCTCAGGGCAGTGAAAGTGAATGCTGGGGGTGATGGTGCAGGCGCAGCATAAATGACAGAGTCCAATGATGCAGTCCAGGGTGTTTTACTCACAGTTGATATCCAAGTCACTTCTGTCAGCAAGGACTGCCCGAGCCGTGCTGTGTCCACCAGGTGAGGAGCTCGGTCAACCCCCAGGCAATTCAGGAGTATGGCACAGGACCCCCTTCTGTCCTTTCTCTGGCCTCTCATGCCCCACCAGTGTCCTGACTTCTGTCCGGCTACCGCGGACCGTGTCGGGTAAGCATTGGCCTTCACTTCCCGCTATCCTATATGGTGCCTCCCTAGCAGGTTTAGCGGGGGGTCGCACCAATAAATGGTCACAACCTCCGGTTCTTGGCTGAGGGTAGATTCGCCTCCACCAACTTAGGGATCCGGTACGGGCCTGACCCTTTCACCCGGTATAATGGGGTTTGCAATGGTTGCTGGCCGTTCTGCACTCTTAGGATCCCTCCTGCCTTCTTGTTTCTGGAGCCCTTCCACTCCTCTGTCTCTTCTCCTTCCTTCCTTCTTCTCTTCTTCTCTCTGGCCCCGGCCTTCTCTCTAGGCCTGCCTCATGGAGCTGAGCTCAGGCTGAGCTGCTGCTCCCTGTCAGCTCTCTCTCTTACTACTCCTACTATTCTCCTAGACTGGAGATGGCTCCCACCTTATATCTGCTTCTCTGTGCTGAGCTCAGGTGACCTGCACCCAATGCGCTCCTTCCTATGCTCCAGAAACCGTCCCCTTCTGCTCCTACACCACTGGGTTCTCTACCCCCTCCCCACTCCAGCCAGGGACATGGTCAGTTGTCCCTGCAAAAATGGGAGCACCATTGAGCTTTCCCCCGGAAATGGGGAGTGTGTGCGTGTGCAGCTAACTGAGCCCTGGTCCACACTCCATCCTTACCTGGGAGTGGAATATCACACCTCTGGTTGAGGTGCAATACCCCTGTAGCAACCAAACCCTCGGGGTGCTACACATGCCCCAGGAGACCAGACACAGACATCACTGGAATGGCGTTGGCTGCAGGGTTCCCGTGATATGTCATGCATGCTCCAGGAGACCAGACATAGACATCACTGGAATGGCGTCGGCTGCAGGGTTCCCGTGATATGTCATGCATGCTCCAGGAGACCAGACGCCGACATCACTGGAATGGCGCCCGCACCAGAGGAGAGCATAGCTGCTATTTCACATGATTGAAACCGTAATTAAGAAGGGGTTGTCTGAGTAATGGACAACCCCTTTATTTCAGTCTGCATCAGACACGTGTGGAAGGAGTTCAGCTCCTGAGCCGCCTCCACATGCGTTCACCTCAGCGCGGACGTACAGTTACGCCCATATATGCAAAGGGGTCAAATTCATATAAAACATTAAATGTTATTCTGAATTTATCTGCCTTTCATTCATTTCTAACAGTAAATCCTCATAGTAGTTGGTGCTCAGTTTTTCAGATTCAGAGCTCCAAATTTTCTTAAGCAAAATTAAAGGGGAGGCATCATAAAAAAAGTTTTCTTTAAATGCATTCAAAAAAGTTGGCAATATTTTCCCATATCAAAATTTATATTTAAAATTAGAAATCTTAGAATTTTTTACACTGACCACTGAGGCTATTCTATGTTCATATGTCCTGTTCTTTCAGGAAATCTACATTAACAGCAATAAACTCACTTAGACACTATGAGCCTCATTCAAAGCCAGAATACTAGTGCAAAAAGCTTTGAAAAGTCACAAAGTTTTAGCGCAACTCAAAGCTGGGCTGAAATTGTGACTTTTTAGCGTTCACACTCCATTTTCACCCAGCCCTGATAAAGTGGGCACCAGCAAAATTTTATAAGCTGTGGCATTCTCTGTGCGACATATCTTACTCCAGTCACTGACTGGAGTAAGATTATTGGCAAGGCACACATGGAGACACACAAGGCGCTCGCTAGTTCTCTGATAGTCCGGATTCATTGACCTCTGCATGACTCTAGCACACCGACCTCATCAAGATTAGCATGAACACCACCGGTCTGAAGTCAGGGCCTCTGTTTTGCATTGAAGCGTCCAATGAGCTTGTACAAAGATCATTGGGTGAAGGGGAGTAAGGTCAGGTGTGACATCAACTGTGATTGGTGGAACCTGCGTTATCAGCTGTATGTTACCGGTCATTGTAATCCGGCCTCTGATAAAAAGCTTTGCTGAAAATTCTTCCAGAAAGGACAGAAGTAAATGTGTAAAATAGCCCTGGTGGCCAGTGTGAAAACTGCAAGATTGTGAGAAGAAAGTATGAAAACATTAAAAAAACACACGGAAAACAAACTAATTTAAACATTTTCTGATGACTAGATCTGAGCGAATCCATTCAACGGGAATCAAATTCATGTTGAATTTTTGTGCCTAAAATGAATGTCACCTTTTGAGACATTGCAGAAGATTGCATCAGTCAGAGAAGACGGGCTTTCCCAGAATGCCTTGCTGCCATCATATTAGGTCTCATCTGCATTGCACGCACGAGTTGTAGCAGTTTTAATGGATAGAACGTGTACTCAATGTATGGTGCTATTCACACACCAGTGTTTTTACACACCCCTTGTGTCCATACAGAACACACAGAGCCATGTCCATTTTTTTTCCAGCAGCACGGATGACACGGAGGTCCAATAGTGGTCTATGGGTCGGTCAGTGTGCCATCAGTGTCCTGTACAAGTTTAACATTGTATAGGAGAAGCTTTGTAATTTCTTTATCCATCGGTGAAAAACACTGATCGAAAACTGAGGACACCGGTACCATTTTTTCACGTACATGTTTAAACCCTGCACATGTGAATGAGGCCTAACATAGTATAGCTCAGACAATTAAGAAGGACTATTATAGCAAGTATAAAAGCAGAAGCAGGAAAGGAAGCAGCCATTTTGTGGTGAACCTGGATAGAGAAAAGTACATCACAGCTCACAGCCTAGCCATAGAAATAGGGAGAGAAAGCCATGAAACATGATAGAAAACAGACAGACAGAGAGGGCGACATCAATGCAGTGAAGGGGATTAGTGTGTTAAGGAAAAAAGGGAATGGCGTCATACATGTTTTTCGGGGCAAGTAGAGGCTTTGGAAGACATTTGCAGAGAATGGAATTTCCTGGGAAAACTCTGCAAATGTAAGTTTCAAAAGTCTTGCTCATCTTTACTGATCGGTCATTATCCATTGGTGGCAGTTTTACCTATAGTATGTTCCCCTCCATACAGGGCAATAACTCCCCTGTGGGCCTCATTGTTCCAGTTACCTTACACATCTTCCTTCCGTGTAGTGCACATTCCCATCATCTTCATGCTTTCCCATCCTGCACAGCCGGCTGCAGCGGAGGAGGATCAGGACAAATTCCTATCCTCCTCCTTGAGGGATAAGAGGGAATGTGGAGCCATCACCCTGCTCCATGTTGCTCTACTCCTCCAAACTAATTACTCTAAAGGCAAACCTGGGACTGAGCTTTATATTAACTCTTCTCCTCCCGCCTTCTGGATGCTACATAGCTAATCTGTTGGGTTAACCCTGTAGTGTGTAAAGTGCTGAATTATACAACAGTGATATGTCTTCTACTCACAAAAATGGTGTAAGTGTGATGAGTGTTTTTGATCAGTTTCATCACAGTTTGGTCAGGGTTCATTAGCTTTTCTCAGCTGAAAATAAAACTGATGAATGTTTCTCCCCCTTCTCATAACCAACAGTCCATTTCATGACTGGCACACAGATGACATCCAAATGCTGTCCACATTTTTTGCGGCCTAATAGACTTGCATTGGTGATACTGTATATAATTTTGTGTGGACCACTTAGGCCTCATTCAGACATCAGGTTTTTTCATGTGCGAGAAAAATGGAGCGAGTTTAATCAGTGATTTTTACCTTAGGTTGGTCAGAATTACATCAGTACTTTTCCCATCGGTCAGTCAAAAACGGACAAACTTCATCCGAGTTCTGGCCCATCTTTTAACAGACCCGGACACTTTCATTGATGAATTTGATCTGACACTTGAATCAATATAAAACATATCTCAATGAAAAATCATGGGCATGTGAGCATCCCCATAGACTGTCATAGGTACACATGCTACCTGTGAAAAAAATAAAAAATAGCACAGAAACTAACAGGTGAATGAGCCCCAAGACTGTGAAAATACACTGGCATGTAAACAGGCCCATAGACATGGGTGTACATAGAAATCATGGGATCCCATAGCAGAAGTGCTAGTTGCCCCCCACCCAACAAAAAAAATAACATTCGACGGGGTCACAGACGAGCATATCTCACAACTTTCCAGCCTTTAGAAAGTAATTTTCCTCCTACTGAAGCCCCAGATTCCTCTTTCATTGCATGTTTAAAGTATGATACCAACAAAAGTGCCCAACAAACACAGTATGTGAATTCTTTCACAGTACCCTGGACATGCACATTATGATGACCCTACTGTACTCGACTTCAACTCCCCCGGCAAAGTATGGTGACCGTGACACAGTGTGATCCCCCAGCTTTGGCCCCCACACAGCCCTCTATAAAGTATAATAGGTCATCATACAGTATAATGGCCCCACACCTCGCCATGCTGTATAATGGCCCCCACTAGCTCTCCAAACAGTACAACCAAACAGTGCAATGACCCCCACGGCCCTCCACATGGTATGATGGTCCCCACTCAAACCTTCACACTGTATAATTGCTTGCATACAGTATATTGGCCCTCACATAGCCCTCCACAAAGTATAAAGGCTCCCACATAGCCCTCGAAATATTATAATAGCCCCCACATAGCCCTCTATATACTATAATGGGCCCCATATTCCTCCATATTGTATAATGCAAAATCATAATCTTTTATATAGTGTGCTGAACCCTATAGTCCTCCATATAGTATCATGCACTCCCCATAGTCTTCCATATAGTATAATGCACTCCCCATAGTCCTGCATATAGTATAATGCAATCCACATAGTCCTCCATACAGTATAATGCACCCCATATTCCTCCATATACTATAATGCACTTCCCATAATCCTCCATATAGTATAATGCACTCCCCATTGTTCTCCATATAGCATAATGCACTCTCCATAGTCCTCCATATAGCATAATGCACTCCTCCATATAGTAAAATGCACTCCTCATAGTGCTCCATACAGTAAGATGCACTCCCCATAGTCCTCCATACAGTATATGGCACTGCCGATAGTCCTCCATGTAGTATAATGCACTCCCCATAATCCGCCATATAGTATAATGCACTCCCATAGTCCTCCATATAGTATAACACACTCCCCATAGTCCTCCATATAGTATAATGCACTCCCCATGGTCCTATATAGTCCATACAGTATAATGCACTCCTCATAGTCCTCTATACAGTACTATGACCACCACAATGTGTTCATTGATTTAAAAAAAAAATACTCACCTCTCCTCCATGTTCTCCGCTGCTCAGGTCTATGCAGCAAGCATTCTGAAGTGCCTGCACATCTCAGGGCAGTGGATGCCATGTAATGATGTCATAGGGCCCGCTGTACTGAGACGTCAGATGCTGAGGAAGAATGACGAAGTAGGAAGTCACAGGCCCCATAGTACTCGCGTGGCCTATGTTCCAACAATGAGCTTTTGGTTTGCTTTTGACACTAATTATTTTCTGTGGCAAAAACTGAGTGTTTTACAATTCAAGCAAAGTGGATGGAATTTATAGAAACCTCATGGCCACTGTGCTTTAATTTTATTCAGCGTAAACTGAGCTGCGGTGTGTGTATCAAATCCACATCATGTCAATTTCTCTTGTGAGTATGCTGAGTTTTATGTGTGGATTTTCCCCATAGATTTTCATTAGATGCCGAAAATCTGCAGGTAAAAACGCACATACATAGTCCTGCATATAGTATAGTGCAATCCACATAGTCCTCCATACTGTATAATGCACTCCACATAGACCTCTATATAGTATAATGCACCCCATATTCCGCCATATAGTATAATGCACTCCCCATAGTCCTCCACATAGTATAATGCACTCCCATAGTCCTCCACGTAGTGTAATGCACTCCCCATAGTCCTCAATGTAGTATAATGCACTTCCATAGTCCTCCATATTGTATAATGCACTACCCATAGCCCTCCATACAGTATAATGCACTACCCATAGTCCTCCATATAGTATAATACACTCCCCATAGTCCTCCATATAGTATAATGCACCTCCATCGTCCTCCATACAGTATAATGAATTCCCCATGGTCCTCTATACATTACTATGACTACCAAAATGTGCTCATTGATTTAAAAAAAAAAATACTCACCTCTCCTCCTTGTTCCCCGCTGCTCCGGTCTATGCAGCAAGCATTCTGAAGCGCCTGCACATCTCAGGGCAGTGGGTGCAATGTAGTGATGTCATCAGGCCCGCTGTGCTGAGACGTCAGATGCTGAGGAAGAATGATAGAGGAGGAAGTCACAGGCCCCATAGTACTCTTGTGGGTTATGTTCCCACAATGAGCTTTCGGTTTGTTTTTGACAATATTTATTTGCTGTGGCAAAAACAGAGTGTTTTGCAGTTCAAGCAAAGTGGATGGGATTTTATAGAAACCTCATGGCCACTGTGCTTTAAAGGGGTTGTCCACTACTTTCACATTGATGCCATATCCATAGGATAGGGCATCAATTTATGTTTGCCCGGGGTCCCGCACACAGCACCCCCGCCATCAGCTGTTATCGGTGCCGGCGGTGGCCGCCGGCCGGAAGTGCTTACCTTCCGGTGACTGGTCGCCATGTTGTAGTGGTCGGCACTTGTTAGTGCACATCAAACTGCCATTCAATTGAATGGGAGGCGGATGTGCAGTACCCCGCGGCGGCCACTACAGATGGATGGCCAAACACCGCAGGCAAGTACTTCCGGCCGGTGGCCTCCGCCGCCAGCACCGATAACTTCTGATCGGCAGGGGTGCTGCGTGCAGGACCCCGGCCGATCATACATTGATGCCCTATCTTATGGATATGACTCGCCCCCTGGGCCGTGGGTTGCCCGGAACCGGGCAATAGGGAAATAATGGGGGTAGTAGTGGCAACCCGGTCCATGGCTCAGGGTGGTCATACCAAATGTTGTGGCAGTCTATTTGTAGGGTTTTAAATGTCCGACTACGCCACCCGTGGATTGCGGTCAGGGTTAACCGCCGCTGCAGTGCAGACCGCTGGGGCAGATGTAGGTGTGCAGCACTAAGTAGTATAACTCCCCACGGGAGGAGTGTGGCCCCAGGGCAGTATATAGATGGATGATGGAGGGGATGATTCTGACCGCAATAGCCAGGAAACGGAGGCCTCTTAAACAGTTCAGGGTCTTTATTAGAACAGGTGAGACGACCCAAAAACAGTCCCGGCTAGGAGGGGGCCTGGATGTCTGAGAACAAGTGGGAAGCTGGCCCTGGTCAGGGTGAGGGTGAAGGCCTACCATGCTCTCTGCGCTCTTTCTGGCTATTTCCCTCCTTGTGGTGTAACAGCCCACGTTCCTGAGCTCACCGTGTCTTCTCGCCCGTATGGCTTGCAATTTGGGTCCCTTTCTACTCTTGGCCTGGTGCAGCTTTGCTGGTCCCTTCTACTGTGGCGGAACCTCCGGGCTTCTTAGGCCAAGGAACATACAGTCCCCTGCGGGCTGGTTATTTGCTGTAGGACTTGGATTCCTAACAGCCTCGGACACCAAGTCCGGTAGATCAGTTTCTCTCTCAGCCAGGACAGGCTCTCCTCGCCTTCCGTCCCTGGCTCGTGGCTCCTCTACTGCCACACGACCTCCTCAGCTTCAGCTGAACTGGCTCTCCCTTCTCTGGGACACCTCTCACTCCAGAGACAGGTCGTCCAGAACTCTCTAACCCTGCCCCCAGTTCCAGCTTTTATAGGGTCAGCCTGCTCCCCCTACTGACTTGGGACAGGAGGTGCTGCATGCTAATGGTCCCTGACCAGAGAACCTCCCCCTTGCTCTCAGACACAGCTTTATTATACATTTGTGGCATCCAGGCCAGGGTGACACATTCCCCCCTAGTAAAACTTAGTACTCCGGGACTAACAGGAAACACAAATATAGGTTATAAACAACAACATAACATATGTACAAGTGCATTTTGTCCTTAAGGAAACGGCGCTTCCGCGACCGGGTGTCCATTTCACCCAACAAGGCGAAGTCTTTGAGCGATGTGGGGACCTGTCCAAAGCAAACCCCAAACGTTGGGCGTGGCTGCAAGGCAAAACTACCTACTTTGGACCACACGGGGCCACGCCAGACAGGTTTTTCTTCCGTGGCCGTCTTCGCAAGAGGCACCAACTGCAACTATCTACATGATAGTTCCGGTTATTCATCGTCCATAACCTGTCAGTCCATGAGCTAGAAAAACTAGAAAAACATAATTAATAACCAGGGTACAACATAACACATTAAATACATACATTATCCACTTAGATATTCCAGCGAGCTGGCATTTGCCCCTTAGTGCTTCGGGTTGACCTACGTAACCCACTGTCTGGTGGTGGTCTAATCTGGTTTTTCTCACTAGCGCTCGGGGTGCAGTCACTGGCTAAACTTACAGGCAGGGCAGGCAGCTGTCTGCGGGTCCTCTGGCTTACCGCAGGCATGGCAGGCTCACTGTCAGCAGAGGGTTGACTCTCCTGGGCTGCTGGTACAGGCCCTTCTGCCTCTGGAACTGCTTGTTCTTCTCCACCTTCCTGCTCTGGTGTAGGTTGTTGCTGAGCCGGTTGCAGGAAATGCAGGACGGGTACCACTATGGCACCGTTTATTCGAGTCCAGGACTTAGGGAATTCTCCGAGAATGGTGCTGATCATTTCTTCCTTGTCCTCTGCGGGTTCAAGGTCACTTTGATCCTCTTCTGCACTACGGAGTTGCTCGGGGCACATTTTTAGGTGGTCTCTGGAGACGGTACTAGTGGTTTCTTCTCCATCCTTAGTGACCACGCACACCTTCGGGTTGTCGTGATCAGACTGCAGTACTGTGTAGGGTTCCCTTTCCCACTGTTCATCCAGCTTGTGTAGCCTTCTCTTTCGCTTCAGAACCTGCTCACCAGGTTCCAGGGGACAAGCAGGGACGTGTTGGTTGAAGAGCCTCTCTTGCTTTTGTCTCGCCTGGGCCAGGCTCTTCTCCACACTCTCCTGTACCTTCTTGTACTGCAGTCGCCTTTCCGTATCCCAGTCCGCATCTGGGGAGGTGTCCTTGGGTGTTAGGACTCCCATCTCCAGGTCTATGGGCAGCTTACCTGGTCTAGCTCTCATCAGGTAAGCCGGGGTGCAGTTTGTAGCATTCACCGGGATATGGTTGTATAAGTCTATCAGGTCCGGCAGTTTTTCTGGCCACAGGCTGCATTCCTCCAGGGGCAACGTCTTCATGAGATCAATGACTATATTGTTCATTTTCTCACACATCCCGTTGGTTTGTGGGTGGTAAGGCGTTGTCCGAATCTTCTTACAGCCATAGAGGTTGCAGAACTCTTGGAAGATTTTTTCCTCGAATGCAGGACCTTGGTCTGTCAGGACCTGTTCTGGATACCCGTGTGGGTGGCAGAAGGTTTGCTGGAAGGCTCTGGCCGCCGTTTGAGCTGTCAAGTCTTTTACCGGGACCACCACTAGAAATCGGGAATAGTGGTCCATGATTGTCAGGGCATAAACGTATCCTGACCGGCTTGGAGCCAATTTGACGTGGTCCAGAGCTACCAGCTCAAGAGGCTGCTTGGTGACGATGGGCCTCAAGGGTGTCTTCTGGCTGGTGCGGTCCTTCCTCCTTAGATTACAAGGGCCACAGTCTCTGCACCACTTCTCTACAGCCCCTCTCATGCTGATCCAGAAGAACCGTCCTCTTAGCAGGAACTCCAGTTTCTTCCAGCCGAAGTGCCCCGCTCTGTCATGGTAAGCCTCCAGGACCATAGCTGCATCTCGCCATGGGACGACTTGCCAGGTCAGCTCGTGCGTCCGGTGGTTGACGAGTCTTCTGCACAGCTTACCTTCATAGAGGAACAGCCTGCTCTTCTCTTTCCATAGCTGCTTGGCTTCCTCTGGGGCATCCGGATCTAGACGGACGTCTTCTCGGGTCAGCAGGTCTTTCACCATGCGGACTGCAGGGTCACTATCTTGGGTCTTGGCCCAGCTGTGGTGAGGTAGGGGATTGATCATGATGGTTGTTAAGTCTTCCTCCTTCACGCGGTGGGAATATTGAGTGGCCCCATACCGGTGGAATGCAGGGAGCTGTTATGAACTGCTACAAACACTAAGGAAAGAAAGGAAAACTGTCCCTACCATAGGACTAAGCTGATTCCCTACGATGCAGCGGAGGACCTGTTCCTTGTGAACAGACCCGCCTAAGTCCTCGGCTAGTCCGAACGCTGACCTATAGATATAAGGGAGGGGTCCCTACAAGAACTAAGGACTGGGATATAGTTGGACACCTCCTAGCAGAAATTGTAACAGAGCAAAGACAAACAAACAAACAGAAGTACTAGTGGTCAAAAGACCAAGCAAACTACAGAGTAAGGTACAAGGCACCTGGCTAGCTTAAGAGTAAATGTAACACTGAAGTCCTGCAAGGCCAGGAGGGCGGAGCTGGATTATATAGGCAAAAAGTCATGTGACCAGCAAAATAGAAAAAACTAACAGGAGGGTTCTAACAGTACCCCCTCTTCAATGAGGATCCTCCGGATCCTCCAGGCCCAGGTCTATCAGGAAACCTCCTGTGAAACGCTCCGACAAGTCTAGGAGCAGAGACATCATCCGCCCTTACCCAGGAGTTATCCTCGGGACCGAAACCCTTCCAAGCGACGAGATACTGCAATCTCCCTCTATGCCATCTAGAATTAAGAATGCGAGAAATTTCATATTCACCTTCTTCCTCCACCGGAGGAACAGAGACAGTGGCGTCCCTATCAGAAACATCAGCTTTTTTCAATAAGGAAACATGAAACACCGATTAATCTTCCAGGAGGTAGGAACCTCCAACCTAACAGCAGATTGGTTAGCTACCTGAAGCACCTTAAACGGACCTACAAACTTCGGGCCCAATTTCTTAAAAGGAATCCTCAACCGCAGATTCCTAGAAGACAACCAAACCATGTCACCAACAGTAAACAAAACCTCTTGACGTTTCCTGTCAAAGTACCTCTTGGATTTTTTGTTGGCCTCTTGAAGGTTACGACGTACATCAGTCCAAACTCTCTCCAAATCATCGGAAAAATTCTCCTCCTCCGGCACAGCCGATACCAATTTGGAGAATGACCCAAACGACGGATGTCTCCCAGTACAACAAAAAAAAGGAGAACACCCAGCAGAAGAGGATGTATGGTTGTTAAGAGCAAATTCAGCCAGTGGCAGAAACTCAGACCACCCCTCTTGATTGTCAGCCACAAAACAACGCAAAAACTGTTCAACATCCTGGTTCTTTCTTTCTGTCTGTCCATTAGACTCAGGATGATAACCAGACGAAAATGACAAATGGACTCCCAACCTGTCACAAAAGGCACGCCAAAAACGAGCCACGAACTGAGGTCCCCTATCGGAAACAATGTCGGAAGGAACGCCATGGAGCCTGACAATTTCTTTAACAAAAGCCTTAGCGAGTGTCCTGGCGCAGGGCAGTTTGATGAAGGGAACCAAGTGACACATCTTGCTAAAACGGTCCACGACCACCCAGATAACAGTGAAACCCTCAGAGGCAGGAAGGTCAGTAATAAAATCCATAGCAAGATGCGTCCAAGGAGCACTAGGAACCTCCAGAGGGCAAAGCAACCCGGCAGCAGGAGCATGTGAAGACTTAGATCTAGCACACACAGTACATTGACGCACCCACTTAATGACTTCCTTCTGCCACCCAGGCCACCAAAAACTGCGACCTACAAGTCTCTTAGTCTCCGAAATTCCTGGATGACCTGCCAACCGAGACTTATAACACTCCACAAACAAATCTCTCATAAAGTTCCTAGGCACAAACAACCTTCCATGGGGAGTGTTAGATGGGGCATCCTCCTGGGCTTTCAGAATCCCATCTTCCAAAACGGAGTCCAATGCTGCTATCACAACACCTTCCTGTAAAATGCTCTCCTCCTCCTCGGTACCAACCATGGGAGAAAAACTGCGAGATAAAGCATCAGCGTTTACATTCTTGGTACACGGGATGTAAGTAACAGAAAAATTAAACCGCGAAAAAAAAAGTGCCCACCTAGCTTGACGGGCATTCAAGCGCTTGGCAGCATCAAGATAGATCAGATTCTTACGATCAGTAAAAACCTGAATGGTAAATTTAGCACCTTCCAAGAGATGACGCCAATGTTCAAATGCGAGTTTAATCGCCAGCAATTCCCGATTACCGACATCGTAATTAAGTTCGGTCTCAGAAATTTTTTTTGAAAAAAAAAGCACAGGGATGTACTCCATCCTTGTTTTCCTGAGACAAAACAGCACCGACCCCCACCGAAGAAGCATCAACCTCGACCAAAAAAGGCTTGGTCTCATCAGGCTGCATAAGGATGGGGGCAGAACTGAACCTCTCCTTGAGATACACAAAAGCTTCAATGGCCTCAGTAGTCCACTGAACCGTATTCGCACCTTTCCTGGTGAGATCGGTCAGCGGCTTAACAATTATAGAAAAATTCTTAATGAATTTTCTGCAATAATTGGCGAAACCCAAAAATCTCTGTATTGGTTTCAAACTAATAGGCCTAGGCCATTCCTGCACCGCCTGAACCTTCACCGGATCCATCTCAAAGCCCTCACTGGAGATAATGTAGCCCAAAAAACTAATTCTCTGCACAGCGAACTCACATTTCTCCAGCTTAGCAAAAAGTGAATTGTCGCTTAACAACTGCAATACCTCACGTGCGCTCTGCCAATGAGACTCCAGATCCGGCGCAAAAATCAAAATGTCATCCAAATACAACACCACATTCTTACCGATCAACGGTCTTAGGATGTCATTAATAAGGTTCTGAAAAAAAGCTGGTGCGTTGGTAAGACCAAAGGGCATAACCAGATTCTCAAAATGACCCACTGGAGTGTTAAAAGCAGTTTTCCACTCATCACCTTCCTTCATACGTAACAAATTGTATGCCCCCCGGAGATCAATCTTAGAGAACCACTTGGCCCCCACTAACTGGTTGAACAAGTCAGGAATTAATGGCAGTGGGTAGGAATTGCGTACTGTAATTTTATTAATTTTGCGAAAGTCCAGACATGGACGTAAACCGCCGTCCTTTTTTTTTCCAAAAAAAAATCCAACAACCACAGGTGACTTAGAAGGTCTAATGTGACCGGCGGCCAAGCTTGTCTGTATGTATTCCTCCAAGGCCTTTCTCTCAGGGATAGTAAGATTAAATAAGCGACTCTTGGGAAGAGTTGCTCCAGGGACAAACTCAATAGTACAATCATAGTCCCTATGAGGAGGCAAAACTTGCAACTCCTCCTCTGAAAAAACCTTCCAAAAATCCTGAATAGGTACAGGTAATTCCCCTCTTTCCACAGCAGCAATGCGACCGTTACAACATCTATCATAACACTTAGGACTCCAAGACTTAATTTCATTGGTAGACCAGTCCAGTACAGGATTGTGCAATTTTAACCAAGGTAACCCCAAAACCACTGGAGCAGGCAAATTATTTAACCGGTTCCCGACCGCCCACTGTAGATAAACGTCGGCGCTTGCTGGGCTCTGTGCAGCGCCGACGTTTAAAAACGGTGGGTGGTCTCGCAGCGCTCAGGACCCCCAGGGTCCTGCAAGCGCTGCGATTCCGGTGCAGAGCGTTAGCTCTGACAGGGGACATCATCGGGACCTGATTGGATCAGGTCCCAGTGATGTTAACCCTTTGCTATGTTCTATATGCCGCGATCTATAGTGATCGCGGCATATAGAAGATAGACAGAGGAGAGGGGGTCGTCTTAGTAACCTCTCCGACGACCCCTGATACCTTCCAGGACCTGGGGTAGCTATGGCAGCTGGAGGTCACATGACCACCTCCAGATCTGCCATATATGGTGTCCTGCCTGGCTCAGCCTGCAGCTGAAGCCTGGCAGGAGACACGGTGTGAAACAGTCAGCAAAGATCTAATGTAATGTAATACATGTCTATTACATTACATGAGATCAGTGATCAGAAAAATAAAAATTAATGTCCCATACAGGGACTAAGTAAAAATGTAAAAAAAAGTTAAAAAAAAGTTTTTAAACTGTTAAAAAAAAATCACAAAATAAATAAAAAATAAATAAAATATTAAACCAATAAATCCGTATATTTTTACAAAACCAAAAAAAGTACACATATTTGGTATCACCGCGTCCGAAACAACCCAAGCTATAAAAGTGTCACACTAATTAACTCCTTCTGTGCACACCGTAATAAAAATAAATAAAAAACGGGGCAAAAAAATATGCTTTTTCATCATATCGCCAAACAAAAAGTGGAAAAAAATGCGATCAAAAAGCAAAATAGAAATAAAAATGGTACCGCTGAAAACGTCATCTTGTTCCGCAAAAAAAAGCCGCCATACAGCTCCATCAGCCGAAAAATAAAAAAGTTATAGCGCTCAGAATAAAGCAATGCAAAAAAAATATTTTTTTCTATAAAATTGTTTTATTGTGTAAAAGCGCCAAAAAATAAAAAAAATACAGTAAGTGTAGCATCGCTGTAAATGTACTGACCCGAAGAATAACGCTGCCTGATCACTTTTACCACACGCAGAACGGCATAAAAAAAACCCCTCAAAAAACAATTCCTGAATTGTTGGTTTTTGTTAATTTTACCTCCCAAAAAACGGAATAGAAAGCGATCAAAAAATGTCACGTACCCAAAAATGGTACCAATAAAAATGTCAACTCGTCCCGCAAAAAACAAGCCATCACATGACTCTGTCAGCCAAAATATGGAAAAATTATAGCTCTCAAAATATGGTGATGCAAAAACTAGATTTTGCAAAAAAAAGCGTCTTTTAGTCTGTGACAGCTGTCAATCATAAAAACCCGATATGATTCTGGTATCGCTGTAATCACACCGACCCGAAGAATAAAGTAATCTAATCAGTTATATCACACGAGGAAAGGAGTAAAAAATAAATAAAACCAATTCTTCACCGGCTACTGATTTGTTTATTATGTCTCCCAAAGATCGCAGTAAGGCTCTGCCCACATTTATCCTGCGCTCTGCGCTGAGCGCTTACACAAGAGTTTCCGAGTAAATCTCTGAAATACGTGATTCAGACAAAACCCATGACGGAAGATTCCCTCTAATGAGGCAGATATAGGCCACTGTGGATGCCGTCTGGCCTGGGATCCCACGGTGTCATTTGTTTTAGGCGTGCATAAAAGTGCGGTTGGCCACAGTTTTGTGCACTTCTGAAAAAAAGGACACCGCTAAACAGAGGCCAGACGGAGTCCAGAGTAACTCTGCTGCCTCATTATAGTGAATGGATCCCGCAGGGGTTTCATCTGAATTACATCACTTGGAAATTTAGATGGAAACCCCGATGTAAGTGCTCAGCCTAGAGCGCCGGATAAATGTTACGTAAAATGTTCCCAATAAAAGCTTCAACTCCGTCCTCAAAAAAAGCTAGTCCCCACTCAGGTCCGTCATCTGTTAAAAATATAAGGGACTTCCAAGTTACTGGTAGCAGAAAGGCTCTGGAAAAGCGAAATGGCCCTTGCCCCCCAAAAGAAATTCAGAAAATGTTGTGCTCCCAAATTCAAATGCCTATTCTACAATAATTTGTTCTCCAATTGTCAAATAGCACTCCGTCCCCCCAGATCTCGCCGTATGGCTGAGCGGTACAATACAGCCACATATGGGGTATTGCCACTTTTAGTAGAAATTGTGTGACACATTTCGGCACCATTTTTACCCATTGCCCTGTGTGAAAATGTAAAATCTGAGGGTAAAACATTTTTTTGTGGTAAAAATATAATTATGCTTTTTTCACTGCCCAATGGTATAAATTTAAAAATTAAAAAATACTCACTACTTCCCTAGATGAATTCCTTGAGAGATGTAGTTTACAAAATGGGGTCACTTGTGGGGGTTTCTGCTGTTTAGGCATGTCAGCGACTCTTCAAATGTGACATGGTGTCTGCCACCTATCCCAGCCAACATAGCGCTCCTTTCTCTTCCGAACCCTGCCGCACACCAAAGCAGTGCTTTTCCCCCACATATGGTGTATCGGTGTACTCAGGAGAAATTGCACAACAAATTTCATGGTGCAATTTATCCTGTTACCTTTATGATAATGCAAAATTAGGGAATGAAAAACATTTTTTGTGGGAAAAATGTGAAAATTGTATTTTTACGGCTCAATATTATAAACTTCTGTGAAGCACTTGGGGTGCAAGGTGCTCACCACACATCTAGATAAGTTTCCTAAGGGGTCTAGTTTCCAAAATGGTGGCACTTGTGGGGGGTTTCCACTGTTTAGGCACATTAGGGGCCCCCCAAATGCGACATGGCGTCTGCTAATTATTCAAACAAATTTTCCATTCAAAAAGTCAAATGGCGCTCCTTCCCTTTCAAACCCTGCCATGCGCCCAAACAGTAATTTGCCTCCACATATGGGGTATCGGCGTGTTCAGGAGAAATTGCACAACAAATTTCATGGTGCAATTTATCCTATTACCCTTATGATAATGCAAAATTAAGGGATGAAAAACGGTTTTGTGGGAAAAATGTGAAAATTTTATTTTTACAGCTCAATATTATAAACTTCTGTGAAGCACCTTGGGGTTCAAGGTGCTCACCACACATCTAGATAAGTTCCCTAAGGGGTCTAGTATCCAAAATGGTGTCACTTGTGGGGGGTTTCCACTGTTTAGGCACATCAGGGGCTCCCCAAATGCAACATGGCGTCCGCTAATTATTCAAACAAATTTTACATTCAAAAAGTCAAATGGAGCTCCTTCCCTTTCAAACCCTGCCGTGCGCCCAAACAGTGGTTTTCCCCCACATATGGGGTATCGGCGTGTTCAGGAGAAACTGCACAATAAATTTCATGGTGCAATTTATCCTATTACCCTTATGATAATGCAAAATTAAGGGATATAAAACGTTTTTGTGGGAAAAATGTGAAAATTTTATTTTTACAGCTCAATATTATAAACTTCTGTGAAGCACCTTGGGGTTCAAGGTGCTCACCTCACATCTAGATATGTTCCCTAAGGGGTCTAGTTTCCAAAATGGTGTCACTTGTGGGAGGTTTCCACTGTTTAGGAACATCAGGGGCTCTCCAAACGCAACATGGCATCTGCTAATTATTCAGACAAATTTTACATTCAAAAAGTCTAATGGCGCTCCTTCCCTTCCGAGCCCTGCAGTGCGCCCAAACAGTGGTTTTCCCTCACATATGGGGTATCAGCGCGCTCAAGAGAAATTGCACAAAAAATTTTGGGGTCCATTTTTTCCTGTTACCCCTGTGAAAATAAAAAAAATTGGGTCTAAAGTAACATTTTTGTGAAAAAAGTTAAATGTTAATTTTTTTCTTCCACATTCCAAAAATTCCTGTGAAGCACCTGAAGGGTTAATAAAGTTCTTGAATGTGGTTTTGAGCACCTTGAGGGGTGCAGTTTTTAGAATGGTGTCACTTTGGGGTATTTTCTGTCATAAAGACCCCTCAAAGTGACTTCAAATATGATGTGGTCCCTAAAAAAATGTTTTTGTAAATTTTGTTGGAAAAATGAGAAATCGCTGGTCAACTTTTAACCCTTATAGCTCCCTAACAAAAAAAAAATTTTGGTTCCAAAATTGTGCTGATGTAAAGTAGACATGTGGGAAATGTTATTTATTAACTATTTTGTTTGACATATCTCTCTGATTTAAGGGCATGAAAATTCAAAGTTTGAAAATTGCAAAATTTTCAAAATTTTTGCCAAATTTCCGATTTTTTCACAAATAAACGCAAGTGATATCAAAGAAATTTTACCACAATCATGAAGTACAATATGCCATGAAAAAACAGTCTCAGAATCAGGGGAATCCGTTGAAGCGTTCCAGAGTAATTACTTCATAAAGTGACAGTGGTCAGAATTGAAAAAATTGGCCCGGTCACGAAGGGAAAAACAGGCTCTGGTGCGAAGTGGTTAAAACATTATCTTTCTTATTATTCTAACATTTGGCAAATATTAAAAATTATGGTAATCCTAATTGACCTAAAACGGGAAAGGTTTATTCTTATTTCATGTCAGATTTTGAGAAAAACATGCATATGTGTCTTTTTATATAGTGTATGTAAACTTCTGGTTTCAACTGTATATATGTATATATGTGCACATCTCATTGCTATAGCAAATCAGTGGGAGTCATCAACAGTGATAAAATAATAGAAAAAAAGGAAGAAAATTGAATCCTTAGAGGAAAAGTAAGATGATTTGTCTAAAAAATGCCAGTGTAAGGAGGCTCGTAAGCTCCCCGGGGAGCCATTGCATGGTTTATAAGCCTCCTTACTCTGGCATTTCACTCTCCTCACTAGGATCTAAGGGGTAAAGTTTTTCCTTCTGAAGTCTCTCACACAGCTAAATCAGATCTCATGCTTTGCACTGCTGAGACGCAACACCCCGAAACACCATGGCTGCAAATTGAGATTCTAGTTTGCCATTTATCCTAAATCATGTGGCAAGGCTTGTTAAAAGGTTGATATTGACTTTTAGGATTGCTACTTCTAATAGGTTGCACTGGAAGCGACAGTTTGCAAGTTTTAGGTGGAATTTCTCTTCAATAAAAATACTTTTTGATTACACCAGTGATTTTTTTCCTTTCTCTACAGACTGGACCAGTCATTGGGGAAGCCCTCGCTGTTTCTTTCTGGATAGATTCCACTTCCTACCACTATGAAATGGAATAAATGCTATGTTTTAGAGAAATTAACAATAGTAATGGTAATAATCTGACACCATATGATGGCAAATCCAAGCAACATGCCGTCATTTGTAACAATGGGAAAGCCTTTTTTTAAGAGGTTGTCCAGAATAAGGATGCCATATTTCATCGCTTTGTGGAAAAATAGGTAAATCGTTTCTCATGTTATATTCTCTGAACTGTAAATCATAAAGTTTCACAAATTTGGTTGAATGCCAGTGGACCCAAAAAATGCTAATTTCTAATAGTAAATTTAAAAATGACTTTTTTTTACTTTTATTTATTTCCAGATAAAGTGAAAGATCGAGGCTCTAATACAATTGGGTCAAGATTGAACCGTGTCGAGGACAAGGTAAGAAAATAAGATAAAACCATATATATTTATATTATGCACAGCTACTACTTACACATACACACATGGAGTACAGGATATACAGACAATTACCACATACTACATACAGAATATTTCTCACTCTCTGAAAAAGTGTAAAATACATAATGGTGCATCCAGACACCAATTCTACAGTGCTGCTCATACACTGCAAAGAGTCTAAATACCTGTGGTCATCTGTGACTTCAACACACAAGTTAAGGTGGCCACACACAATAACAAAGTTGATTGCTGGTTCGGCCGTCCACTACCTCTCCCAACTCTCATACACGAGAAGGTTTGGCTTGGTTAAATGTTCATGTGTTTTCAAAGTGGAGAACTGTGAAAATCACTGCCAAACGGCTCTGGCAGCAGCTTATCACCTGAATAACAAAAAGGTCGGGCATTAAGGGTCAGGCAGTTTGAATTTTACCTCCTCTGACCTCATCTGTCAGGGAAGAGTCTGGATGTCCCCTTAGACTATTAGCTTAGTCTATTGTGTATGGAGGCTTAAAGGGGTTTTCCATTACTCAGACAACTCCTTCTCAATATGTGTGTCCCCCAGTAAAATAATAACACCTATACTCACCTCCAGTGCCAGCACTATTCCAGCGGTGTCTGCACTGGCTCTCCTGGGGATTGCGTGTGTCATGGGTGTGTCAGAAGTGACAGACAGTCATCCTGCCGTTGGTTGCAGGAGATCTCTTCATTTGGCCTTACAGACAACTTCTTAGAATATGTATCTCTAGGACCCAGGGGTTAGCTTCCTCGGGCTAATTAACACCCTGGCCTGGATGTATAAATACCTGTTGTGAGCCAGAGGGAGGTGCCAGCGATATTCATTGCCCCTTGTGAAGGCTTGAGCAAGAGCAGTACTTCTATCTCTCAGGTGCTAGAGAACGTGTGCGCATTTGTCTGGAGTCGAGTAAAGCTAAGCGATTTTCCCTTGTTTGTCCCCCCTTGTTGTCTTTAGTGTTCAGTGGGGATCAACTAGTGCTCATCCTTTCTGTTCCCTAGCCTGAGCCTAATGCCAGGGATAGACAGGCTGAGGTATGCGTGCGGCGATTGGTGAAGAACCAATAAAGGGACATTAGTGGAGACAGGGTGACACTAGATCAGCCTAGGAGTTCTCCACTCCCCACTTTCCCTAGTCTGGGTTCCCTTTCCGTTTTCCCTTTGTGTTGCACTTAGTCTTTCCCACACCTTGCGTGACAGCATGACATTATGTCTCATGATTCCTAGGGGCAATCAGTGCTGACTTTACTCTCCCCGCCTTTGGCCAACTTGCATACATCCAGAGGAAGTGAGAGATGTTGCTGCTCTTACTTCCTCTGGATGTACAGGTATGTGCTATAACTGGAGGCAGGAAGAGTGAAGCCAGCGCTGATTGGCAGCAGGGATCACTTGACATAACAATGTCACGTGATCCCAAGGAGAGCCAATGCCGACACGGCTGGAACACTGGAAGGGAGTATAGGTGTTATTATTTTACTGAGGGCAAAAATATATATATGGAGAAGGAGATGTCCGAGTAGTAGAAAACCCCTTTAAGTGTTGGCTACTACTTTCATGGATGTGGACAGAAAGCTCTTTCTGGGTTCATTAAGTAGTTCAATCTGACAAAGGTTTCCAATAGAGTTGGTGCGAGTCAATTCGCAGGACCCAGTCCATCAGCCACATCCATAATCTGTGACCGCTGCATCGGAGCCCTGAGAACCACCTCCTACATCCCGGCATCCACAGCTGTTCTACTGATTAGCCGGCCTGATGCAATGTCACATATGCATCATGCTGTAACCATAAAGATGCAGCTAATCAGAAGAGAAGCAGGGAATCTTGGAAGGTAGAAGGCAGGTCTTGAGGCTCCTGTCCAGCATCCAAAGATTACTGACGTGACTGATGGACCCAGTGCTGCGAAAAGAATCGCACCAACTATAGTTTTCAATTAAAACAACAATGTCTAAATGGCTAACCAATATTGCATTAAAGGATCTATCTACTTTATTTCTCCCCAAAACTGTGCCTCTCTTGTCCATGGGGTGTGTCTGGTATTGCAACTCAGCGCCCCATTGATTTGGTTAGGGATAAGCTACAATATCAGGCAGCGCTCACAGGTAGTGTAAAATGTGTATGGAGTGTGGTCTGTATCTATGCTATTTTCTTTGTTTGAATTTTTTTTTATATATTTGTAGGTAACTCAAATGGATCATAAACTCAATCTCATAACCGATATGATTCACCACCTGATAGCAAACCAACAAAGCGGTCAGTCTACCAACAGAACACCGCACCGGAGCAACTCTCTGAACGACGGGAGCAACCTCTCCAGTACTCTGCCTACCTACCAACAGTTAACAGTGCCAAGACGAAACCAAGATAATGCATCTTGATGAACAAACACAAACTAGTTCTTCTACTGTCCTCAATGCAGATATTCATTATTTTAATGAATGCATTTATAAGCAGAAAGTAAAATGAATGATGAAATTAGACTGAGTATCGAGTAAGTGTGTAACACTGTAAAGGACGTCTTGTCTATTCTCTGTAGATCCTATCAGGGTTCATTGAAGGTTTCTTAGAGGAAGGGACATGGAACATATGTGTATTGCTCCATGTAGAAACATGCAAGAAAGCATCTGATACATTGATGAATCCTTTCTCAGGAAGATTGTAGCTCATCGGCCTGTGGGATCGTAAATCGCTACGGGTCGTGCTGTAAAACTGGCAATACAACTGAACAATTACCCTGATTTTTTTTATTGTATTAAAATACACTTTTTACATTGATTTTCAATTTTTTGGGGCCTAAAATGACAATTCATTTGAGAAAAATAGAAATAAATATTGTACTGTAGAAAATTACACTTCTTTTTTTTTACAATGTATTTTTGGTAAAAATGGTATTAAAGAGTTAATTTTTCTTTATGATTTCTGATCACAATTTTTTTTTCTGGAATATTTTTTGACATCTGATCAAATGTATTGTATTTTCTCAAAAATGTTGATATTTGCACATTGATTGGTTTAAAACAGTGATGGCGAATCTTTTAGAGACCGAGTGCCCAAACTGCAATCCAAAACCCACTTATTTATCGCCAAGTGCCAACACGGCAATTTATCCTAAATATTGAGGTTTTACTGATACAAACAACTGATACAAAGAGCAGGCGAGGGCAGCATAGAGCAGCCACAGACAGGAGCAGGGGTAAGAGACTGCAGAAATAAAGAATGTGCTCACCCACATCCTGGTATATATGCTGGCCCTCCCCTCAATCCTGGTATATATGCTGCCCCCCCTCAATCCTGGTATATATGCTGGCCCTCCCCTCAATCCTGGTATATATGCTGGCCCTCCCTTCAATCCTGGTATATATGCTGGCCCTCCCCTCAATCCTGGTATATATGCTGGCCCTCCCCTGAATCCTGGTATATATGCTGGCCCTCCCCTCAATCCTGGTATATATGCTGGCCCTCCCCTCAATCCTGGTATATATGCTAGCCCTCCCCTCAATCCTGGTATATATGCTGGCCCTCCCCTCAATCCTGGTATATATGCTGGCCCTCCCCTCAATCCTGGTATATATGCTGGCCCTCCCCTCAATCCTGGTATATATGCTGGCCCTCCCCTCAATCCTGGTATATATGCTGGCTCTCCCCTGAATCCTGGTATATATGCTGGCCCTCCCTTCAATCCTGGTATATATGCTGGCCCTCCCCTCAATCCTGGTATATATGCTGGCCCTCCCTTCAATCCTGGTATATATGCTGGCCCTCTCTTCAATCCTGGTATATATGCTGGCCCTCTCCTCAATCCTGGTATATATGCTGGCCCTCCCCTCAATCCTGGTATATATGCTGGCCCTCCCCTCAATCCTGGTATAAATGCTGGCCCTCCCCTCAATCCTGGTATATATGCTGCCCTCCCCTCAATCCTGGTATATATGCTGGCCCTCCCATCAATCCTGGTATATATGCTGGCCCTCCCCTCAATCCTGGTATATATGCTGCCCTCCCCTCAATCCTGGTATATATGCTGGCCCTCCCCTCAATCCTGGTGTATATGCTGGCCCTCCCCTCAATCCTGGTATATATGCTGCCCCTCCCCTCAATCCTGGTATATATGCTGCCCTCCCCTCAATCCTCGTATATATGCTGGCCCTCCCCTCAATCCTGGTATATATGCTGGCCCTCCCCTCAATCCTGGTATATATGCTCCTCTCCCCCCCCCCAGCCATTGTGCATCCCATATTAAAAAAAAAACAACAAAACATAATAAACCCTCCTCCTCACCTTCCTTCTTCTCCCGCGCAGCGTCCTCTCTTGTAGTCGGCACATCTAGCTGAAGTGTATTGCCGCGCACGTACTAGCCAGGTCCGTGCGCGCTGCAGTACACGCTGCCGGCCAATCAGAGGCCAGCTGCTGCTGGCCTCTGATTGGCCAGCTGCTGCTGGCCTCTGATTGGCCAGCTGCTGCTGGCCTCTGATTGGCCAGCCGACGTCATGCTGGCCTCTGATTTGCCGGCAGCCGCTTCTGATTGTTCGGAAGTCGCTAGCCTCTGATTGGCCGGCCAACGTCATGCTGGTCTCTGATTGGCCAGAAGCCGCAGGCCTCTGATTGGCCGGCCGAATTCATGCTGGCCTCTGATTGGAAGGAAGCCGCTGGCCTCTGATTGGCCGGTCGACGTCATGCTGGCCTCTGATTGGCCGGCAGCCGCTTCTGATTGTCCGGAAGCCGCTAGCCTCTGATTGTCCGGCCGAATTCATGCTGGCCTCTGATTGACCGGCCGACGTCATGCTGGCCTCTGATTGGCCGGCAGCGTGTATTGCAGCGCACGGGCCTGGCTAGTTCGTGCGCTGCAATACACTTCAGCTCGATGTGTTTCCGTCCGAGAGAGATCGCACATCTAGCTGCAGTAGCAGAGCTGGTGCCGGCACTCGGCGGCTCAGAGTTCTCCCCGCCGGCCCGATCCAGTAGCGCTAGTGCTGCGGCCATGGTGCCCCCCAGGAGGGCTCTGCTGCCCCCTCTGCACGCTGCCATAGGTTCCCAGCACTGGTGTAAAGCATTTCTTCTTTTACAGCTGACGACCCAAAATTGGGGATATTCTGAAAAAAAATAAAATGGCCAGTCTGCATTATATATGGTGGAAGTGAGAATGTATCATCTGGATAAGGGGGTGGTCTTCACAGAGGGGTCTATGGAGAGATGTCACTTTATAAGGAGCACATAGCATGGAATACCGGGGGGAAGCCTTCTGGCTCCTTATGTTGCTCCAGTCCGGAATGCTCCACTATGGTCCATCCTTCTATAGTTCTTCTCTTACACTTTCTGCTGGTCGGTATATGGACGTATTCGCTCTATGCTGACAGGCGCTCCCTTAGTATAGCTCATGTAATGCATGGCACCACAATGTTGTAGGTTCTGACTACTGTGTAAAAAAACACCCACCCAGAGACCGGCCATAATCTTATAGTCTGGGTGTGAATACGCTGTAGGTAGAGCTACACTTTTGTTGTGGAAATTTTGGTAATTTTATTTACCTTTTTGCATTTAGGCTATGTGCCCACGATGCAGAAATGAAGCAGAAAATTTCTGCAGCATTTCTGCATCTCCCTGGCAGAAAAAACGCATGCAGATTGTACAAGCGCTTTCCAGGCGATTTTAGCATCACTTGGAAAGTGCTTGACAACTAGGTCACACTGTATAAATCCATGCAAACAGCATGGATTTATATAGTGTGAACCGTAAAAATGAAAACAAATAAAGCTATACTCACCCCTGATGCCCGACGTGGCTGCAGCGCTCGTTCCTGTCTGGTTCCTGGATGCCGGCATATCACGAGACAGAGCGGTGAAGGGCCTGCGGTCACATGACTGTGACGTCACTGCAGGTCCTCAAGCGATGCCGGCATTCAGAGAGAAGCCGCCGGACAGGTGAATATAAACTTTATTTGTTTTTTTATTCTTTTTTTACAGGTACAATGGTACCCAGGTCTGGATGAGAGTCTCCTCTCCTCCAGAACTGGGTACCATCCGCACATAGAGACGCATAGAAGCCGCTTGTAAAAATGTACAGTCGCGGTTTCTATGCGTCTCAATGCAAGTCAATGGCGGGAGTTCCGCTGCGCTTCCGCAAAATTAAATGACATGCTGCGGATTTTTGTACACAGCATAAACGCTGCTGAAAAATCCGCAGCATGTGCATAGAACATGCGGAATCCCCTTGGGGACCATGGGGTGCGCATTACCTAGCGTTTCACAAGCGTTTATGCTGCGGAAATTCCGCAGCATAAATGCTTGAAAAACGCTACGTGGGCACTCAGCCTTACCCGAATGAGGCTTGTGAGAAATCCTTAAATATGCTGCAGATTTCTCCTGTATGATGCTGACCAATCATAAGCAAGCAGCAACACTCAAAGAAAAGAAGAACACGCCCCCACCATAGCTCAAAGCGGGTTTCTTAGGGTATAAAGCTACGTTCTCACTATGAGTTTTTAGTGAGTTTTTACGCTGCATATTTTAGAAATAATGCAAGTAACCTATCTTAATGGGTGCAGAAATTCTGCAACATCAAAAACTCACCAAAAGCTCATCGTGGGAACCTAGCCTAAGATGTGTAATGATGGAGAGTCCTGATCTCCTGGTCTAACCTTCTGCATGATTAGAAAGCAGAGGTAACAGCTCTTAGACAAGGAAGGAGCAGTTTCTCTGTGTCACATTACAAACCCTTTTATTGACTCTTCTGATTATGGAGTGTGCCAGTATCACACTTATGTCTTCTGTGCTCAAGCAACTTGTATTCTTTCTGCAGTGATATTAGGCTGTTATTACACCTCACACAGGAGCAGTGTGTTCTGGGTTACTTCTATGGTGAAATGCAATGACAGTCTGCTCTAATCTCACTGCAGAATGAGTACAAGTTGAGCACAACGGATCTAAGTGTGATACTGACACTGTGCTCTCATTTCTGGACAGGCAGTTTGGGATAGGCGCAGAACAACAGAGGTGACAGTGCCATAAGAGGAGGAAAGCTGTTAGAAAGGTTTGTAATGTTGCACAACTAAACTCTCTTGTGCTGCCCCTTCACCCACAGAGACCTTAACTGAAAGGTATTAGTCAGTTGTGTGCTCTAATCATGCAGGAGGTTAGCCCAGGAGACCAGGTCTGTATCCTTACATCTTAGACACTGAGAAATCTGCTCTAAGCTATGGTGGGGATGTGATCATCTTTCTTTTCAGTGTTGTCGTCTGCTTATAATTGGTCAGCATCATGCAGGGAGAAGAATTTCGCACCCCCAGTGAAAACTCTGATAACATCTACTTGGACTTAATTTTTTTTAACTCATTAGGCGCCAAATACTTTCATTGCTAATATCTCTGCAAATGAAAGATAAAATAGAAAGAGCATGGATGAGATACCAGGACACTGTGTGTGGCACTTTATTATTATTATTTATTATTCTAGCTCCATTTATTCCATGGTGCTTTACATGTGAAAAAGGGGGTATACATAGCAAACACAATTGCAAAAATCTTGAACAAAAACGCAATGGCAAACTGGTACTGGAGGAGAGAGAACCCTACCTGCGATGTCTCACAATCTTCAAGGGATGGGTGAGGATACAGTAGGTGAGGGTAGAGCTGGTCATGCAGCGGTGTGGTGGAGCAATGATTACTGCAGGTTGTAGGCTTTTCGGAAGAGGTGGGTTTTCAGGTTCCTTTAGAAGGTTTCCACGGTAGGCGAGAGTCTGATGTTTTGGGGTAGAGAGTTCTAGAGTAGGGGATGCACGGGAGAAATCTTGTATGCAATTGTGAGAAGAAACGATAAGAGGGGAGTAGAGAAGGAGATCTTGTGAGGATCGTAGGTTGCGTGTAGGTGTGTACCGGGAGACTAGGTCACAGATGTATGGAGGAGACAGGTAGTGGATGGCTTGGTATGCCACGGTTAGGGTTTTGAACTGGAGTCTCTGGGCAATGGGGAGTCAGTGAAGCATTTGACAGAGAGGAGAGGCCGGGGAGTAGGCGGAAGGCAGGTGGATTAGTCGGGCAGCAGAGTTTAGGATAGATTGGAGGGGTACGGGAGTGTTAGCGGGGAGGCCACAGAGCAGGAGGTTGTAGTAGTCGAGGCGGGAGATGATGAGGGCGTGCACTAGTGTTTTTGCAGATTCATGGTTGAGGAATATGCGGATCCATGTTTTTGAGTTGGAGTCGGCAGGAGGAGGAAAGGGCTTTGATATGTGGCTTGAAGGAGAGGTTAGAGTCCAGGGTTACTCTGATGCAGCGAGCTTGTGGGACTGGGGAAAGTGGACAGCCATTGATTTTGATGGATAGGTCAGATGGGGAGGCTGAGTGAAATGGGGGAAAGATGATGAATTCTGTTTTATCCATGTTAAGTTTTAGAAATCTAGCAGAGAAGAAGGATGAGATAGCGAACAGACATTTTGGGGTTCTGGTTAGTAAGGAGGTGATATCAGGTCCAGAGAGGTAAATCTGTGTGTCGTTAGCATAGAGATGATACTGAAAGCCGTGGGACTCTATGAGCTGTCCCAGGCCGAAGGTGTAGATGGAGAAGAGCAGGGGTCCTATGACTTAACCTTGGGGAACACTGACAGATAGGATGCGAGATGAGGAGGTGGTGTGTGAGTGAGAAACACTGAAGGTTCTGTCTGTTAAGTATGAGTAGATCCAAGATTATTATGATCTGCAACATAAACTAGGGAAAGAAGGGGAGAGCTGTCCCCACAGTAAGACTAAGCTGAGTCCCTACGTTGTAGCAGGCAACCTGTTCCTTGTGAACAGGCCCGCCTTCGTCCTCGGCTAGTCTGAACGGAGACCTATAGAGAAAGGAAGGGGTCCCTAAAAGAACTAAGGACTGGGACAAAAATGGGACACCTCCTAACAGAAGTTGTTGCAGAGCAAAAGAAAAACTGACAAAAGTACTAGAGGTCCAGAGGACCAAGCAAACTAGAGATAGATAGGCACAAAAGCACCTGGCTAGAAAGACAGTCTAAACAACACTGAAGTCTAGCAAGGCCAGAAGGGCGGAGCTGGAATAAATAGGAAGATGGTCACGTGACCGCAAAACACAAGATAGAAACAAAAACAAACAGGAGGGTTCTAACAGTACCCCCTCTTTTATGAGGATCCTCCGGATCCTCCAGGCCCAGGCCTATCTGGAAATCTCCTGTGGAAAGCTCTGACAAGTCTAGGGGCAGAGACATCATCCGCCTTAACCCAGGAGTTATTCCTCGGGACCGAAACCTTTCCAAGCGACGAGATACTGCAATCTCCCTCTATGCTCTCTGGAATTCAGGATACGAGAAATTTCATATTCGCCGTCTTCCACCACCGGAGGAACTGTGACAGTGGCCTCCCTATCCGATACATCAGCCTTTTTCAACAAGGAAACATGAAACACAGGATTAATCTTCCAGGAGGAGGGAACCTCCAACCTAACAGCAGACTGGTTAACCACCTGAAGCACCTTAAAAGGCCCCACAAACTTCGGACCCAATTTTTTAGAGGAAATCCTCAATCGCAGATTCTTTGAGGACAACCAAACCATGTCACCCACAGTAAACAAAACCTCTTTACATTTCCTGTTAAAATACTTCTTGGACTTTTTGTTAGCCTCTTGAAGGTTACAACGTACATTAGTCCAAACTCTCTCCAAATCACCGGAAAAATTCTCCTCCTCCGGCACCGCCGACCGCAATTTGGAGAACGAACCAAAAGACGGATGTCTCCCAGTACAACAAAAAAAGAACACCCAGCAGAGGAGGATGTATGGTTGTTAAGAGCAAATTCTGCGAGTGGCAGAAACTCAGACCACCCCTCTTGATTGTCTGCCACAAATCAACGCAAAAACTGTTCCACATCCTGGTTCTTTCTTTCAGTCTGTCCATTAGACTCAGGATGATAACCAGGCGAAAATGACAAATGGACTCCCAACCTGTCACAAAAAGCACGCCAAAAGCGAGCCACAAACTGAGGTCTCCTATCAGAAACAATGTCGGTGGGAACGCCATGGTGCCTGACAATTTCCTTAACAAACGCCTTAGCGAGAGTCTTAGCGCAGGGTAGCTTAATGAATGGAACCAAATGACACATCTTGCTAAAACGGTCCACGACCACCCAGATGTCAGTGAAACCCTCGGACACAGGAAGGTCAGTAATAAAATCCATTGCCAAATGCGTCCAAGGCGCACTAGGAACCTCCAGAGGTCAAAGCAACCCCGCAGCAGGGGTATGGGAAGCCTTTGACCTAGCACACACCGTACACTGACGCACCCACTTGATGACTTCCTTCTGCCACCCGGGCCACCAAAAACTGCGACTGATAAGTCTCTTAGTCCCAGAAATTCCTGGATGACCTGCCAACCAAGACTCATGATACCCCACAAACAAATCTCTCCTAGAGGTTCTAGGCACAAACAATCTCCCATGAGGAGTGTTAGATGGGGCATCCTCTTGGGCTTTCAGAATCCCTTCTTCCAAAACAGAGTCTAATGCTGCTACCACAACTCCTTCCTGTAAAATGCTCTCCTCCTCCTCGGTACCAACCATGGGGGAAAAGCTGCGAGATAAAGCATCGGCTTTAACATTCCTAGTACCAGGGATATAGGTAACAGAAAAATTAAACCGAGAAAAAAAAAGTGCCCACCTAGCTTGACGGGCATTCAAGCGTTTGGCAGCATCCAGATAGATCAAATTCTTATGATCTGTGAAAACCTGAACAGGAAATGTAGCACTTTCCAAGAAATGATGCCAATGTTCAAACGCAAGTTTAATAGCCAACAATTCCCGATTACCAACATCGTAATTAAGTTCGGTTTCTGAAAATTTTTTTGAAAAAAAATCACAGGGATGTACTCCATCCTTGTTCTCCTGAGACAAAACTGCACCGACCCCCACCGAAGAAGCATCAACCTCGACCAAAAAAGGCTTGGTCTCATCAGGCTGCATAAGGATAGGGGCAGAACTGAACCTCTCCTTGAGATACACAAAAGCTTCAATGGCCTCAGTAGTCCACTTGACCGTATTCGCACCTTTCCTGGTGAGATCAGTCAGTGGCTTAACAATTATAGAAAAATTCTTAATGAATTTCCTGTAATAATTGGCGAAACCCAAAAATCTCTTTATCGATTTCAAACCAATAGGCCTAGGCCATTCCTGCACAGCCTGAACTTTCACCGGGTCCATCTCAAAGCCCTCGCTGGAGATAATGTAGCCCAAAAAACTAATTCTCTGCACAGCGAACTCACATTTCTCCAGCTTAGCAAAAAGTGAATTATCACTCAATAACTGCAACACCTCACGTACGCTCTGCCAATGGGAATCCAGATCTGGTGAATAAATCAGAATGTCATCCAAATACACAACCACATTCTTGCCAATCAAAGGTCTCAGGATGTCATTAATAAGGTTCTGAAAAAACGCGGGTGCATTGGTAAGACCGAAGGGCATCACCAGATTCACAAAATGACCTACCGGAGTGTTAAAAGCAGTTTTCCATTCATCACCCTCCTTCATTCGTAACAAATTGTATGCCCCCCGGAGATCAATTTTATAGAACCACTTGGTCCCCACTAACTGGTTAAACAAGTCTGGAATTAACGGCAATGGGTAGGAATTGCGTACGGTAATCTTATTAATTTCACGAAAGTCCAGACATGGACATAAACCACCGTCTTTTTTTTTAACAAAGAAAAATCCAACGGCCACAGGCGACTTAGAAGGTCTAATGTGACCAGCAGCCAAGCTCGTCTGTATGTATTCCTCCAAGGCCTTTCTTTCAGGGATAGTCAGATTTAATAAGCGACTCTTGGGAAGAGTAGCTCCAGAAACAAACTCAATGGTGCAATCATAGTCCCTATGAGGAGGTAAAACTTGCGACTCCTCCTCTGAAAAAACCTTCCAAAAATCCTGAATAGGTACAGGTAATTTCCCTTTTTCCACAGCCGCAATGCGACCATTACAACATTTATCATAGCACTTAGGACTCCAAGACTTAGGCTGAGTTCACACGATGCGTTTTTCATGCGTTTCCGCGGCGTTTTTGCAGTTGCATGAAAAACGCATCGTGTGAACTCAGCCTCAGGCTATGTGCCCACGTTGCAGAAATGAAGCAGAAAATTTCTGCTTCATTTCTGCAAGTCCTCTCCCGGAAAAACGCATGCGGAATTCCGCACGTGTTTATCGCGCGTTTTTCATGCGTTTATCTCGCGTTTTCCACATGCGGAATTGCCTTGCGTTTTTAATGCATTGCACAAGGCAATTCCGCTTGCGGAAACGCAAAATTAATTGACATGCTGCGGATTTTTGAACGCAGCATAAAAGCTGCGGAAAAATCCGCAGCATGTGCATAGAACTTGCGGAATCCCCTTGGGGACCATGGGGTGCGGATTACCATGCGTTTTACAAGCATTTCCGCTGCGGAAATTCCGCATCAAAAACGCTTGTAATCCGCAACGTGGGCACGCAGCCTAAAAGCAAAAGTATAAATACTAATTATTTATCAAAGCTGGACAAAATCTAGAAACCATATTATAAAACTGGCATAAAATATAGTGCTGAACAAGAGTTTAGGGAGAGATGTACAACTGGCACTGGCCTTTAAAAGGAATTGTGTAATCGCACAAAACTAGCAAAAATGTAAAGTGCCTGTAAAACAAGGAACGTGCAATTTACCTCTTAGTAAAAATCCTATTCTTTCTCAAGAACGGGAGGAATTTTAATTTCATGATTTTTTTTTAATCAAATAATTTTTATTGAAAAACTCCAAATACAAATTTTCCATCTTTCAAATAACATACATGACATAGTAATTCCATAGTATAAAACATGAACAAAGTATCTGAACTTCAATTCCCTAACCCACCCTAAACCCAAATCCCAACACTCCAGAGAGAACCATTTTCAGAGCAGTTCTAGAATAACGGACTACAACATTCGTAGAAGGGGGAAGAAGATAAAAAAGTGACTAACAAAGGGATAGCAGCGTTTTAATGTTATCATTTACTGCTTGATGCCTGAGCCGGGAAGTGCACGCTTGAAAACTGTTGCAGGCTGCTGTAATCACAGGACACAAGCAAACAGCATGGCATTTCCTATCAGCAGGGAGGAAGTAAAGGGAACAGTAATGAAAGTCTCCTCCTACTCCGCTCCATAATGAAATGAACAGTGTGCATCCTACAAATGCGATGCATACAGCAAACAATTCATTTTCCATACACAGGTTGTGAGTTGACCACTGGATATACACATGTGTATAACTAATTACCAGAACTGGAAATCGAAAAAAAAGACGAGCAAGTTTGGGGTGAATCCTGCCTTCATTACTGCACAGCCGCTCATAGAGGGATCGGTACTAGGAACAGCAGGAGTGCCGGCGATGTTCACAGATTTACCTGCTGCGGGACTGAAGGAGTCTGATAGTGTTCGGCTCTAAGCTTTTTACCTTGTTTACGACAGGAATAATTGAAAGCTGTGCTTCAAAGGCGAGGAAGAAGTTGGTCACTGTCTGCGCTTGAATACCCTTAAGAGGGGAAAAAATATATATATACATATATACAAATACTGAAACATCTAAATGCATTAGAACATCAAACCTGGTGAAGTGGTAAATGACTTGTCCTCCAGGGATACAGGCTACTGTCATTCAGTAATTATTTAATAGGAATTTTACATTTTATGTGATCACCACGCTAGAATGTAAATGATGAAAACACAACACAACTCCTCACCATATGAAGATATTTTGTGTTTTAGGCTATGTGCCCACGATGCAGAAATGAAGCAGAAAATTTCTGCAGCATTTCTGCATCTCCCTGGCAGAAAAAAACGCATGCAGATTGTGCATGCGTTTTTCCTGCAGAATACATGTGGATCCACATGCGGATTCACATGCATTTCCGCATGCAGATTGACAAGCACTTTCCAGGCGATTAGCATCACTTGGAAAGTGCTTGTTACGCACCCCCTGGGCCAGTGTTGTTTGGGGGATACCCGGAGCCGGATCAGATGGGGGTTGTAGTCTCCGAGTGGCGGTGACCCGGTCCGTGCCCAGGGTGTCAAGCTCAGTGTGTGGCAGTCCTTACAGATGTTATTAGTGTTCTTTGTGTCAACTACGCCACCCGTTGATTTGCGGTCAATACGGCCGCCGCTGCAGCAGGGTCCGCTGAGACTGGTGGTGCTTGTGCAGCTCTGGTAGTATAACCCCCAACGGGAGGGGTATAGCCTCAGGGGGTCAGGTGTAGAGGATGGTGGTAGTGGTGGTGCAGTGTGGATGTTAAGAAGACTCCGAGCCGGGCTGTGCAGTTCAGGGTTTTTACTTACTGCTGTTCTTGTGGTCACTCTGGCCTTAAGTGACCGCCCGAGCCGTGCTGCGTCCACCAGGTCTTGGACTCGGCCAACCCCCAGGTGATTCTGGAGCGTGGTCCTGAGCTCCCTTTCTGACTTGTCCTTCTCTCTGGCCTTCCCCACCAGGGATCCACCTAAGTCCGGCTCCCTCGGGCCTCCTGTTGGTAAACCCTTGTCTCTGGGTTCCCTGACCCTATTCTTGGTTTGCCTTCCGGGTGGATTTAGTGGGTGGTCGTGGCAGATCCTGCCCACGACCTCCGGTCTCTGGCTAAGGTGTGCTGTAGCCTCCACCAGCTTGGGATCCGGTACCCTGTTGCCAACTCTTCACCCTCTGATCTAATTTTGGGTTCTTGGAGTTCCCTCTTCTCCCCCTTCTGGGTCCTTCTTTCTCCTCTCTCTCTCTCTTGGCCTTGGAGCTGGCTGAGCTGCTCTGCTTCTCTGACTCAACTCTGACAGACTGACCCTGATCTAAGATGGTTCCCACCTTATATACTCCCTCTATGTGTGAGCTCAGGTGACCAGCACCCAATGAGCTCCTAGCTTTACCCAGGCTGCTCCCCCTATCTGCCCCTACACTACTGGGATGTTCCACCCCCCTCCCACTCCAGCCAGGAACAGACACTGTCGTACCTGCACATAAACTGGTGGGAGTACCGTCGGTCTGTTCCCCGGAAATGGGATGTGTGTAGTGCATGCAGCTAACTGAGCTCAGTTCCACACTCCATCCTTACCCGGGAGTGGAATATCACACCTCTGGGTTGAGGTGCAATACCCCTGTAGCAGCCGAATCCTCAGGGTGCTACATTCCCCCCTGGTAAATCACAGCACGTCCTCGGGCTGTAAAATAACAAAACATCCAAAAACATACAATTTTTTTTTTTTTTTCATAAACATCAACATATAAAACATCATATATATTATCAGCTATCAAACTTTTCATATAAAACTTTTCATAAATAACATTCTTGTTCCTCCGGCCACGGTGCAACTTGTGACCGGGTAAAGTGCGACAGTCTCTTTTGGAAGAAAACAGTTTCCTATAAAACCGGTAGGGGGCGCTTTAGGAAGCGCAACTATATACAAGGGAAATATGGCCGCTCTCAGTCCTCGGCCAGGTATTAGGGAGGAATGACCGCTCTCAGTCCTCGGTCAGTGGGAATAGGGACACACGGGTTTCAGTTCAATTGGCTGGTCCCAACGGGGACTATATTTTAACTAGAACAGTTCTTATACCCTGACGGGTAACTATGTACAGTCTCTCTCTACCGTACTTCAACGACGGCGTCCTCCTGCTCCTTCTTTAGATTCTTCAGACCCGTCCGGGTCCTCTTGCTCCTCCTCACACCGCAGCTCCTCCTCCGTCAGGCGATGCACATGGAGGGCGTAGGGTCCTTTGGCACACTTGTGCCGGGTGAAGGTGACCTCGTCCCCTACATACAGGTCACGACCTCTGTGTCCCTCCGGCAGATGGCTTTCTACGTCTCTGCGGGTGACAAAGACGTCGCCGGGGGTGTGATGATCCCTGATGAAACCCCAACCGTGCTGCAGTTGGAATTTAATTACAGTCCCGGTGGCACGGGGACCGTGGGCTGCACGGGGGTTCCTCCGGGTCCGGCTCTTCTGCTCTGCGCTCTGGATTTGCAGCCGCTGCTCTCGGACCCACCTCTCTCTCCTCTCCCGGTCGAAGACCTCTAACTGCTGCCGGCAGCACTCCGCACGTTCAGCTGCGGCCGCCCGCGTTTCTTGGGTGAATCCCATGAGGTCTCCTCCTGTGGGGTCCCACGCAAACTGCGCTTCCTCCAACGAGAGTGGGGTGATCTTAACGGGCTTCGGAACCGGAATCAGGGGCTCATCTAGGGGTCTTTCTTTTTGGAGCTCAAGTTGGTAATACTCCGGTGGCCATATAAAGGGCTGCCCATCCGGGCACGTATGCTGGGCAAACAGGTCTTCACCCAGGTGCGGCACTCTAGATGTTGAGGGCGCGGAGGTGGTAGCGGCGCCCAGGTTTACCAGGCCTTGCGACCAGGCTTGGGGCACCCTGAAGGTGAAGGGCACCGTAAAGACGGCGGCGCCCGGGTGTTCCTGGCCTTGCGACCAGGCCGGTGGTTCGGCAGAGGTAGGGGGCGCTGTTGGTACTGCGGCGCCCGGGGGCACTCGGCCTTGCGACCAGGCCGGTGGCGTCTCCTGCTTGGCCGCGCTCTGGATTGAGGCGCGTGACGTAGCAGGGGGCGTGGCCGCGGCTCCGGCCGCTTGAGGCCTAGCTTGGAGCGATGACGCAGCGGCTACGGGAACGGTGAGTGGGGCTTCAGGCTCTGCGACGGGGAGCTGGGGCAGGTTTACGGCTTCTGGGCACGGGATGCTGTCGTCCCCATTACCTGCCTTTATCTCTTCGGCTCCCTCCGCGGCGGCGTCTCCGGCCGTCGTCCCTCCTTCGCCGTCCTCAGAGGTGGACTTGCTCCTCGCTGCGGGTGGCATGCTTCGCTGGCGGGCTCCAGCCTGCTGGGCCATCTCTCGGCTCCACTCCGCCAACGTCTCCCGCTGCACCCGGGCCATCCTCCGTGCGAGGCCCTCCAGCGCGGTCTGTGCACACTCCCGGTCTCGGGGGAGCTGTGCTAGGATCTCCAGCAGGCCTTCTGGAGTGGCGACCTGCAACAGGCTCCTGACCACTGGGTCGGTGCTGCCTGACTCTCCCTCCATCTCCGGGTAGGCTTTCTCTGGACTCTCTTCCAGACGTCTTGTCTCCGGGTGCGCTCTCTCCAGACTCCTCCAGGCGACACCCATCTTTGCTCTCTTGTTCTGTCTCCGCCCACATCGAGGGTGGTACCGGGGCAACTTTGTGATTGTCAGTTCCAGGGGCAGTTCTCTCACGCTGATGGACACTTCCTGCATCACAGTCTCTGTTGGTGGGCGCGGTTTCCGCTTTTGGCGCCATTCTTCGACCTGGCCCACGATGGGAGGTGGCCTTTTTGCCACCCTCTGGCACGCCCATAATGGCGTCCGCTCTTCCAAGGCGGGAAATCTTCGGAAATGGCGGGAATCGTCTCCCAGTGGCGGGAAACTCCATGGATGGCGCGAAAAAGCTGCAAATGGCGGACAACCGGCGGGAAACGACCTGTGATGGGGTCCGTTGGCGGGGACCCTCCGTAACCGGCAGGAGACTTCTTTTTGAGGTAACGGTGAACTTTTCTTCAGGCACGCAGTACCCGGTTGTTGCGGGCACGTTATCCTGCCGGCTACGCCAAAGTTGACGCGCCCCCTGGGCCAGTGTTGTTTGGGGGATACCCGGAGCCGGATCAGATGGGGGTTGTAGTCTCCGAGTGGCGGTGACCCGGTCCGTGCCCAGGGTGTCAAGCTCAGTGTGTGGCAGTCCTTACAGATGTTATTAGTGTTCTTTGTGTCGACTACGCCACCCGTTGATTTGCGGTCAATACGGCCGCCGCTGCAGCAGGGTCCGCTGAGGCTGGTGGTGCTTGTGCAGCTCTGGTAGTATAACCCCCAACGGGAGGGGTATAGCCTCAGGGGGTCAGGTGTAGAGGATGGTGGTAGTGGTGGTGCAGTGTGGATGTTAAGAAGACTCCGAGCCGGGCTGTGCAGTTCAGGGTTTTTACTTACTGCTGTACTTGTGGTCACTCTGGCCTTAAGTGACCGCCCGAGCCGTGCTGCGTCCACCAGGTCTTGGACTCGGCCAACCCCCAGGTGATTCTGGAGCGTGGTCCTGAGCTCCCTTTCTGACTTGTCCTTCTCTCTGGCCTTCCCCACCAGGGATCCACCTAAGTCCGGCTCCCTCGGGCCTCCTGTTGGTAAACCCTTGTCTCTGGGTTCCCTGACCCTATTCTTGGTTTGCCTTCCGGGTGGATTTAGTGGGTGGTCGTGGCAGATCCTGCCCACGACCTCCGGTCTCTGGCTAAGGTGTGCTGTAGCCTCCACCAGCTTGGGATCCGGTACCCTGTTGCCAACTCTTCACCCTCTGATCTAATTTTGGGTTCTTGGAGTTCCCTCTTCTCCCCCTTCTGGGTCCTTCTTTCTCCTCTCTCTCTCTCTTGGCCTTGGAGCTGGCTGAGCTGCTCTGCTTCTCTGACTCAACTCTGACAGACTGACCCTGATCTAAGATGGTTCCCACCTTATATACTCCCTCTATGTGTGAGCTCAGGTGACCAGCACCCAATGAGCTCCTAGCTTTACCCAGGCTGCTCCCCCTATCTGCCCCTACACTACTGGGATGTTCCACCCCCCTCCCACTCCAGCCAGGAACAGACACTGTCGTACCTGCACATAAACTGGTGGGAGTACCGTCGGTCTGTTCCCCGGAAATGGGATGTGTGTAGTGCATGCAGCTAACTGAGCTCAGTTCCACACTCCATCCTTACCCGGGAGTGGAATATCACACCTCTGGGTTGAGGTGCAATACCCCTGTAGCAGCCGAATCCTCAGGGTGCTACACTTGACAACTAGGTCACACTGTATAAATCCATGGAAACAGCATGGATTTATACAGTGTGAACCGCAAAAATTAAAACAAATAAAGCTATACTCACCCCCGAGGCCCCGGCGTGGCTGCAGCGCTGCTTCCTGGCTGGTTCCCGGCTGCCGGCATATCGCGAGACAGAGCGGTGAAGGGCCTGCGGTCACATGACTGTGACGTCACCGAAGGTCCTTCAGCGCTGCTGGCATTCAGAGAGAAGACGCCGAACAGGTGAATATAAACTTTATTTGTTATTTTATTCTTTTTTTTACAGGTACAATGGTACCCAGGTCTGGATCAGAGTCTCCTCTCCTCCAGAACTGGGTACCATCCGCACTTAGAGATGCATAGAAGCCGCTTGTAAAAATGTACAGTCGCGGTTTCTGTGCGTCTCAATGCAAGTCAATGGCGGGAATTCCGCTGCACTTCCGCAAAATTAAATGACATGCTGCGGATTTTTGTACACAGCATAAACGCTGCGGAAAAATCCGCAGCATGTGCATAGAACATGCGGAATCCCCTTGGGGACCATGGGGTGCGGATTACCTAGCGTTTCACAAGCGTTTCCGCTGCGGAAATTCCGCAGCATAAACGCTTGAAAAATGCTACGTGGGCACACAGCCTTATAGAACAGCATTTCTGTGGAATAACACGACTGATTTACTGTGTATGCACCATAGCCTTCATTTGATGTCACTTACTGTCACCTGTCACCTTGCCCCAACTCTGCAATCCCCAATATCAGTCCATGACCTCAATGGGGTCACTATAAAATTCTAAAGAGGACTGGTCATGTCTCTATTAGAAAATAGATAAACTTAGGATAGAAACAATATGAGCATATACCCTGCTATAAGTAAGTAAAAAGCAATAGTGAATATATATAATATAGGGTACTTAGTAAACATGGTTTTTGATTTAAAAAAAGCCATCCCACCCACACCAAGGTGTACCCAGTCAGTTATGTGAAATATATAATAAAATACACTTTAGTACAATATTAGTGTTTTGTCCCTTTAAATCTGCTGCTACTTCTGTCACCATGGTAACTGCATTCATACTCGGCCAATAGGATTGCTCGGTTTGAATTTGGAAAAAAAAAAAAAAGTCCTATATCGTCAGTTTGTTCCTTCTCATCTGAGTGTGAAGACAGACACCTGCGATCAGCGAGAGATTATAGGTATAAGACGTGATATAATATAACGGACGGAGCCACATCCCATCACACGCACTCAGCGACCACAGCTCACAGGAATCAGCACATTTACCAGACAATAAGTTATTATTCCCCAACACATAATACGCTGAGACACCAGTGGGGGGCGCTGCACTCGTTACATCTCCCATCTGGATGGATCCAGCGACGAGATCCTGATATTTACCCCCAGCTCCGCTCCTCCATAGGGAATGGCCCAGATGCACGCAGAACGGACCGAAGTGTAATACTGCTAGAACTCTGCATGATATCACATCCTCCATATATACCACATAATAAAGGGGTGCTCCCACTGGGACAGGTCATCACCTATCCAGAGATCAGTGATAACTTGTTCCAACTAGACATCCCCTTTAATAGAAGAGATCACATCTCTAACAGTCAATACGCTATTCATTCCCAATCTTCCCTGGCCCCAGTAATGCCCCTGAGTATATCGCCAATATGAGCCAATCATCAAACCCTCTGCTGACTGTTCCCGATGTTTTATAGAGTTTGGAGACGTTGCTACAAGAGAAGATATCAGCGGACACCATGGGGGTGGAGTATTCTGCCAGCGATGGAGCAGGTAGTATCCACCAGTCTGTGATATCTGACCTTCCTCCATATTCTGCTCTTACATGCGTTTCTTCAGCTTTACCCCTTCCCGACATAACCAATTTATGTTTTTTTTCTGTTTTTTCCTCCGCTTTTTCCAACTTTTCTAACTTTTTGATATCTGTTCACATAGTGTGAGGTCTTGTTATTTTGTAGGATGAGCTGTCCTTATAAATGACACCATTCATTTACCACATAGTCCTAGAAAACGGGAAAAACATTTCAAGTGCAGTAAAAGTGCGAAAAAAAAAGCCTGACATTGTTTTTCTGGGAACGGTTTTAACGGCGCACATTGTGTGGTAAAAATGACCTGGTAATAGGATCCTATCCTCAGTGTGATTACAGCAAGACCAAACTTCTCCAATAGTTTTGGCAAAAGAAAAAAACTTTTTTTTGATGCTGTCACCATTTTTTCTGAGACCCGAAACATTTTCAGTTTCCGGGTTGATGGAGCTGAGTGGGGGCTTATTTTTTGAAGGGCAAGAGGACTTTATTGATAACATTTTGGGACACATATGTCATGGTCATCGCTTCTTACAGGATTTTCTGCAGTATTGAGGCGAACGAAAAAATGCAATTTTGTCTTTTTGAATTTTTTTCTGTGTTCACTGATCGTTTTTTTTTTTTATATTTTGATAGATTGTATTTCTCTGAAAGAGACCATACCACAAAATGTGTATATTTTTATTATCTTTATTTTTAGTGGGAGGTGAGTTGAACGTGTGGGGTTTTAATAAATATATATATACTTTTTTTCACTGTATTTGTATACATCATCTGATTGCTTGTGCTATATACAGCGATACCACAGTAATGCTCCATATAGCAAAACCACGGTCTTCTTTACAGCCCAAATGAAGCTTTATGATGACAGGAACGGAGGCTTCAGCAGACCCCCGGATGTCATAGCAGTCCATCGGCGCCCTATGATCGCGTCACAGGAGCGCCGGTGGGCGTATGGAATGACGCGTCCCAATGCTGGCGCGCTGTTAATGCTGCTGTTAGAGATTGACAGCAGCACTGAACAGGTTAACAGTGGTGGGCAGATCTTCGCTCCACTCGCAGCTGTTAGAGGCAGGTCCTGGTTGTTTGTCACAGCCATTATCTGCCATGTACGGGGCGAGCTGACCCTGCTCCATACACCCGCTACTGACTTATACCATACATGTACGGCAGATGTTGGTAAGGAGTTAAAGCGGTTGTCCAGCTTTGGGGCCATTTTTTTTACTTTAATGCAAGTATTTGGGGCTAAAATCGATTTCTGTAATTGAGTTTCATTAAAAATGTTGCCTTCTGTAGCATCTGTGCTGCACTGTCTATTGCTGGCTGCAAAATTAGCTAACTGAGAATCTATCAGTGAGCTCCTTAGTCTTAAGGGAGAGTTTGTAGATCTTTAATCTGTTTTTTTTTCCTGAGTGCCTATTAGCTGATCTATGCCCAAAGAAAACACAAAACTTGAATGTGCAGGGAAACAATAAGTCTGTAATAGTCGGTGTAAAACACTTAATGAAACCTAAATGTAAAAAATTACTTTTAGTAGTAAATACATGACATGAGAAAATATACACTGCTCAAAAAAATAAAGGGAGCACTTAAACAACAGAATATAGCTCCAAGTAAATCAAACTTCTGTGAAATCAAACTGTCCACTTAGGAAGCAACACTGATTGACAATCAATTTCACATGCTGTTGTGCAAATGGAAGACAATAGATGGAAATTATTGGCAATTATCAAGACACACTCAATAAAGGAGTGGTTCTGCAGGTGGAGACCACAGACCACATCTCAGTACCAATTCTTTCTGGCTGATGTTTTGGTCACTTTTGAATGTTGGTTGTGCTTTCACACTCGTGGTAGCATGAGACGGACTCTACAACCCACAGAAGTTGCTCAGGTAGTGCAGCTCATCCAGGATGGCACATCATTGCGAGCTGTGGCAAGAAGGTTTGCTGCGTCTGTCAGCGTAGTGTCCAGAGGCTGGAGGCGCTACCAGGAGACAGGCCAGTACACCAGGAGACGTGGAGGGGGCCATAGCAGGGCAAAAACCCAGCAGCAGGACCCCTACCTCTGCCTTTGTGCAAGGAGGAACAGGAGGAGCACTTCCAGAGCCATGCAAAATGACCTCCAGCAGGCCACAAATGTGCATGTGTCTGCATAAACGGTTAGAAACCGACTCCATGAGAGTGGGATGAGGGCCAGACGTCCACAGATGGGGGTTGTGCCCAATGCCAGACCTCATGTGGCTGGAGTATGTCAGCAGTTCCTGCAAGATGAAGGCATTGAAGCTATGGACTAGCCCGCCCGTTCCCCAGACCTGAATCCCATTGAGCACATCTGGGACATCATGTCTCACTCCATCCACCAACGTCACGTAGCACCACAGACTGTCCAGGAGTTGGTGGATGCTTTAGTCCAGATCTGGGAGGAGATCCCACAGGAGACCATCCGCAACCTCATCAGGAGCATGTCCAGGCGTTGTAGGGAGGTTATACAGGCACGTGGAGGCCACACACAATACTGAGCCTCATTTTGACTTGTTTTAAGGACATTACATCAAAGTTGGATCAGCCTGTAGTGTGTTTTTCCACTTTAATTTTGGGGGTGACTCCGAATCCAGGCCTCCATTGGTTAATAAATTTGATTTCCATTGATGATTTTTGTGTGATTTTGTTGTCAACACATTCAACTTTGTACAGAACAAAGTATTCAATGAGAATATTTCATTCATTCAGATCTAGGATGTGTTATTTGAGTGTCCCCTTTATTTTTTTGAGCAGTGTGTATATATAATATAAATAATTACTGCAGCTTTAATGCTATTTATTACGTCTCAGGAGGAGGACGGAAGAGGAAGAGGACGGAAGAGGCGGAGGACGGAAGAGATGGAGGACGGAAGAGGCGGAGGACGGAAGAGGAGGAGGACAGAAGAGGAGGAGGACGGAAAAGGAGGAGGACGGAAGAGGAGGAGGATGGAAGAGAAGGAGGACGGAAGAGGCGGAGGACGGAAGAGGCGGAGGATGGAAGAGGCAGAGGACAGAAGAGGCGGAGGACGGAAGAGGCGGAGGACGGAAGAGAAGGAGGACGGAAGAGGAGGAGGACGGAAGATGAGGAGGACCGAAGAGGAGGAGGACGTAAGAGGAAGAGGACGGAAGAGGAAGAGGACGAAAGAGGCGGAGGACAGAAAAGGCGGAGGACGGAAGAGGCGGAGGACGGAAGAGGCGGAGGACAGAAGAGGCGGAGGACGGAAGAGGCGGAGGACAGAAGAGGAGGAGGACGGAAGAGAAGGAGGACGGAAGAGGAGGAGGACGGAAGAGGAGGAGGACAGAAGAGGAGGAGGACGGAAGAGGAAGAGGACGGAAGAGGAGGAGGACGAAAGTGGAGGAGGATGGAAGAGGAGGAGGACAGAATAGGAGGAGGAGGACAGAGCTGCACCTTAAGATCCCTAGGGGGAAAGGGATGGTAGTAATATAGTGGTAGTATATCCGTATTAGTGTAATATGAGTAATAATACTAGTGATAATAGTAAGAAAGTAATAAAATAACAGTAGTAATAGTAGTAGGTAGAATAGCAGTGTGATCCAGGGTCCTAGGACTGATCGCCTTTTCTCGGGGTCAAGAAGGAATTTTTCCCCTGTGACACAAATTGGCTGAAGGTGTCCTGGGGTTTTTGCCTTCTTCTGGATCAACACTGTAGGTATAGGGCAGTATTAGTAGTGATAGGAAAGAAGAATAATACTGTAATAAGATAGCACAATGTAATAATAACCATATCAAATAGATTTATAAAAACAAATTAAAATAACTCCAGTAGTACAATAATTAGTGTAATATTATATAACTTGTAATAACATTAATAGGTTTGATCCAGGGTCCTAGGACTGATCGCCTTTTCCCGGGGTCAAGAAGGAATTTTTCCCCTGTGACACAAATTGGCTGAAGGTGTCCTGGGGTTATTGCCTTCTTCTGGATCAACACTGTAGGTATAGGGCAGTATTAGTAGTGATAGGAAAGAAGAATAATACTGTAATAAGATAGCACAATGTAATAATAACCATATCAAATAGATTTATAAAAACAAATTAAAATAACTCCAGTAGTACAATAATTAGTGTAATATTATATAACTTGTAATAACATTAATAGGTTTGATCCAGGGTCCTAGGACTGATCGCCTTTTCCCGGGGTCAAGAAGGAATTTTTCCCCTGTGACACAAATTGGCTGAAGGTGTCCTGGGGTTATTGCCTTCTTCTGGATCAACACTGTAGGTATAGGGCAGTATTAGTAGTGAAAGGAAAGAAGAATAATACTGTAATAAGATAGCACAATGTAATAATAACCATATCAAATAGATTTATAGAAACAAATTAAAATAACTCCAGTAGTACAATAATTAGTGTAATATTATATAACTTGTAATAACATTATTAGGTTTGATCCAGGGTCCTAGGACTGATCGCCTTTTCCCGGGGTCAAGAAGGAATTTTTCCCCTGTGACACAAATTGGCTGAAGGTGTCCTGGGGTTTTTGCCTTCTTCTGGATCAACAGCTTTAGGCATAGGGATTTTAGTAATACCATTATTAGAATCACAAGATTAATAAAAAAAAATTAGAATTACATTTTTTTAATTCGTTTTATAACAGTTACAATTAATTGCATTAATGCAATAATAATAAATAGTAAAAATGGTGGTAATAATAATAATACAAAAAACTAGTCCCAGTTAGTAAGTTAGTGTAATGATAGTGTAGGGACCCATCTGAAGAGGTCGCCTTGACGTTGGCAGATGGGCTCGCACAATTTGCTCAAAATGTGCGCTAAGAACCTCATATTTCTATGTACAGGAGATCTAGCAGTAATACCATTCAGGAGATATCTGTGTACACACATTTTGTTATATACTTTTGTGCAGCACACAGGGCAGGTATACAGGTACAGGGCGAGAGTGTTACAGTGATATTATAACTCGGCCTTAAGGATAAAATGCTGATAACTACAGATCCTGGAAACACATTCGAAACTAGACCTTGTAAGTAACTGGTTCCCAGCTAGTGGTAAATATGTACAGAGCAGTCCGGTACCAAGACCTGCTCTATAGGACACATTATCATCAGGCAGGTCCTTACAAGATCTGCGGCAGAAGTGTGGCTGTGTAACACAGTCCTGCTCCTGCCTCAGCTGCCCACAGTGGAGCCAACCTTGATCCTGGTAGCTTAATCCATTGTATGACACAGTAGGGGGCTTCCACAGCATTTAGGCACTTTAGACAGGAGAGGGAGGCATGATCATGGTGCCAATGAGTTTCTATGGCAGCTGAGATCTAACAATGGACCCCATGACGGCCATTTTACTGCTCCTATTAGACCCCGGCTGAGGAAAGGTCTATGAGGACACCGGTCAGACTTATGTCGCCTGCTCTGCACATATTAGAAATACCTAGGGCTGATTAGTTTGCCATTTGTAAATCTGATCCAGCAGCGCTGGGCTACCACTTACGTGATCAGGGCTATTGAGCTCCTAGATTGGGCAGAGGAGCTCAGTATTCAGCAGGAGCTGGCCGAGGAGAGCAGAGCAACTTGCATGGGGCTGCTGCACAAGAAGCAACTCACAAGGTGGAGATTTACCCGGAGACGCTGTGCTCGGGCTGTGATCTGCTGTGCAGGCTGCATAGTAGATGCCTTGAAGGACCCGAACTTCACCCCTAACAGGCACAGCAGAGCTCGGACGGCTGCAAGTGAACAGAGAGCGGCTGATTAGTAACTGCTGCGTCTCCTGCAGCTCAGATAAGAGCCGCACAGAGCGGGGGTTCAGTAATGATGAATATGGGAAGTGTCCGCCCCTCACATGCCCTAAATGCGGCCTCCAGAGGTAAAGTTTCCCCTGTAACCAGCGCCTCCTCCCACCTTCTCTGCTGGCATGCTCCATTACTTAACCCCTTAAGCCCCGGAGCATTTTTCGTTTTTGCATTTTCGTTTTTGCTCCCCTTGTTCCCAGAGCCATAGCGTTTTTATTTTTTGGTCAATATGGCCATGTGAGGGCTTATTTTTTGCGGGACGAGTTGTACTTTTCAACGCCATTACTAGTTTTATCATATCCTGTACGGGAAAACGGGAAAAAAATTCCAAGTGCGGTAAAATTGCAAAAAAAGTGCAATACCACAGTTGTTTTTTATTTATTTTTTTTACCATGTTCACTGAATGCTAAAACTGACCTGCCCTTCTTATTCTACAGGTCATTACGAGTTCATACACACCAAACATGTATAGGTTCTTTTATACTTAAGTGGTGAAAAAAAATTCCAAAATTTGGTAAAAAAAAAAATAAAAAAATAGCGCCATTTTCTAAGACCCGTAGCGTCTCTATTTTTCGTGATCTGGGGCTGGTTGATGGCTTATTTTTTGCGTGCCAGGCTGACGTTTTTATTGATAACATTTGGGGTAGATCCGATGTTTTGATCGCCCGTTATTGCATTTTATTGCAATTTTGCGGCGACCAAAAAACGTAATTCTGCCGTTTAGAATTTTTTTCTCACTACGCCGTTTACCGATCGGAATAATTCTTTTTTTATATTGATAGATCGGGCGATTCTGAACGCGGCGATACCAAATATGTGTATGTGGGTTTTTTTTTTATATATTTTATTTTGAATGGGGCGAAAGGGGGGTGATTTAAACTTTTATATATTTTTTTTTTTTTTTATATTTTTAAAAACTTTTTTTTTTTACTTTTTGCATGCTTCTATAGTCTCCATAGGAGACTAGAAGCAGCAACTGTCCGATCGCCTCTGCTACATACAGGGGACGAGCAGGTCCCCTGCATGCAGCAGAAATGGTCCTGTGCTATGAGCGCCGACCACTAGGTGGCGCTCATAGCGACAAGATCATGACAACCACAGGCGTCTGCTGCAGACCCTGGGTTGTCATGCACGCCCATCGGCGACCCGCGATCACGTGACGGGGTCGCCGGTGGGCGGGGCTTATGACGCGCTACCTGGAAGCGCGCGTTAAATGCTGCTGTCGGAGATTGACAGCAGCATTTAACTGGTTAACAGCCGCGGGTGGATCGCGATTCCACCCTCGGCTGTTACTGGCACATGTCAGCTGTAAGAATCAGCTGACATGTGCTCCGTTCAGTGAGGGCTCAGCGCAGCAGCCCTCACTGAACGGAGGGTACGCAAATATGCGTACTAATACATCCCCGGGGGTTAAGTGTTTTAAAGGGGATGTCTGTAGAAAACAAGTTATCACTTATCCACAGGCTCGGTGATCACTTACTGATCGTGGGGTCTGACCGCTGCGAGCCATTGTCTGATCGGGAAGGAGTGGAAAGTCAGGGATCAACTGCTGCTCCATTCATTCTCTATGGGGCTCCGGAAAAACCGAGCTCAGCGCTTGAATGCCACATAGGGAATGAATGGAGCGGATCCTGGAGTAATAACATGCCCTCCTCTCCTCAGCTTTCTGTCTGTGTAAGTGGCTCAGCCCTTGTCTCCCCTTCTGCTCCGGCTTCTGTGCTGGTCCTTGTGAGGAAGAGGAAACCCTCTGCCCTTCTGCTCCGGCTTCTGTGCTGGTCCCTGTGAGGAAGAGGAAACCCTCTGCCCTTCTGCTCTCAGTCCTCTGCGACTTTTCACAATCGCTCAGTGCACCCATTATATGTAATAAGGATCATTCTTCATCCCTTGTTCAGCTTTCATCCCCCCCAGTCTGACCAGCGGACAAGATAATAAACATGTGAGTGGAAGGTTCACAATTATTAGATGTGTTGTGAAAAGTCTCCACAGCATTATCCGGAGAAAACTGCAGGGTGACCGCTTGTGAAACCAGCACAAAATCCAGCGGACAGCGCTTCCCTGCCCCCCGCCGGTCTCTGTATCCTGGCATTCAGCTATTCCATTTGGTGCTTATTCTGAAAGGAAAACAAAAATGTGATGTTCTTACACAGACGCCTGAAGACGCAGCTTTTCATCATCCATGTTGGGCTGTTGTATGACGTGTGGATTACTCTGCTTGCTGGATTCTTGCATTACCACAAACACTGCCTTTATTTTGTGATTTCTGTGCCGCTTCCCACTTCTATTGGCACTGTGATATATCAGCACGTGAGGGCTGCCACAATCATGTGTCAATAGGTTATTGCTGGAGCCTGTGATATAGAGACCATCCTGGACCAGGGAAGACTTGGTACAGAAGCACCTAGAGAGGGGGGTACAGGGGCTTCATTTCAATTTTAAACTTAGCTGGATTGTGTTTAGCTACAAGAATGGAAAGTAAAATAATAAAATCTTAATTTTTTTTTTCTATTTGGCAAAATCGTCCATCAGAGGTTTGGCCACTACCGAAAAGTTTTTCATGAACTTACAGTAGTAGCTGGCGAAACCCAAAAAACTTTGTAATGCCTTTAAGTCTTGAATATAATACCAATCCAGTACCGTCCGGACTTTGGCCAGATCCATGCAAAAACGGTGAATGATAAGAACTAACCCTGAATGGAGAACATACATTTCTCTGGTTTGACAAATAATTTATTATCTTTGAGTATCTGTAAGACCTGCCTGATATGTACCTGATGTGACTGGAGGTAAGTAAATTAATATGTCATCAAGATTGGTTTGTTGTGATCTACCTGCCAGATGACTAAAAATGTCACTAACAGTGTTGAAAGAATGCGGGAGCATTAGTCAACCCAAATGCCATCACAAGCTTTTCATAGTGCCCCTCAGGAGTATTGAAGGCCATCTTCCACTCATCTCCTCAATGTGAATGAGATTATAAGCCCCCCTGAGGTCTAGTTTAATCAAATCGTAGGAGCCAAATTTTTTTCTAAAGAGGTCGGGGATGAGAGGGAGAGGATATGCATCCCAGACCGTGATCCGATTAAACTCGCGAAAATCAAGGCGGGGGCGCAACCCCCAGTCTTTTTTTTTGACAAATAAAAACCCCACTGCAACGGGAGATGAAGAACGTCTTATAGGGCCCAATGGTAGACTGACTGACCATTCTGTTCTGAACTGCCACCCTAAGATGGCTTCCCATTATATACCTACTGTATAAGTGCTCCCTCTAACGGCTTCCTCCACCCACACCCACTACTGGTTCCCCCTACCTTTGGGTTCCCCCCACTCCAGCCAGGGACAGGGCTCAGCAGCTGCACTCTGCATGTTGGATGCAGGTGTTTTGGGGGGTTCTGTGCAGCACTCCCATCTTACCTGAGTGAAGGGAGACACCACACCTCTGGGTGAGGTGCAGTACCACTGTGGCGACTGAACACTCAGGGGCGCCACATTCCCCCCCCCCGGTAAAACACAGCACGTCCGCGGGCTGGAACAGGTCAAAACCAGGCATAACTGACATGCAAAATTTTTAAGATGCATCAGCATATTTGACCATAAAACAACATTTCTTCCCTTTATGGGAGGCACATTTCTTTTAACGTTACTGGTTACATTATAAAACATCATAAGAGTATTGTCATATAAAACAATTTTCAAGACAGTTCCAGCACCAGGGTGCAACAGTAGCAGCATGAGGGACCCGTCCACAAACCCTCAACGTAGGCCCTGGGCATGGCTGCAGGGCATAGACGATCCAATCCTGGACCTCGTCTTCCGCCACGCCAAACGGGTTTTTGTTCTGAGGTATATTTGTAATTATAAAACCAATAGGATGCACTTTAAGAAGTGCTAAACTATGTACAATGTCAACGTCCGGCTTCTCACAGTCCTCAGCCTGTCAGTCTCTGTACCCTGACGGGTAACTGGGTAGCAAACATGAAGTCAACTGCACCCTTCCGGGCAACTTATGTACAGTCCAGTTAACTAAAACAGTTTAACAGTGGGGCCCCCTCCGGGGGAACCCCTGGTTTCTGCAGGCTGACCCAGCCTGGTCATCAGCCTCAGGCTGCAGGGGGACCAGGGATGGAGCAGCGCCAGCCGCATTTGGGACAGGGACATCACTCCGACCTGCTCCCGCGACTGCGTCAGCTCGGCCTGACACCTCCCGGTCTTTACGCAGCTTCTCTCCACCACCTCTCCTCTTTCGGGGGCGGTCCCATGGCACTTTGTTGTCGGTCACTCCCTGTGTCGGCCTCCCCGCTTTGACGGACACATCTATGCGGACAGTCACTGTTGCAAGGGGCAGGGCCTGCTTTTGGAGCCATTCTGGGACCCGGCCCACGATGGGAGGTTCCATTCTGTTGTTCTTTAGCACGCACATAATGGCGCCCGTTCTTCTGGGGCGGGCGCCACATTCAAGGCAGAAAACACTTCTTTAGGCGCACATTACCCGCAGATGGCAGGCTGGTCACGTATCCTGTTCGTGACGCCAAGTGGTGACTCGCTGCCCCCTGGGCCGCGGGGCACACGGCAGCCGGGCCGTATGGCTGCTTTGGGGAATATCACGGTGGCTGGCCCGGGTCGGTCAGTGCAAAAGCGATTATTTATAGGATTTGTCGTGAAGCCACCTGTGGTGTCTGGTGAGGATCACCAGCGCTGCAACAGTCCTCTGAGGCAGATGTTAGGGCAGCTAGAGATGGAACGGCTCCCCACAGGTGGAGCGGGCCTCAGGGCAGTGTAAATAGATGGAGGGTGCGCTGGGCGTTGTAGTGCAGGGAGGGAAATGGCACCAGTGAAGGAATAGACGGAGGCAACTCAGTGCAGTCGTCCAAGATTTTAATTCACAGTTCTTCAGGAAACACAAAAGTGCAAGTTACAGGTGAAGGCCTCCCACGTTGCGCCGTGTTCACCCTGGCAGGGGTTCAATCCTTCCTCAGGAAGTTTAGGAATGCTTGGCAGAACCCCACTTTCTCGTGTTCCTACTTTGACCGTCTTCACACTAGGTCCTTCTCCCTGCTGCCCTGCGCTGCCCACTCTCAATCCCGCTCGGGTATGCTGAAGTCCTTCCTGTACGTCGGATCCGGGACCAACCTGACCCCCTGGAGATTAGAATGGGGCAACCGATCCCTCTGTCTTCTGACAGATGCGGGGCGTATGGGTGCTGTCCTGCACGCGCCGTACCCCTGGGATCCCTTCTTAGAATGGAGCCTACTCCCTTCTCCCCTCTGGGGCCTCTATCCCGGGCCCTTCTTGTGGAGCAGAGCTCCTGCTGAGCCTCTGCTCCCAGACAGTCCTCACTGACCGTCTGTACTGTACTGACTGACCATTCTGTTCTGAACTGCCACCCTAAGATTGCTTCCCATTATATACCTACTGTGTGCTCCTTCTAACTGCTTCCTCCACCCACACCCACTACTGGTTCCCCCTACCTTTGGGTTTCCCCCACTCCAGCCAGGGACAGGGCTCAGCAGCTGCTCTCTGCATGTTGCCCTTCCAGCCGGTCTGAAGCAGTGTAATGTTGGATGCAGGTGTTTTGGGGGGTTCTCTGCAGCACTCCCATCTTACCTGAGTGAAGGGAGACACCACACCTCTGGGTGAGGTGCAGTACCTCTGTGGCGACTGAACCCTCAGGGGCGCCACATGCCCACGATGCAGAAATGCTCCGGATTTTTCCTGAGTGTTTCTGCATCTCCCTGGCAGAAAAAACGCATGCAGATTTTACATGCGTTTTTCCTGCCAGGGACAAATGTAAGTGAAGCATTTTTCACATGCATGTCCGCATGCGGGTTGTCAACCGCTTTCCAAGCGATTTTAGCATCACTTGGAAAGTGCTTGACAACTTGGTCACACTATATAAATCCTTGCAACCGGCATGTATTTATATAGTGTGAACAAGTTAATAGTTGAAAAAAAGAATAAAAATGGTAAAAAAAAAAAAATAGAATTAGACTTACCGGTAATTCTGTTTCTAAGACCCTCCACGACAGCACACCTGGAGGTAGCCTCCCCATCCTAATTAGGGACAGGAAAACAAGATGTTAAATAGCCCCTCCCTGCTACAATCCCCAGTGTTTTCAAAGGACCACACAGTATGAATGCTCTAAATATTTATTAACACTAAGGATTTTTCCAATCAAAGAAATGGAGGGAACTACCCATGCTGTTGTGGAGGGTCTTAGAAACCGAATTACTGGTGGTAAGTCTAATTCTATTTTCTCCAATCCCCTCCATGACAGCACACCTGGAGTAATACCAAAGAATGAATTTTAGGGAGCGACAACAGCCTGAAGGACTTTCCTTCCAAATGCTAAGTCTCTATTAGATATTACATCTAGTCTATAATGTTTAACAAAGGTATGGACAGACGACCATGTAGCTGCCCTGCAAATCTGCTCAATGGATGCACTAGCTTTTTCCGCCCAGGAGACCCACATAGCTCTAGTAGAAAGAGCTTTCAAGGATTTCAGAGGAGGCAAATCTTGAACTATGTATGTTTCACAAATTGCTTTCTTAATCCAATTTGCTAGCATATTTTTGCAATTTTCTTTCCTTTATTGGGGCTTCCATATTGGACAAATAGGTTCTGATCCTTCCTCCAGGTTTCAGTCTGCCTCAAATAGCGGATTATAGTCCTTCTTACATCCAACGCGTGGAATTCTTCTTCCTTGCTATTTGATGGATTTTGACAGAATGACGGAAGAATTATTGGCTGAGACATATGAAAATTAGACAACACTTTAGGTAGAAAAGAAGGATCCAACTGGAGGATGATCCTGTCCTCCAAAATACGACAATAAGTCTCTCTGATAGACAGGGCTTGGATTTCACTCACTCTTCTGGCTGTAGTCAGAGCTATAAGCAATGCCGCTTTCCAAGACAATTTGTCTATGTGTGCTTCGGCTATTGGCTCGAAAGGATGCATAGTTAGGCCTCTAAGAACTACGTTGAGATCCCAAGGTGGAACTATTTTAGCTCTTGTTGGATTAATCCAAGAAGCAGCTATCATGAACCTCTTAATCCATCTGTTTTGGGCCAAATCAGCATCAAAATAGGAACTTAAAGGCGAGACTTGGACCTTCAGCGTGCTTGGTCTTAATCCTTTAGACAGACCGTTCTGTAGGAAATCCAAGATTCTGGCCACGTCAGGCCGAAAGGGATCTAATGGACGAGGCTCATACCATAGCTTGAAAGCTTTCTAGATTTTTCCATAGATGGAAATTGTGACTGGTTTTCTGCTTTTCTGCAGTGTATGTGACTCGCCCCCAGGGGTGTCGCGGGGCACCCGGCAGCCGGGCCTAAGACTGCCTGCGGGGATTATCGCGGTGGCTGGCCCAGGGCGGTCAGTGCCAAAAGGAATTATTTGTAGGGAATTTGTTGTGACGCCACCTGTGGTGTCTGGTGAGGATCACCAGCGCTGCAACAGTCCTCTGAGGCAGATGTCAGGACAGCTTGAGATGGAACGGCTCCCCACAGGTGGAGCAGGCCTCAGGGCAGTATAAATGATGCAGGTTGCGCTGAGCATTGTGGTGCTGGGAAAGCGATGGCACAGCAGGAGTAACGGACAGAGACAGGGGATTTGCTTCATTTCCTTTACTGGTACAGCTGTTAGGTACGGTCCAGGGTACTCCAGATGAAGGGCGCACTTTTGGACTTCTCCCCAGGGAGCAGGTATAGGGCCTCCTGATCCGTGTCTGTCCCTATGTATGCTCCTGGCCAGCCTGCAACTGGGCCTAGCTTATGTGTCCTGCTTTTACTTCACCAGATGCTCAGAAATAGGACCTCTGGTTGGTAACCACTTTCCCTGGACGTCGGGGCCTTCGTGGTTCCTGATCCTGTGTGTGTCTAGCCTTCAGGTTTGTCAGGGACTTGTAGTCCTCCTGGGATTCCGGTTATCCCCACTGGGTGTAAAGGGTCCCTGTAGGCGCGGATCCGGTGTCCGGTAGATATAATGGGGTGAGCTTATTGTGCTCCTCTGCCCCCTTGGTTTCACTCCCCTTTTTCTCCTTGCCGTCGGCCACACTCGGGGCCCTCACTACTAGGCAGCTGACGTGCTGCGTCTTCACCGCTGAGTGTCGGCACGCTCTCAGGCTCTCTCTCAGCCTGCCTGCTCTGCTCTGACTCTGAGCACTCACTAATCAACTGAGCTGCCTGGCTCCACCTTCCCTATATATATCCCTATCTGGGCTCCCTCTGCTGGTATGAGTTGGAAGGTAGAGGTGTTTGTATCTAGTGAGGGCCTCTTGTGGAGAAATCCATCCATGCACCCTTCTGGGTTCTGTGGCACCAATGCACAGCAGGGCGCCACATTTGGATCACCTGTACTGAGTAGCCTCTGGCTTTTCAGAGGGCGGTCTCAGAAGCCAAGCTGCTAGAGCCAAATTCTGAGGGGCCGGATGGAAAATCTGGCCCTAATGCAGCAGATCGTGGATTCGAGGAAGCATCAATGGATCATCCATTCTTAGACTGCTCAATGTTCCGAACCATGCTCTTTTTGGCCACATTGGAGCTATTAGGATAGTCTTGAGCCCTTCCGACCTGATTTTTTGTAAAGTCCTTGGTATTAACAGAATCAGGGGAAAAGCATTAGCGAGCCCAACTTTCCAAGGGTGAGCGAATGCATCTATCCCTGTTGCTGAATCCTCGGGTTTCAAAGAGAAAAAGGCTCTTACTTTTGCGTTTTCCTGGTTCGCAAACAGGTCCACATCTGGGTATTCCCACTTTTGAACAATCATCTGAAATATCTTCGAGTTCATGCTCCACTCCCCTGGATGAATGTATTTTCTGCTCAGAAGATCTGCATGATAGTTGTCGGAGCCCCTCAGATGCAGAGCCGATAAGGATAGTAGATTATGCTCCGCCCAGTGGAAGATCCTTTCGGAGATCATCTGTAACCTCCTGTTTCTTGTACTTCCCTGATGTCTCAAGTGGGCTATAGTTGTCATATTGTCCGAGTAGACTCTGACATTCGACCCCTGAAGCACAGTAGTGGCTGCCCATAGGGTTTCTTCCACCACTTTCATTTCTCTTAAGTTTGAGTACTGCTCTGCTATTTCTTGCGACCAGACCCCTTGGAAGGCCACGTGGGAGACTACTGCTCCCCATCCTCTTTTGCTTGCGTCTGTTTTGACGGATAACAAGGGAAGTTGAATCCATGCTGAACTTTTCTCCAGATTTCCTGGACAGAGCCACCAATTTAAAGATGCTTTCACCTTCTCTGGCAGATGAATTCTGTTGGAGAGGGAACTTGGAGATCTGTCCCAACAGGAAAGGATGTAGTTTTGAAGGACCCTTGAATGCGCTTGAGCCCAAGGTACCGCCTAAATAAATGAGGTCATGGACCCGAGGACGGACATGGCGAATCTTAATGACACTCCTCTCTGGTTCTTTAGTGCATAAACTTTCGACCTCAACTGAATCTGCTTCTCTTTTGGCAGAAAAGACTCTTGTTGCTGAGAATCCAGGAGAATTCCCAAGGAGGTCTTCCTGGTGGAGGGAATCAGATCTGACTTTTGGTAGTTTATCAACCATCCCAAGGATTCCAGGATCTGGAGGGTCATCTGGAGGTCTCTTTCCAAACTTGAAACCGAGGGAACCATCACCAAAAAATTGTCTAAATATGGGACGATGCAGATATTCAGTTTCCTTAGATAAACCTACTACCTCTGCCATGATCTTTGTAAACAGGCGGGGTGCTGACGAAATGCCGAAGGGGAGTACATTGAATTGAAAATGAAGTACCTCTCGGTTCTGAGTTACAGCAAATCTGAGAAATTTTCTGTAATCCGGATGAATTGGCACGTGGTAGTAAGCCTCTGGCTGGTCTACTGTTGCCACGACAAATCCTTTTCCAATCAATAAGCTGCCATTGAGGAAGGAAGCTCGCAATTCTGCCTCCTACCTTCTTGGCGTCATTGTCTGTCCTGCCTAGAACCTTGAAAGATATTCCTACCTCTTCCCCCTTTTGTGTAACTCCAGCGACCAGTTTTACCCTTGCCTCTGTACTGAAATGCTTGCTGCTGTTGTTGTTGAGGGAGAAGAAATGGTCTCTTTCTGAAACTTTTTGGATTCTTTGGCTCTGGCAGAGACTTCTTCTTGTCAGATGCTTTCTCCAACAACTCGTCTAGCACCGCCCCAAACATATACTCTCCTTTAAATGGAATGGAACAAAGCTTAGATTTTGATGCGTTGTCCCCACTCCACATCTTCAACCACAGAGCTCTTCTCATAGAATTTGATAATGCTGCCGATCTTGCCGCAATCTTGACCGACTCCGCCAAGGCATCCGCTAGGAATCCAGTGGCCTTCTGCAGAAAAGGAAGAGATGCTAGGAGGTCCTCTTGAGTGGTACCTTTCCAGAGATGTTCCTCTAGTTGTTGGAGCCAGAGGAACATGGAACGAGCTACACAAGTTGAAGCGATATTAGTCTTCAGTGAAGCCGCTGATGTTTCCCATGCCTTCCTTAGAAGGCTGTCCATCTTCCTATCCATAGGATTTTTGAGCTGTGACGAGTCTTCAAAGGGAAGAGTTGTTTTCTTCGCAACCCTTGCCACCTGTACATCAACCTTCGGGACTTCCATCCATAGCTTAGCCGCCTTTTCATCTAGAGGGAATCTATCCTTCATTTCTCCTGCCATACTAAGCCTTTTCTCAGGTGACTCCCATTCATCCAAAATAAGACTCTAAATGTTGTCATGCACGGGGAACACTACCTTCTTCTTGGATTTCAGACCGCCAAACATTTCATCCTGAACTGTACGGGTTTCCTTCTCCTCTTCCACCTGCATCGTGTCTCTCACCTGCGACAACAATTCCTCCATATTCTCAGACGAAAAGTAATATTTCCTATCTTCCTCATGATCTTCACTTAGGACCCCTTCTTCCGGTTCCTCCATAGACCCTAATTCTGAATCAGAGGTCTCCCTAACCGTATATTTTCTCCTTTTGGGGGGAGATGGACCTTCAGCTCTGGCTTGTGAGAAGGAGGCTAGGGAAGATTGTATTTCCTGCCGAACCATTCCCCTGACTTCTTCCATAAGGGAAGGCTGTTCTTCCTTCACAATGTTGTCAGTGCATTTCCAGCATAGGGGTTTCTTATGCCCTGAAGTCAGCTTTTTTATACAGATGGCACATTTGCGAACTGTAGTGCTTTCTCCCACTGTCGGTGCCGGATCCTTGTCTCCCTAAATTAAAAATAAAAAAAGGGGAGATTTAAAATATATTTAGGATCCTGCTCAAAAGAGAGTGGGGAATAACCTAGGACCTAGTACTTACTGGGGCCGGGTTAGCGCTGGGCTCTGCAGACGCAGGCTTTGGAACAGCACCCTCCATAGTAGCAGAATATTCTGTCCTACCTTAATGGAGTCTTCTCATCTGGGTCTTTTATAGGGGAGACCGAGATCCAGTGCCATATTTTCACCTATCTGGTGAAGGATCCTCATTTTCAGGGCAAACCGCGGCTTCTCCTTTTGAATTTCCCGCCGCGGCCCCATGCGTTCCACGGTGGAACGCACCAGAAGTGACGTCCCGCTGGCCAAAAGCCTGACTTCCGGCACGCCGCCATGGAGGACAGAGGAGACTCCGGCCGGGGAGCTACAGGAGGCCCCCAGCCCCCAAAACCCTACTCTGCTTTACACGCAGGCGAGTGTGTGTGTGGGGGGTCCCGCTCTCAAGGAGACACGGGAGCTGCAAAGAAAGGAAGGTCGGAGGCGATCGCTCCCTGCAGCCCGGCAGGTAAATTTAATAGGGCCCTGCTTGCCGGCTGCAGGCACCCCAGGTAACCTCTTCATCCCATAGGGACAGGAAAACACTGGGGATTGTAGCGGGAAGGGGCTATTTAACCTCTTGTTTTCCTGTCCCTAATTAGGATGGGGAGGCTACCTCCAGGTGTGCTGTCATGGAGGGGATTGGAGAAAATAACATTATACTTACCTTCTGATGGCCCCCGGTCTTTTCTCCACTGCGTCCGGTCTCTTGTACGGCTCGCGGTGGTGTGAAAGGACCTTCCATGACATCATTTAGTTATGTGACAGGTCACGCGACCGCCGTGACCAGTTGAACATCCGCAACAAGACCACAGAGAAACAAATCAAGAAGAAACGTCACACTCACCGGAGTGTTGATCAGGTTCAGGAGATACTTTTTTCCCTCGTAAGTGTAAAACAGAGACGCAGTCAGGGCCTTCACCGTAATCCCGCGCTCCCTCTCCACCTGCAGCTTGTCCAGAACTTGCTTATTGGAGGAGGCTTTTGGCATACAACCTGAGGGAAGGAGCGAGACACCAGAATCCACACTGTTAGATCGTAGTGGCAGTGTCTCCCTCCATACTAGTCTGTCAATGGTAGCTTGTTTCTGTGTTTTATATATGTATTTTAGGTGTGTAAACCCTCTTCATGTGTACAGCAGCCTGGAATGAACGCTGCTTAAAAAATAAATAATAGAGTAAGGCCTCATTCAGACTTTCATCAGCTTTGTTTTGCATCCGAGAAGCTCTAAACTTTGATTTGGATCAAAGTCCGACAGGTCAACGTGTTTCAGTGAAAAATACGCGGTCCGCAGAAATATGTGAACAGCCCTAGACTATAATAGATATGAGCTCTGTGAAAAACATGGATCGAGCTCGTACGAAATCCAACATTTCATTCTATAAATCTACATAAATTAAGTAACGTGCCAAATTGCTTTTTTTTTGGTTTATGTTTTGTTTATGTACGGAGGGAAAGTTCCCAGTGCTAGTGTCTAGCTCACTGATTTTCCTTGCTTGGTGCCTGACGTCCCAAAAAACTGACAGTGAGCTATCAATCAAGATAAAGAGGCTGGTGCTGGGCAGGGAAGCAACCTTGGAAGGCTGAGGCTTGGTTAGTGCTCCGTTACACCCAGAGCACTCAGAAATGCAGCAACAGATAAAAGATATAGAGGTGTCTATGGATTTAGCTTTCCAAATCCTGCATGGTCATGAATGGGAATTGGAGGGAGGGGTATATCTGATGGATACCCTTAAATTGCTAATTGGCAATTGCAGTTCACATAGTTGCATATTACTTAATCATTAGAGCTACAAAAATTTGCACTTCAAGCACCTGTAAAACAGAGGCCAAAAAAGATTCCTTAGAGGCATCTGGTCACTATTAGTGATGATCGAGCGTGTTCTATCAACCCCTTCGGCGAGCACGCTCAGGTGCTCGCCGAGTATTTTGGCATGCTCGGCATTTCTTTTAAGGTCGCCGTGCCTGCAAGTGTCACGGCTGTTAGACAGTGTGCTCGCTGAATGGGTTCATAGAACACGCTCAATCATCACTAGTCACTATACATTAGTATACAATAAAAAAACACATATCACATAGTGAATAACACAGACACTATTCAATACAGCAGGGTTGAGGTGTACTTTGTGGGACAAAATTACAGCATTTTTGAAAGACGCTATTCACTTTACTGTGCAACATATAGAAAAAAAGGGCAATGAATTCCAAATAAAGTGAAATGGTGCAGAAGAAAACGAAAACATTTTACTGCTTTTAAAAAATTCTAAACTTTGCAAACAAATTGTTTGGCTTGTGTTTCAATTTTCTAAGACCGTTTTTAATACCATTTTGGGGTACAACTTTTTGATTGCTCCATCAAATGTATAGTCGTAAGTTACTTACCGGTAACGGGATTTTTCAGAGACAGCACCACGAGAGAGGGGATCCGCCCACCAAGGAGAGGAAACCTACAGGCTTAAAAGGGCGCCACCTCTCTCCCGCCTCAGTTGGGATTACAGAGCATTGAGAGGACTGCCAGGTTAATAAACACAGCAAACAATCACAAAATTGCCATACCAGACGACACCTATTGAGTGTGATATTATAATTAATAAAAGGGGAGTGTTCCCACAAACGTGAAAGGAGGAAATATAAGGGTGCTGTCATGGTCTCCGAAAAATTCCATTACCGGTATGTAATTTAAGATTTTATCGGTCGACCATGACAGCACCACGAGAGAATTACAGAGATGAAGTAATCTATTGAAGGACCACAGCCTGGAACACTCTTCTCCCAAAGGTGAGGTCAGCCGATACACCCATATCTAACCTATCGTGTCTATGGAATGTAGAGGGACAGGACCAGGTAGCAGCCTTACATATGTCTTCTATCGAGACACCTGTCTTCTCAGCCCAGGAGGGGTGGGGTGGGATGAGCCTTCAGCCCTTCTGGCACTTCCTCGCCGCTAGATGTACAGACCAAAAGTTTGGACACATCTTCTCATTTAAAGATTCTTCTGCATTTTCATGACTATGAAAATTGTACATTCACACTGAAGGCATCAAAACTATGAATTAACACATGTGGAATTATATACTTAACAAAAAAGTGTGAAACAACTGAAAATATGTCTTATATTCTAGGTTCTTCAAAGTAGCCACCTTTTGCTTTGATGACTGCTTTGCACACTCTTAGCATTCTCTTGATGAGCTTCAAGAGGTAGTCACCGGAAATTGTTTTCACTTCACAGGTATGCCTTGTCAGGTTTAATAAGTGGGATTTCTTGCCTTATAAATGGGGTTGGGACCATCAGTTGTGTTGTGCAGAAGTCTGGTGGATACACAGCTGATAGTCCTACTGAACAGGCTGTTAGAATTTGTATTATGGCAAGAAAAAAGCAGCTAAGTAAAGAAAAACGAGTGGCCATCATTACTTTAAGAAATGAAGGTCAGTCAGTCCGAAAAATTGGGAAAACTTTGAAAGTGTCCCCAGTGCAGTTGCAAAAACCATCAAGCGCTACAAAGAAACTGGCTCACATGAGGACCGCCCCAGGAAAGGAAGACCAAGAGTCACCTCTGCTTCTGAGGATAAGTTTATCCGAGTCACCAGCTTCAGAAATCGCAGTTTAACAGCAGCTCAGATTAGAGACCAGTTCAATGCCACACAGAGTTCTAGCAGCAGACACATCTCTTCAACAACTGTTAAGAGGAGACTTTGTGCAGCAGGCCTTCATGGTAAAATAGCTGCTAGGAAACCACTGCTAAGGACGGGCAACAAGCAGAAGAGACTTGTTTGGGCTAAAGAACACAAGGAATGGACATTAGACCAGTGGAAATCTGTGCTTTGGTCTGATGAGTCCAAATTTGAGATCTTTGGTTCCAACCACCGTGTCTTTGTGCGACGCAGAAAAGGTGAACGGATGGACTCTACATGCCTGGTTCCCACCGTGAAGCATGGAGGAGGAGGTGTGATGGTGTGGGGGTGCTTTGCTGGTGACACGGTTGGGGATTTATTCAAAATTGAAGGCATACTGAACCAGCATGGCTACCACAGCATCTTGCAGCGGCATGCTATTCCATCTGGTTTGCGTTTAGTTGGACCATCATTTATTTTTCAACAGGACAATGACCCCAAACACACCTCCAGGCTGTGTAAGGGCTATTTGACCAAGAAGGAGAGTGATGGGGTGCTACGCCAGATAACCTGGCCTTCACAGTCACCAGACCTGAACCCAGTTGTTTCACACTTTTTTGTTAAATATATAATTCCACATGTGTTAATTCATAGTTTTGATGCCTTCAGTGTGAATGTACAATTTCCATAGTCAAGAAAATACAGAAAAATCTTTAAAGGCGAAGGTGTGTCCAAACTTTTGGTCTATACTGTATATGATAGAGAAATGGCCTCCTAATTCCATCTAGCTATGGTGGACTTCGTGACCTTAGACCGTTCCTAGCCCCTTGGTAGGATATAAACAACGAGTTATCTTTCCTAAAGCTTTTGGTAACTGAATGGTACCTAACCACACATCTCTTCACTTCTAACGTATGTAACTCCACCTCTTTCTGGTTACTAGGATGTGGACAAAAGGAGGGTAGGAGGACTTCCTGAAGTCTGTGGAAACGAGTAGCTACCTTAGGGAGAGAGAGTGATTTTTAGACCAGATCCTGCCTATCATCCAGAATTTGAGTAAACGGCGAGGTCATAGACAGGGTCTGGATGTCACTAATGCTCCTGGCCGAGGTTAAAGATATTAAAGCGGTCTTAAGAGAGAGGGATTTAAGGGTTGCTGACTATTAGCTCAAACGGCGAGCTAGTCAAGGCCTTTAGAACCAAATTTAAATCCCAGGGAACCAAGCTGCTTTTAATAATGAGTCTAGATCTAAAAGCTGCCTTAATGAACCGAGAAACCCAGTAGCTACAAGCTACATCACAGTTATATAGGGCACCCAAGGCAGAAATCTGTACTTTAAGGGTGCTGGTGGATAACCCTAGTTCAAGACCTTTTTGTAAAAACTCCAAAGATTTGTCCTATTGGCACCCCTTCCCCATCAACCCCAGAACCAGAGAAAGACAAAAACTTTCTCCAACTTGTGGCATAAATCTGGGTTGTAACAGGTTTTCTGCTGTGCAGGATGGTTACTAGACCTTTGGAAAAACCTTTCTGATTTGACAGTGTCCTTTCAAGTTCCACACCGTCAAGTGGAGGCCAGTTGCTTGAGGATGGAATATCGGACCCCGGAGAAGGAGATATGGAATCTCTGGAAGAACCCAAGGATCAGAGATGGACATGTTCCTCAGGAATGAGAACCAGGGCCTCCTGGGCCAAAAGGGTGCGATCAGCAGAACCCTGGCCTTCTCCTCCCTGATCTTTCTTATTACCATGAGAAGAACAGCCAACCAGGGGGGGAAGAGTCATACGCCAGGCTGAAATACCAACGTATCAGGAAAGCGTCCACAGCTAGAGGATTTAGGGAACACAAGATCTTTGTCTTCCGATTTAGTTTTGTGGCAAACTGATCTACTTGACCGGAGGCCCCCCCATCTTCGGCTATTTGGGTAAAAATTCCTTGATTTAGTTCCCATTCCCCTTGCATCAGAGGATAGCAGCTTAGGAAATCTGCTCTCATGTTTTCTTTTTCCATTATATGGAGGGCCATCAGGGAAAGGAGGTGACTTTCTGTAATCTGGAAGAGATGATCTGTCACTCTCATCAGCGATCTTGACCATGTATCCCCCTGGTGGTTCACATATGCTACCGCAACTAGATTATCCAAGAGGATCTTTACATTCTGGCCCTGAAGGAAAGGTAAGAAATTATTCACCGCCTTGTCTACCGCCAGAAGTTCTTTTGAATTGGAGGAGAGACCCTTTTCAATATCTGACCAGGTCCCCTGGGCTACGATATCTCCCAGATGGGCTCCCCACCCTCTCGGACTCGCATCTGTGGTAATTGTTCTAGTGACCCTAAGTACCCAGGGAACCCCTCGAGATAGGTTAGGCTCATCCTGCCACCACTCTAAAGATTTTACTGACCGGGGTGATAAGGACATCTTCCAAGTGCCGCTTAAGAGAAACTTCATTATGTAGCACATCCCACTGTAGAACTGTGGCGCCCCTGAAGGTTCGACCGCCACAGGGATGCTGCACTTCTGTAATGGAGTGTAGTGTTCCTCCTCCGAGGTAAGAACAGCGTGAAGGTCGGGACCCAACCTTTGCATCCAACACCACATTTCTCCACCATGGGGGCTAGTATGCACCAGGTGCTGCCCTCCTGGTTACAGGGAGACTGGGGAACCAAGAGTGAGGGGAACCAGTTAGTGGGTGAGGGTTGAGGACTTACAATTTAGTGACACTTTAAATTTCATATTTAATAAAAAGCCATCTTTGGTTTTGGTCTTTGTGCTGTTAATTACTGTGAGGTATTGTGATCTCCCACCCTGAACGTGGATCCTGTGTGGACCTGCAGTGGATGGAGACACAGCCCTCATACCCCAGCCTTGGGACGGGGGGCAGGTTGCAGATGAGGAATGTCTCAACCCGGTCAAGGACCACGACCAAGAAGGCCCGGAGCTTAAGAGTGTAGCTCCACAGCTAATGGATCCCGGGGAGGATGCAGACGGAGCAGTGTACGCCACCTGTCCTCACCATCTGATATATTCAGAGGGAGTCCGGCTGCAAGAGGGGTACCGGCCCCGACACCCGACCTTGCTTCTCCATGTCCTGGTTGGTAAAGCCTGGTAGGCCCAGAGGATCCCATCGGGTATCGGAAGGAGCGGAGCTGCCACCCGTGCCCTTGTTCTGAGAGGAGTTCAGAGGGAGACCTGGCCTATCTACACACACAGACAGGAGAGGATACGGTCTGTAGTTCAGGAACACTCTGGTGCGGGGTCCCGATTGAATGCTGGACTTGCTCGGAGGTTGTCGGACCCCCATCCCTGGTGACTGCAGGACTCTGTGGGGATCAGGGAGTCGCCTTCCTTCTGCCATCTCTAATGTGAGTAAAGCCTTGGAAGTTCACCCCTATGGCCTCCGGACTGTTTATTCTGCGCTACACCACGCGACGTGGCATCCGTTCTTCCTCCACTACTACCCCCTCCATCCTTCCTGTCCCTCTGCCCTGAGGCCTTGCTCCGCCTGTGGGGAGTAGTAATAACTCTGGCCGCCGTAACACTATTCCTCAGCGGACTGCAGCGGCGCTGGTGGCCTTCACCAGGTGCCACAGGTGGCGTAGTCGTAAATCAGCCACTCAACCCGGATAAGCCCACACCATCTCTTTTATTGTGACGGCCCTGAGCACGAGTCGGGTCCGGGCCACGGCTGCACCCCATCTCTCCATCACAGGACCCGACTCCGAGTCCCCCATCTCCCAGGGTAAAGAAAAGGGCTTTTTCGAGTAAGAGACGTCACGCTATCACTTGTGGGGGGTTTCTGCTGTTTTCGCATGTCAGGGGCTCTCCAAATGTGATATGGCATCCACTTTTTTCATATGGCATTTTGTTTTCATAATGGCATTACGGCATTCATTTTAATATGGTGATATGGCATTCAGTCTTTTTTGCGTTCAAAAAGTCGAAACGGTGCTCCTTCCCTTCCGAGCCCTGTCATGTGCCCAAACAATAGTTTTCCCCCACATATGGGGTATCAACATGCTCAGTAGAAATTACACAACAAATTTTGTGGTTCATTTTATCTTGTTACCCTTGTGAAAATAAAAAAATTGGGGCTATAGTAAAATTTTTGTGAAAAAAAGTAAAATGTTCATTTTTCTTTCTACATTGCTTTAGTTCCTTTTGGATATTTTCTGTCATAAAGGCCCCTCAAAGTCACTTCAAATGTGATGTGGTCCCTAAAAAAATGGTTTTGTAAATTTTGTTGGAAAAATTAGAAATCGCTGGTCAACTTTTAAACCTTCTAACTTCCTAACAAAAAAAATGTTTTAAAAATTGTGCTGATGTAAAGTAAACATATGAGAAATGTTATTTATTAACTATTTTGTGTGACATAACTCTCTGGAATTAAAAGTTTGAAAATTGCAAAATTATCAAAATTTTCACCAAATTGTCGTATCAAAATTGGTTACCACTATCATGAAGTACAATATGTCACTAAACACAATCTCAGAATCAGTGGGATCCATTGTAAAATAAGAAGAAAATAATAAAATCCTTATACTCACATGTCCTATGTGTCCCTAGCTGTAATTCTCTGACCGCTGATGCTGAGGAGCCGAGGAGAACTCAGGAGCGGTGTCCTGTCACTCAGTGAGCGCAGCTCTGGGGCCACTATCCAGGGAACACTTAGGACCATAGGCAGATTATAATGAGGGCAATCTGGGCTACCGCCCGGGGCCCCGGGGCTCCGGGGAGCCCCGGGGGGTCCATGGCCAAGCTTACAGGATCCCTCACTTTACACACTTAACATCTTTTATCCATTGTTAAAAAGCGTCATAGATTTCAAGCTTTTTTCATAGTGTTTTTCACCCTTGAATTTGTTCCAGAAAATGAAGTATTGCTCCTGGAAAATTAATGTAATTACACATGTGTTGGTATAGATATGTTTATTTCATTTGTATGTAATGGAACAACACAAAAAAACAAACAAAAAAGGCAAATTGGACATAATTTCACACAAAACTCCCAAAATGGGCCAAACCAAAATGTTGGCACTTTTCCAAAGTTGTAGGTAAACAACTTTGTTTCAAGCATATGATGCTCATTCAAACTCACCTGTGGCAAGTAACAGGTTTGAGCAATATGAAATCATACCTGAAACCAGATAAAAAGGTGAGAAATTTACATATTCTTTGCATTGTATGACTGTGTGTGCCAAACTAAGCATGGAGAACACAAAGAGGAGAAGAGAACTGTCTGAGGAGTTGAGAACCAAAATTGTTGAAAAATATCAACAATCTCAAGGTTACAAATTAATCTCCAGAGATCTTGATGTTCCTTTGTCCATGGTGCGCAACATTATCAAGAAGTTTACAACCCATGGCACTGTAGCTAATCTCTCTGGATGTGGACAGCCGAGAAAAATTGATGAAAGGTTGCAACGTAGGATAGTCCAAATGGTGGATAAGCAACCCCAATCAAGTTCCAAAGATATTCAAGCTGTCCTGCATGCTCAGGGTGCATCAGTGTCAGCGTGAACTATATGTAGTCTTTTGAATGAAATGAATCACCATGGCAGGAGACCCAGGAGGACCCCACTGCTGACATAGATACATAAAAAAGCTAGACTACAATTTACCAATATGTGCGTGAGTAAGCCTAAATCCTTTTGGGAAATCATCTTGTGGACAGATGAAACCAAGATAGAGCTTTTTGGTGAAGCACATCATTCTACTGTTTACCAAAAATGGAATGAGGACTGCAAAGAAAAGAACACAGTACCTACAGTCATATATGGTGGAGGTTCAAAGATGTTTTGGGGTTGTTTTGTTGCCTCTGGCACTCATTGCTTTGACTGCGTGCAAAGCATCATGAAATCTGAAGATTCCCAAAGGATTTTGGGTCACAATGTAGTGTCTATTGTCAGAAAGCTGGGTTTGCGTCCTAGGTCATGGGACTTCGAGCAGGACAATTACCCCAAACATATTTCAAGAAGCACCAAGAAATGGATGGGAACAAAGTGCTGGAGAGTTCTGAGGTGGCAGCAATGAGTCCGGATCTAAATCCTTTTGAACACCTGTGGATTTAGATCCGGACTCATTGCTTAGTCCGGATCTAAATTGCTCTTAAAATTGCTCTTGGGAGGAGACACACTTCACATATGGGAGACCTGGGACAGTTTGCAAAAGAAGAGTGGTCTACATACTTTTATATATATATATATATATATATATATATATATATATATATATATATATATACAGTACAGACCAAAAGTTTGGACACACCTTCTCATTTAAAGATTTTTCTGTATTTTCATGACTATGAAAATTGTACATTCACACTGAAGGCACCAAAACTTTGAATTAACACATGTGGAATTATATACGTAACAAAAAAGTGTGAAACAACTGAAAATATGTCTTATATTCTAGGTTCTTCAAAGTAGCCACCTTTTGCTTTGATGACTGCTTTGCACACTCTTGGCATTCTCTTGATGAGCTTCAAGAGGTAGTCACCAGAAATGGTTTTCACTTCACAGGTGTGCCCTGTCAGGTTTAATAAGTGGGATTTCTTGCCTTATAAATGGGGTTGGGACCATCAGTTGTGTTGTGCAGAAGTCAGGTGGATACACAGCTGATAGTCCTACTGAATAGACTGTTAGAATTTGTATTATGGCAAGAAAAAAGCAGCTTAGTAAAGAAAAATGAGTGGCCATCATTACTTTAAGAAATGAAGGTCAGTCAGTCCGAAAAATTGGGAAAACTTTGAAAGTGTCCCCAAGTGCAGTTGCAAAAACCATCAAGCGCTACTGATGAAACTGGCTCACATGAGGACCGCCCCAGGAAAGGAAGACCAAGAGTCACCTCTGCTTCTGAGAATAAGTTTATCCGAGTCACCAGCCTCAGAAATCGCAGGTTAACAGCAGCTCAGATTAGAGACCAGGTCAATGCCACATAGAGTTCTAGCAGCAGACACATCTCTACAACAACTGTTAAGAGGAGACTTTGTGCAGCAGGCCTTCATGGTAAAATAGCTGCTAGGAAACCACTGCTAAGGACAGGCAACAAGCAGAAGAGACTTGTTTGGGCTAAAGAACACAAGGAATGGACATTAGACCAGTGGAAATCTGTGCTTTGGTCTGATGAGTCCAAATTTGAGATCTTTGGTTCCAACCACCGTGTCTTTGTGCGACGCAGAAAAGGTGAACGGATGGACTCTACATGACTGGTTCCCACCGTGAAGCATGGAGGAGGAAGTGTGATGGTGTGGGGGTGCTTTGCTGGTGACACTGTTGGGGATTTATTCAAAATTGAAGGCATACTGAACCAGCATGGCTACCACAGCATCTTGCAGCGGCATGCTATTCCATCCGGTTTGCGTTTAGTTGGACCATCATTTATTTTTCAACAGGACAATAACCCCAAACACACCTCCAGGCTGTGTAAGGGCTATTTGACCAAGAGGGAGAGTAATGGGGTGCTACGCCAGATGACCTGGCCTCCACAGTCACCAGACCTGAACCCAATCGATATGGTTTGGGGTGAGCTGGACCGCAGAGTGAAGGCAAAAGGGAGAACAAGTGCTAAGCATCTCTGGGAACTCCTTCAAGATTGTTGAAGCTCATCAAGAGAATGCCAAGAGTGTTCAAAGCAGTCAGAGCCAAAAGGTGGCTACTTTGAAGAACCTAGAATATAAGACATATTTTCAGTTGTTTCACACTTTTTTGTTAAGTATATAATTCCACATATGTTAATTCATAGTTTTGATGCCTTCAATGTGAATGTACAATTTTCATAGTCATGAAAACACAGAAAAATCTTTAAATGAGAAGGTGTGTCCAAACTTTTGGTCTGTACTGTATATATATGTATAATACTTGACACCTAATGGGAGCCAAAGGCCAAAGAAGGGGGCATTGTCCTAAGTAGGGGCCACAGAGGGAGACATTATTTTAATTGGGGTCCAAGGAGGGGGACATTATTTTAAATGGGGGCCCCAAGAGGGGACATTATTGTAAATTTTGTCTAAAAAGGGGGGCATCATACCATGGGAGCAAAAGGGGAACATTATGATAAATGGTGGCCAAAGAAGGGGACTTTATTCTAAATGAGGACCAAAAAGAGAGACATTGTACTACAGGGGGCCAAAGAGAGTTATATATAATAATATTTTTTATTTAATTTCTATATTTAGTAGAGACATGTACAAACTGAATAAGACAATACAGATTATCACATAATTCATGACATACTAAGAGGAGTGAAGGCCCTGCTAACAAGCTTACAGTCTATGAAGATATAGGAGTGACACAAAAGATAAAAAGGTGCTTGTCATATATGGTCCGGCCATGATTATTATAAACAGGGGAATTCAAATACCATTACATGAACCAGTCATCAGCCAGAATCTGTATAAGTACAGATACAAGGAGCTGTAGAGTGCATGGAGGCTGTGGATACAGATGAGTGAAGGGACCAGATTCTGGAGAAAATTAAGGAAGGGAGAACAGGGCATAGTTAGATTAACCATATTCTGTGGGATAGTGCATTCCAGAGAACTGCTGCAGCACAAGAGAAGTCCTGAAGATGGGGGTAGAAGGTTTCGATTACAGAGGATGCTAGTCTTAGGTAGATAGTTGATTTTACATTTCTGGATTCTGTAGATTTGTGATTTGTATTAAACAAAAAAAAAAAAACAACAACAATCCGAGGTGTCAGTATTCTTTAATGAGGACATAGCCCTCATGGTTTGTAATTCCAGTGTGTGATGATTAAATAAATGTTGTGATTAATGTGCAGTTTGGCCCACAAAATACAGATGGTATCACCAAGCATAGAAATAAACAAATGGAATCATCAGGCATAGAGATAAACAGAATGTAAATAAAGACAATACAGCTGTCCTTACCTGCAGTTGAAAGGTTGTATTGTCTTTATTTACATTCTGTTTATCTCTATGCCTGATGATTCCATCTGTTTATCTCTATGCTTGCTGATACCATCTGTATTTTGTGGGCCATGATTGACTTTGCCCTATATTGACACTTGTCTACCACTTGTGGGCTTTATGGCTTCTCTCTATATGACCTATTGACATATTTATAGATATATACTTTCATGGCATTTTGACTACATTTATCTATGCTGGATACTTTAAGGTATGTACTTGTTATCCACTAATGCTTACTAGATGAATGAATTTTGGATACTGATCCTTTTACTTATTTATTTATTTAATTCTTCATGTATTTATCACTGGGTTCATTGATATGATCTCCTTTTGTAAGTCTTGTTAAACAGAATAAATGATTGACTACCCTTGTTACTAGCACTGCAGGCACCTTCATTGGTTCACTTCCCCTTTATGTGTGTTTTATAAATTTCTTTTAAATAATTCAATAAAAGTTCCAAATCTTTTTATCAAACTTGTGCATCTATACTTCTTTGACCTGATTGAGTGTTTGTTGAATAGAAGTATTGTACCAAATAGGCTTTTTACTTTTTGGACTAATAGAATGGAAGTATTAGTAGGATATTTTGCAATTATTGGGCTTTTGTTTTGCAGTATATGACAACGCCCCCCTGAGGAAGCGATAGGTGAAACACGCATCAAGCTGTGGGTGGCTGCCCGATCTCCATCATTTCCACTTGATCACATTTGATTGATCTTTCTCATTGTGTACCTAGTGGGCACTTATGATTTTGGTTACTTAGTCCCACTTTGGTTTATGCCCACTATGGATAAAATGCACATTACTTCTGTTATACTATAACTGGGCTGCAATACTCCTCCTCCTAATCTTTGTGCAGTATCACTTCTAATTGTATATCTATATATTTTTATGCTCTAATAAAGATTGTTATTTTCCATGGATTTTGTATCGTTCACCTTATCCGCATTGTTATACATAGTGGGGAAATCTGTCTGTCTTAGGGGATATATACAGTAGACATTATCCATTATGGAGTGTATAGGATTGTAGTGTTATAGGATTGTATTTTGCAGTGTATAGTAATATAGGAATGAGGCTTCAGATTCAGGATTGGTTATTACTTTCTATGGACGTCACTGTATTGTACAGATCTGTAATACTATAGTGTGCAGGGGCCCTGATGCTTTTTAGTCTAATATATATATTTGTTAAAGTAATCAAATTATACAGATCATTACATTGCTGGAGCTACACAATACATCTCCGTATATTCCGAAGAAAACAGAAGAAACTTACAAAAGTCACCAACAATATAAATAATATAAATTACTACTTAAATAAAATAATCTATGACCATGTGTAATGTGAAGTGTAACCACCAGATCTGATGTTACTATGTAACCATTAGTGTCATTTACATTAGATACAAGGGGGCAGAGCTATTACCACTGACCCCTCCCCCAAATGTAGTGTCCCAGTCCTATATAAAGAGGCCTCTTCCATCTGCTCCTCACTTCTTACCTGTAGTCATACAGAAGCGAGGACCACCATGCAGGCCACTTACCTTCTCCTCCTCTGCTGCGTGACCCCCATATTTTCTGCACCTCGTAAGTCCAGTTCCTTTATCTATTGTCTGATTTCTTACAGCTTCTTAGTATATGTAATAGTTATATCATAATATCTTATGCTCTAGTGGTTTAATCCTGTAAGAATCTAAATCCAACATCAATGTCTTCAATTAATTAAACACTCAAATGCACAATGTTCCATTATATGTATCTATTGTCTGACTTCTTACTGCTTCTTATTATATGTAATATTTGTATGGTAATATCTTATGCTCTATTGTTGTAATCCTGTAAGAATATAAATCCAACATCAATGTGTTCATTTAATTCCACTATTAATTACAGACTCTTCTATGGGGAATCCCTGGGTAGACCTTACTTTGGGCACAGCTTAGGCGGCATTATGTGTCTTTATGTGTGATAGCATTCTTGGACACACCAAGCAGTTAGATATTTCTATCTGTTGATGAATCTTGCTACAAGAACGGCTTCTGCGATTGTCGCCCTCCACATAATGTAGATAGTTTACATTGTGTAACTTATTTTCCAATAATTCTATTGGTCATTACCATAGGTAATAGTAATAGTATATACAGTTATATGAAAAAGTTTGGGCACCCCTATTAATCTTAAGCTTATTGTTTTATAAAAATTGATGTTTTTGCAACAGCTATTTCAGTTTGATATATGTAATAACTGTTGGACACAGTAATGTTTCTGCCTTGAAATGAGGATTATTGTACTAACAGAAAATGTGCAATCTGCATTCAAACAAAATTTGACATGTGCATAAGTATGGGCACCTCACCAGAAAAGTGACATTAATATTTAGTAGATCCTCCTTTTGCAAAAATAACAGCTTCTAGTCGCTTCCTGTAGCTTTTAATGAGTTCCTGGATCCTGGATGAAGGTATTTTTGACCATTCCTCTTTACAAAACATTTCCAGTTCAGTTAAGTTTGATGGTCGCCGAGCATGGACAGCCCCCTTCAAATGATCCCACAGATGTTCAATGAACATGATGGAACCTCCACCAAATTTTACTGTGGGTAGCAAGTGTTTTTCTTGGAATGCTGTGTTTTTTTGCCGCCATGCATAACGCCTTTTTGTATGACCAAACAACTCAATCTTGGTTTCATCGGTCCACAGGACCTTCTTCCAAAAAGAAATTGGCTTCTCCAAATGTGCTTTTGCATACCTCAGCCGACTGTTTATGGCGTGCTTGCAGAAACGGCTTCTTTCGCATCACTCTCCCATACAGCTTCTCCTTGTGCAAAGTGCGTTGTATAGTTGACCGATGCACAGTGACACCATCTGCAGCAAGTTGATGCTGCAGCTCTCTGGAGGTGGTCTGAGGATTGTCCTTGACTGATCTCACCATTCTTCTTCTCTGCCTTTCTGATGTTTTTCTTGGCCTTCCACTTCTGGCCTTAACAAGAACTGTCCCTGTGTTCTTCCATTTCCTTACTATGTTCCTCACAGTGGTAACTGACAGGTTAAATCTCAGAGACTGCTTTTTGTATCCTTCCCCTGAACAACTATGTTGAATAATCTTTGTTTTCAGATCATTTGACAGTTGTTTTGAGGAGCCTAGGATGTCACTCTTCAGAGGAGATTCAAACAGGAGAACAACTTGCAAGTGGCCACTTTAAGTAGCTTTTCTCATGATTGCATACACCTGGCTTTGAAGTTCAAAGCTCAATGAGGTTACAAAACCAAAAAAAGTGCTTTAGTAAGTCAGTAAAATGTAGGTAGGAGAATTTAAAACAAGAAAATGATAAGGGTGCCCATACTTATGCACCTGTCAAATTTTGTTTGAATGCAGATTGCACATTTTCTGTTAGTACAATAAACCTCATTTCAAGGCAGAAACATTACTGTGTCCAACAGTTATTACATATATCAAACTGAAATAGCAGTTGCAAAAACACAAATTTTTATAAAACATTAAGCTTAAGATTAATAGGGGTGCCCAAACTTTTTCATATAACTGTATTGTAATCGTAATAGTATTGTTATGTTCTGCTACCAAAGCTAAGGAAAGAGAGGAGATCTGTCCCTACTATAAGACTCAGCTGAATCCCTACGATGTAACAGGGAACCTGATCCTGCGATCAGACCTGCTAAAGTCCTAATCTAGTCTGTACGGAGACCTATAGATGTGAGGAGGGAATCCCTACAAGTACTAAGGACTGGGAGGAATATGGGACACCTCCTAACAGAAATAGTAGCAGACAGAAGAACAAACAAAATAGATAGAACATAGAGGTCCGTAGACCAAGCAAACTAACAGAGTTAGATACAGAGCACAGGCTAGCTAGAAAGTAGATATACAATGAAGTCCAGCAAAGCCAGAAGGGCGGAGCAGGATTAAATAGGCCAACAAGGTAATGTGACCAGCAAAGGAAAAAAAACCTAACAGCAAGGTTCTAACAGTACCCCCCCTTCTAAGAGGATCCTCCGGATCCCCTAGGACCAGGCTTATCAGGAAATCTCCTGTGAAACGCTCTGATAAGTCTGGACGCGGAAACATCATCTGACCTCACCCAAGAGTTATCCTCGGGTCCGAAACCTTTCCAGGCCACAAGATACTGCAAACTACCTCTATACCGTCTAGAGTCAAGGATGCGAGAAATTTCATATTCCCCGTCCTCCACCACCGGAGGAACAGAGGCAGAGGCGTCACCATCCGACACAGCTTTTTTTAACAGAGAGACATGAAAGACCGGATTAATTCTCCAGGAGGTAGGAACCTCCAACCTAACAGCAGATTGGTTGACAACCTGAAGCACCTTAAAGGGCCCTACAAACTTGGGACCCAATTTCTTAGAAGGAATCCTCAACCGCAGATTCCTAGAGGACAACCAAACCATGTCACCAACAGCGAACAAAACCTCCTGTCGTTTCCTATCAAAGTAGTCTTTAGATTTTTTGTTGGCCTCCTGAAGATTACCACGCACATCCGTCCAAACTCTTTCCAAATCACCAGAAAAATTCTCCTCCTCAGGCACGGCAGATCCCAACTTGGAGAACGACCCAAACGACGGATGTCTCCCAGAACAACAAAAAAAAGGCGAACAACCAGCAGAAGAAGATGTATGATTGTTCAGAGCAAATTCGGCAAGTGGCAGAAACTCAGACCACCCCTCTTGATTGTCTGCCACAAAACAACGCAAGAACTGCTCAACATCCTGGTTTTTCCTTTCTGTCTGGCCATTAGATTCAGGATGATATCCGGACGAAAACGACAAATGAATTCCCAACCTGTCACAAAAGGCACGCCAAAAACGAGCCACGAACTGAGGACCCCTATCAGAAACAATGTCAGTAGGAACGCCATGAAGTCTGACAATTTCCTTGACAAAGGCCTTAGCGAGAGTTTTAGCGCAGGGCAGTTTGACGAAGGGAACCAAGTGACACATCTTGCTAAAACGGTCCACGACCACCCAGATGACAGTAAAACCCTCAGAGGAGGGAAGGTCAGTTATAAAGTCCATAGCCAAATGTGTCCAAGGAGCACTGGGGACCTCCAAAGGACAAAGCAACCCCGCAGCAGGAGTATGTGAGGACTTAGATCTAGCACATATAGTACATTGGCGCACCCACTTAATGACTTCCTTCTGCCATCCAGGCCACCAAAAACTGCGACCCACCAGTCTCTTGGTCTCAGAGATTCCGGGATGACCTGCCAACCGAGATTCGTGACACTCAACAAACAAATCTCTCCTAAAGGTCCCAGGCACAAACAACCTCCCATGAGGAGTGTTAGATGGGGCATTCTCCTGAGCTTTAAGAATCTCATCTTCCAAAACGGAGTCTAAAGCAGCTATCACAACACCTTCTTGTAAAATGTTTTCCTCTTTCTCAGCACCGACTATGGGAGAAAAACTGCGAGACAAGGCATCCGCCTTAATATTCTTAGTACCAGGGATGTAAGTAACGGAGAAATTAAACCGCGAGAAAAACAGTGCCCACCTAGCCTGACGGGCATTCAGGCGCTTGGCAGCATCAAGATATATCAGATTTTTATGATCCGTAAGAACCTGAACGGGAAATTCCGCACCTTCCAAGAAGTGGCGCCAGTGTTCAAATGTGAGTTTAATAGCCAATAATTCCCGATTACCAATATCGTAATTCAGTTCAGTCTCCGAAAATTTTTTTGAAAAAAAGGCACAGGGATGTAATCCATCCCCGTTATCCTGAGACAATACTGCGCCAACCCCCACAGAGGAAGCATCAACCTCAACCAAAAACGGCCTAGTAACATCAGGCTGCATAAGGATGGGAGCAGAGGTGAACCTCTCCTTGAGATACACAAAAGCTTCAATGGCCTCAGAAGACCACTGAACCGCATCAGCACCTTTCCTGGTGAGATCAGTCAGAGGTTTGACAATACTAGAAAAATTTTTTATGAATTTTCTGTAGTAATTGGCGAAACCCAAAAACCTCTGTATCGATTTCAAACCAATAGGCCTAGGCCATTCCTGCACAGCCTGAACCTTAACCGGATCCATCTCAAAACCTTTGCTGGAGATAATGTAGCCCAAAAAACTAATTCTCTGTACAGCGAACTCACATTTCTCCAGCTTAGCAAAAAGCGAATTGTCCATTAATAACTGTAATACCTCACGCACGCTCCGCCAATGAGACTCCAGATCTGGCGAATAAATCAAAATGTCATCCAAATACACAACCACATTTTTACCGATCAAAGGTCTAAGGATGTCATTAATCAGATTCTGAAAAAATGCAGGAGCATTAGTAAGACCAAAAGGCATAACCAGATTCTCAAAATGACCCACAGGAGTGTTAAAAGCAGTCTTCCATTCATCACCCTCCTTCATGCGCAACAGATTGTATGCCCCCTTAAGGTCAATTTTAGAGAACCACTTGGCCCCCAATAACTGGTTAAACAGATCAGGAATCAATGGCAGTGGGTAAGGATTGCGTACCGTAATTTTGTTAATCTCACGAAAATCCAGACAAGGACGTAAACCGCCGTCCTTTTTTTTTACAAAAAAAAATCCAACCGCCACAGGAGACTTAGAGGGCCTAATGTGACCGGCGGCCAAACTTGTCTGTATGTATTCCTCCAAAGCCTTCCTCTCAGGAATGGTAAGGTTAAATAAACGACTTTTAGGAAGAGTCGCTCCAGGGACAAATTCAATAGAACAATCATAGTCTCTATGGGGAGGCAAAACCTGCGATTCCTTCTCAGAAAAAACTCTCCAAAAATCCTGAATAGGAACAGGCAATTCTCCCCTATCCACAGCTGCAATACGCCCGTTACAACACTTGTCATAACATTTATGGCTCCAGGATTTAATTTCACTGGTAGACCAATCCAGTACAGGATTGTGAAATTTTAACCAGGGCAAACCCAATATTACTGGAGAAGGCAAGTTATTCAACACTACCAAATCCAATTTCTCATGGTGAACACCATTAATAGTGAGAGGAAATTCACTGACCTTGAGAGTAATATTCTTCAAAGGGGAGCCATCCACAGAAACCACAGCAATGGGGGATGATAAAGGTTCAGGTTTTAAATTGAGTTTTTCCACGAATCCCCCATCAATTACATTCAGTGTAGACCCGCAATCAACAAACACCCGAAATTCCATTAATTTTTCCTGAGCAATCGTGGAAGCAGCTAAAAATATACCCTTGGAATTTAAACAGGCAATACGGGCGTGACTGACCATTTTTTTTTCTTTCTTCATACGAAGCTCACAGCCTTTAATCAAATGACCAGATTTTCCGCAATAGAAACACAAGCCTTCTGAAAAACGACGGTCTTTTTCTTGAGAGCGAGGTGCCACCGATCCAATCTCCATCGGTTCACCACTGTTAGTACACACATTATCATAACCAGAAACTGACATAGCAGAGGATTTGCTCTCATTAACCCTAGCACGCAGTCTTCTATCCACCCATATAGCTAATTGCATAGCCTGTTGCAAATCCTCAGGTGTAGGATAAGCAATTAGCAGGTCTTTAACCCTTTCACTGAGCCCAGCAAGAAATAGACTTTTCAGAGCAGAATCGTTCCACCCTGTTTGAGTGGACCAACGACGAAAATGAGTACAATATTTTTCGACATTACCTGATCCTTGTTTTAAACGTCTCAACTCAGTCTCAGCTGATGCCACACGGTCAGGATCATCATATAATAGTCCTAAAGCAGAAAAAAAACTATCCACTGATCTGAAGCATGTATCACTAGGTTGCAAAGAAAAGGCCCACTCCTGAGGCTCTTTGCGCAAAAGTGACATTATGAACCCTACGCGCTGGGATTCATCCCCAGAGGACTTGGGTCTCAAACGAAAATACAATAAGCAAGCATTTTTAAATGAAAAAAATTCTCGATGTTCACGAAAAAATAAATCCGGCAAACATACCTTAGGCTCCAAGAAATATGCTCCAGGACAGTTACTCACGTGCTGACGGAGCTCGGCCACTTCCAGAGAGAGTCCCTGCAGGTGTTTAGCCAAATCCTGAACCGACACCATGATGGAACAAAAAAAAATAAATAAATAAATAAATAAATCTTTCCTTAGAGAATTTGCAGGCTGGACTTACTGTTATGTTCTGCTACCAAAGCTAAGGAAAGAGAGGAGATCTGTCCCTACTATAAGACTCAGCTGAATCCCTACGATGTAACAGGGAACCTGATCCTGCGATCAGACCTGCTAAAGTCCTAATCTAGTCTGTACGGAGACCTATAGATGTGAGGAGGGAATCCCTACAAGTACTAAGGACTGGGAGGAATATGGGACACCTCCTAACAGAAATAGTAGCAGACAGACGAACAAACAAAATAGATAGAACATAGAGGTCCGTAGACCAAGCAAACTAACAGAGTAAGATACAGAGCAAAGGCTAGCTAGAAAGTAGATATACAATGAAGTCCAGCAAAGCCAGAAGGGCGGAGCAGGATTAAATAGGCCAACAAGGTAATGTGACCAGCAAAGGAAAAAAAACCTAACAGCAAGGTTCTAACAAGTATATATTATAATATTTAGAGTATTCTAAACATAATTACTGTATATATTATAGTTTACTGCTAAGAACAAATGTAATAATTTAACAAGTAATTACAAATTTATAATGTGATATATATTAACTTGATGTTCATGTGCACACTATCTATGAAGTGGCATAAGGAACAAAATGGCTGAATTTTTGCATTTCTACCATGGTTGCACATACACCAATGTGATACATTTGCTGCAATTAGTGACATTTTTAAAGACTAGTAAATTCATGCCCTCTCTCTGATAATTTTAATAAATATCCCCAATTGAGCTGTTTTATAATCTAATTCTTCCCACGTGAATAAACCCCAGCGCGTTGTGTTCCTTAACACACAAAGTTGCTCTTGGATACTAATCTGCTTGTTCTTTTGTAGTTTTAATATTTTTTTGCTGTTTAGTAACTAATTATGAAATTGATGGCTGCTAACTATTGAATTTTTTAGTTTTTGAAGGATCTGGATTAGGATCTGGCGAGGAATTTGTCACAATAATCGGTCAAGATGAAGGATCTGGCATTGTCATCACTCCAGAAGGATCTGGCTCTGTAATCGGTCAAGATCAGGGATCTGGCATTGTCATCACTCCAGAATAAGGATCTGGCTCTGTAATCGGTCAAGATGAAGGATCTGGCATTATCATCACTCCAGAAGAAGGATCTGGCGCTATAATCGGTCAAGATGAGGGATCTGTCATTGTGATCACTCCAGAAGAAGGATCTGGCGACATAATCGGTCAAGATGAAGGATCTGGCATTATCATCACTCCAGAAGAAGGATCTGGCACAATAATCAGTCAAGATGAAGGATCTGGCATTGTCATCACTCCAGAAGAAGGATCTGGCGCAATAGTTGGTCAAGATGAAGGATCTGGCATTGTCATCACTCCAGAAGAAGGATCTGGTGCAACAATTGGTCAAGATGAAGGATCTGGCATAATCATCACTCCAGAAGAAGGATCTGGCACTATAATCGGTCAAGATGAAAGATCTGGTATTGTCATCTCTCCAGAAGAAGGATCTGGCACAAAATAATTGATCAAAATGAAGAATCTGGCATTTCAATCCCTCCAGAAGAAGGATCTGGCACACAATAATTGATCAAAATGAAGGATCTGGCATTTCAATCCCTCCAGAAGAAGGATCAGGCATTAGTTCTTTCTCTAAAAAATAAACTGGTTGAAAATATATACTATTGGGAAACCAGATCACTTTTGGACATTAAGGAGATGCCCCATCACATGTTTGTTAGTGTGATTTCTTCTTTTAGGTGCTTATTTTATGAACTTAATTCCACAAAGCCGAAATAAGGCAAAGTAATCCAACCTGCACTGTATTCATGCATTTATCTTGTGCCTTGTATCCAGTTCACAGTTGAATATCAGTATCTTATATTTTTTTCAATAATAAAAATAACTTTTGCAACATATTTCACTTCATTTCATATGAATTCTATTAATATTACAATGAGAAAATTAATTTAAAAAACTCCATTTGATCTCTGTAAACCAGGGCCGGACTGGGACAAAAAAGCAGCCCTGCAAGACAAACCCCACCAGCCCACATACTGTAACACTCATTACCCCAGATCAGTAAATTTGGCTATACTTAGTCGTGCCCCTCATCACTCCCTTTAAGGAGTTATTTGATGAGCCACATGTGAATAGTGCAGCAGTGTGTATGATCCACCATAGCCCCACTAACATGGTGCTCTTCAGAGCTCTGGATCTCGGGATTATGGGGGTCTCAGTGGACGGACCCCCAGTGATTGGAAAGTTCTCAGGATAGGGGATACTTGGGATGTTTAAATTAGTTTTCCAATATTTATTCTTATTTTATCATAGGAATATTGAAAATAATAAACCAATATTAACCCAACCAAAGTCTAATGTTGCCTCACGACAACAGGACACAAAAAGTGGTACTGTGCAGTGTATATGTATATACAGGAAACAAGAAGTGGTACTGTGCAGTGTATATATACACGACAGGAGAAGTGGTACTGTGCAGTATATATATATACAGGAAAGGAGAAGTGGGACTGTGCAGTGTATATAAACAGGAGAAGTGGTACTGTGCAGTGTATATACACAGGACAGGAGAAGTGGTACTGTGCAGGAAAGGAGAAGTGGTACTGTGCAGTGTATATATACAGGACAGGAGGAGTGGTGCTGTGCAGTGTATATATACAGGAAACAAGAAGTGGTATTGTGCAGTGTATATTTACACGACAGGAAAAGTGGTACTGTGCAGTATATATATACAGGAAAGGAGAAGTGGGACTGTGCAGTGTATATATACAGGAGAAGTGGTACTGTGCAGTGTATATACACAGGACAGGAGAAGTGGTACTGTGCAGTATATATATACAGGAAAGGAGAAGTGGTACTGTGCAGTGTATATATACAGGACAGGAGGAGTGGTGCTGTGCAGTGTATATATTCAGGAAACAAGAAGTGGTACTGTGCAGTGTATATTTACACGACAGAAGAAGTGGTACTGTGCAGTATATATATACAGGACAGGAGAAGTGGGACTGTGCAGTGTATATATACAGGAGAAGTGGTACTGTGCAGTGTATATATACAGGAGAATTGGTACTGTGCAGTGTATATGTAGCGCCCCGAGGGTTCGGCCGCTACAGGGGTATTGCACCTCAGACCAGAGGTGTGATATTCCACTCCCGGGTAAGGATGGAGTATGGACCAGGGCTCAGTTAGCTGCATACAGCACACACACCCCATTTCCGAGGGACAGCTCAGCGGTGCTCCCACTAGACAGAAGTGCAGGCACGACCAACTATGTCCCTGTCTGGAGTGGGGAGGGGGGTGGAACACCCAGTGCTGTAGGGGCAGATAGGGGTTGGTTCCTGAGCGTAGATAGGAGCTCATTGGTTGCTGGTCCCCTGGGCTCATGGCTAGAGGGAGGTATAAAAGGTGGGCACCATCTTAGATCTAGGTTCTGTCCAGAGAAGAGAAGACAGGGAGTAGAGGCTCTGTAGGAGCTCTACTCCAGAGTGGGCCTAGTGAGAGGCCGAGGAGGAGAGTGGAGAGAGAGAGAGAGGAGGTGAAGTGGAGCTGAGATTATGTCTCATCCCAGCTCCACGAGAAAGGAACAGAAAAGGAGAAGAAGAGAGAGAGAGAGAAACAGAAGGGCTCAGGAACAAGAAGGTGGAAGGGACCCTAAGAACCCACGAGAATCCAGGGTGCAGGGTCAGGCAGATTAAGGGTACCAGATCCCAAGTTGGTGGAGGAGAAACAACCCTCAGCCAAAGACCGAAGGTCGTGATCATTTATTGGTGCGACACCTCATCAAACCTGCTAGGAAGGCACCATATAGGACAGCGGAGGACGGGGCCCACGTTTAGCCGCACAAGTCCGCGGTAGCTGGACAAAAGTGGGTCACTGGTGAGGCAGGCCAGAGAAAGGACAAAAGGGGGTCTTGAGCCATACTCCTGAGCTGTCTGGGGGTTGACCGAGCCCCTCACCTGCTGGACGCAGCACGGCTCGGGCAGTCATTCCCCGCAGAAGTGACTTGGATATTAATCGTGAGTAAAGACCCTGGACCACCATCACTCCCACCATCCACTACACTGCCCTGGGGCCGCACTCTTCCCGTGGGGAGTCACACCATCCCAGCTGCATACATCATCGGCCCCAGCGGTCTGCCCTGCAGCGGCGGTTCCTAATAACCGCAATCCACGGGTGGCGTAGTCGGACATTATCTAAAACATCTAAAAGACTGCCACTGGTCTGACCACCCTGAGCCACGGGACCGGGTCGCCACTACTACCCCCATCGTCTCCCTATTGCCCGGTTCTGAGTGCCCCACGGCCCAGGGGGCGAGTCATATATACACAGGACAGGAGAAGTGGTACTGTGCAGTATACAGTATATACAGGAAAGGAGAAATGGGACTGTGCAGTGTATATATACAGGACTGTGTATATATATAGTGTATATGTACAGTGTATATATACAGGACTGTATTCAGGACTGTATATATACAGTCTATATATACTGTATATATACAGGTATATATACAGGACTGTATATATACAGGACTGTATATATACTGTATATATGTATATATACAGGTACTGTGCAGTGTATATACTGTATACAGGAGAATTGGTACTTTGCAGTGTATATATACAGTACACAGGACAGGAGGAGTGGTGCTGAGAGTAGCACCTGCCTCCTGAGCTCAAGCACTTCCAGGAGGAGGGTCGTCGTCTGCCTCTCTTCTCCCTAGGGAGAGGCAGGCCTACTGGGAGGCCGGCATGGCTTCCCAGCCTCCTATCCCCCGGTCTATGCCGGCGGGGGAGAAGGAGCCTCAACAACCGGCCCAGAAGGGAGTGAGGAGATCGGGAAGGGTGAGGAAGAGTACATCCACCTACTCCAACCCCGAGACTGTTCACCGCCCGCCCAGAGAGGGAGACCGGGGCACCCCAGGCCCCAGGAACAAGAGCCCAGCAAGATCCTGGGGGGAGATGAGCTCTTGCGAGTCCACAAGTTCCTTCTCCTCCCGAGTGGTCGCCACGTTGCGAGAGTACGAGGACGCCGGCAAAGCACTAACCCAGCTGAAAGAGGAGCTGAGGGAGGCCTGGGTCCTGAACACCCGGGCGTCCAACAAGGAAAGACCCGCGACCTCCCAGAGGTTTAAAGCCCTCAGAGACGAGGTGGTCAGGTTAGTGCTCCTCCGGGAGGGGATTGAGAAAAGCGCAGGTCCCTTCCTGGAAAGGTTTAAGAACCAGCGGTGGTTCTCAGAAATGAAGGGGTTAAACACCTCAGGAGAACCGCCAACCGGAGTCCTTAGTGAAGAGGAGGAGGAGGATGAAGAGGTGACTGGAGTTTCAGTTGCTGGAGCCAGTGAGGGGCAGAGCCGGAGCCCAAGTGGTCTCCCTGCAGGGCAGAGGACTCCGACAGCAGAGGCTGGAGTGTTGGGGGAGGAGGAGGAAGGAGGATTGCTGAGGGAGATCCGACTGCTGGAGTATCCAGTGGACCTGACGCGGTTTTCCTTCGGTGAGAACAAACCAGTGGAGGAGACCAAGAGGAGGAAGAGGAAGACCGGAGGAGCCGCACAGGAGGTGGTGAGTTACAAGTATGTACCAATGTCTGATGTTGTGCCTGCCACCTTCTGTTTAAACCCCACCAAACCTAAAGACACGGGCTCTGCAGTGGGCTCGAGGCAGAGGCAAGGTGGGGAGAGGAGAAGGATGTCCGGCTATGCTGCCATCTGTGCAGGGAACAGTGCAGAGGGCGAGGCTGTGGAGGTATTCACAGCGCCGGACATAGGAAGTTCTGTGGAGTTTCCCTCCCTGCCCTCTGCGGCTAAGCCAGTTATCACCGGGGCTGGGGGGGCCGGGAGGGATGTGAAAAACACATCTGCGAGGAACACTGGGCACACTGCTGCGACAGGGGGGCAGTGTGCCCCAGCACCCAAAAAGGACACTAAGACCCCAAAGTCTGTGGGTGCAGGGCGGGCAGCGGTGCCCAACAAACAGTCTGCCCAGCACAAGGACCAAAATGCTGCAGTAGGGGGGCAGGGCGCTCCAGGAGACGACCTGCAGAAAGCCAGCAGCAACCAAAGGGAAAAGCGTGTGGTGCTGCAGGGAAAGGAGTCTCTGGAAGTGCTCCCCTCCCCCGGCCCAGCAGGTGTGAGTGCAGAGACACCAGACACAAGGGAGGAAGGAATGGAGGTGACTGTGGAAGGTGCAGAGAACAGCAGAGGTAATGGGGTGACAAGTAAAGGGAATGGAAGTAGTGGTGTAGTGAATGATGGGAGTAGTGGTGGAGCAGATGGTGGGAGTAATGGTGGAGCAGATGGTGGGAGTAGTGGTGGAGTGAATGGTGGGAGTTGTGGGAATGGTGGGAGTAGTGGTGTAGCAAATGGTGGGGGTAGTGGTGGAATGAATGCTGGGAGTAGTGGGAATGGTGGGAGTAGTGGTGTAGCAAATGGTGGGGGTAGTGGTGGAATGAATGGTGGGAGTAGTGATGCAGCAAATGGTGGGAGAAGTAGTGGAGTGAATGATGGGAGTAATGGTCCTGCGAATGGTGGGAGTAGTAGTGAAGTGAATGGTGGGAGCAGCACTGGTGTTGGTGGGGGGAAAGTAGGTGCTGGTCCCGCTGCCCCCCCCAGCATTGGCGGGGGCTTCAGCCCAAAGCTATTCAGGAGCTGTAAGTGCTGGGGGTAGTAGTTCGCCCTCATCTTGCTGCTGCCTGTCGCAGGATTAGGTGTAACTTGTGTGGTGACCTCGGTCACCCGTTCAGTCGCTCTCCACGTTCCTTCGCCAATGCTGTCCTGAAAGCGGCGAGTGCGGGACAGGCGAAAGCCAGGACTAATCTTGCCGGTGAAGGGACCAGTAGAGGCGGGGAGGCAGGGAACCGGTGAGGAGCAAGCTGCCGCCATCCACCCTCAGGCGGCAGGAGCAGCGCCGTGGGGACAGGGGGCAGGGAGTAATGTCCCTAAACTCTGACCCAGGTACTTCACTTGCAGCTGAGGATCCTAAAGACAGTGAATTGAGCGAGGAGGTCAAGAGACTTGAAAGGGAAGAGCGAGAGGACGCCACGTCTTCCCAGGAACCCTCTTCTGGTGACAGTCTAGATGAGGGAGAGGGGGAGTGGTCACAGAAAAAGAAAAAGGGTAACAGGAAAACGGCCAGAGGTAGGAGGGGGACCAGGTCTCGAGCTGCCTCTTTGGAGTGCGACCCCTCTGACTCTCTGGCCGTGATCCAAGCGCCATTGGAGGGTTCAGCCGCCCCCCCTCTGGTGGATCTCTCCAACCGGTTCGGGGCTCTCCAGGACCTCCCTCTGCAGGGGGGAAATGGGGACCCGGGGCCGGAGGTTGCGGACAAGGTGGTTGGGGCTCAGGAGATGGCTGGGTCTTCCTCTCGGGGGCAAATACAAAGCCCTCTGGGGGGACGACTAACCCAGGACCACCAGACGGGGGCAAGAATGTATGTAAGGAGAGAATGGACGAGTCTGTTTGTCTTAAGCGCACTAAAAACCCGTCATTATCGGAGGAAGAGGTTGGGACTGTCAGTGGTGGGAAGAAAAAGGCTATCTAATTCAACCATTCATGATTACGGCACCCACCCCGTTGACGTTGGCAACTATTAATGTTTGCAGCATAAAGTCAGATGCGGCAAGGTACACGGCCTTTCATTTTCTCGGCCAACTTGACGCCGACATTTTATTTTTGCAGGAGACCAGGTTGACCGATATATCAACCTTGCATAAAGCAAGGCAGGAGTGGAGGCATGGGCCCTCCTACTGGTCTCTTGCGGCCGAGCCGTATAGCGGGGTGGCGGTCCTTTTTAAGACCGCAGCGGTTGAATGCAGACGAGTGATCGAATTAGAAATGGGGAGATGCTTGATCCTAGATGTCTCCATGGGGGGACAAGAGCTTCGGCTCATTAACATCTATGGTCCCCAGTCCAAGTGGGACCGCAAATGTCTCTTCCTGAAGATCAAACCTTTTTTATTTTCGAGTCGGCAGGTGGTCTTCGGAGGGGATTTCAACAATGTCACGAGATCCTGTGATAGAGGAGGTTCCGGAGACCGGCTGTCTTATGACTGGGTCGCGTTAAACAGGATAGTGAGTGAGGCTCGCCTGGTGGATGTTCACATCCGGCACAACCCGGGCAACACGGGATTCACCTTTTCTAGAGGTAGTCAGTGCAGGTCTAGGCTAGACAGGTTTTATTTGAAGGAGGAGGCCGTCTCTTCACCATTGTCGGTTGTGGACGTGGAGTTCTCCGATCACTGTTTGATTATGTTTTCTCTGAATGTTACAGAGACTCCTCGGATGGGAAGAGGTTATTGGAAGCTGAATTCGTCACTCCTTGAGGAAGAAGCTGTAAGACGTTCTTTTGAGGAATTATTTCAGAGCCAGGTACCATTGCTGGGCCTAAGTAACACTAAGTCAGAGTGGTGGGAGATGTTCAAAAATCGGGTGGCGAGATTCTTCCGGCAGCTCTCGAACTTCAGAAACCTGAACAGGGATCGCCTGTATCAGAGCCTGAGGAGGAAGCTCGAGCATCTTGTCTTGACTGGAGGTAGCCGCGAGGAGATCTCCAGAGTGAAGTCCTTGCTGAAGAGGTGTCAGTACGATAGGCACGTGTGGCACCCCAGGGGTCTGGTTTCCACAGTAATGCAATGTTATGTCTGAGAGCAGGTGGGAGGTCTCTTGGTCAGGAATCCTATGCATGCCACACCTCCTGCCCAGTCCTGGGAGGGGAAGGACTTCCCCTATATAAACCTGGGGCTGAGGCAGGGTTAGGGAGTTCAGAGGGAGAGTTGAGCCAGGAGGGCTGACAGGGAGCTGTGGCTCCGGCTGGGCCCAGCTCCTGGGCCATGCCAGAAGTAGAGAAGAGAAGCAGCATAGGAAGAAACATCAGGAGCTCTGTGGGAGCAGTGTTACAAGGAGTCAGGGGCTGGCAGCTGCAGAGCTCGCCCTGACTGAGAAGATTTCTTACCGGACCCGGAGTCCGAGGCTGCGGGGACTAACTCCTACCCAGCAGCAGAATCCGTCAGGCAGGGGATTTCAGGTCCTCTGGCCAAGAAACCCGAAGGCACGGTCACACGCATGGGACCAGCACCGCCGTCGTGGAGCGGAAGCTACTAGAAGGCCCCGAGTCACCGGCCATACGGGTGAGCACCACACGGTACACTCAGGGACGTGGGCTACTTATACCCGCTTCTAGCAAGGTAGCCAGAAGAGTATCGTTAGTTTGGGAGGCCTACAACTCCGCCTGGCCAGGGGAGATCCCATCTGCTCAAGGACTGACCAGGCCCCAATCGCTAGCCAGTACTACGGGAGGGTGTATCTTTGTCACCAGTAAAGACCCTGAACTACACCGTACCGTCTCCGAGTGGTTCCTGCTACCCCCATCATCCACGTCGGCTGCCCTGAGGCCATACCCCTCCCGTTGGGGGTTATACTATCACGCTGCACAATCCTACCACCGGCCTCAGCGGTCTGCCCTGCAGCAGCAGCTCCTTAGCTGTACTCAACGGGTGGCGTAGTCGTCCAACATCTATCGCTAATACATCGCCGCTCAGTTTGACTCCCTGGGCACGGACCGGGTCACCGCCACGAGACTACAACCCTCAACAGATCCGGCTCCGGGTAAGCTCCCGCGTGCGCAACGCAGCGCGACACAGGCCCAGGGGTGCATCAGATTTTGGCATAGTCGGCAGGATCTCGTGCCCGCAACCACCGGGTACTGCGTGCCTGAAAAAGACTGTTCAAACTTACCAGTGGTGAAGATTCCCGCCATCCGGCGCCATCTTCTGTCTTCTTCCCGCCATCCGCAAAGTTTTCCCGCCATCCGGCGCCATCTTCTGCCTTCTTCCCGCCATCCGTGGAGTTTTCCCGCCGTTGGACGCCATCTTGAAGACGCCGCGCGGGAAGAAGAGGGGCGTGGACTCCGAAAGCGCGCGAGAAACTGAAGCCCCGCCTCACGTCCGGACGTTGCGTAAGGTCCTGGAAGGAGCCCAGCAGACGCCGACGTCACAGGAGCGCGACGGAAGGTCCTCAACCCTGACGATCCACTGCAGAGCCGCGGCCTACGGAAGAGGATCATCGCAAGGTAGGCCACGGTCCACTAGGGGGGAGAAGGATGCCGGATACGGAGGAGAGCTTCACCGCTTCAACCCCCGCCAGCGCCACCGCTGTTGCGGTCATGCCTTTCACCATGCCCTATATCCCGGGGGCAGCCTGGCTACCCCAGTACTCAGGGGAGTCACATACCCTGCATGACTTTAGAGAAAAGCTGGATAGCCTCTTCCAGGTGTACCCCCTCACAGAGGAGCAAAAAGTGAGCATCCTGGTGGCCCAATTAACTGGGGCAGCCCAAAGGGGGGTAAAGTCCTGGCCACCTGGGAGGAGGACTGTCGCAGAGATACTAACCCAGCTAACCGAGGAGGAGCTGCAGTACTACCAATACGAGGAAAGCCAAGAGGACCCGGACGGGTCTGAGGACTACCCTCAGGAGGGAGCACAAAGAGGACATAGCTACCGAAGGGAAGTAGCGTGAATAAAGAGCTGTACATAGTTACCCGTTAGGGTACAAGGACTGCTGCTAATTAAAATATGGTCCCCGTTGGGATTAGTGAATTGTTCCCCCTGTGTCCCTATCCCTTACCAGGCTGAGGACTGTGAGCAGCCATCCCCTATCCCTTACCAGGCTGAGGACTGTGAGCAGCCAATCCTTATCCCCACTGGCCGAGGACTGAGAGCGGCCATATCCTGTAAATAATTATGTGTTTCTAGTAATTTATAGGAGTCCTTGGTGGATTTACCGGGAATCCTTTGTACAGTTAGTGGAGCGTAACCCAGGATGGACTAAAAGACTGTTAAGGACTCGGGGCAGGACAGACCCCTACCTGGTTACGTCTCCCTGTTTTGGTGAAATGGACACCTTTGTTTCCTTCAAAGACTGCACCCGGTTGCGGACATGCCGTGACCACCTTTATGTGTTTTTCTTATTGTATTATTATTGTTATACCCTGTTATGTCTTTCTAAAAAAATATGTTTAGTCCCGGAGTACTAAATTTCACTAGGGGGGAATGTGGCACCCCAGGGGTCTGGTTTCCACAGTAATGCAATGTTATGTCTGAGAGCAGGTGGGAGGTCTCTTGGTCAGGAATCCTATGCATGCCACACCTCCTGCCCAGTCCTGGGAGGGGAAGGACTTCCCCTATATAAACCTGGGGCTGAGGCAGGGTTAGGGAGTTCAGAGGGAGAGTTGAGCCAGGAGGGCTGACAGGGAGCTGTGGCTCCGGCTGGGCCCAGCTCCTGGGCCATGCCAGAAGTAGAGAAGAGAAGCAGCATAGGAAGAAACATCAGGAGCTCTGTGGGAGCAGTGTTACAAGGAGTCAGGGGCTGGCAGCTGCAGAGCTCGCCCTGACTGAGAAGATTTCTTACCGGACCCGGAGTCCGAGGCTGCGGGGACTAACTCCTACCCAGCAGCAGAATCCGTCAGGCAGGGGATTTCAGGTCCTCTGGCCAAGAAACCCGAAGGCACGGTCACACGCATGGGACCAGCACCGCCGTCGTGGAGCGGAAGCTACTAGAAGGCCCCGAGTCACTGGCCATACGGGTGAGCACCACACGGTACACTCAGGGACGTGGGCTACTTATACCCGCTTCTAGCAAGGTAGCCAGAAGAGTATCGTTAGTTTGGGAGGCCTACAACTCCGCCTGGCCAGGGGAGATCCCATCTGCTCAAGGACTGACCAGGCCCCAATCGCTAGCCAGTACTCCGGGAGGGTCTATCTTTGTCACCAGTAAAGACCCTGAACTACACCGTACCGTCTCCGAGTGGTTCCTGCTACCCCCATCATCCATGTCGGCTGCCCTGAGGCCATACCCCTCCCGTTGGGGGTTATACTATCACGCTGCACAATCCTACCACCGGCCTCAGCGGTCTGCCCTGCAGCAGCAGCTCCTTAGCTGTACTCAACGGGTGGCGTAGTCGTCCAACATCTATCGCTAATACATCGCCGCTCAGTTTGACTCCCTGGGCACGGACCGGGTCACCGCCACGAGACTACAACCCTCAACAGATCCGGCTCTGGGTAAGCTCCCGCGTGCGCAACGCAGCGCGACACAGGCCCAGGGGCGCGTCACACGCATCTATGGTTTTCGAGAGGGACTACGGGAAGTACTGCTCGCCCGACCCTTACAGAAACTGTAAGATGTCAGTGAATAGTAAGATAGTGACGGGGCTGGTGGACAGTACGGGGTCCCTGAGAAGGTCCAGGTCAGTGATCTTGGAGGTCGTCAGTTCCTACTACTCGCACCTCTTGGGAAAGAGGGAGCTTGATCGTGACGGGATGTCGGCTTTCCTGACTGAATCTGTTCCTGAGCCAGGGGCTGACCTCTCGCTGGGCGATTTGGCAGAAGCGATCAAAGAAGAGGAAGTGAGACTGGCGATTGATGGGCTTAGGCCCAAAAAGTCACCAGGTCCGGATGGCTTAACATCCGAGTTCTTTAGGACCTTTAGGGACTCTTTGGTCCCCCTCTTGACTTAGGTGCTTAACGAGTGTCTCTCCTCGGGCACTCTGCCGAGATCGTTAAGGAGGTCAGCTTTGATCATTTTGTCAAAGGGTAAGGATCCGTCACGCATTGAGAACTGGCGTCCCATAGCACTTCTCAATGTGGACAGGAAGATTTTGGCTAAGATACTTTTCAACAGGCTGGTGAAGTTTGCACCCCGGCTCCTTTCGGAGGTTCAGCACTGTTGCGTTCCTGGCCGTAGCACTTTTAGTGCTGTTCTAGGTGTCCGAGAGGCCGTGGAGCAAGGCAGGGCGGGCCTCTGGAAGGGGTTCTTGCTGACCTTGGATCAGGCAAAAGCCTTTGATCGGGTTAACCACGAGTACCTCTGGTCCACTCTTTTGAGGTATGGTCTGCCTGGAGGGTTTGTGGACAGGCTTAAGACCTTATATGCAGGGGCTGAGACTTTCCCTCTGGTGAATGGGTGGATTGGACGACCTTTCGGGGTAGGATCCGGTGTCCGTCAGGGCTGTCCTCTTAGCCATTTGCTTTACGCGTTTGCAATCGATCCCTTCCTCAGAAGGATCGATTGTGGACCGTTGGCGGGGGTGCGGATGGGCGGGGCGGCACCGGAGGCTATCCTGAGGGTGGTGGCCTACGCGGACGATGTCACCGTATTTGTTTCTTCGCAAGGGGAGGCAGCGAGTGGAGCGCTACTCGGAGCATCCGGGTCCAAGGTCAACCAGGATAAGTGTGAGAGTCTCTGGCTGGGAGGCGGAGATCCCGGGTTTGATCTTCCGGACACCCTCCCCGAACCCCAAGAACATGCCAAAGTCCTGGGCATCGAATTCAGCCAGGGTGATTACTCCACGAAAAACTGGGAAGGCAGAATCAAAGGTGTCGCCCAAAGAGTGGACCAATGGAGGGGATGTTCTTTGACCCTGAGGGAAAGGGTTGGCCTGTGCAAAGCTTTCCTGCTCCCCTTGCTAATCTACCTGGGCAGCGTCTGTGTCTTGCCAGAGCCTCTCTGGACACGGGTCTACAGTCTGTTCTTCCAGATGTTATGGGGGAACAGACTGAACCTAGTCAAGCGGGAGGTCACTTACCGCACGAGGAGACTAGGAGGTTTGAATATGGTGAACCCCGTGGTGTTCCTAGTGAACACCTTCTTGAAAGTGAACGTGGCAAACCTCTGGAAAGAGAGGGCTCCTCCGTGGGTATTCTCCTGCAAGGGATGGTTTCAGCCTTTCTTCCAGGAATGGGAGACAGGGGGAAGATTGAAGGATCTTCGCACACCACACGGGCATCTCCCGGCTTATGTTACCCCGGTTCTGAAAATGATCCGCCGGTGGGGTCTAGGAATGTGGGAGGTGAGGTCCCTCCCGAGGAAACTCCTCGATATGAGGGTCTTGCTTTCTCATTTTCAGAGTCCATTGGCCCTCAAAGACTGCCCAAGTCGGGATCTGGAGGTTGGGTTGAGTTTGTTAAATTCTAGCAGGATCCCCGAGAAGTACTGGGACTTGACTTGGCGCTGCTTCCATGGTAAGCTGTATGTGAGGGACAATTTGAAGTTCAGGAGCTCCGAGGACAGGAATTGCCCCCGTGAGGCTTGTGCTAACGTACTGGAAAGCATGGAGCACTTCCTGCTTCATTGTCCCTTTAATACAGAGGTGTACAACAGGGTGGGGGCTTCCATTGGTTGGCCGCGGCTGGCTACTCTGTCCTACGCCGGGTGGGCCTCTGGAGCGTTCGGAGACCTTGGGAGAAGGGACCGAGACACTTTATTCATAGTCAGCGCAGTGGTCAGGTATTTCACGTGGAACGCACGAGTTTTAGTCTCGACGCAGAGTAAAATCCTCCATGTAGATGAAGTCTGTAGGAACATCCTAGGTGACCTGGTGAAGGTACGTTCTCTGGAGTATGAAAGACTGGGTGCCCGGAGGGCGGCCCGTCTCTGGAGGGGCTTTTCCTTCAGGGTGCCTTAGTCCGGTAGTACTCCTATATCCTGGTGGTGGGCTGATGTCTTTCCACCCTAGATTTTTGTTTTGTATTTCTGTCTCCTGAATAGAAGGTTTGCCGGCATCAAACTTGAGCCTTGGATGGTGAGTGTGTAGGTTGTGTTCTGTATATATTGTATATAATGTATAATAGGGGTTTTTAGTTAGGTTGGGTGGGGGATTTGGGGGGGGGGTTCTTCATCAGCGGTGATAAGAGGACTGATCTGGCCTGGTCCAGGCCCCGCCTGGGGAAAAACTTTGGGGCCTGATCCTAGCTCGGAGTAATCCTGAACTTTGTGGCCAGAGCTGGATCAGGGGTGGCGGGATAGTTAGTGTAGGTCTGTGTTTTATATATATATATTAAAAAATTACAAAATATACAAAAAAAAAAGGTTTAAAATTGTTCATGTCACTATTGTATATATTGATATTTTTGGTTTTCTGTGGTGTGAATGAGGTGCGGTAAGGGGGTGACTAAGGTCAGGCAGTGGGACCAGTAGGTTAGTGTTAGTTTCCGGTTGTATATACGTTATATTAGGTTTAGTGTTTTATTGTATATAATCTTGTATATAGGACGGTGTTTTATGTGTATATAGGACAGTGTGAGCGTTGTGTGGGATTTTATATAGTATGAATGAAGCTGGGCCGGGGGTTTTATAGGTTTTATAATAGTTATTTCCTGTATATATATATATTCCTGGGGGGATTTATTTTGTTTCTATTTTCTGTGATTTGTCGTCTTGTTTTGTTCATATGTTTGGTGTCCTGTAATGTATTATTGTTCTGTCATGTATTGTACTTATTCTATCAATAAAAAAAAGACCTGCAGTGTATATATACAGGACAGGAGAAGTGGTGCTGTGCAGTGTATATGCACAGGACAGGAGGAGTGGTGCTGTGCAGTGTATATATACAGGACAGGAGGAGTGGTGCTGTGCAGTGTATATATACAGGACAGGAGGAGTGGTGCTGTGCAGTGTGTATATACAGGACAGGAGGAGTGGTGCTGTGCAGTGTATATATACAGGACAGGAGGAGTGGTACTGTGCATTGTATATATACAGGACATGAGAAGTGGTACTGTGCATTGTATATATACAGGACAGGAGAAGTGGTGCTGTGCAGTGTATATGCACAGGACAGGAGGAGTGGTGCTGTGCAGTGTATATATACAGGACAGGAGGAGTGGTGCTGTGCAGTGTATATATACAGGACAGGAGGAGTGGTGCTGTGCAGTGTATATATACAGGACATGAGAAGTGGTACTGTGCATTGTATATATACAGGACATGAGAAGTGGTACTGTGCATTGTATATATACAGGACAGGAGGAGTGGTGCTGTGCAGTGTATATGCACAGGACAGGAGGAGTGGTGCTGTGCAGTGTATATATACAGGACAGGAGGAGTGGTGCTGTGCAGTGTATATATACAGGACAGGAGGAGTGGTGCTGTGCAGTGTATATATAGAGGACAGGAGGAGTGGTGCTGTGCAGTGTGTATATACAGGACAGGAGGAGTGGTGCTGTGCAGTGTATATATACAGGACAGGAGGAGTGGTACTGTGCATTGTATATATACAGGACATGAGAAGTGGTACTGTGCATTGTATATATACAGGACAGGAGAAGTGGTACTGTGCAGTGTATATATACATGACAGGAGGAGTGGTGCTGTGCAGTGTATATATACAGGACAGGAGGAGTGGTGCTGTGCAGTGTATATATACAGGACATGAGAAGTGGTACTGTGCATTGTATATATACAGGACATGAGAAGTGGTACTGTGCATTGTATATATACAGGACAGGAGGAGTGGTGCTGTGCAGTGTATATGCACAGGACAGGAGGAGTGGTGCTGTGCAGTGTATATATACAGGACAGGAGGAGTGGTGCTGTGCAGTGTATATATACAGGACAGGAGGAGTGGTGCTGTGCAGTGTATATATAGAGGACAGGAGGAGTGGTGCTGTGCAGTGTGTATATACAGGACAGGAGGAGTGGTGCTGTGCAGTGTATATATACAGGACAGGAGGAGTGGTACTGTGCATTGTATATATACAGGACATGAGAAGTGGTACTGTGCATTGTATATATACAGGACAGGAGAAGTGGTACTGTGCAGTGTATATATACATGACAGGAGGAGTGGTGCTGTGCAGTGTATATATACAGGACAGGAGGAGTGGTACTGTGCAGTGTATATATACAGGACAGGAGAAGTGGTACTGTGCAGTGTATATATACATGACAGGAGGAGTGGTGCTGTGCAGTGTATATATACAGGACAGGAGGAGCGGTACTGTGCAGTGTATATATAGAGGACAGGAGGAGTAGTACTGTGCAGTGTATATATACAGGACAGGAGGAGTGGTGCTGTGCAGTGTATATATACAGGACAGGAGGAGTGGTACTGTGCAGTGTATATATACAGGACAGGAGGAGTGGTGCTGTGCAGTGTATATATACAGGACAGGAGGAGCGGTACTGTGCAGTGTATATATAGAGGACAGGAGGAGTAGTACTGTGCAGTGTATATATACAGGACAGGAGGAGTGGTACTGTGCAGTGTATATATACAGGACAGGAGGAGTGGTGCTGTGCTGTGTATATATACAGGACAGGAGGAGTGGTACTGTGCAGTGTATATATACAGGACAGGAGGAGTGGTGCTGTGCAGTGTATATATACAGGACAGGAGGAGTGGTACTGTGCACTGTATATATACAGGACAGGAGGAGTGGTACTGTGCAGTGTATATATACAGGACAGGAGGAGTGGTACTGTGCAGTGTATATGTACAGGACAGGAGGAGTGGTACTGTGCAGTGTATATATACAGGACAGGAGAAGTAGTACTGTGCAGTGTATATATACAGGACAGGAGAAGTGGTACTGTGCAGTGTATATGTACAGGACAGGAGGAGTGGTACTGTGCAGTGTATATATACAGGACAGGAGGAGTGGTGCTGTGCAGTGTATATATACAGGACAGGAGGAGTGGTGCTGTGCAGTGTATATATACAGGACAGGAGGAGTGGTACTGTGCAGTGTATATATACAGGACAGGAGGAGTGGTACTGTGCATTGTATATATACAGGACAGGATGAGTGGTACTGTGCAGTGTATATGTACAGGACAGGAGGAGTGGTACTGTGCAGTGTATATATACAGGACAGGAGGAGTGGTGCTGTGCAGTGTATATATACAGGACAGGAGGAGTGGTGCTGTGCAGTGTATATATACAGGACAGGAGGAGTGGTGCTGTGCAGTGTATATATACAGGACAGGAGGAGTGGTACTGTGCATTGTATATATACAGGACAGGATGAGTGGTACTGTGCAGTGTATATATACATGACAGGAGGAGTGGTGCTGTGCAGTGTATATATACAGGACAGGAGGAGCGGTACTGTGCAGTGTATATATAGAGGACAGGAGGAGTAGTACTGTGCAGTGTATATATACAGGACAGGAGGAGTGGTACTGTGCAGTGTATATATACAGGACAGGAGGAGTGGTGCTGTGCAGTGTATATATACAGGACAGGAGGAGCGGTACTGTGCAGTGTATATATAGAGGACAGGAGGAGTAGTACTGTGCAGTGTATATATACAGGACAGGAGGAGTGGTACTGTGCAGTGTATATATACAGGACAGGAGGAGTGGTGCTGTGCTGTGTATATATACAGGACAGGAGGAGTGGTACTGTGCAGTGTATATATACAGGACAGGAGGAGTGGTACTGTGCAGTGTATATATACAGGACAGGAGGAGCGGTACTGTGCAGTGTATATATACAGGACAGGAGGAGTGGTGCTGTGCAGTGTATATATACAGGACAGGAGGAGTGGTACTGTGCAGTGTATATATACAGAACAGGAGGAGTGGTACTGTGCAGTGTATATATACAGGACAGGAGGAGTGGTACTGTGCAGTGTATATGTACAGGACAGGAGGAGTGGTACTGTGCAGTGTATATATACAGGACAGGAGAAGTAGTACTGTGCAGTGTATATATACAGGACAGGAGAAGTGGTACTGTGCAGTGTATATGTACAGGACAGGAGGAGTGGTACTGTGCAGTGTATATATACAGGACAGGAGGAGTGGTGCTGTGCAGTGTATATATACAGGACAGGAGGAGTGGTGCTGTGCAGTGTATATATACAGGACAGGAGGAGTGGTACTGTGCAGTGTATATATACAGGACAGGAGGAGTGGTACTGTGCATTGTATATATACAGGACAGGATGAGTGGTACTGTGCAGTGTATATGTACAGGACAGGAGGAGTGGTACTGTGCAGTGTATATATACAGGACAGGAGGAGTGGTGCTGTGCAGTGTATATATACAGGACAGGAGGAGTGGTACTGTGCAGTGTATATATACAGGACAGGAGGAGTGGTACTGTGCATTGTATATATACAGGACAGGATGAGTGGTACTGTGCATTGTATATATACATTTGTACCCTGCAGATGCCAGCCTCTATGACGACAATTCAGTTCCATAACAGAACATGAATCCGAAACATAACCACATGGGCTAATAAAGAAGAGTCCTCCATTTTTTTGACAATTAATCAGATTGTTGAGATATATATATTATTATATTATGCGTGTATGTATGTACACACACACGCAAACATAATAAGAGCAGATACTGAGAATGACACCATGTATACAGGGCAGGGGAAGTATACAAATCATACACAGCTCCACAATATATTCTACAATCAATTATATACCCAGCTCCACACTATATACTGTGCAAAAGAATATAGAGTCGAGCTGTTTATATACTATATATATTATATAGTGTAGGGATGTGCCTGTGTATATAGTGTGGATTCCAAACTATATACTACACTATGTACACAGCACCATACCATATAAACATCTCTACACTATACAGTACAGACCAAAAGTTTGGACACACCTCATTTAAAGATTTTTCTGTATTTTCATGACTATGAAAATTGTACATTCACACTGAAGGCATCAAAACTATGAACTAACACATGTGGAATTATATACTTAACAAAAAAGTGTGAAACAACTGAAAATATGTTTTATATTCTAGGTTCTTCAAAGTAGCCACCTTTTGCTTTGATGTCTGCTTTGCACACTCTTGGCATTCTCTTGATGAGCTTCAAGAGGAAGTCACCGGAAATGGTCTTCCAACAATCTTGAAGGAGTTCCCAGAGATGCTTAGCACTTGTTGGCCCTTTTGCCTTCACTCTGCGGTCCAGCTCACCCCAAACCATCTCGATTGGGTTCAGGTCTGGTGACTGTGGAGGCCAGGTCATCTGGCGTAGCACCCCATCACTCTCCTTCTTGGTCAAATAGCCCTTACACAGCCTGGAGGTGTGTTGGGGTCATTGCCCTGTTGAAAAATAAATGATGGTCCAACTAAACGCAAACCGGATGGAATAGCATGCCGCTGCAAGATGCTGTGGTAGCCATGCTGGTTCAGTATGCCTTCAATTTTGAATAAATCCCCAACAGTGTCACCAGCAAAGCACCCCCACACCATCACACCTCCTCCTCCATGCTTCACGGTGGGAACCAGGCATGTAGAGTCCATCCGTTCACCTTTTCTGCATCGCTCAAAGACACGGTGGTTGGAACCAAAGATCTCAAATTTGGACTCATCAGACCAAAGCACATATTTCCACTGGTCTAATGTCCATTCCTTGTGTTCTTTAGCCCAAACAAGTCTATTCTGCTTGTTGCCTGTCATTAGCAGTGGTTTCCTAGCAGATATTTTACCATGAAGGCCTGCTGCACAAAGTCTCCTCTTAACAGTTGTTGAAGAGATGTGTCTGCTGCTAGAACTCTGTGTGGCATTGAACTGGTCTCTAATCTGAGCTGCTGTTAACCTGCGATTTCTGAGGCTGGTGACTCGGATAAACTTATCCTCAGAAGCAGAGGTGACTCTTGGTCTTCCTTTCCTGGGGCGGTCCTCATATGAACCAGTTTCTTTGTAGCGCTTAATGTTTTTTGCAACTGCACTTGGGGACACTTTCAAAGTTTTCCCAATTTTTCGGACTGACTGACCTTCATTTCTTAAAGTAATGATGGCCACTCGTTTTTCTTTACTTAGCTGCTTTTTTCTTGCCCTAATACAAATTCTAACAGTCTATTCAGTAGGACTATCAGCTGTGTATCTGACTTGCCCCCTGGGCCGTGGGGCACTCGGATCCGGGCAATAGGGGGAACGATGGGAGTAGTAGTGGCAACCCGGTTCCGTGGCTCAGGGTGGTCAGGCCAGTGGTAGTCCGTTATGTGTTGTTGATTATGTCCGACTACGCCACCCGTGGATTTGCGGTCATTAGGAACCGCCGCTGCAAGGCAGACCGCTGGGGCTGATGATGTGTGCAGCTGGGATGGTGTGACTCCCCACGGGAAGAGTGCAGCCCAGGGCAGTGTAGTGGATGGTGGGAGTGATGGTGGTGAGAGTCCCAGTACTGGTAGTGCTGGAGGCGCGAAGGAGCACACAGACAATAGGTTGCAGTCCAGGGTCTTTACTGAAACAGGTAAACTGACTCATAAACAGTCCCAGCTAGGAGGGGACCTGGATGTCTGAGAGCAACGGGGAAATTGGCCCTGGTCAGGGTGAGGGTGTAGGCCTACCGTGCTTTCTGCGCTCCTTCTGGCTATCTCCTCGTTATAGGGTAACAGCCCACGTTTCCGAGCTTTCCGTGTATTCTCACCTGTTTGGCCTGCGACGTGGGTTCCTTTCTGCTCCCAACCTTGTACGGCTTTACTGGTCCCTTCGGTTGTGGCAGGGCCTCCAGGCTTCTTAGGCCAAGGAATATACAGTCCCTTGTGGACTGGTTATCTGCTGGAGGATGTAGAATCCTCCCAGCCTCAGACACCAAAGTCTGGTAAAGTAAGTCTTTTATCTGCCAAGACAGGCTCTCTTCGCCTCTTGTCTCTGGCTTGTGGCTCTCCTCCTGCGACACTTCCTCTTAGGTGCAATACAACTTTCTGTCCCTGCTCTGCTCTGGGACAAGTCTCAGTGCTGAGACAGGCCATCCAGTTCTCTCTAACCCTGCCCCCAGTAACAGCTTTTATAGGGGCAGCCTGCTCCCCCTACTGGCCTGAGACAGGAGGTACTGCATGCTAATGTTCCCCTGACTAAAGAACCTCCCCCTTGCTCTCAGACACAGCTTTAATTACACTTGTGGCATCCAGGCCAGGGTGACACATATCCACCAGACTTCTGCACAACATAACTGATGGTCCCAATCCCATTTATAAGGCAAGAAATCCCACTTATTAAACCTGACAGGGCACACCTGTGAAGTGAAAACCATTTCCGGTGACTACCTCTTGAAGCTCATCAAGAGAATGACAAGAGTGTGCAAAGCAGTCATCAAAGCAAAAGGTGGCTACTTTGAAGGACCTAGAATATAAGACATATTTTCAGTTGTTTCACACTTTTTTGTTAAGTATATAATTCCACATGTGTTAATTCATAGTTTTGATGTCTTCAGTGTGAATGTACAATTTTCATAGTCATGAAAATACAGAAAGATCTTTAAATGAGAAGGTGTGTCCAAACTTTTGGTCTGTACTGTATATACACAACTTTACATTATAATTAAGACCACATTATACTATATTATGAAACACACATCACAGGAGACACATATACATCACATAGGCCACACAGCAACTGCTGAATATGTATCACAGATCCATAAACACATCAGTCAGCCCCGGAAGTTAGTAGTCAGCCCCCAGCCCCATAAGTAAGCCTCCAGCCCCATAAGTAATCCCCCAGCCCCAGAGGTCAGCCCCTAGCCCCATAAGTAAGCCCCCAGCCTCAGAGGTCAGCCCCCAGACCCATAAGTAATCCCCCAGCCCCAGAGGTCAGCCCCTAGCCCCATATGTAAGCCCCCAGCCCCAGAGGTCATCCCCCACCCCCCACCCCTGGGTACCAGAAACATGTTTTTTACTGGCTAAACAACAGCATACATCATCATGCCACTGTACTCACCCAGGTAGGAGCAGAGCTGCAGAGATCCGCTTCCTGATTCGGTACGCCACCGGGCTGCGCTGCACCAACAGCTGCAGCCGGTGTTGTAAAGGCGGGAGAGAGGATCGCGCTCTCCTCCCACAGAGAACGCTGATGTGTTCTTATATGTGACGCATGCAGCGGTTCAAATACTGAACCCTGCGTGCAGGCGCAGAGCGCCCCAATCCCGGCTGTGCCTCCAGATTTAAGGGGCCAGCGGCCAGAAAAGCGGGTCGGTGGCCGGATCAGCAGGCCGGTGGCCGGATCAGCGGGCCCCGTGGCCTACTACAATGCACACATCCGTGGACCACTGGGAAAATGCCCGGTGCGCCAGATTAGCAATTCTGGCCTGCTGTAAACTATTAATATGAGCATATAGGTTATGGACTGCAGAGGAGAGTGATGCCTGTATGCCTCATATCTGATGCCTTGTTGCTGATAAATCATCTTTTATCACTTTATGTAAATGACCTCTTCCTGGCTCTGGGGACGACGCTGCCTGGAAGATAACTCTGCCTCCTTATCTCACATGAAGGGGAGTTCCCAGTGTGATGTGTGATGGCCGCTCTCTGCTCTCCTGATCTCACTGCAGAGCTGTGTGCGCTTATAACTGACACGTCTGCAGCTTCCTCTCAGCTTCCATCTCACAGGCAGACAGGGCTGCAATATAGGACAACAAATGTCACTACTTACACCAGACATGATGGGGAAATTCAAAGAACCATGATTAAACTACAGCAAAACATTTCATATCGATGTAATCATCCAGAATTATGATAGAAATAAATACCTTAAATGAAAACGGCAAAAACAATAATAACAATTATAAGAATCAATCACAGTATAAATGGAGATGCCCCTAAGTGAGGGACAAACCACTTAGTAAGGAGCAAGCATTGTTCAAAACGCTGGTTTCACTGTTATCTTGACGTGTAATCAGGCTGCCAATCATTCCATAAATCAGTAAAACACTCATTCATCGGGGGAAATTATATTTTGTGCAAAACAAAAGATCATCATTCTCAGCTTGGCATCGTCCTGGATAAACAGGTCTCACACTGCCGAGAACTATGATCGATCACTCAGTTTTCATCGTTTGCTTTGGTCTGCCTGCGTAAACTGCCACTGAAACAACCATTGATACTTAGTTTATTGATCAGCGTTCATATAGTGCCACTGGCCAGTTCATGTAAACGGACCTTTAGATTGCAGAAAAGCTACAATTGGCCCTGTGTGGGGCTTCTGTGTGTCAGACCCCAATCACTCTTACATTGATGACCTATTCTAAGGGCTTGAGCAGACAACCGTATTATCAGTCCTAGTGTGATCCAACAAAACATAGGATCGCACTTAGATCATTATTATTGTATAGGGCAGTGCAAATGTCAGATTTTTTTCTCAGACAGAGCTGGTCCGAGGAAAACAATTGCAGCATGTACTAGTTTGATCCAAAATTCGGAGCGCACTTGGCAATGCAAGTCTATGAGTCGAAGGAAAATATTGGACTGCACTCAGATTACATTTGAGTGCAGTCCGATTTTCATGGACTGACATAATGGAGAAGATGGAGAAATTTTGTTCTCCATCTTCTCATCCAACAGAATCGGAACACACTATGATCATGCTCTGATAAAACTCTAATTAGAGTTTTATCAGAGTGTGATTTGTCTAATCGACCCAATTCCCTTGGATGAGACATATATGCTTGTTTGACCCTAGCCTTAGGAAAGGTTATCTGTTTTACTACAGTGTAATACATTTAGGGATATAATGGTTATGTTATATAAATTGTTTCATTATTATTATTATTATTTCATAAGTCATCTGTTGATGGAGGAAATAATCATCCTTTGTTCGCATCACTTGTCTGTGCCTTTACTACTCTATACTTTCTATACTGTACCCACAGTTCAGATTGCCATTGCATTATGATAGACACATTCATAAATTCCAATACATCACATAATATAAACAAATTTGGTTCTTCTCACAACTATACCTAAGTGTGCAATACATGTCTGCATTTCTGCTCATTTTGCAATGATTTTGCAATATTCCCCATCCTGGCCGCTTTCTTTAATATTGTCCCCCATCTTGACCACCATCCTGTAATAATGTCCCTCTGTGGCGCCCTGCTGTGCACTGGTGCCACAGAACCCAGAAGGGTGCATGGATGGACTTCTCCACAAGAGGCCCTCACACATTCACACACCTCCACCCTACCACCTCAGACCACCAGAGGGAGTCCTTCAGGGATATATAAAGGGAGGGTGGAGCCAGGCAGCTCAGTCTAGTTAGTGAGTCTCTCAGACACAGAGAGGGACAGAGCTCAGAGTTGAGCAGAGAGCGTGCTGACGCTCAGAGAGCAGCGAAGAGGCAGCAAGCTGGCTGCTGTGCTTAGCGAGCCAAGGCCTACAGCACGTGTGAAGGCCTAGTGAGGGCCCTGAGTGTGGCCGAAGGATAGAGGAGAAGGAAGAAGTAGCCAAAGGGGCAGAGGAGCTTACCAGGCTCACCCCGAGATATATACCGGACACCGGGTCCGCGCCTACAGGGACCCTCAATACCCAGTAGGAACCACCGGAACCCCTGGAGGACTACAGGTCCCAGGTTCACCAAATACTGATTGCAGTACCAGGGCTAGGAGTCACGGAGGCCCCAGCATCCAGGGAGAGTGATCTGCAAGAGTAGGCCCTACCACCAGGTCAGCAGGTGCAAAAGAGAGACAGCAGCCAAGCTAGGCCTAGCTCCAGGCAGGTCAGAAGCTTAGCGAGTAAAGCCACGGATCAGGAGGCCCTATACCCGCTCACTAGGGAGAGTCCAAAAGTGCGCCCTTGTCCGGAGTACCCTGGACCGTGCCTGCAACATCACCAGTAAAGGTACAGAAGCTTACCCCCGTGTGAGTGTCCTTCTTTCCTCTGGGACCATCCTGCCGTCTCTCCCTGCACCACCATCCATTACACCTCACGCTGCCCTGGAGCTAGCTCTACCTGTGGAGAGCCACACCATCCCTGCTGCTGTAACACCAGCTCCAGAGGATGGCTCCAGAACTTTCCAAATCCCCTATACATATTCCCCCTTTTACTGACCACCCTGGGTCACGGACCGGGCCAGCCACCGTGATATCCCCCATACCGGCATCCATAGGCCCAGCACCTGGTACCCCACGGCCCAGGGGGCGCGTCACCTCCACCTACAGCTCTTCCTGGTATAATTTCCTCCATCCTTTGCCTCTTCCTATTACAACCCCTGGAAAAAATTATGGAATCACCGGGCTCGGAGGATGTTCATTCAGTTGTTTAATGTTGTTGAAAAAAAGCAGATCACAGACATGGCACAAAACTAAAGTCATTTCAAATGGCAACTTTAGGGCTTTAAGAAACACTAAAAGAAATCAAGATTAAAAATGTGGTACTCAGTAAGGGTAATTTTTTTCAGACCAAGCATAATTTTTGCCAGGGGTTGTATAATGTCACCTGTCCTGTACTCTTTCTGGTAAAATGTCCTCCATCCTGAGCCCTTTCCAGTAATAATGTCCCCCATCCCGAGCCTCTTCCTGGTATAATGTCCCCTGTCCTTGACCCCTTATTGTAATAATGTTCCACATTCTGGTACCTTCGTGTAACAATGTCACCCATCCTGGTATAATGTCCCCCATCATGGGGGCTTCCTGGTGTAATGTCTCCTGTACTGGGCCCCTTACTGTAATACTGTACACCATCCTGACACCATCATGGACCCTTTCCTGTTATAATGTCCTCCATTGTATAACCATGTCCCAGAATTCCCAGCCCCTTCCTAGTATAATTTCTCCCATCCTGGACCCCTTCCTGGTATACTGTGCCCATTCCTGGTATAATGACCTCCATCTTGGTATAATAATCCCGATCCTTAACCCCTTCCTGGTGTAATGTCCCCCATCCTGGGCTCCTTGCTGGTATAATAACCCCCATCCTAGGCCCCTTCCTTGTATAATGTCCCCCATCCTGGGGTCCACTGTTTAATTTTTTTTTACATAGCGTAAACTGACCAGCCGTGTGTGTTTGAAATCCTCAACATGTCAATTTTCTTGTGGACATTCAGAGTTTAAAGTCAGAATTGCATTGCTTTGCATAAAATGCTGAAAATCCACAGGTAAAAATTAGAGATGAGTGAGCACTAAAATGCTCAGATGCTCGTTACTCGACCTAAACAATTTCTAATGCTTGGATGCTCATTTCAAGTAACGAGTATAATGAGCGTCAATGAGAAATCAAAGCATTTTTCCAGAAGACCCTACAAGGAGGTCTGGGGGGCACTGAAAATGATGAAATGGATGGTAAAAGTGCTGAATGGAAGGAGAACAGCATGGAGAAGACCCCTGGAAGCATCTCTGACTCCCAGATCGCTACTGAGAACAAATTTCCATGTCTCAATGTTATAAAATTCTGTGAGGCATCCATGAGTTCAAAATCTCACTACACCCCTAGATGAATTCCTTAGGTAGTGGAGTTTCCAATATGGGGTGACCTGGGGGTGGGGGTTCTGCTGTTTTGGCACCTCAGGGGCTAAACTAATGGAGCCCATAATCTATTCAAAAGGAATCTGCGTTCTAAAAGCCAAGTAGCGCTCCTTCCCATCTGATCCCTGCCGGGTGCTCAAACAGTAGTGTATATCCACATATAGAATGCTGCCACATGCGGGAGAAATTGCAGAACAAATTGTTGGGTCCAAATTTGGTGCTAAAACAGTGTTTTTGTAAAAAAAAAAAAAAAATTTGTTCTCACATCTAAATGTGTTATTCCTTGAGGGGGCTAGTTTCCAAAATGCTGTCACTTGTGGGGGTTTCTGCTGTTTTTCATGTCAGGGGCTCTCCAAATGTGACATGGCATCCACTCTTGATTCAGTCTTTTTTGCATTCAAAAAGTCAAAACGGTGCTCCTTCCCTTCCAAGCCTTGTTGTGTGCCCAAACAATAGTTTTCCCCCACATATGGGGAATCAACATGCTCAGTAGAAATTGCACAACAAATTTTGTGGTCCATTTTATCCTGTTACCCTTGTGAAAATAAAAAATTTGGGGCTATAGTAAAATTTTTATGAAAAAATTTTCATTTTTGCTTCCACATTGCTTTAGTTCCTGTGAAGCACCTGAAGGGTTAATAAACTTCTTGAATGCGGTTTTGAGGACTTGGAGGGGTGCAGTTTTAGAATGGTGTCACTTTTGGGTATTTTCTGTCATATCGGCCTCCCAAAGTCACTTCAAATGTGATATGGTCCCTATAAAAATAGTTTTGTAAATTTTGTTGGAAAAATTAGAAATCACTGGTCAACATTTAAACCTTCTAACTTCCTAACAAAAAAAAAATATGTTTTAAAAATTGTGCTGTTGTAAAGTAAACATATGGGAAATGTTATTTATTAACTATTTTGTGTGACATAACTCTCTGGTTTAAAGGCATAGGAATTAGAAGTTTGAAAATTGCAAAATTTTCAAAATTTTCACCAAATTGTCTGTAAGAGAATGAGAAGTCCTAATATTCTGAGCAGCCATGTTAAACCTAGCAGCCATCTTGTTCACAAGTTTGAGAACTGAGTTTTGCAGCTAATGAGATTCATGTCCTACACATGTCCTATTCACAATGGATCGATAAAATGATGTCAGTGCCATTAGCAGGTATAGTGGTATACACAAAGGTTAATAACAGCAGCTGCAGGTCAATGTGAGAGGAAATAAGTGGTGTTATAGGGTAGTAAATAATGTTATTGTAATTGTGGTATAGAAATTAGGACAATATAGTTGTCAATATGTCATTTCTTAAGTAAGGACATAGGGATTTATGGATTTAATGGAGTTTGGTAAAACTACTCATGAATATTGTCATTTTGCATTATCACATTGTTGTTTTAAAATGCACGTCCTCCCTGCAGTATGATGTTATCATGTATACGCCTTTTGCCGCAATATGTAGTTCCTTTGTTTAAGCTATGCATAAAAAGGCTCTGATACTGTTCTTCAGGGCCATTCCATCGCCATTCCATCGCCATTCCATCGCCAGTCTACAGGCCGTCCACCGCCAAGGCCACACCATTGCCAGACTGAAGCCACACCATGGCCAGACCATCGCCAGATATCCCAATGCTGTTTTGCTTATCTAGACACCTGCGAGTGTCAAGTGTATTTTCCCTGCCTGCTTTCTGAACTGTTCTGCCGCGTACCTCTGAATAAACTTCATTCTCTGCTTTGAAGAATTGTCTACACTGTTTTCCAAGGCTCTTTCAGCTCCTAGTAAGGACTTTCTTACAATTGGTGAGCCAGCCAGGAGGAGCGGCTCAGTGGAGCTGCCTTCAGAAGAACCAGAAGGAGAGGATTGTAGATGAGGAGCTAGAGACTGGAAGGGCAGAAAATGCGTGGCGCCACGTGTAAATCGCTCAAAGTAAGCCAGCCGGATAGAGGACCCCTCGTGGAGCGCTCCAAGCCTACCAGATTTTATAAGAAAACTATAAAAGCGAAGGACTATAAAAATATATGTGCAACCAAGAAGAAACCTCTATGTGAGTTATCTACAAGGACGTGAAAAAGACGTTGAGAGCCCGGTAGCATTGAGGCTTTAAAAGGTGGAGGGAGACGCCTGGCAAGCGTAGCGAGAGAGGCTGGAAACGCGGCCACACCTCTTTTGGTCGACTCAAGCCGGCAAAGGGTCTTCCAGACAGAGAGGTGTGAGTATCTAACTTTTGCTTAAATTGCACTTGTTAATACCAGAACAGAGAAAACGCGTCCTTGTAGTCCTCCAGTATGGAGTGGTTACAGAAAGCAAGCAGATAAGCATACTGGCACACCCTAGCTGGAGGGGGTTAATGTTAAATCCACTTGGTAAATTGTATGCAGTGGTTATCTAAAGAAAGCAGGGAACTAGATGAGAAAAGGGCATTAGGGAAAGATAGTAGCCAAACAGTGGCTTTGTGTAAAAGAGTTATTGCTTTCTTCAGTCCATTGATAGATTTCCTGCAAGACAGCATGTTAATGTGATCACCCAGGGAGGGGCAGTGTTCAGAGAGAGAGTAGAAAAGCTGGATGAAACTCTAAAGGAAGCAAAGATAGTAGAAAGATGGGTATGAATACTGGGCTTTCCAAATAGTCATTGATGAGATGGGAGGGGTAGCAGAGATTGACAGGAATTAGATTGAGGACAGGAGACATAGAATAGAAGAATGGACATTTAGAGAAACAGAATGTGGTGATAAGACATTGTTGAGGAACAGTTTAGAAAAGAGTTTATGTAATTTTTAAAGAAAATATCCTTAGAGGGAGCTTTCAAGTCAGGAGTCTTGCAGAATGCTGAATCTATTGATGATGTTGTAGAGATTTTGTTGACCGGTGATCTCCTTATCCTTCTGTGAATGCAATATCAGCAGTATAGGGGTCTTCAGATGGTTAACCCTGTCTCTCAGGAGCCTTGTGCTTTTGCTTTCTCTCCAGCAGCCCCCAGTTGTTCAGCATGGAGATCAATGTTATTCAGGGAGGAACCACCCCTCCTCATCTCCATGCTCTTTTAATGAAGGAGCTGTGGGATCATGAGGACCAGTTTCTTACTGAAGATCTCTTTGGGGTGGAGATGGGAGCTGCAGGATCGAAAACTTTCTCAGATGAGGATGATGGATTTTTTGGGCTTCCCACTGCAGGTAACACCGACTGATAATGTGCTACCCCTGTTCCACTTGCCTTCCTTGTCCCTCATTTCCTGGGCAATGATGGAAGACCTTATGTCAGGGGGAGAATAGAGGGACTGCTGTGGGAAGACATCCTCATCGATACAGGAGCCTCAGTTTCAGTAACAGGACACAAATTGCAGTCATCCCCTGGACTGCCTGAGACTACCACTTTGGTAGGATTTGAGAGCTCCTGTATTCAAGCAGTAAAAAACCGTCCAGTTAACCTGAGATTTCAGGACACAGGGGGATCGAAGAAAAGGGGTCTTCGATGCACTTTTTGGGTAAATCCACAATAATGGTCCACTATTCTGGGTACCAATGTTTTGAGACCTATGTCAATTGTTGTTGATTTATGTAACAAAGTTCTGTGGTGGAACAAAGAAGCCAATATTTGTTCTGTAATTGTACCTGTGGAGGAGGAGATGGAGAGTCACAAATTACGCATTGCCAGTCTAGGTTTATGTACTGATGAAAATGATGAAAATGTTGATAATGATGTTCTTAAAAATGAATTGAAACAAAGGTTCCCGTCATTATGGATCTCAAATAAAACTGATTATGTGTTAATGCAAACTCAAGTTAAAATTGATAATGAAAAGCTACGACCTGTCCAGCATCAGCACCAAATTCCTGAGGATGCAATGCCTTACATAAGGGTTGCTTTCGAATGGTTGTAGACTTGAGATTTGTAAATAAGTAGACTCCCTTAGCAGCTCACCTAGTTGCATCTGTCCCTGAAGTTATGTCACAGCTGAGGAGTGATAGTAAAGTGTTTTCTTGTTTGGACATTGCAAATGGCTTTTTCTCAGTACCCCTAACACCTGAATCTGTCCTCCGCTTTGCATTTACCTTTGAGAATGTGCAGTACTTGTTCATGCGGTCGCCCATGGGATTTCACAGATCCCCTGTGTATTTCCATCAGGCATTGGCTCAGGTCTTAGAACCCCTTGGTTATGGAGACAAAGCCTTATAATATGTTGATAATTTGTTCATTCAAACTGTTGATGAATATGAACACAAAGAGACCCTTGAAACTTGACGCGGGACTCAAAATGAGCTTGACAAAGTACAATTGATGAAGTCAGAGGTTACATTTTTTGGTGTGTCAATTTCAGCAGAAGATAAAACAAAACAATGCATGACAGGGTTAATGCTATTGAACCTGTTCTCATAGCAACTAATATTATTGAGCTTAGAAAATTTTGGGGTCTTATAAATTTTTCCAGAGAATTTGACTTTGCTCATCTGGCTAAACCATTGTATGATTTGTTAAAAGAAGTTGATAACGATCACGCCCCTGTCATTGTAGAGGGAGAAGCCTTACAGGCTTTAGAAGGTATGAAGTAAGCCCTGATGGCAGCCACTGCGTTAATCAGTAATGACCCTTCCCAGCCCTTTTACATTTAAGCCCACACTAGTGATATATCTATTTCCTCAGTGATTTTACAAAAATGGCCCAAAGATAGTACTGAAGTGTCCAGTCAATTCTATGCCCTGGGTTACTCTTCAGGTTGCTCACCCCGTGGAGAAAGGTTTTACTCCATGCATGAAGCACTTACTGCGTCACTGGACAATGAATCAAGTAAGACACATAGTGGGCTTTGCTCCGTTAATTCTACAAACCCCACGTCAGTCTAAAAACTGTGTTGAAAGGAAAAGCCTTGGGGTAAATTCACAGAGAATGGCTCAATGGATAATTGACTTTGAGACCAGAGACTTACAAGTTGAAGTGGGTGAAAAATATCATTTAGCCCAGATGGTGCAGTACGCAGGAAAGTGTCACGATTGTCAAGTTGAACAGGCTAATGTCACTCCCCCCTTTCCAAGCAGACTTTCAGGAGGGCGTCCCTTGTGCCTGTATTGATGGAGCTCGATACTGGTATAATGGATGCTATTCCACAGGTTATGCTGTATTATTTCCCGATAAACAGTTGTTGCTGCAGTACAGACTCCCAGGTCACTTCTCTGCCCAAAGAGCTGAATTAGAAGCAGCTCTACAAGTTATTCTAGCGTTCAGCGAACCTATGAATATTTTCAGTGACAGTACCTATGTTGTTTCCTCCCTCACCTTGTATCTAAATGTTATGGCCCGGAGGAGGATGGTTAATTCACAGAACAAGCCCTTACAACATGCAGAGATTCTCAGACAAATTATGCAGCAGGGTAAAGAATTCCCAAATTTATGGTCCTTTTGTAAAATCAAAGGTCACCAAAAACTAACTCCTGACCCCCACACCCTTGGCACTGCATACGTAGAACAAGCAGCCAAGGAAGCCACCCTTACAGGGGAGGAAAAATACCCTCATTAAGTGATCGCTGCTGTTACTAAAAAGCCTCAAGAGCCACCCCTTGTTTTTTCTCCTTGTCAGGACCTTATAAAAGCACAGGAGAAGGGTGGAGGCTCATCCTTGTTTAATTCCCTTGAGTTTCTGTCCATGGAAAAAGGGGAGTCTCTGTACTACAAAAGTGTTAATGACAAGCTTGTGCCTTACATACCAACAACAATGATCAAGCCCCTGATTAAATTTAATCATTCAGGACCAGAGGCTTTACTATAGCTTGTATAACACAAAATGTGGCATCCCCACTTGAGAGCTTTGTGTCATGAGATACATGATGAATGCCTTATCTATTTACAGAATAATCTCAAAGGAAAAAGCAAGACCCATCTCCGGATAAAACAAGTAGCGGAGGGTCCCTGGCAGTCTATTCAAATTGATTTTATTGGTCCCTTCCTTCCAGCAAAAGGAGGTTTTACACATGCCCTTGTGTTGGGCAACGTCTTTTCTAAATAGGTAGAGGCACTCCCAGCCACAACCAATACTGCCCGGACTACAGCTAGACTTTTGAGGAAAAATATCTTCTCACATTGGGGTTTCCCTAAAATAATTGAAAGTGAAATTGCCCCACAGTTTTAGGAGAGAGCAAGGTAGCAAACCAAGGAACAAAGGTGTTAAAATTGTTCATATTGATCAGTGTAGACTTCTTAATTATCTTACTGAGATTTCTGGTAAGGATTGATACTCCACCTTTTTTTTCTCCCTAGGTCAGTCGAAGATTTTCATATTCGACTCCTGTGACCATGAACCTACCAGATGATCAGGACAAGGTGTTTCACACTATACAGTGGGAATCTTATAGTGTGACAGGGGGAGAAGACCAGGAAAATCCGGAATCCAAAGAATAAGAAGAAAAAAGGAAGACACGGATCAAAAGACATAACTATTAGAGGACTTATTATCTTGGGACTAATACTGTAATGACTTTGTATTATTTTTTTGCTTTTTTTAGGGAATTTTGCCGCTCCAGACACTAGTTTATAAAATGATGAATTACCGTAATAATCATGTTTATAATAATTCACCTTGGCATATTACATCAATGTAAAGTTGTACTCTGGAAAGAGTACAAGAGGGGGACTTGTAAGAGAATGAGAAGTCCTAATATTCTGAGCAGCCATGTTAAACCTAGCAGCCATCTTGTTCACAAGTTTGAGAACTGAGTTTTGCAGCTAATGAGATGCATGTCCTACACATGTCCTATTCACAATGGATCGATAAAATGATGTCAGTGCCATTAGCAGGTATAGTGGTATACACAAAGGTTAATAACAGCAGCTGCAGGTCAATGTGAGAGGAAATAAGTGGTGTTATAGGGTAGTAAATAATGTTATTGTAATTGTGGTATAGAAATTAGGACAATATAGTTGTCAATATGTCATTTCTTAAGTAAGGACATAGGGATTTATGGATTTAATGGAGTTTGGTAAAACTACTCATGAATATTGTCATTTTGCATTATCACATTGTTGTTTTAAAATGCACGTCCTCCCTGCAGTATGATGTTATCATGTATACGCCTTTTGCCGCAATATGTAGTTCCTTTGTTTAAGCTATGCATAAAAAGGCTCTGATACTGTTCTTCAGGGCCATTCCATCGCCATTCCATCGCCAGTCTACAGGCCGTCCACCGCCAAGGCCACACCATTGCCAGACTGAAGCCACACCATGGCCAGACCATCGCCAGATATCCCAATGCTGTTTTGCTTATCTAGACACCTGCGAGTGTCAAGTGTATTTTCCCTGCCTGCTTTCTGAACTGTTCTGCCGCGTACCTCTGAATAAACTTCATTCTCTGCTTTGAAGAATTGTCTACACTGTTTTCCAAGGCTCTTTCAGCTCCTAGTAAGGACTTTCTTACATTGTCGTATCAAAATTTTTTACCACTATCATGAAATACAATATGTCACTAAAAACAGTCTCAGAATCAGCGGGATCCATTGAAGCGTTCCAGAGTTATTACCACATGAAGTGACACTGGTCAGAATTCAAAAATTTGGCCTGGTCATTAATGTCCAAATTGTCCCAGTCACTAAGGGGTTAATAGACAATTTACACAGGAATACTGCGCTTCAGATACACTCTGAATGATCTGTATTAGACGATTGTTCATTGGCTGTCATTGTTCTCGGCAGCACAAGTCTTGTGCCAAGAATGATAATGTTGTGTGCATGCCAAAAGATCATTTCACCTGACGATTGAGCAGTTTGTTTATTCGGAGGATTTTTCGCAGCCGATTTAGGCCGGTTTCACATGTCCGTATATTTCGGTATAAACCGGTACCAGAGATATCCGTGTCTCATGTTTCCCTGTGTGTCACATGTGGCAACCATGTGCCACCCCTGAGCAGCATCAAGATCACACGGAACGGTGCCTGGGAATCACTGTACAGTTAGCACTGTTCCCATGCGCGGGGTGCTGAACACTGCCCTCATCATGGTTCCTACCGGTGCTGCGATCAGCACCAGCAGGAGACAATGATGAGGGTAGTAGTGTCTGCTCCCGCAGTGTCCACCTGTAAAAATAAGAATAAAATAATAAAATCCTTATACTCACATGTCCTATGTGTCCCTAGCTTTAATTCTCTGACCGCTGATGCTGAGCAGCCAGGGATAATGAGCCGCACCAGCGAGCGGGCCCCGGAGCTGAGCTCAGGAGTGGTGTCCTGTCACTCAGTGAGCCCAGCTCCGGGGCCATGTGTCTATAAATTCTTAGTGGGATTTTTCCTAAAATTGTCAGCCGTTGGACTCACTGCATACCCTATAACTGTATAGCAGACTCTCTCCTTTCTAATGGGAACATGTCGTACTTGTTACTGTGGCCCTGCTCCATGTGTCTTTAAATTCTTAGTGGGGTTTTTCCTAAAATTGTCAGCTGTTGGACTCACTGCATACCCTATAACTGTATAGCAGACTCTCTCCTTTCTAATGGGAACAAGCCGTACCTTGTTACTGTGGCCCTGCTCTGTGTGTCTTTAAATTCTTAGTGGGTTTTTTCCTAAAATTGTCAGCCATTGGACTCATTGCATACCCTATAACTGTATAGCAGACCCTCTCCTTTCTAATGGGAACATGTCGTACCTTGTTACTGTGGCCCTGCTCTATGTGTCTTTAAATTCTTAATGGGGTTTTTCCCAAATTTTGGCAGCCCTTGCAGTCACAGCATGGGCATTACCACTTATAGGAGACCCGATCCTTTATAATGGGAACATTTTTTTACTGAGACCCTCCTCTATGTCTCTTCAAAGGGGTATTGGGTTGCATCCAAATTTCTGGCAGCCCTTGCAGTCACTGGATAAGCTATAACAGTATAGGAGACCCACTTGTTAATAATGGGAACAACAAAGCATAGCCGGCTGATGGCTCTCTAACAATAGCTAGGGCCGACTGCTGGCCTTTTAAGAATAGTAAGGGCCGTCTGATGTCCCTATAAAAATAGGCTTTATGACTTTCAGAGTCCCTCCATCATAAATAAAACAGGAAGTGTCTGATGATGTGTCACACACCACATTACCAGCTAAGGTTGTAAAATGTTAAAATGACATTTCCCGGTGAATGCATTTGTCTTAAAAAAATACATAAAAAAAACAAAACAATAGGATCTTTCTTTAGTATAAAAAACAGCGTCACCAATTTAGCAACAATGTAATCACATTGTTCAGCTCATGCACCTCCTCCTCCATCTCCGAAATGACCACATCAGTCACAAGCTGACAGCACTGCAGCACTGTCTTGGCCAAGCAGCAACAGGCTGTGCTGAAGATAACATGCTTAATGCTTAATTGACAAACCGCCCAGCGCTGCAGAGTTGTTGAAAGCTGTAACACAGCAGTCTGATCTGTGGCTCTCACCGCTGAACATACAGCCAGGCATGGTCGTGTGTGTCAATGTCCGGAACCTGGTGACGGAGAAATGACACCCAGAATAGATATGGTTTCCCTCTATGCCAGACCTTTCGCCGAGCTAAATACAACTCTCAGCAAAAAAAGCTGTGGAGTGGCTCCATACCGTCCCTGGCCACATTCACCTGTCCACGTGTTTGTGGTTAGGCGGTCCTTCCCAGTAAGTGCACTGGGGAGGGCACTGGTAATGTTGTGGGACCCATGCTTGTGGAAGGCGGAGACGACACCGGGAGAAACAGTGGCGGCTGGGGACCGAGTATGGACACCCGGCCGCCGCAGGCATGAGGTTATGAAAAGCTTCCGCCTCCACGAGCCTAAAAGGCCACATTTCAAGTGCAAGCAGCTGTCAAAAATTTGGCAGTATAGTATTGCAGCCTGTGGGTGGGTGGCTGCCTGCATACTTGCGCTTGCATTCCAAGGAATGGGGTAGGGAAAACTGAATGCTGCACTGGGACAAGGACGTGGACGGTGATGTCTGCAACGACAGGTGCATGGCGGGAGGCATCTTCGCATGCACCAAGAATCACTTATGATGGGCACACTTTTAGGCAGTGACCTGGGAGTCAGAAATGGTTCCAGAGGTCTTCCCCATGCTGGTCCCATGTCTTTTCAGCACTGTATGCATGTGTCTGATGATGTGTCACACACCACATGGCCAGATAAGGTTGTAAAATGTTAAAATGACATTTCCCAGTGTATGCATTTGTCTTTGCTGAAAGCAATGCAGAAGTGCAAAATCGCATCAAAAACTACGTGTGAACATAGCCCAAGGTGTGGAGGAGTATTTTTGGTTTTGGTTATTTATTTTGCCATATATACAAGTCATTACCCTGGAAAGGATGTTCCTTAATATATTTCCTAGGAAAATCCATTTTGGTTTTGTTTTTGTATGTTTTATTGTGAGTCCGTAAAAGTGGCGTAATACTCTGACAACGTTGTTGACAGCAGTGACTTGGGAGTCAGAAATGCTTCCAGGGGTCTTCCCCATGCTGTTCCCATGTCATTTGGGCACTGTTCCCATCGATTTGGGAAATTTTTAGGCCCTCTGCAGACCGCCGGGTGGAGCCGCCTGAAAAATGCTCGAGTTTCCCATAGACTTACATTGGACTCGTTGCTCGGGTCGAGCACCCGAGTATTACAATGTGCTCGACCCGAGCAACGAGTACCCAAGCATTTTAGTGCTCGCTCATCACTAATAATAATGCCTACACACTGTAGTTCACTCCCAGAAGATTTAGGTCTGAGCCGAAAATACAACAAACAAGTGTTTTTAAATGAAAAAAAATTCTGTTGTTTACCCGAGAAACACTCAGGTAATCCTACCTTAAGTTCTTCATAGCATTCTGCAGGGTATTTACTCATGTACTGCTGAAGATCGGCAACCTCCAGAGTCAATCCTTTCAAGCATTGAGCAAGCTCCTGGATGGTACACATACTGAAGATAACCCAGGAAGAGGAGAGGAGAAAAAAAAAAAAACTTTTTTTTTTAAACAGGGCGGGACATACTGTTATGTACTGCAACTTAGAACTAAGGAATAGGAGGGAAAAGCTGTCCCTTCACTGAGACTCAGCTTAACCCTACGCTGGAGTGGGTGCCCTATTATGAATAGCCGCACCTAAACTCCTGCACTGAACTGAAACGAAGACATGAAGGAAGGGGAAAAGGGGTCCCTAAAAGATCTAAGGACTGGGAGCAAAACTGGAGACCTCCTAACAGAAAAGTTAGTTGCAGAAACGAAGATAAAAGGGAACAAAACTGGTGGAACAAGAAGTCCCAAGCAATCAATTGTCCAAAGCACAAAGAACTTAACAAGGCTACTTAGCCAGAGCACAAGCGTAACAACACTGATGTGCAGCATGGAATGGGAGACAGGTGCTAAGTAATAAAGAGTGAAGAGATCACGTGACCAAGACACCCAGCACCAGAGGAAAAGACTAGAAGCCAGCAAACCACAACAAGATGGCCGATAGTAAAACAACATAGATTCTAACAGCCAGACTGCCAACAGCCAAGACTTCCCCTTTCCTGACAAAGAGGACGACTGTCCATGCTTTCCTCCTCCTCATCCTCCACCTTTCCACCTCTTCATTCTCCCTCTCCTCACGCCATCCACGCTGACCAGGCGGTATGAATGTTGTGTGGGTAGTAACATCTGTAGCGCATGAAACCAGCTCCTGTTCCTCCTCCTGTTCCTCCTTCTCCTCATTATCACCCAACCTGCATTGAGATGAGATGAGGCTAGGCTGTGTAGCATCAACCTGTATAGTTCCTTGCTCCATATCATGCTCCGCCTGCAATGCCTCCTCTTTAATTGTGAGCAACAAGCGTTTTATTAGACAGAGAAGAAGGATGGTGATGTCATCGCCACTCACCATCTTGATGGAGTCCTCAAAGTTTTGGAGGATGGCACAGATGTCAGACATTTATGCCCACTCATCAGCTCTTATGTGTGGAGGCTGACTTGAATACCGACAGGCGTATTGAAGCTGGTACTCAACGACTGCCCTCTGCTGCTCACAAATCCTCCCCAACATATGCAAGGTTGAGTTCTACTGTATGGTGACATCACACACCAGTTGATGAGCTGGAAGCTGCAAGCGCTGCTGAAGCACAGCGAGGGTGGTGGAAGCTGTAGCTGACTTTCCGAAATGGGCAGACTGACGGCGTACTTTGACAACCAGCTCCGGCAGATCCGGGTAAGTTTTGAAAAACCGCTGAATCACTAGGTTGAGCACATGGACCAGGCATGGTACTTGTGCGAGGTTGCCAAGCTTCAGAGCCACCACCAGGTTCTGGCCATTGTCACACACCACCATGCCTGGCTGTAGGTGCAGCGGTGACAGCCAGAGTTCTGCCTGCTCTGTTAAAGCTGTCAACAACACCATAGAGGTGTGCGGTTTGTCCCATAAGCATATCAGCTTCAGCACAGCCTGTTGCCACTTGGCCGAGGCAGTACTGCAGTGCTTCCAGCTTCCTACTGATGTGGTAATTTCGGAGATGGAGGCTGAAGAGGAGGAGGAGCTGCAGGAGCTTTATAATGTAGGGGCAACCCTGATTGACCCAGGGCCCACAATCCTTGGCGTCAGGAGGATGTGTTCCGTCCGACTGGGTCCCGGCTTCCCCTATTAACCCAGTGTGCCATCAGCGAGATGTATCGTCCCTGGCCACAAGCACTTGTCCATGTGTCCGTGGTTAGGTGGACCTTCCCTGTAACTGCATTGTTGAGGGCACGGATAATGATCTGGGACACGTGCTTGTGTAAGGCAGGGACACCACACAGGGAGAAATAGTGGCAGCTGGAAACCGAGTACTGAGGGATGGCCGCCACCATGAGGTTGAAGAAAGATTGTGTCTCCACGAGCCTAAAAGACAATATTTAAAGTGCAAGCATTTTAGAAATGTGGCAGTTTAGTGCTATGGCCTGTGGGTGGTTGGCTGCATATTTGCGCTTGCGTTCAAAGGACTGGGGCAGGGACAAATGAATGCAGCCCTGGGACAAGGATGTGCACGTGGTTGCTGATGGTGGTGGTTGTGAGTGTCAAACTACAGGTGCAGGGCGGGAGGCATCTTTGCCTGCACCATGGACAGAGGATTGGTGTGCACGCACAACAGCGGTACAGGCAGTATTGTCACCCTTAGACACTGTTTCTGGACTCTGACATTACTAGTCGGGTGCTTTGCTGTCATGTGCCTGAGCTTGCTGGTGGAGGTCAGGCTGGTAGTTTTGCTGCCCCTGATGATGCTGGCATGGCAGATTTTGCAAATAGCCTTTTTTTGGGTTAACTGGACAGTTTTTAAAAAAGAGCCAGACTCTGGAAGACCTAACAGTTGGACTGGCAACTTTCCTCGTGTTAATGTCCCACCTCGTCTTCCCCGTATGCACCCTGGGCCTCCTTCTGACTCGCTGGCAATTGTGTCTCATCATCATCATCCACCTCTTGCGACAGTAATTGCACTTTTCGACCGTCGCCTTTATGTAACCATGGCTGCTCAAATATTTGGGCATAGCTACATGTGATCTCTTCTTGCCCCACTTGAAATGGGCCAGGAGAGAGGCCCAAATCTATAAATGGGAAAGTAAACAGCTCTTCTGAGCGTTCAAGTGTGGGATCAGTTGTCTCTGGGCACTCGGCATAGTGGGAGTAAGGAGGATCAGGGTGGTCCATACTCATGGCTACTGAGACTGGACAGTGTGAAAGACGGTGGTGGTGGTGGCAAAGTGACTGGAAGCATTATATGCTATCCAACCAACAACCTTTTCACACTGCTCTGGCTTTAAGAGTGGGGTTCCGCTGCCCCCTACAAAGTGGGACAGGAAGATAGGGTGACCATGATGTGGGTGCTTGTTGTGCTCACTCAGCAGACATAATTTTAGCTTGCCCACGGCATAGGCCTTTGCGTGCACCATCACCATTACGTCCACTTCACTGTCCCTTGCCAAGCGTTTTGCCCATTTTAAATGGAGTGTAATTTTTGGCCCGCTCCAAAAAATGTCACGATTATAACTGCAGTAATATCGGATCACGTCTGATGACCAGGGTTTTAGGCAATGGCCTTATAGATGTGGTATTGGTCAGCGATCAAGTGTGAATAGGATGAACAACACACAACTAGCAGACTTTAAATGGAGGGTAATATGTAGCTTGCTCCAAAAAATGTCACAATTATCTCCTCAGTAATATCGGATAACGTCTGATGACTACGGTTTTGGGCAGTGGCCTTATAAATGTGGTATTGGTCAGCGACGAAGTGTGAATAGGATGAACAACACACAACTGGCAGACTTTAAATGGAGGGTAATATTTGGCACGCTCCAAAAAATGTCATGATTACCGCAGTAATATCAGATGATGTCTGATGACCACGGTTTTAGGCCTTATAGATGTGGTATTGGTCATAGACCAAGTGTGAATAGCATGAATAACACACAGCTGGCAGACTTTAAATGGAGGGTAAAATTTGGCATGCTCCAAAAAATGTCATGATTATTACAGCAGTAATATCGGATAATGTCTGATGACCATGGTTTTAGGCAGTGGCCTTATAGATGTGGCATTGGTCAGCGACCAAGTGTGAATATGTTGAACAACACATAACTTGCAGACTTTAAATGGAGGGTAATATTTGGCATGCTCCAAAACATGTCACGATTATTACAGAAGTAATATCATATCACGTCTGACCACGGTTTTAAGCAGTGGCGTTATAGATATAAATAATCAGGATTAAGAGCAAAAAAAAATTTGGATGTGAATGTATTTTAATGCACATCTGAAACACACTTCTTTTTTGTGTAGCATCATGGGAAAGTGTAAAGAAATCAGCCAAGATATCAGGAAGAGAAATGTGGACTTTCACAAGTCTGGCTCATCCTTGGGTACAATTTCAAGATACCTGAAGGTGCCTCACTCATCTGTACAAACAATTATACATAAGTACAAACAAGATGGGAATGTCCAGCATTCATACTGCTCAGGAAGGTAATGGGTTCTGTGTCCCAGACATGAACGTGCTTTGGTCCAACATGTGCATATAAATCCAAGGACAAAAGCAAAAGACCTTGTGAAGATGATGGCAGAAGCTGATAAGATTGTGTCAATATCCACAGTGAAACGAGTACTGTATCAACATAGGCTGAAAGTCCATGCTGCCAGGAAGAAGTCATTACTCCAAAAGAAACATAAAGAAACCAGATTAATGTTTGTAAATGTATACAGGAACAAAGACCTTAATTTTTGGAAACTTGTCCTGTGGTCTGAAGAAACTAAAATTGAACTTTTTGGGCATAATGACCATCGTTAAGTTTGGAGGAAAAAGGGAGAAGCTTGGAAGCCTAAGAATACCATCCCAACTGTGAAATACGGGGGTGGCATCATCATGTTGTGGGGTTGTTTTGCTGCAGGAGGGTCTGGTGCCCTTCACAAAATAGATGGCATCATGAGAAAAGAAGATCATGTGACAATACTGAAGCAACATCTCAAGACATCAGCCAGGAAGTTAAAGCTTGGTAAGAAATGGGTCTTCCAAATGGACAATGACCTGAAACTGTAATGCACACGCCCGGGCTGAGCGGCGTGTGCGTGCGATTCCACTGGACCATGCCGGAGAGTGAATGCCTGGAGGGGCGTAACTAGGTATTCACCCGATCCGACCAGGGTCGCACGACGGCATACGACGCCAGTGCACCAAGGAGGAACCGAGCAGAGGGACCAGGTGCTACTCCAGGACAGACCCCGGACACAGCTGTTGACCCACACAGGGGAATACAGGAACAGACAGGTTAGGCTGGCACACAGACTGGTGGGTATAGGCAGGCACGACTGGTATGGAGGCAGGCGGGTATGCAGGCAGGGGGGTACAGGCAAGCACGGCTAGAGTGCAGACAGGGAGGCGCTAGCAGGTAGGAACACAGGAGGGATAGGACCCAGTACACAGTGGGACTCAGGAACAGAACCACAGATGTGGCGGACAAACACAGCAGAGTGAGGCCGCCCAGAGAGGCGAGCGAGAGCAGGGCAGGACGAGACCGCCTAAAGCGGCAAGCGAGAGCAGAGCAGGACGAGGCCGCCCGGAGCGGCGAGCAAGAGCAGAGCAGGACGAGGCTGCCTGGAGCGGCGAGCAAGAGCAGAGCAGGACAAGGCCGCCCGGAGCAGCGAGCAAGAGCAGAGCAGGACAAGGCCGCCCGGAGCAAGAGCAGAGCAGGACGAGGCCGCGCGGAGCGGTGAGCAAGAGCAGAGCAGGACGAGGCCGCCTGGAGCGGCGAGCAAGAACAGAGCAAGACAAGGCCGCCCGGAGCGGCGAGCAAGAGCAGAGCAAGACAAGGCCGCTCGGAGCAAGAGCAGAGCAGGACAAGGCCGCCTGGAGCGGCGAGCAAGAGCAGAGCAGGCTAGAACCGCCAGGAGCGGCGAGCAAGAGCAGAGCAGGCTAGAACCGCCGGAGCGGTGAGCAAGAGCAGAGCAGGCTAGAACCGCCAGAGCGGTGAGCAAAGGCAGAGCAGGCTAGAACCGCCGGAGCGGTGAGCAAAGGCAGAGCAGGCTAGAACCGCCGGAGCGGTGAGCAAAGGCAGAGCAGGCTAGAACCGCCAGAGCAGTGAGCAAAGGCAGAGCAGGCTAGAACCGCTGGAGCGGTGAGCAAAGGCAGAGCAGGCTAGAACCGCCGGAGCAGTGAGCAAAGGCAGAGCAGGCTAGAACCGCCGGAGCAGTGAGCAAAGGCAGAGCAGGCTAGAACAGGGCTCTGTTCACACGGAACAGACAGGAAGGGAAAGGCAGAACCAGATACCCACAGGGTACTTGCAGTGAAGTAGCGAGTGGACCACAAACTCACAACCGGGAGTACAGTGACAACGAGTAGGAGTTAGGTACGAGTTCAGACTGTGCAGAAAAAGGAAAGGAACGGACGTAGAGAAACACGGGAAAACAGGCTAGAAGAGTATACAGACAAGAACAGACACAGTAGCAAGATACAGGAGCGGGTCTAGGAATGCAGCCCCTAGAAGGTGGGAGGAACAGGCCAGGAGCGTGTTCAGACAGGACAGACAAGATACAGGAGCGGGTCTAGGTATGCGGTCCCTAGAAGGCGAGACGAACAGGCAAGGAGCGTGTTCAGACAGGCCTGGAAATACAGCCTCCAAGATAGGCAGACAAGAGAACACAGAAGGGGACCTGGCACAATCAGAGTGAAAGACCACACTGAATGAAACACAATGCTCAGGCAGGGATTCATTGGAGCAGCTGGGTTAAATAGCAGATGACAGACAGCAATAGGCTGACAACACACAAGGGGTGTGCCTGCAGCAGGTACAAGAAACAGGAAGTGATCAGGCGCCGTCCTTAAGCAGCAGACACAGAGGCAAGCAAACAGCATGGAGGGAAGCCAGGCTAGCAGACTGGACTGGAGATCAAGTGCGCGCTCTTGCACAGTGGGAGATGGACCACTATGCAAGGACGCCGCCAGGTATGTTACAGAAACATACTGCCAAAATGCTAACAAAGTGGCTTAAGGATAACAAAGTCAATGTTTTGAAGTGGCCATTACAGAACCCTCATCTCAATCCTATTGAAAATTTATGGGCAAAGCTGAAAAGGCAGGTGTGAGCAAGGCGACCTACAAACCTGGATCAGTTACACCAGTTTTGTCAGGAGGAATGGGCCCGAATTCCGACCAACTATTGTGAGAAGCTTGTGGAATTCAGACCCAAGTCATTCAGTTTAAGGGCAATGGCACCAAATACTAATGAAATGTATGTAAACTTTTGACTTTGTAGTAAGTAATAAAAATGCCTTAAAACATTCTCTCTCTCTCATTATTCTGGCATTTTGGCAAATATTAAAAATTATGGTAATCCTAATTGACCTAAAATGGGAAAGGTTTATTCTGATTTCAAGTTATATATTGAGAAAAACATGCATATGTGTCTTTTTATATAGTGTATGTAAACTTCTGGTGTCAACTGTATATACAACTCCAATTTATAAGGAGGTTGTTCTCTAAAATTCTGCAGGAATCAGAGTGGAAAAGATTGCATTAATTCTAGGGGAGAAAATCAACTTAAATACAACACATAACATTCATAGTACAGCAGGTCCTATTTCACAACTTCAAACTTTTACAGTCAACTTTTTACAGACTGATGATGTCATAACAGTCATGACAAATCAAAGGCTGTCCTAGAGACTCCGAATGTAAGAGATCCGCAGGCCTCCCGTCTACCTGCCAGGTGCCACTGCCCTGGAACATGAACCGGAGTCTTGCAAATCGATCCGCTCATCTCAAATTGGGACTTGGATTTATTTTTGTCATTTTTAGTTGTATCTGAAGCGCCCCCTGGGCCGTGGGGTACTCGGTAGCCGGGTCGGTCGATGCTGGGGATGTCATGGTGGCGGTGACCCGGTCCGCGACCCAGAGCGGTCAATTAAAGGAAAAGTAAAACGGAATAAAGTTTTTGGAGAATAATATTTTGTGACGCCACCTGTGGTATGCGGCTATATAGGGCTACCGCTGCGGTGCAGATCCACTGGAGCCGATGGTGATGCAGCAAAGTTGGTTCAGCTCTCCACAGGCAGAGCTTAGCTTCAGGGCAGTGTAGATGGTGATTTTATGAGGTAGATGTTGTCGGTGCAGTGTAGTGCAGGGCAGTTGATGGCGCATCAATTATTCAAGGACACAGTGGGTCTTCAGGTTTTACTCACAGTTGTTCAAGACTCCAGGTTACAGTTACCGGTGTGTAACATCGTCCTGTGTCCTCCGGGGTAGGGGTCCAGCAAACCCTCAGGTATCTCAGGAGCACTTACACGGGACCCCGTTCTATGTACCTTTTTCGGTCGTCTCACTGCGCTGGCTCTCACCCTCCTGCCCTGCACCTCACAATCAGTGTCCCAAGCTAGTGGCCTCGGGTCTTGTCGGGCGACGTGCTCTCAGTCCCCTGGACCCTATGCGGCCACCTTTTCGGCGATGTAATTGTGGATTTTGGCTGCAACACCTTGAAAATGCTGCTGCCTCCGGTTGGCTAGCTGAGAGTGGTTGTTCTCAACTAGTTTGGGGCCGGTCCCCTTCTGCAGCCTGATCCCTCCACGTCAGCGTGAATTCGGGGTCACGGGTTGCCTCTGCACTCGCCGTGCCTCTGGGATCCCTTCTGTCTTCCTGGAGCCCTCCTCACTGCTCCTCTCTTCTTTCCTCTCTCTCTCTCTCCTCCTTGCTCTCCTGAGCAGAGCTCCTCCTGAGTTTTCACAGACTCCTCTCCACTCAACTCTTTCTCCTGACTCCAAGTCTGTGCTCTACTGAACTTCTTCCTCCATCCACACAAGCTACATGGTTCCCCCTCTCTTGGTTCCCCCCCTTCCAGCCAGGGACAGGGCTCCGCAGTGAACAAGTGCATATTGCACCGCCTGCTGGTCTGGCGTGGTGTAGTGTTGGATGTAGATGTGTGGGTCCTGGGTAGTACTCCATCCTTACCTAAGAGTGGGGTACCACACCTCTGGGTGAGATGCAGTACCTCTGTGGCAACTGGACCTGCAGGGACGCCACATTAGTCAGAACTCTTTCATTTTTACATAAGCATCACTATATGACATCTGGCTTTTTTGGTGTCTTTAAGGCCGAGTTCACACAGAGAGTAAGTACTCATTATTGCATTTTCGCTGCCTTTTTTATGAATTTTCTCCCTTATTTGATGTGTTTTTGGTGCAGATGTTGAAGCTGTATTTTAAATGTGTTTTTATAATACAGGAAAGCTTTGATTCTGCACGTATTTGGCTGAGTGCAGGCGCCGGGCAGCATAATAACGCTGTTATCCTGCAGATTAACCCCATATGTGCAGGCTAATAGCGTTATTTCTGGTGACGGTTTCCCTTTAAGCTGTGTATCTAATCCTATCATGTGCAGTTCAATCAAATAATACAGTCTGCTGAGCTGTGTATCTCATCCTATCATGTGTAGTCCAATCAAATAATGGAGACTGCGTTCCCCTTCATCTGGTATTAACCAGAATGCCCTGGGCACATTGCCATTAGGGTGGAAAAGCTCCTTGAAAATAATAAAAACATATGAAAAAGATGACAGCACCGGGGTCTTTGAAAAATTGATACAATGTGGATTTGTTACCACCACAAAGTGCCCATATACAGATATAAATATAGGTCAAGACTACATTGATTATAGTATTTATTAGGAAAAAAGTGAACGAAGAATGAATTAATAAAGATCACAAAAAAATTATCAAACATGATTCATAATAAGGGCTGGTTCGACAGGTAGGCAGGGTAGGCACTAGCCTAGGGCGCTACCCCTTGTCTCCCCGAGGGGGCTCAGTTTAAAAAAAAAAATGACATTGTTTCGGCCCCTTCCTCCAGTCACAGGCATTCAGTGAGTCACTAACACCGCTCACCGCCTGTCGCTCCCTCTCTGCACTGAATTGTATTTGCCTCTTTAAGACAATCTGAGCTCTGCCCAGGACAGGAGCAAAAGAGCTGTAATCAGCTCCCTCCCCTGCCGGTAACTCCAACAAGACGCAGGCTACTTCCGGTGTGTTCTCTGTTACAGGATGGCGCCACACAGGAATACGGCACTAGATACGCCATCAGTTTTGTTACAAGTTGCATCTGTCACATGACCTTAATTGAAACCCACGGCCTCCATTATACTAACAGCTATATTAGTTTCCATCACTATCCTTGGGTAGGACATGTAAAATATAGAATGTCAGGGATGAATAACGCTATTTGTCCCTTGTAATGTGTAATTGGTCCACAAACAATGAACGATTCTATATAGAACTTTGACATTGCGCTCCCTTTTAAGCCTCATCCCTAAAGTACGCCACATTTTTTTTACTTGTGCTGGTATTTTTTTGGTGAGAAAAGTAATAATTTGAGTGGAAGTGGTCGTCAGAGATTATTATCGGACTGATCGGAGGGAGGAGGTGCAGTATTAGGGGTCCTGTTACCTCAGTTTCTTGCCTATTCCTTTGGTGGGGGTCACCATAGGCTTCATTTGCCTAAGGCACCAAAATACCTTGTCCTTATCATGATATTAATAAAAATAACAAAAAGCAGGTCTGTATATGAGAAGAATTTAACCAAACGCACAAAAGACACTTAGATGTTTTATATATACATATATATATATTTGTGCAATAAAGGTGTTACAAATTTGCAATGATGATAAAAGAAAGTGTGTAGATACAGTGACTTTCTATAGAAAGGAGCAGATGATTCTGCTCCTCAGGCCTCGGCTTACACTTTTGCCGCTTTTGGACATCCAGGTCTGGATCACACATGAGAGAGGAGAAGAGCAGGAATGTGTGACTTGTGATCTGTATAGTTGGAGTTTTCCTGGATTCCTTCAGCATCGCGATTAGCCATATGGCCTTCTGTCTGACCATGGTCAGGAAGGTGAAGGAGCAGCCGCTTCCTTCTGTCTGACCATGGCCTGGTAGAGGAAGGAGCAGCCGCTTCCTTCTGTCTGTACATGGCCAAGTAGGAGAAGGAGCAGCCGCTTCCTTGTGTCTGTACATGGCCAAGTAGGAGAAGGAGCAGCCGCTTCCTTCTTTATGTCCATATCTTGTAGTCGTCTCCTTACCACCACATTGTAGATGAGTCGTCCAGATGGTAACATAGCAAGTATGGCTGAAAGAAGTCCTTCAATTTCAGCCTTTAATTACTTGCTATGTTGATCCAGAGGAAGGCGAAAAATAACCCTGAGGACTCGTTGCTGGATCATCCTCATATCAAGGGAAAAAAATTCCTTCCTGACCCCAAATATGGCGATCGGAATAAATCCCTGGATGTTTGGTGCTCAAATCTACTTGGATGTTATGTGGTGGAAGCTCGGTAGGTTTGTCACAGTCCGGTAAATAAGAAAGTCCAGTGTAATTGTCTCATCCGATTAATGTAAATCTTCATTCCTGGATGTTGCTGGAATGGGGCTGATTTTTATCAGCCTAATACTCCTGCTGGAAGAAGAGAAATATACACGTCTGAGAATCAGCCCCTCACATACAACATATACAGTACTAGGGGGATATAGCGATAAGGTGTATAGTGGGTAAGTGTGTTACTGGGTAGTGATAACACTATGGATGTCTGTATGTGTTGTACTTACATAGCAATATGGGAATGGTGGGTCGGCTCTGCCGGACTCCACATCGCTCCAGTCTATAGAATAGAAAAACGGATGCGATCTGATGGATGATGTAATGGCAGATCGGGCAGATGGAGATTTGCAGAGAAGCTAGAAAATGATAGAGACCATTAGTCATTATATTATGTATTATTACTGACAAGTTTTTACACAATGTCTATGGACTATTCCCATCTTATCTTCTATCTCTTTTAGTAATCCCCCCATCATACTTATCCATCTGATCTTACTCACCCCTTTTATGATGTCCATGGTATGACAGCAGATCCCAGGTGGAAAATAAGGGATGTCATCACGCAGAGACTGGTGGTATTCATCCATTGTGCCTTTGCAATAGAATGGCTGGTCACCTACACTCATTATATATAAGATGACGCCGAAGGAAAAGGAGTCTGCCAGATGGTTGTAGCCTTTACTGTCCATTATCTGTGGAAACATGAGATTGGAGAGGAGCTTAATATACCGGGAAGGGGATTTACACACAGAGACTATGAGGACCGGTCTGTGATTAGATATCAGCAGGATACATTGGGATCAGATTATCCCTCAATCCTACTATTGGCATCAATCACACAGAGATGTTCCTTACCTCGGGCGCTATGTAACCCTTAGTGCCCACCTTGTTCTTCACTATGCCATCCTCAAATACATTCATGCTGCTAAGCCAAAGTCGGAGATTTTGATGTGTCCGGTGTCTTGGAGGAGGATATTATCTGGCTTCAGGTCACTGCAGGGAGAAGGAGCAGACACTGATTGTGAGGACAATTCATGGAAAGAACTTTCTACAATAGATATGTAAGGAGACAACAGAGAGTCACAGGTGACAGATTTATGAAGGTGAAATTATTACCGGTGTATGACGCCGCGTTCATGCAGGAACTGGAGTCCGCACACCATCTCTGCCGCAAAGAGTCTGTGGAGTAGAAAGGATGGATCAGTGGTTACATGCACAATCATACAGAGAACATGAGGAGATCACACACGTGTCCTTTTCATGTCATTATTTTCTCCTGTTGTCGTTGTCCATTGCTCTAGGACTACAGTGCGAGGGCAACGGATTATTAATATTCAGTATAAGACATTTACCTTGTTGTCCTTGTGTTAAACAGCATTGAATCTGCCATGTGGTCAAACAGGTCTCCTCCGGCCATATAGTCCATGGCTATCACATACTCCAATGGTGATTCCATAAACGCCCGCATAGTCATTAGGTAGGGGCATCCGGCAGCCATTCTCAGGACTTCTAGCTCTGTAGAGAATATGTCCTCTCTACAATAAGTTCTGTCCATGATTTTAATGGCCTGAAGTCCTTCATTGACCAGATCTAATGCCAAGATGACCTGGAGAAAAATCACAACAGATCAGACCGAACTCCCATCTATTAGTGTGTAGTAGTTCACTAGTTTATCTCATATATCATTACATATGAGAATCCTGTAATGAATATGTACAACCCTCCTGTGCATCTGGTGCAGGATACATTGATGAACATGGTGGAGGATAAATTCACACTTACATTTCCGAAGCCTCCCTTTCCAAGAACTTTCTGGAAGTCAAGGCTGTCAAAGTCAATAGTATTATTAGTGTTGACCACTTCTCTCAGGGGTGAAATACAGATTCTAGCATCACCGGGGTCTTCTGCTGGCATGTCTGCTATGTCAGGGGGTATCATAAGGCCTCCATCTGCTGAGAAAATACAAGATTTATTAAACCCTTTGCGAACACATAATGGAAATGTTTGTCATGTTGTGCATAAAATGTATGAAGCGGGCTCATTAGCTGAGCATGCACCATATCAGGCAGATGCTGGCTGTATTACATAGCTGACACTTGCCTATAACTGCAGCGACTGGAGCACACTCCAATTACTGTAGTTTAACCATTTCAATGCTGACAGTGATATTTAAATGAAGCTATTGCCGATTTGAGTGCACCAGCACCTATTAACCCCCCAGGACACTATTGCAGGGGGTCAATTGTTTAAAATGACTACCTGGGCCTACTGCTGAAAGCCCCAGTCTGTCACTTTTGGCCTAGTGTTAAGACCAGCCTGGCTTAATTTCATACGAGAATGTCAATTTATCTATATACAGTTCTACCACAGTATATAGTACAAGCGATCAGAAAATCACAGGTTTAAGTCCCCCAAGGAAACTAAAAAGTGAAGTAAATAAAAAAAAAATAGTTTAAAAAAGAGGGAAAATGTAAAAAATATTTGAATCACCAAATTGACATAATTATAATCATATTTATAAGCACATCTTGTATCCGCATAAGTCCGATTTTGCAAAAATATAAAATTAAATATTGCAAACAGTGAACACTAACATGATAAAAAAATGAAACATTAGAATTGCATTTTTGGGGGGCGCTGTATCCACCTAAAAAATTGCAATAAAAAGATATCACAATGTCCTGTCTACCCAGGAAAGGTATCAATAAAAGCTACAGTTCACCACGCAAAAAATCATCAAGCCCTCACACATCTCCATCCAGCGATCACAATCACACAGTTCCAATGTCTCAGAACATGGCCACACAAACCATTTGTTTAAATAAAATTCTTAAGTATTTTTTAGAAACCCCTATGCAAGTTCAGCAGTATCATAGCTGTAACTGACATGGAGAATCATTTTGTCAGGTCATTTTTACCACTCAATGAACATCTAGAAAAAAACAATGTTGGAATCACTTTTTTTCCACAATTTTACCACAGATTAAATCTTTTTCCTCGTGCTCCAGAACATTGAATGGTAAAATAAATAATGTTCAAAACTACAGCTCGGCCACTAAAAAAACAAGTCCACATACAGCTACATTGCCAGAAAAATTAATAAATAAATAGTTATGAGTTTTCAAAGGAGGGGGAGAAAAAAAAAGGTTGCCTGGTCAATAAGGGGTTAACAAATGTAGCTCCAGAGAAAATGTTATAATTTTAAATGGCATTATGTAAATGAGCAGGAAATGTCTAATATTTGGGCTCTCATTTATCAAAACTGTCCAATAGCAAAACTGTCCCTGTTGTCCATAGCAATGAATCACAACATAGATTCCATCTCTTAACATTCTATGGAACAATGAAAGCTGCATTGTGATTGGTTGCTATGGGCAACAAGGACAGTTTTTCTGCACTTTTGATAATTGATGCCAGTACATAATATTAGGAGTATAATCCTCCTCACCCCCAGTCTTATTACACTGAGCAGATCCATCTTACCTGGTCCATCTGTATCCAGTGATGTGTTTGGTGGAGAAACACTCAGCTGTTTGTTCTCTGGGATGGAGATGTTTTCAGCTGATGACCTCGACCTCCGTAATGCACCATTCCCATTTATAATGGGTTTAGCGTAGATGAGACGTCTTCTACATTGGACAACCCAGTCTCTGCTGTTCCTGATCCTCTTCTGGGCTGCCGCTCTTTGTAGTTTCGGTGCCTCCAGACTTTCAGATCTGGAGGATGTCACTTGTCTCGGTGTCTCTTGGAGAACCTCTTCCAGCTCTAACTCTGCGCTGATGTTTCTCCTCTTATTGAGGATGGCTTCTTTGTTCCTCCTCCGTATTTCAGGGACCAGATCTCCGAGTTTTTTCAAGGCGATAAGTATGGCCCTCTGAAGCTCAGCGGAGGTTGCAGAGTGAGACTCCATGAGGGTCTCCATTTTCCTTCTCTCTGTAAGGATCTCATGTCTTTTGGTCTTTCTCATTTTGTCCAGAGTTTGACGTTTGGACGCCATTTCTGAGGCGTCAGTGTCCACGTCCGGTAGTATAAAGCCTTTTCGCCCAATAGCGAACAATGGTACCTGCTCTTCATTTAATCCTCTCCTCTCACTGAGAACCCGATCTCTATGGGCTCTTCTTCTCTCTTTATCCATTTTATAATCAATTTTTGCTTCGTTCGTGACGAAAAACAAAAGGGGCTGCCTCACCCTTGGGAGTCTGTAAGGCAGTGATTTCCCTTAGGCCGGAACACTGGGATATAGAATGCGGTGATGTCATCACATCACTTGTGACATCATTTTCATTCTGATCTCACCTCACAATGAGATAGATGGATAGATAGATAGATAGATAGATAGATAGATAGATAAGAAAAAAGATAAAAAACAGCACAAGCAAAAAGTTTAGGTGAAAAGCCCCCTGTTATATACCAGTCCTCTTATATAATCCAAAAATATGGAGGCAGCACACAGATGAAGTAGAAAAATTTATATTATGTAATAGCCCATGTAGCTTCAGAAAGGTGCACAATACTGGACCGAAACGTCGCCACATGGGCTATTAAATAATAAAAAAAAAAATTGTCTTCAACTGTGTGCTGCCTCCATATTTTTGGATTAGATAGGTAGATAGATATCAAATTTGGAGGATGCTGAACCAAACTTTTGCTTATAAATAAATAAATATATATATATATGCACTGTGTGCTCAATTTGCATTTTTGATTATTCATTTTAATATTGAACAACTCCAGTGCA